>NW_020799092.1:46508134-46608401 GCF_003259725.1 Athene cunicularia | reverse complement strand
TCTTTCGCCTGTCTCTAGGGGGGGGGGGGGGGGAGAGAAGAGATTGGAAGTGATTATTCACTTCTCAGCCAGTCACCACCAGAACCTGCTTTCACAAGAACAAAAGGCGCAGAGCCTACAGGATCTGACACTGTTACTCCTTCAGCAGAGAAGATGGCCCAGTAGAGTTAAAAACAACCTGTCATTATGACAAGTGAGACCAATGGACAGACGGACCTCCCACAACAGAGGAAAGAGAGGCTGAAATAATGCTACTCTCTTTCCTGTTGGGGAACCAGACCTATTCAATTCCTGCTTGTCTTGGGGATGGGGACCATTTAGGAGAAGCACTGCCATGGCCATCAAGACCAGACCCACACATGATTCGGGTGTTCATGCAACCCTTGGTATCAAAGAAAACAGAAGGAAATTAACTGAAACTAAACACAGATGATAACCAGTGAATGGCACTGACAGCTTACCATTATAATATTTTTGTTTTTAAAAAAATATATACATTTTCAGTTCTGTCAAGCCAGAGGGTCTCCAAGGACACAGCACTGGCTGTACCCCTGTACCTCAGCAGCCCTGGACTCCCCCAGTAGACTCTCTTCCCATTAAGCCTCACCATGTGGAATACAGATCCCAAACAATGAGAAAAGCTCTAGATTTGCCACCCTGCTTCATGCCAGAAAGGCCTGCCTGCCAGAGGACACTGATAAGCTCTCTTATTTAAGGTTTTTCTTGCAATCAACATGAGTGCCGAGTCATGTACCCAGTCCATATTTTGGCATTCCCTAACTATGTGTTGCCCACACCCCTTCCTGCTCCAACCACTGCACTTGTCAACGTTGGCTGCCTCAGCTTGGGGTTATTTTACTCCTTACCCCTCTCAGACTCCAGCAATTAAACCGTGCTGTGATCAAGAACTAGATATGTCCCTTAGACTGGCTTTACGGCAGTACAGCTTCACCCCAAAGAAATACTGGGTGCAGTTTCTATTTAGAGAACACTAAACTGCAGGCAAACATTTGCCTTATCTATGGTATTGGGAGGAGGAATTATACCTGTCTCCAGCCATTTTATGAGCTTCACCTGTTGAATAGCTCACACAGCATCAACAAGGTAGCACCCTGTCACTTATAACCACAAGTACAGTTGGCAGCATCTACCAGACAGTAAGCCAGCCACTGCATGGGGGAGCTGGGCAGGAGGCACTAGCAGCGAAGGCAGCCAAATGGCTGCAATGAACCTGCTGGCCACCTCCTATGTGCTTGAACCTCTGTAATTACCATGCAGTAAGACTTCCACCCCAATGCCTGTCAGATTTAGAGGGTAGAGTGGCTCAGCACAAGGCTCAGATTTCTCTCACCAGCTGTGCTAACACTGTTTTGCACTCTAAGCACTTGAAATCATGACTCTCTGCTACTCCACCTAAGTAGAGAAATCGCTCTGGATAATACCAGGTATTGTAGGTGGCCATCCCAAACGCATAACATACCAGATAAATGTAACTGGCCAGATGCGAAGTCTTACAAGTCACCTTCCTCCTCCTGTTTAATGAGGAGGAAAAAAAAAAATCCTTTGACAAAGAGACAACAAAATGCACAATGAATACCAAGCTGCTGCTGTCCAGTGAGACCTCTTGCATTTTAGAGAAGTGAGTTCAATTGGAACAAAAATCCAAGAGAGGGGGGATGAAGATCCAGGGTAAATGTGATTCAGGAGCCTCTTTCTCTCCTGCAAACACTGCTCCAGCATACACACAGCACCTATACCTACTCCAGCCTCATGCCACAGCAAAGTTACTGTGTCTGCTCTGCCCAAATCCACCTAAAGACATCCCACTCCGCTCATTAATAGCGCTCCCCTAGTCCAAGTCTTACTCAGGATGCAGCTCAACACAGAGCTGACCTAACCTGTACTCAAACCCACAAACCATATTTCTTCCTCATTGCTACATGGATCCCATTGCAGGAACAACTTGTGCTTTGCAGCACTGCTTCCTTTCAAGGTCAAACTGAGCATGTTTCATTTGATCACATTCACAGGCTCAAAGCAGTTCACCCTAAGGGGCACAGCCCTGTCAGATTACTTCATAGCACAGTGATAACTTCGCCAAGCCATTCTCACACCTTTCCCAAGCAATGAAGCTGCATCTAAGAAAAATGAACAAAGCTGAGTGTTAGGCAACATCTGCTGACTGCCACAACTGCCAAGGCAGAAGGGGCCAAAGGAAGGCTACCTGGGAGAACACAGTCACCCTCTGGTTTCAGAAGTCAGGACCATGCTCAAATGAGATTTTCAGAAACACATGAGACAGCTCCAGCCTTAAGCCTCTGGGGGACTAGCAATACAAGACGGCTTAGAGGGATGAATTTCATTTGTGCCTTGTTAGGAATCATGTGTGTAACTTCAATTACATTAAAAATACAAAAGCACAATTCCCCCCCCCCCCAACAACAGAAAAAAACAACTGTGTTGTCCAAGCACAGAACCTTAAACTCAGGATTTGTTCTCCACATTCGTATCAAACCTCTTGCCAAAGCTTATCTTCACTGCCTCAGTTTCTTCACCTGAAGAACCGGAACATTTACATGTGTACATTTTTCTCCAAGGTTATTCTGAAATTATTATTTGCAAGATGCTTGGCAGATTAGAGGCATTACATAAATATTAGATGCTATAGTATAAACTCTTCTACAAGGAAAGGGATTTCTGAAGCTCTTGAAACTATCATGAGGTTTCTGTAGGCTGTTTTATCTGAGCTCAGGTTTAAACAAGAGTCTGGCAATGTATACAAAAGTTAACATTACATTATGCATAGAAGAATAATTCATACACAGGAAGAATGTTTAGTCGTCTTTATGTGCACATATGGGATTTGAATTTTTAGCTCATTCATCAGGTCCTACTCAGTCATATGTTCTGAACTACAGAAGGACTAAAGGAACATAATTTTACCCAGAGAGAAGTGTAAACAAATTTAAAAGTTTAAAAAGGAAAGTAATTAATAATTTCTGTGTACTTAACCTCAGAATATAGCCAAACAAAACAAGAAAGAAAAAAAGACACAAACCAGGTGTTCTTTTTCCCAGCATACCATCCTCCTGAAGTTTGTACCAAACAGAATACATACAAGAAATATGTTTACCGACGGAGTATGAGTCATGCTCCCAGAAATGAGAATGTAACTTTCAATTCACAGGAGCATGACTGCAGTGTTATCTCCTCTTAGTAGGAGGCAATGCAGATTAGAATAAGCGATCAGTAGTTGCAAGCCTTACGCTATCCTCCAACATCAACGTATTGTCCAACTCAGGACAAGCAATTTCTCTGCTTTGGTTTACCTCATCTCACAGACATGGTAAACTTCAACCCACTTCAGATTGTTATTACAATGCTTAACATTCGTATAAACAGTTTGGTCTAGACAGAACATGAAAGGAACTTCAGGTGGAAAAATAACTTCTGTGTTATCTTAACTCACAAAATCAACAAATTTTATGTTGATTTTGCCAGCCTAAAGTTTATGATCACTGAAAAAGGCTGGAAATTATTTTTTTAAAAACCTCCAGTCAATTCTCACATACACTCATTTCCTACAAACCAAGTAACACGGAGAAAATATGATGAAACATCATCAGCCTTACAAAACAACCAGTACTTAAGAGTAGAAAAAAAATTCATAAGCTTCTCCCCCTTCTTTTCATTTTGAACTTAAGTTATTGCTGTAACAACATGCCACTGTAATAATGCTGCAGGAGGACACAGTCATCATACTTTACCTACAACTCTGCATTCAGTATGGGTCAGTAGTCACCACACCACAGAGAAAATCTAATTGCTACTGCAGGCCTGCAGAGCAGAGAAACCAGAATATCTCTGAAATGTAACATTACAGAAAAAGAGTCCGACTTTGTGTCTTATCAAACAAAAGGCACTGCTAGGATAATAAATTGACTTTATAAGCCAAGAAACATAGACACCATAAAAGCTGAGTTTCTGGCTACCTATAATAACATGGAACTGCAAAGATATCTAAAGTGTCATTTAGAAGTTCTTAAAAAATTTTTAAAAGCAGGAAAAACTGTCCTTTGCATAAGGTCATCAGCAACATACATTTGAGACTTTTCTCATTTCCCTGAAGTGTATTTAACAGCATCTTTTCATAGTCTCCAAAGAGATGGCAGAAAGATAAGTGTGAAGAAAGTATGCAATACAGAAGCAGTTAACTATGGTCCCATCCCCAGGATTCCTACAATTTAGAAAAGTGATTATACTACTGAATTCTGGACAACCAGGAATACGCATTCAAAATAAAATGGAAAATGACTAGTCTTGGTTTTCTACCACAAAATGCTACTCAGTTGCAGTTTCCCTGCAACTCCACCAACACGAGCAGCATGCCAGTCCTTTGTCATTTGCAAATTCAGCATCTACTTGGTCCTGCCATATGTAGTCCAGGGAATTCAACCAGGAGAAGGCTGGTCCACCTTGTTCATCCTCTACCTCCACAAGAAGAACAAGATAAAGCAAAAGAGCAAAAGGTGAAAAATAAAGTTCTGGACAGAGTTTGGATGCAAGTGTATAGCATCCAAGTCATTTCGCGTTACTATATACTCCACCCATGCTACTGCCTCTACTTCGCCAGTTACTTTCAGAGTTTAATTCAGGGGCGGAGAGCAGCTTAGCAGAAGCTCTGCAGGGAAGAGGTCGTAACACACTGCAAGCAGCACAGAAAGGGGCTAGAGAAGAAACTTCTTCCAACAAGCAGAAACTCAGAAACCAGCTCATGGCTCAGACAGGGAAAGGTCTGGAAGAGCCCTGTGGCCTCAGAAGTGCAGCTGCCTCCAGAGGTGACAGAGGGCAACGAGTAAATAAAGTGTCAGGCAGGATCCATATCCCCCCCCACACCCCTTACTCAAACCACTTTTCAGAGAGCAGCAGATCTCCTTACCCCTCTAGATTAAAGGCAGACTTAAAGGACTGTTAACAAACTACCTTCTCCCTAAGTCATTGCTGATGCACATCAGCTAACCACATGCCGTAAAACTATATTAAGGATACCCTTGATTAAAAAGGAAAAGTTTATTTCTAAATAAAATGATACATTTAAAGATAATTTTAAAAGCTTACTGGATGTGGGATACAAATTTCATTTTGCTTCTATAGAGTTTGATGACGATTAGAAAAGTGTCTGATGTATAAGAGTACCTCTTATAAACATGTAACAGCCTTTTGCCATCCTATAGTAAGAGGTGAACTGAAATTCATGCAAGGAAAAGACAGCAGGACTGTTGTTTCAGAAGACAAATTTTCTGGCTGCTCACCAACTGAGAAAGGCCCTATGGGATTCCCACTGAAATTTCAGGAAGCAATGATGTTTTATCCCAGCACCAGGTATGTTTTTGAAGATTTCATTTGCCAGCCTACATGCTTTGCATCATGATCACACTATTAAAAGAGGGGAAGCTAATAATAAAAAATAAAGGCTAATTTACATTTCACTGAATAATACCACAGAGATAAGTAGGTAATTTTTAAAATAACTTAAAATATATGACATAGATGAGCAATATTGCAAAAATATCCGTTACAAAAAAGTTTAGCACAAGACAAGCAAGAAGAAGTGGAAGAGGAGAAGTGCTTGTTCCAGGGGAACAAGTCAGATAAACAGGCATATACCACAGATGCTAAGGAGAAGAAATAGTCAGCAGCTTGGGCGTCTTTATCACTACCTAAGTTAGTAAGAAATTCCTATCCTCAGGAATCAAAGGAACAAGAGCAAGTCCCTGAAAAAGCTACATATTTTGTGGACTCAGACTGCTTTAGTCGTGCATGGGAACCAGGTCTAACCTCAAAATGCCTTCTCCAGATTGGATGAAACACCAACATGATGACATCAAGGAGCTCCAGTATTATCTGTAAACTGGCATGTTTTACAACTGAAGAACACGAACACTGCAAGCACTGTCCTAGCCAAAGCCTCCAGGCGATCTGTTCTCAGAGCCAAAATTTCTTCCTAAAGACAGAGAGGCAGATGCTGGTGTGCATGGAGCACAAATCCACCAACTCAAACCCCGCTGTGTGAACAGCTCATGACATCAGGACAGATGCAATAAAGGCAGCTCACACTCTCTCTTTACACTTTTTGGGCCAAATCCCCACCTTCTAAGTCTACAACAAACCTCTTCTCAACTTTAAGAAGTAAAACTCTCGATGCCCAAAGGCATCCCTGTCAACAAAACACTAGAATCACTTTTGCTGATTTGCTAAAACATAGAAATGAAATAGCTCAGGGAAGCTGGACCTCACAGCACTGCAATTTTCCAATTCCTTCATACCAAAGCAAACTGCAATTTTCCAATTCCTTCATACCAAAGCAAACTAATAAAAACTAGCCACTAGTTAAGTGGCTGACCTTTGTATTATGTCACAAGCTCTTTGTGAGGACACCAAACTTCCTCTTAACAATCTTGCAAGTGCTCACTTGTACCTTAACAAAAGGCAAACACTGCTCTGATAGTTTCCTTAATATAGATGCTAACACAGTGCTAAGTAATAGCATAAAAGTACTTCATAACCCGCTTCCCCCAAGCAAGCAAACTTCAGAATATGTGTTATATTAATTTTACCTTCCTAGTATTTTTCTGTCTCTTTTCTCTATATAACTCAAATGTGTTCCAAAAGGAAAACGGATATTTTGAAAGTATACCTCCAAGCAAGTCTCACAATTATTTTCAGAAAGCCTGGTAATAGGCTCAGTAGGAGTAAAAAAAAGCCATATTTGGCAAAACCCAAGTTCATCCTTATTTTTCTTTTTCTTTATTCATTAATGGCTGTTGCACAGCTTTGCCTTTGGAGGACAACGCAATTTTGGTAGCACTGCTTTCCGCTTTTGCACAGTGAGCATTTTGCCATCTTCTGGTTACAATCGAACCCCATTTTGGAAGATCATACAGATGTTTCTGGAAAGAGCCTGGTAACACATTCACTAGTTCCCTCTAAGGAGGAGTACCTTTCACTGAACTGTGCTCCACCAGCACTAGAACCAGTAACTGCACTGAAAAGGGATGAGACAAAGGAGAAAAAAACCAAAGAAACCCAAACCAAACAAAAGATAAAGCAAAAAGCCAACCTCTTTTCACATCGATAACAACAGGAACTGAGACAGCCAGTGACTTTCTTTTACACCTCTCAATTAACCGTACTACTCAAAGCTCAGAATAAAAACAAGTATATGAAAACAATCTAGGTATGTTCTTCTCCTTTCATGACCCCAAGAGCCATTTACTTTATCCCCAAACACTCCCTCACAGAAGGTTTCAGCTACAGGATTGACCTGAGCGTTCACTTTCAAGCACCCACATTTTTCTTCCCCAGTCTCAGGCAGAGTTGGCAGGCCAGCAGTGGGCGAACATAGCTGGGAGCCAGAGAACCTCCCTTCCACTTTGTCACCAACTTGCAATTACTGTTACTCTCTGAAAGCCACAGCACCTCACATCAGCTAAAAATAGCAGCACTTACTTGCTTCGGTAAAGAATTGCTTTTTAAGGAACTATTATAGTAGCAGAACAATTAGAGCTTACTTTTAAACATTTAAACCTAAGAGTTCCTGGGGAATTTGCTCAGTAGTCTATTCAATTCTTTAATAATCTGAGGAGAACAATTCTAATATAAAATTCTTTAAACCGTTCTTTCCATTTCAGTGTCCCCAATGATGTAACAACCTTTTAAATAAAGCTAGCGATGGCTCATTAACAATGCGAAGCCTTCTCCGTAGTTTTTGCTGTAGCTTTGTTGGAAATTCACGTATGCCTGAAGAGACAGAAAAACAACTAGTAGCTTGGAAGACCTAGTTTAGCGTAACTTCTGTGAGTTGGTAGCGACATGGATGGCCATGCTCAAGAGACAGCAGCAGAGAGAAACCAAACACTGAATACTGCTCCCAGTACCATCAAGTCGCCGCCCGCAGTGCGCCCGTCCCCGCTGCCCGTGGGGCCGAGCCAGCGCTGCCCAGGCGGAACGCTCCGTCCCAGCCCCTGGCAGAGCCCTCTGATCCTGCGGGCTGCGGCACAAGGCTCCCGGTTGAAGCGTTTAACGTCCTTCTCCTCCGTAAACGTGCCAAGGATATTTTCCCTACAAAACCGTTTGCTAGAAAAAAAGAATTGTAAGTAGCCTGGCAGTGAGGGCGGGCCAGCGGCAGTGGCCTCCACGGACAGAGTGCTGCAGCCGGCCGGCTGTGGGTTCCCGCCCGCTTGGGAAGCCGGGGGTGATTCCAGCCGGCAGCCGTGGTCTGGCCGCCCCCCGGGTGCCTCTGCGCTCAGCCAGGCGCTTAGGGTGTTGCCATGGAGCAAAAGTGAAAGGACAAGCCTGAATATCTTCAAATATGAGGGTATAGATGTTTTAACTCCTCCTTTTCTGGCTGTGTCATGTTGACCATGTCATATTCGTTTACTAGAAAAATTTAGGAGGTCTGCTGCAAGTGGTGGTCACCCAAATGCGTGGAAGGATTTCAGGTTTGGGTGTGCCAAGCTTCAGGAAAACAGGCGAGAGTAGCACAGTACTGGGACTGAGCAGGGAAAAGCTGGTTAGTCATCATGGGTGGCTAGTGGGGATGATCGGCTGTCATCTAGCTGGCTCATGCTCGAAACCAGCTGGCATACCGCTGAACACAGTTTTGGAGACTAAGCGCTACGAGCTCGTTCAACTTCTGGTTATTAAACAACAGCCTGAGAGCTGAGTTCCAACAATGCCTGGGTTTGCTCCAGGTTCCTTGTGTACAGACACAAGAAATGAGATAGATGTTGTGACACCAGTTTTTATGATAAAGCTGTCTATTAATAAAGTCTACAGAGCCAAAAGTAGGTTAGTGAACAGGGATGTTAAGAGTCTGTTAAGTGCTACCTGAAGTAGAGTTGTAAAAATATCTACCCCAAATTAAACATTACAGATATACCTCCTTCGGAAGGAGGTGGTTATTTTTCCTACCTCTTATTTAGTCATTTCAAGGGCTAATATATTCTGAGGAACAGTAAACGTCTCTTAGAGCAAAAAACCACTTGACATTAATAACTCACCATTTGGTTACAGTGTAATGGAAACCTTGTAGTTCTTCCTTTCATGCATTTCAGTTTGGTTTGCTTTGCTTCCTGGTTATGTTGCAGAATCATTACTTTAAAGAAAAAAATAAATAAAAAGAAACAAAAGTCTTGTTAAAATTCAGGGGTTTTTTTCACTGGCCCTGTGTCTGCGTGCCATAACAGGCATTCATTCATCTACATTCAGATATTAAAGGGGAAGGTAGGCCTGAGGTGGTGGGATTCGCAGAGCCCGTTGTCTACTCTGGTGGCCTGAACCATATTTCTGGTCCCAGTTCATTCCCAGGCCCTTCCATCCAAGGAGAATCTCTTCATGCTATCTTTTGTCTGCTAGATGGCCAGAGTTTTTCATCAGACAGGAACTCCAGTGCCCATTTCCCTCACTAATGCATTAATGTACCTGCCACCTGGAGAATACAGGAGTGAGAAGAGGGGCATGAGCAGAACTTGGCATGTATCCTGGAGAGGCTCATTTTTTTCTGTATAAAAGTAGAGCCCCTCACAGGTTATCAAATATACTCCTGGAGAGGCTATGCCAGTAGACTAAACTTTGCAGTTCGTTTGACCCAAGGGTTTTGAAAAATACCATTGACTAAAACTCAAAGAGGATATGCAGAGTCTGTCATCCTGTCCCACCTGCGGTTACTATTTTGCACAAAACATGAGGGAGGAATGTAAGGGACTTGTAGGATTGTTAGAGTTTAAATTATTACCTCTGCAAGACGACAAGGAAGAGCTCAGATCAGAAATATGGGGGCACAACGGCTCACCACTCAAAACGTATTTGTGCAGTGTGAAATTCTGTGGATGCTTGCCTCTGGCATGAGAATGCTGTATGGATACAACGGGTATGATATGGCCTCTTCATACTGAAAAGTGTAGAGATGCTTTGATTTCAGTTCTCTTTGGGAAAGAGGATCATATCACTCACTTTTGAGTCAAAGGTGAAGCCCCACTTCTTGAAGGAAGTAATGGTCAGGCCTGGGAGATCTCAGCAAGTTCCTCAAATTCCCTTAGCCTGTGGTCCATCTGGTCCAAGCCAAACATTTTCCTTTGGTGATGGGTACACCTCTAAAGGTTTGGATATTGATTTCAAATAAAATTTTGAGGCTCAATTTGCTATGCATATGTTTGAAAATTGACTCTGTGTCCTTCTGCAGTCCCATAACTAATGCAAAGGAAAGGTGACAGGCTGGATTTTTAAAAAATGTAATCTTGTTTGTGGTATTGGGATAAATATACTTTTCTCTCTGAATGGCTAACCACACTGTGGAGCTAGTGAAGCTGTGTGTGGGCCAGAAACACATTTATATGAGCTCTTTGAAGCATCTGAATTATGTTATACCACCTTGCAATGCGTCATATTCAGCATTCAGCAAAATCAAGAACACTTCAATCATGATGAAAACAGATTTACACAGAGAATACTCTAAAATTTTATACAATGATAGAATAATTCCAGTTGGAGATGACTTCTGAAGATCATGTGTTCCAACTTCTTTGACTAAGCAGGGCCAACTTTAAAGTTATATTGCATTGTCCAAAATCTTGTCCAGTGGAGTTTTCAATATTTCTGAAGATGGAGATACCACAGCCTCTCTGGGCACCGGTTCCAATCTTCAACCATTGACCTGTGAATTTTTTTTTCCTGCTATCTATCTGGGATTTCTGTTGTTGCAGTTTGTTGCTTCTTGTCACCATTCACCTCCAAGAAGAATATGACTCTTTATACCCTCTTATTAGGTAGTTGAAGACAGCAATCATGTTTCTTCCCCTTAGCCTTGTCTTCTAAAGGTTGAACAAATCCATTTCTCTCAGCATCTTCTTGCAACAATCTTGGTGGCCCACTGCTGGACTCACCCCAGTAGGTCAGCTGAGGAGCCCCAAACTGGACACAGTACTCTCACAATGTGCCATTTAGAGGGGTATGATCACTTGTCTTGACAATTGCTTATACACCCCAAAATGTGGTTAGTCTTCATCGCTGCAAAGGCACACTGGTGGCTGATACTCACTTTGTTGTCCACCAGGTCCCTCAGGCCCTCTCACAAAAAGGAGATTACTCCATCCCAGTTGCAGGACTTGTCACCAAAAACAAAGTCATATGGTTTTGGTGAACCTCAGGAGGTTCCTGTCAGCCTGCTGAGTGGCAGCCCTGCCCTCCAGCTAACAACTTATCCCCCACATCCTGAGGGAAAGGAGAACAATATGTAAAGTCAGCAAAAAACTTACGGCTGTCATAAACTCTCTGTAGGTTATAGTTCTATTTATGTATGGAATCATAGAATATCTCGAGTTGGAAGGGACTCATAAGGATCATGGGTATTCTGCTCCTGGCAAGACTACCTAAAACTAAACATGTGACTAAGACCGTTGTCCAGATGCTCCCTGAACTCTGCCAGGCTTGGTGCCGTGACCATTACCCTGGGAAGCCTGTTCCAGTGACTGACCACCCTCTCAGTGAAGAACCTTATCCTAACGTCCAGTCTGAGCTTCCTCTGACGCAGCTTCATTCCATTTCCTTGTGTCCTATTTCTACCTTTCTAGCCACTTTTTAAAGAATGGTAACAAAATTCACTTTAAAATAAATGAAAAGATTGCAAGATGAAATATCTACTTGGCTGTGAGGACTCTGGTTCTGGCTCTTGAGTACTTGAGCAGAGGGTATATTATATGGAGTAGCTGGAAGCATATCGAATGAAAGTGCATTGACTCAATGTGTTTGCATGTTTTCTATCATAAAAATTATTTCTGGTGCAGGCCCTTTTTTGTTTCTTTTGCAGAACATGGAAATACTTGGGGCTCTGTCTCACAGGAGTATGGATTTTAATTCAGCAGTGTAACTCTTACTTGCTTGTACCTTGTTTATACATTATATTACTTGATTGCTTTGATTTTTGTTTCCTGTGCTTTTCATGCTCTGAGTAAAGCAATGGGAAAACTCCCAAAGACTTCTGTAAGAGCAGGTCTACTGTGAGAGAAATGCACCATTTCTGCTGGCATGAACTTCTGTGTCATTACTGCAGATGTGCAGAATATTCACAGGTGGGAATTCAGCTTCTGAACTGATTTGGAGAGTATGTTAGAATAGGTGTCTGACATTATGGTGCTGAGACAGTATCTGCAGCGGAAAAAAACAGTTCTGAAGGAAGAATCGGTTGTTTTTCCTCTGTTAATCCCCCAAACAAAAAACCACTTAGAGCCTCGTTTTTGCATATGTTTCTGCTTAGGAAGATCACCATGTCATGTGGTGATCAGTGAAGTTATTCTTTATCAAAAGTACTGTGCAACCTTTAATAATCATGAGGAAGCTCTTTATCTCTAGAGAAAGGCCCTTCAGAAGCACAGTGCCTGAGGCATCATGCGGGGGGGTGGTGGTGGTGGTGTGGAATGCTGCTTATTAAGACAACCATCCTACTTCCCACAATACCAGATCTCCTGTCCGTGCCTGCAGCAACCCCCAACATTTCTAGGCTTATCAGAGCTGACAATATCGAAGCCATTGGTATTCTTGCTAGTTAGCAAGCAGGAGCACCAAGTAAATTTTAAAATAAATAAATACTAGCAATACTTGGAGTGATATATTGCCTCTGCTATACCTGATTTCTACTGCACCATTCTCCAGTCACTATTAATTTCACATACAGGACTTGAGAGACTTCTGAGACTGAAGTTCAGAGAGAACATTTCCAGCAGCACATGATTAATGTGACAGTCCCAAGGTTTCAGGCACAATCCAGTCCCTCATGAAGCATGAGTTGAGTAGTCCCACTGAAGGCTGCAGGCTACCCAAAGAGACCAAATCCACAAAATTATATCAGGGCCAAAGCCCTATTCTCAAGAATGAATTTTAGGCAAACTGTTCTTCTTCAGTTGCTGCCCTAATCATGAGACAACTAAAACCTGTAAGTGATTTTGCTTTGCCAGGCTGCAGGGGCTAGACTCACCATTCCTGGCACAGTGTGCTTCACCTGCGGGTCCACTTCTGAGCATTGCCTATATCAAAGACCTGCTGGAGCATAGTGGAGGAGATTGGAGGGGCAACCAAAAATCTAAGGTTTCTTGTAGACTAGGATGAAACTAGGGCTAAAACTGTTGTATGCATGGGTTTCATGCTGATATGCAGCATGGACATGCCCAGGGCCCTGGGGTAATGGTAAGAATTGGAGCCAGAAGTTATCTAGCCCCCTAATTCAACATACATGGAGAACAACCTTCATTCTTTGTCGTGCTGAATGGCTAAAGACCTACGAGATCCAAAAACCAGAGCTTCCTTTCACCAGCGGGACTTAATCTGAAAGTATTTTCTGAGCACAGCTACCATGCTGAATCTGGATTGGCTCTAACAAAGCAGGGGCTGGAATCCAGGTGTCTGGTTCCCTGGCAGAGTCTCTCCTTCCTGCTTATGCAAACTCATTCTTTCTGTTCTTTCCCCAAAACATTTAGGAGGTGACACAAAGCGGGGCCCTGTCAGAGCCCTGTCCTTAGTCAAAAACATTCTATACAGCTGAGTAGTGAAAGCATTCATGCCAGAAAAGTGGATTCATATCCCTTCTCACAGTGGAGGACTAACATCCTGAGCTGCATGAAAGCAACCTTGATTTAGGTACCTGGGCACGGAAAAGGCCAAAAAAATGTATCTTAATTGACTGGCAATCACAGTAAAAGATGTCACAAAATCCTGTAACTGCTTGTAATCTTTATAAATAAATACTTCAGTGAAAGCTGCCCATAAGCCTCTAAGAATTTCACATTTGCCAAAAACTACAGAATGCCTTTTTTCTACAAGAATATATCTTCAGGTATTCTGAAAATAAATTACTTATTTCATAATAAGCATCATCATCACAATTTCACTTCTACAGCCTCTTCTTACTTTCCATTATCTGCTCCATTTTAATGCCTGTAGCTAAATCTGTTAATAATGAAATGGAATAGGGATTAGCTTGTTTATGTGCTCCTGTTGGTGGCTTTTCATAGGGCAGGTGGAGCAAAATGATTATATTGTCTCTGAGGCTCCTTTGCCCTGTCTCCTGCAAAAGAACATCTGCCCTGATGATGTTGTGAGATGCTTCAAAATATCAGCGATGGCAACGCCGGCAATCTCAGCAGAAAAACAGAAAGTAATCAAGTAGGTTGCAATTCAGAGATGGGTATTTGTAGGTGCTTGGAGATCTGAGACAGCCCTAAAACCTTGGCTAAGCACAGGCACGTTGTCGTAACTGCCTCAACATTTTGGGTTGAGTAGGAGTGTGTTTCAGAATATAAGATAGTCTTGACTCATGCCTGAGTTAAGCATAGGTTAAACAGGTGGGGAAGTGACTTGTATGTACTAAGTGGTGGGGAATTTTTGAGTAACCTGCTAGCTGCCTTCAATGCAGATGCTTCTTAAATAGGGCTGTTTTAAGAGCAAACAGGATGGGTGGATGAGGGGCTTCTTGTCTGCTGACCGTGGCTCAGGAACAGATGATGAACACAAAGAAGGATCCTCTCATACATTTGGACTGCGGCTTCTGCTGCACAAGCTTTCATGCAGCTCGGGTCAGCCAAGCTGCATGTTGGCTGGGGTCTTGTCTGCAGCACAGTCAGACCTTAACCATCATGCTCTGCTTAGAGTTAGCCAGTGCTTCTCTTTTTTTTTTTTTTTTTTTTTTTTTTTTTTTTTTTTCTTTTCTTTTTCCTCTTTTTTTTTCTTTTATTTTTTTAAAATATTAATTAAATGAACAGTTTTGACGGAACTTCAAGTTTTGAATGTCAGCCTGGGTATACAAAGTCCCGGGTGCTTTAAATTCTCAGCCAGGCTTGCCAAGGAAGGAAGTGGGATTTTTGAGCAAGTTGTCAAAACCTCATGCTCCTAGACTTCAGGTTGAGTTTACCAGATGTTTTATGCTGTCAGAAATCACAGACCTGGCTATACTGAATGATGTCAGAGAAAGTTAAAGAAATTATGCTACTTTTGTATTTAGCTCTTGGATTTCTGCTCATCTTCTGTAAGCAGGGATATGGAAACTGTTTTTCCATTTATTTTTTTCTTTCCAGCACTGCTCATGTGGCCCTGTGTAGTCAGCCTATCTGCTTTCCCAAATACATGACATTCTGATATTAATATGCTGTCATTCAGATTGGTACAACTAATATTTAGAATCTTCTCAAGGGCCAAAGAAAGAAGAACAAACAAGGTAAAGCAAGTATCTAGAATTTATTGGCACTTTTGAATGTCTTATGAAGAGGTAAAAATATGTATATAAATATTTATTCAGTTGTGTTGGAGTCAAAAAAAAAGAAGTCTCTTGGTTTAGTTGCGTAATACAATACTACAAATTTTGTCCTTTTACTACAGCATCCTTCAGAAGTCTCTTGTAATATGTACTGCTTTTTCTTCAAAGACCTGTGTCAGTAGTGTGGGCTCTAAGCCATTTTTAGCTTGGACAAGCACATTACTTTCTTTCCCCCCACACTTGGTTTATAACTTGACCACTCACTGTTATTAATGCTCATGGCATTTTTTATTTAAATGGATTCTAACTCACCTTGGTTGTTGGTGTTTTTGGTTTTTTTTTTTTTTTTTCTTTGATTTGTCTTTGGCTTTATTTCCTTTTTTACTGACTAGAAGCTATGGCTTTTGACAGTCTTCTGTAGAGTGGATTTAAAAATGATAATAATAGAAAAGGAATTTTTTTTCATGTGTCTTCTCATAATAGATTGCCCAAGGCACAAAAATATGACAGTTATATCTGCTTCATTTCTCCCAGTTTGAACTGAATCAGTGGCTAAAACCCAGGACTTCATTCAATACTGTAGTGCTGCCAGCTGAGGGACAACACGTAAGAGAGCATTAGCAGTGTGAGAGTTGTGGCCATCCTGTATACAGTAACAGTGAGGAGTTTGGGTGGTTAAGAACTGGGACTGTTTCAGTTGTGTTGCAGTATATTCACTGGGCTAACTTAAAGGCTCTTCTGAGATCACAGAAACTGGCTTTTTCAGATGTTCTCAAAAAAAACCCAAACCCCACAAAAAACCTGTAGGCCTAAAATCAGACTGAAAAGGTTACATCAGGGAGAAGTCAGCTTGGAGTGGGCTGATGGGGAAAAAGTGCAAACAGGATTGTCCAAATACCTCTGCTTCTGCAGCAGAGACAGCAGAGGGAAATGCCCTAAGCAAACACTTTGCCACAACAATAGGCTATCTGCACAACCTTCTGCTTGCTCCAGCTGATGTATCTGAAAATCAAATTAACCTTCAACTTCTATGGGTCATGGCCTTTCAACTATTGTGTGCAACAACCTAAGAAACTGGATAGAAAAGATGCTTTTTAACAGATTTAAAGCAATAAAGCAAGCATCATAATCTTTCACCAAATAGCTGGTGTAGAATAAATACCCTGACCTTCTGGAACTTGTGATTGAACGTCTGTGTTTACAGTTGGGTTTTTTTTAAATATAAAGTGTATTTTTAAAAAAATATTCAATGATTTCTATGGAGCCGTAGCCCCTTTTGAGAATGATACATGCACCTCAAATACATTTGAGTAATGGAAGTAAATAATTATCATGCCATAATCTAATGCTGGTTATTGCTAATCATTTCTTAGCTTACCCACTGAATTTCTCACTTAAGCCACTTAGTTCCCTTCACCCCATGTTTTCAGAATCCTTTTCCCTCCACTTGCTGAGCCCTGCCTGAAGCTCTGCCTGAAGCAAGAAGCTTCCCACAACCGGCACAGCAGCCCTGTGCAAACCCCATAGCCTCAAAGGCCATGGGCAGTTGTGGTACCCCATGGCTGATCTGAAACTTGTTGCCAGCCTAATTTTGGTCTCCCTGAAGATGGGAGTAAAATAACTATACTGCTGCTTGCTGGCTTCCCCGGCTCAGCACATCATGGGGCTGACAGTGAAGGCAGTGGGGCAGTTTTGGGGCTTCTCATCCCAATCTTGGTGGCTCTAGCCCTCAGACAACTCTCTACCTGTGCCAAAACCCAGGAACCATGGCCACAGCTACACCTGCTTGTCCTTTGTCCTTGGTCACTGTAGTTTGCAATCCCGAACCAAAAAGTTGTTCCCTCTGCAGATTTCAGTATATCAAAGTCTGTGATACCTCCATTTGCACCTTTATAACAGGACTTACTGAGCTACAGTCTCATGAAAAGACCCATGGTTAATAAAAATCTGGAAATGTATTGTCTATATTTATGCATTATTTAATAATAAAGTATTTAGGTTGGTGGGAAGCACTGGAAGATAAACTCTTGACAGTTTCCTCAAAACAACCTGGCTCTGGGAAAGACCCCCAATTAGTCAGAGAAGCAGGTGTGGAAGTCACGGTCAAAAAGTTTGCTGGCATGATAGCAGGGGAGAGAGTCCACACCTCGAGAGGAGACTGAAGAAAAGTGTTGACACCACAAAGACAGCTATGGCGCTCCATTAAATCTGGTGAAGCTTGAAATTCAAAGCTGGTAAGAAAGGCTTGTATAAACTGCATAGAAAGCATTTAAACATGCTGATAAGCAGGTATTTCTCTGACCCTGTTGGCAGCTACATTGATGTAGCAGGTTTTCAAGGATGAAGTTGTTGAGAGAAGTTTCTGAGGAAGATTTGATCTGTAAGTGCTTTCAGTCAAAACCAGCCACTCCCTGAAGTTTAAGCAAATGTGTTTAAGGAAAACAGTGCAAGCTTTCTGTCCTGGGCTGTCCTCATGTGCTCCTCACAGGGGATTTTGTGACATGCTATTATAGGTCAGATGTTCAATTATTGTTTTAATCTAGATGCCCTAAAGCCCTTCAATGAGAGTCTACATCCGGGTTTGGTTGTTTTTTTTTTTTTTTGAAGGACTGAAACTGGTCTTTGGTACTGCAGTATGCTGAGCTCGCTGCCCCTCTCCAGGAGCATGCAAGGGGCTCACCCAGGTGGAGCAGTGACCATGCCCCAGGATTTTCATGTGGTACCTCTGCCTGGAAGGGTTTGTCCCAAGAGGGGGTCTCTTCCCTGAGCACCAGAAATCCTCCTAAAGATAGAAACAGGGTACAGTGCCCCTGTGGGGTCACAAGTCCCCGCCCCTCTGGGAAGGGAATGAGATGCTCAAGACATGGCGAGAAGTGGTTTGTGGGGGGTACCAGCTACTCCATAGGGAAGAATGGTTGAGACTTTAAGATGGGGCAGTGGAGGGTTGAAGAGAGGCAGGAATAAAAGAGGTGTCTAGGTGAGGAGAGAAAAGGCATCCAGGAATTACAAAGATATTCATTCAGTAATATGGATTTTGAGAGCTTTGGAGTATTATGGTAATAATACCATTATTAGTTCCATAATAATGTTTCAACAAAGACTCTAGTCCTTGGTGAAAATGAAGTTTGGAAACTATTGATTTAATGAATAAAGGGTAATTTGATAGGTCATATTAAATGCTATTGATGTAAACAACAGTCTGTAATTTTATAGCCATATATTAAAAATTGTTACGGAGACCTTGCTGCAGGAAATTCATAGGCATTTAAGCCACCTTGATGTTGTTATTCTGCACAACACAGCCATGAGAGCTTCAGGGAAACTATGGGGTTAGAACTTGTTTCCAACTGCTCCTGAAGCTGCCAAGGAGAGCAAACCTGATTTTTAGAAAGTTCTTCCACTTGGCTTCTGTTGCAGCCACCTTTTAGCTTCAGCAAAATTTGTGAACAGTTCTGAGAAACTGTGTTTCCATCAGGTTCCCACAGCTGTATTTAGGATCTGGAGTTAAGCACTTGGCTTTGATGTTCTGAGTAAATAGTAATTTTTATAAAAAGTCCTGGTGATTGTAATTCATCAGAAATAGGGGCTCATATTGCTGCCTTCAACACTCATCTTTTCCCGTTGTTTCCTAACACACACAACATCAACTGTATCTTGAACACTGATTTGGAAAAATAAACTTACTGTATCATAATAGTAATACTGTGAGAATGCATAAACCCAACTAAATTTTTATGTGACAGTTTGCCAGAATTGCTCATCCATGTAAAATTAGTGATGTGCCAACATTAGCAGGATCATATTTTCTGTCCTTTTTTGGATGATAATCATTATAACAAAGATAGCAGTGAAGGGGAGCTGCAGTGCAAGTAGTTTAGTTTTGATAGCTTGAATAACAGCACTAGTCATAGTAAAATGAAATAATGCAGGTGTCAGCATGACAGAGGTGCCAGAGGAAATATCCAGCATTATTCTTGATAATCTCCCCACAACCTGCGCTGAAGCACAGGCCGTTGCTTCTCCCCAGTTAAACTGAAGCATGTGAGGACTACCCCAATGAAATCATACTGCCCAGATGCAGAGCCAACATGGGCTCTCTGTGATCAAGAACATGAGATAACAGCAGCCTGTGCCTCTCAGGCTTGTAGACAGATACCTTTTGTAGAAACACAATGCTCAATACATATTTGTATGAGTCATATGTGTTCTTCCTCTTCAGTGTCTTCCAAACAAGTTTTCAGTGTCTCTGTATATCACTTCTAGCTGGCCACTAACAGAGTAGTTGCATATCTTGTATAATGAAAAGTGCATATGAGCTCAGAATGCTCTTAATAAAATAGAGATTAATTCTGTAACAACAACAAAATCTACGTGGAAAACTTTTGCCTTTACAACAGAGAGAAACTTTATGTGAGAATCTCCTTCAGTGGATCAGGGTGGTGAATCTTTTGATATTTTTCCATGTAAATCTCTTCAGACTGTTTTTTCTCTGCCTTTAGCAGAAATAAAATTAAAATTTAAAAGTAGCCAGAAGGCAAAATATTACCACATTTTAAATTTGAACAAGTTCTTCTGGTTTCTTTCATAAATACCATTAATGCCAAAAGGGAATTCTGCACTTATATTCTGAAGCATCAATGTCATCATGAGATACACACTAAAATTCAATCTGAATAGCAGTTTCAATGTGGTATAAGGAAAAAAACCTGCCCTAAGTCTGGCTTCTGCTTCTTAGCCAGTACAGGGAAAGAATTATCTCTGTAGGAAAGTTAAAATAGCTGTATTATGCAGATGCAGTCATGTGCCTGCATACATAGTTTGTATAAAACACCTTAAGCTTGTATAGATGGTATATGACACTATAACAAACGTAGATTCAAGTGGCAGAAGGAGGTTTCCAGCCTGGGTGCTATGACCGAGTCTGTCCTGGTCTGAGGGAATGATCTCTGCGGGCATATATGCTGCCCTGCCATGGCTGCCTTCCAGGCTGCCTGCCATCCCTTGCTGCTGTGCACGGGGGCACAGGGATGCGCCCCAGCGCTGCCTCTTGCCTGACAGCATGGAGATGCTCTTTCAGCCCTTTCAGTGCAGGCACTGTTCCAGTGTATACATTGTGTTGGGGAGAGCTTGCTCTTGAATAAGTGGCCCAATTCTCCTCGAACTGGATGTGGTTTTCATGCAGCAATGCAAGTGGATTGAAGTGTGAGTGCACAAGTATAAGAGTGGGTCAGAATCAGGCAGTTTTTTGATTTCCCCTGGTTTCATTGCCAGTGAAGCAGTATGATTTGCAGGGGAAGTTACCACAAATGTGGGCTGTCACAAAACTAACAACTGTTGCGTTGTGGAAAAGATTGGGTCCACTCCCAGCTCCTTTAGCCCTTATCCATCTTCTTCCTTTGCAATTCAAAGTTACAGGTATGATAACATCCCCCAGAGCGGAAAGGAGATGACTCAGCTGCAGTTACAATGGAATTGTTTAGCCCTCGAATTCCCCAGCCAACTGACTGCTAAACCAAGCCCTGCTGGGATGCAAAGAACTAGAAAGGTGAATAACGGAGGCCAGAATACTGCTTCCTTGAGTGCTGACCAAGATTTTGGTGTAGAGAGTGAGCCGTATCATCTCACTAGGCTCAGCACAACCATCACTTACATAGGTAGTCAGACCCAGAAGCACCCATCACACCAGCCTCAAGGATGAATCCTGATGCTCACAGTCTGCCTGGGAGCAGCCTATGAAGAAGGGAGGACCTCTGACAGAGGCCGGGCAAAGGAGCTGCTGTTGCCTTTCCCACAAACCTGAGCTGCGTCCCGGTCCCCTGCAGAGCTTTCTGAAGGTGCTGCCATGTGTGAGAACACCAACCCCATTTCACAAGACTCTTGCATTGATATGCATGCTACGCTTAACTATTTTTAAAATATGCTTCTCAGCCTTCCACTGAGGTTTTAAAGAGCATTGTTAACTCCATATGCATCTTTTGGCTCCCTGCTTTTTATTTCTATGTTTTATCCGCTGGCATCCTTAGAGTGTTAAAAGTTGCATTTAACCTTGTCAAAGGAGGACTGTTTCTATTTTAAATTGAAGCATTTTGTGCACAAGTCATATTTTGCTTGCAACGTTTCCTTATGGCTAAATATTTTTGTTGGAATTCGTAAATGATAATGCAAAAACAGTCAAATGAGCTGAGCAAGAGCAACTTCTGTTCTGGAAGGGGGTTTAATGATATCCTTGATATCTTGTAATTGAAACTACTTTATATCCAAGGCAACAGAAGGAATAGCAGCAATATATATTACATGACAGATTTAGCCTTTCCTTTTTTCACAAAATTTTTATGAACATATCATGATTTCCTCAAACTCATTTGGTGAAATCTCTTGATTTGTTTTTTTTCTGCAAATTGCCTTATCTCATAGAGCGAATGACAAAAGTTCTCAGGCTGAAACATCAGCTTCCTGCACTCTGATGAGTAGCTGACATTGCTGGGGCTAGTCACAGTTGCTGACAGTTGCTATTCATTGCCTGGATGATTGTACTTAACCTTCTTGGATTTATTTATTTTTCCTTGAATATGTCAGTGTTCAGCTATAAGATCCACTTTCTTCTGGACCTGACTAGAGATTTTCCCAGAAAAACAGGTTTATAAATTAAATTAATAAAGTCCTGCAAAATGGTATTTTTTTCGCAAGAAAATATTAGATTTACAAACTTGTTGTACTGAGAGAACTGAAATAAAAAAGAACTGAATAAAATAGATTGATGGCACTACAGCCACAGTGCTTCAGGTCCTTGGAATAAATTTCCTTGTTATCACACACCAGGGCATCGCTTCTGCAGAGTCCCATAACAAATCCTGGATGTTACATGACAACACACCTAGCAAACAGTTCTGCATTCCTCAACTGAAATTCTTCATGTGTTTTCTTCCCATAAAAATTGGTCCCAATCTGATTTAGGACAAATATGAAAATATCTAAATGACCCCATAATGAAAAATGTGTTTGCTCAGCTCTCCTTCCTGCAAATATTTATACAATGAAACTGTAAATAAAATCAGTGGAAAGAGAAATAGCAGAGGGATAAGCATGACTTAGCAGATTGATGAGAACATCAGTGTCTATTTACAATGTTTTTCAATATTTTTCCTAAATCTGTTTTAATTTCTGTTGGGAACTGCTATATTCATACAAAAAGACAATAAAAGTGGTCTGAAGTGATCTTTGCCCTACAGATTTGACCTTGAACTGAATGCAACCTGGTAAAATCTGTCCATTGCCTTTCAGTGATTATTATGAAATAAAATATGTTTTCTTGAAGTGCTTCAAATATATTCTTTTTGGTCACCAGGGTATGTTAATAAATGCTACTGTTAAATGAACATTTCAAACCAAAATAGAAGCTTTTGCAATGTCAGCTATAAAAACTACCAGAAGCTATTGTCTTTGCCTAAATAGAGCAGTAACAAAGGAAACTAGAAATATCTTTGATGCAAACTCATCTTTATCCCTTCAAAAAACAACTACTTAATGGGATAGCTGCTCTTTTATACACCTCGCTTTTGAATAGAGATACTGAATTAATCCTCGTTTTTTATTCTTTCAATACTTATTCTGAGAGGGAAAATACATGACAAGTAGGTATAATACATGAGAGACAGGTATTATTGCATGGTTGTAATCCAGTACACCAAGGTCTTTACTTCAGCTGGGACTTGACTTGATAATGGAGATACAATAAATGACAAAGAAAAGAACAGTACTTTTTCTTGTATATCTCCATGAAAAAATACTGTATATTGCCACAGAGATAACAATATAGCTGCATTATTTTTTTTCTGCAGAAAAACTCTGGGTAAACAGCAGCCATTAATAAATGAGACTGTCTTCTCCTAGACTGAAAAAGATATTATGAGTCCAAGATCATTCAGGTGATGAACCTGCTTCTGTAATCTGTTTTGGGTAACAACATTATAACAGTACTGAGCATATGCCTGTATGAAAGATATTAAGGATTTCTTCTGAAGCAAAATATGAAGTGAAAGAACAGCTGTCTGAAAAGAGTCTAACTGGTCTTGTGTTACATGGGAATTAAAAGCAGTGGTGGGAATCTTACAAATATTTTGATATGTTACATTACAATGAAAACATTATTATGGGACTGAATTTTGTACTGAAAACATGTGTTTATCTGTTTATTTAAACTGTGCTTTTCAGATTAGGACTGTCTCAGTGGTTTGTATTACCTTCTTTTTCAACTGCTTTTCTTTGAGAAACTTCAGCTGATTCAGTTGTACTTTCTATCTGATTTCTACCTCACACTGAATTTTAATGTCAAATGTGACTTCAAAATGTTCAACAGTAATTAAAAGGAATGTTAGGAATAGGAGGCAGATTTCTCAATATCTAAGATTTTTTCCACTACAAAGTACTTGTAGCAACCTTCCAGTTCAGAGGAGGAATATTAGATTTGGCAAGGGACTTGGTCCTAGATTTACTAAACTTCTGTTATTTCTTCTGGGAAAACCTACCTGTATTAGAAACCCCACAAAATCTCAAGCTCTACATGTTTTCCTGCACTTGTTCAATGCAGATGAAAATTACAGCAGCCTTAAAGTTACTTTGCATTTACACTGGGAGACTTGATCTGCTTGTGGATATCCAGCAAGCAAGAAAGTGCAAGGCTGAGCATAGTTGTTTCACATATGAACAACTCTGTGTGGCATTCCCAGCACTCCCTGTTCTGCATCGTGTGTTTAGGTATGTACTTCATAGCTACAGTATGTATTGCTCCTTGTGGTGATGGAGGACATTTGCTTGCTTTTATATTAGATGACGGTGATAAAACTTTGACTTCATATGCAAGTAAACTGCACTTGCTGTCAGAAGATTAAGAGCACATTAAAAAAACCCCAACTTGATAAGCATGTTGATTAATGAACACTTGGAATAGTGCAGAGATGACTGCACTAGTTAAAGACTTAACTCAAATTTGCTATAATTCTGATTGTTACACAGTGCATACATGCTATCATAATTCACAACTGTAACCAAACTCTTAGAAATGCCAAGAATTAGCACAATGAAGCAGCAAATGGATCATGCTGAAAGAACATCATGTTGTGGTCATAATTTTTCTTTTCCTAATAACACTAAAATAATGATAATTGTAGGATCAAATGAGTTGAAATGATGAAGCAGCATGGATTTGAAAGAATCTGCATTTCCTCTGTCACACCAAATATCTGACTTCTGGAGGGTGCTATTTAACCAGCTTGTCTCTCTTTCCAGCTTTTAATCAGTTTCTAAATAGTTCTGAAAAAGTTTGAGATTGAACCTTCCCAAAAATTATGAATCTAAGGTGCAAGTCTTATAGGTAAGGCGTATGAAAAGACCAAAATGAAGATAAAATTAAGACTGGAATGCAAAAACAAATTAAAAAAAAGAGAATGTACCACATTTTAAAAAGTAGCAACAGGGAAGAAATACACCCTGTCTACCTCTGTAAGTGACCTGGCTGAGCCTGAAATGCAGACTAGGGAGGGAAACGAGCACTTGATCTTCCCTCTCTTCATCTTCAAGAGAGGCTCTGAAGCCTTGCATCCTGCAGATGCATCATGCCTGCAGTCAGCATGGGCATCTGAGAAGATCATGAGGAGAAGGCGGCCTCTTGGGCCAGTCAGTGGGCATGAGGAAGTGCGGGCTTGATCTCAGGAAGGCAATGGTGCAGAGCAGAACAAAGATGCAAATTCTTCTCTGATTTTGTGGGAACTGGCCTTTCTCTACTCCCTCAGTTACCAGTTTTTCTCAGTTGTGTCTTCAAACTGTCTCAGCTGGGAATTCAGATGCCAGAGATGCCTATCTAGGATGGCTGAAGAGTATTTCTGGACATAGTGCAGCATCTGGATCAAGCCCTGCTCTCAAAGCCTGGGTGTTGGCAGTCCCAGTAAGACATGAGCTGCTGGTTATACAGCTCTGCTGCTGCACCAGTCACACGTGTGGCTGAGTCCCGCTCAGAGGACTAACCCTGAGATTCTGAAGTGATCTCACCAGCTGTTCACAGTCAGCCATCTGCTGAACCCAGCGCATGGGTCAAAGCTGGCATGGTTCTCCACATTGTTCTGGTAAGTCCCTGGAGATTTGCAAAGCTTCATCAAATATGTTGTGTTTTCACAGTGGCCATCTGTTATGAGAACATAAGATTGCTTGTGCTGGTGACCAGAAGGTCAGCTGTGGAGTGTGATTTCTCAGCCTGCTGCTTTAGAGCTGGGAGCAATCACTGCACAGAATTTAAGAAGCAGAGGTTCCTCTCAGATCACATCCATATGTTCATTGCAGGCAAGGAAATGCCACATGCTGGTGGCTCTTCCAGCTATCACACTTGACCAGACCTTGCTCGAGTGTTGTGTGAGATGTTTGAATGGGAAGCAGCAGCTACAACCTCTCCCAACTCACTGTGTGTGGGCTTTTCAGGACACAACACAGGCACCTCCATCCGCTGGCAGAAGGGCACAGCCAGAGCTCTGAGCTGCCATTGTGGCTGCTGTTGCCTCACACACACATCACTTTGAAGCCTGTATTTGTGCTTCTGTTTCAGGATGCCAGACGTGGGCCAGCTCAGGGCAAAGAGGGGAGCATGTCTTGAGGACTTACAGCTTGCCTTGCATGGATGAGAAAGAGCAGGGTGCTGGTTGGTGGAAACACAGGTAAAGGAGGGGTAATGAAAGAATACAGAGTTCAGCTGGGAGCGCTCAGGTGCAAGAGATGGGGAGGAGTGGGTGAAGTAGATAAGGATGTGGGGCTGGATGAGATAAAACAGATTGCTATCTAAGCAGTTAGGAAAGCTGATATTGACAAATCTTGTGTGGGAAGCTTTTATAGGCACTTGTAACAGAAAGACACCTTGCAGGATGATGAGCGTACTTGGAAGATATGTGTGGAAAACTTAGGCTGCTTAACTGTCCTGTCAGTGAAGTATCTGAATAAAAAAAAAATGCATATGACAACATAGAGTAGGCTGGAAGTCTTGTATATCCTTTTTAAGTTAGGTGATAACCAGAGGTCAAGTTTCTCTGGCAGTAGAAAAATTGCTGTGAACAGAGAAAAGCTTGCTGCAAGTGAAGACAGGACATGACCTTCATGCAATGATCCCAGTATACTTTATTTCTTGCAGGAAGGAAACCTATGGAGAAGGTACAGTCTGTTTATTCCTACAGTCTCTTGCAACCTGGATCACTGCCCTCTCATTGCTATCATAACACAAATAATGAGAATAACTTCAAGTGCTCATGCTTTCAGTTAACCTGGAGTTCTCCTGGAATACCTAGCTGGAGACTTTACATCCAAGTGCTATTAGAAGCAGTGAGTAATATGCCATTCAGTGTTACTCAGACAGCTACAGCGTTCCCATCTGGATAGTATCGGTGTTAATGATAAAAGGAAATCAGAAAAGTGTCTGGTGGGCTTTTGTAGTTGCTGTTATTCCTAGAGACAGGACTTTGTCCGTACAAGAACCATATGGGTGAGACTGCAAAGAGAGGATATTTTACTGCAGCAGAAACCCTTCTGTAAGTTATTCTTTCAACAGTTATTAGACAACTCTTTTCCTAGTATTTTGTCTGAGTCCTGTGTATCCATGGAAAAGGTTTTGGCAAGAGTCAAATGGCTATTTCTAAGGCTCTGAAGATCTGCTACATTTGGAATAAACCTAAGAATTACTGCACCTCATTCTTTCTATGCCTTAAGGCCTCAAAGCTACTGGAGGCATGATGTTAAATGCCTCACCAGGAGCATGTTCATACTGGGGAGCCGTGGAAGGAGACAAGGCTCCCAGTGGCACTGTGGGGAAAAGCATATGTGCCTCAGTGTTTCTGTGACATCTATTGGACAGCTCTGTTGGATTGGTTCCCAGCATTAATTTGCAATAATCACAATAATTTACATTCAAGCTTTAATTAATGAAGATCTGGATATTTATGGGATGGGGGATCTTGAAAGGATAGGATGTATTTTCTCGTCTATTTCTGCCCCTTTTCATTCTAGTGAAACTCTGCTCATGACTCATTGCTCATTACTGTCTCCTAGCAATGTATGAAGAGAGAGATGTACAGCAGAACAAAATGTTTCTTACCCAGATTATTTGCCTTTTTTTCAGTAGCCCAATACCTCCTTTACCACATCTTGGTAAATAGGTTCCTTATAATTTAAAATCCTCAAAAACATTTATATGAGAAATCATATGGCTACCTCAAGGTTATATACGTATCAATTTATCATCTCAGTGCTAAATGGTTGGGGCAAGTGGAGAGTGGAAAATGTCTTTCTGTGAGATGTGCAGGGAGGAAGGGTTTAGGTTTGGAGCCTCTAGCAACAATACTGGGCTGTCTCTGGGCCATGGAGGCACCTCCCATCTGATGGTAGCAGGTGCAGAGGGAAGTTGCTAACATAAAGAATACTGTGAGGTTAAGAGGTTTCATTTTTATAGACAGTAAGATAATTAACTTATTAACCAGTACCCACGTTACAGCAGTGCTGGGTTTGTGGTAAGTTCAGGTGCTGTCTGCTCCTACTCACTGCCCAAACTGGTTTCTGGAGCTCTTTGAAATCTCTCATTTGGTAACTTCTGAAGTACACCTTTACCTCTGTGTGCTATCTTTTATGGCTGCTGTGTCCAAATGTAGGACAGGTTCCTACAGGCTGCGTCCCTCCTGCAGTACAGGGTCGTCCTCACTGAGGTCCACGCATAGACAACATTGTGCCTGTATGGTGGCATCCAGTGTTGATGTGCACCATCCCCTCTGTGCCCAGTAGTTGCTTTTGGAAAGAAATCTGGTTACACTGGCAAGGAGGGAGCCACGATGCATGGCAGTAGATCCTCTGGTCTACACAGTGCAGACATGGCTATTGGGAATGAAGATCACTGAGTTTCCCTTCACTTGGAGGCATAGCCCTCACAGAGGTCTCTTCCTCTGTAAGAATCAACCATTTCTTACAACCATGCAACCATGCAAAGTTTTATAATAGGATTTATTATGACATTTGATGGGAAAGAAGCCAGGGATCTTTCTGTCTTGGTTTTAATGCATTTGATGCCATTCTAGAGAAGTTACTTTAGGTGAAGTGTTATTAGTCAGGGCTAAAGTGCACTGCAGAAATGATGTCTTATGCTTTGGGAATGAAAAGTAGATGTTAACATACTTTTTTCAAGGATTTGGAAGCAGAAATGGAGTCATAAGAACCTCTTCCAACTCTGTGTTGTGGTGCAGTCAAACAGCACAGAGTGCTGAAGGCTCCTCAGCAACACAGTGCGGGACTGTTGGTCTGAGAGTGAGCCAGGGCACTTCCCAGGGAAGAAGAATGGACAAGCCTATGGATAAACCTCACATGGAAGCTTAGGGGGGAAAGCCTTTGGGAGATGGGTTTGCTGCCACTGAAGAGACGGAAGGAGTGAACACCTCTCCATCCCATCCACCCCTCTCTCGGCAGTAGAAGCCAGATAAGCTATCCAGAGCTGTAGCTTCACCAGGCAGTGAAGATTGGAGAGGGCTCTTTGGCCACCCCTAACATGCTGATCTCCCCTGCAAATACCTACTGTTCTAATGCATAAATCCACTGTGGGGACGATACCTAGGTATCTATGGAAGTTGGTCTGAATAATAGAAACACACTGAAACTATCCCAGAAAGAAGTATCTTGAGTTACCCATTTACATTTCATATCTGACAGTAGAACAAAGCACTGTAAAAATACCCTTAAGAATGTGAATCTCTGCTCTGATTTGCACTTAAAAGGCAACATCTGATTAGTGTCTGTGTTTTATTAACTGAAGACTGGAAGGATGAAAGCTTCTCAGATATTACCTTTATTGTACCAGATATTTTTGATAATATATTGTGGAAGAAAATGCCACATTTCATTAAAGTCTATCATTCATATGCTGCAAAGTATTTGGCAGCAGTTTATAAACCTAGTGGTAATTTTCAATATTGCTTATTTTTCAGTCTCTGAAGGTTCTTTTAAAAAAATCCTTCTGATGACCTCTGAATCAACTGGTGTTCAGTGGTCTGTGCTGGGGATCTGTGCTGTTGTACACTAGCTGTGAATCTGCCTTTGGTATAAGTAGTTCAATTGCTGTGTCAGCAGTTATCACACTGTTTAATTTTAATAGACTTGGTTGCACAACACATTCTCAGACCTTCCAGCTGTGCGTAATGAAAATTCATACTGACTCTCATTCTGGTCTTGGCATCCCCCTTGCTCTGGTGTTACCTTATTATTTTCTTATTATTCTACTTAGAAAGAATCTCAGCGTTCCCGATGTATGAAATGCCATATATGTTGAGGATAATCTCCCATCACTGCAAAGTTTCTCCTCTGTTAGTTCTCTCTGCGTGCTTCATTTCATCTGTTTGCCACCCATTAGAAAGGGTAGTGAAACATTTGGTTCCTGAAGGCTTGAGTGCTTCATTTTATGTGATGTAACTGCACCAGCAGAGGAATAATTTATAATGAATAACTTGTTTGGCAGTCTTAGGCTTTTGTCATGGATTGTGTTTGAACAGATTGTAATTTTCTTGAATGTATTAATTATTCAAAATGTTAATCACTTTGGGGGATTGATTATGAGCAATTTTATATGAGTATTTGCTATGCAGTACTCAACTTCTAGGGCCATTACTTTGTTGTGTAGGTAGATAAAGGCACATTGTGTTTTCTTTATTTTGTTGACAGAAGATGCTGAAAAATGTCATGACAATTTTGCTCAGAGGGTGGGAAAAAAAAAAAAAAAAAAAAAGATCAGAACATTGTCCCCTAAAATCCTGGCTAGATAAAAGATTTTTTCTAAGAATAATTTATGAAATAATGTTATTGTTAGATATCTTTTTTTTTTTTACTTATAAAACTTTATTTTCTTATGATAACTTACAAGGTAATTGGATTGTGCCTGTGGCAGTGTCCTACAGCTTAGGTCATGATTGCCTTGGTCTTCAGTGAAAGTTATGTTTCTCCATACAAAATATTCTGAAAGTACAGTTGTCATCAGCTTGCAAATTTCTCTCAAGGTTATTGTGAAGGTGAAGGTGACTGTAGGCAGTTTCCAGTTCTGAAGAGTGCTGTCAGATGCTTGTGAGGTTTTCTGGTCTGCTGACACTTGCTAACTCTTAATGTTTCTATTGAAACATGAAAGTTTCAATTCACCTTAAATGAGCATTTTGTCAGATAAAACCCGGAGTTATTGAATGGCAAATGGCTTAAGTGTTAATCAAATTAACATTTAAAAACGTTTGAATACTTGACTAGGAAATATTTTGTAATATTTTCTTCAGTCTGCTCTTGACTACTTTTGCTTTAAGAGGGAGAGCATAGAGGAAAGGCAGTTGCTCTGAGGTAGAGGCACATATTGCTTGCGTCACTTATTTAAATATAGATTCAAATGATGAGTATGACAAAATTGAAAATTCACATTTTAATTACAATACTCTTGCCATTTCAGCAAATCTGAGACAGGCTGCTGCTGGCCGAAGCTTTCCCCTGTGTACCTGACTTGGATCTCTATAGGCGCTATACCTCCACAATGCACCTTTTTCATGTCTTTGACAAGAAGGTTTATTTATGGAGTTCTTTAAAAAGCTGACTACTACCCAGACCTTAGAGTAACTTGTGCTGAGAGGCCCTCTTTAGCTGTTCTGGGAAATAAAGAACACTTTCCTTCTATGACTCTGCACATGTTAAGCTGTAAGTAACAGAGGTTGCGGACACTGCAGAGGACTGTCAGCTCAGCACAGGAATGGATTGCACTGCAGCCTGCATGTTCATGTGAGAGTTTTCATCTGTGCTTCTTTCCCAGTCACTTTCAGGATTGTTTTCCACTAAAAGTCCAGTCTTTGCTTTACTTCTTTTCCCAGAACCTTCTACCAAATTGTTTGTGTTTAAAAGACACAGCTTAGTTCAATGGACTGGATTTTAGCAATGCAGACTGTAACTAGCTTCTGCCCTTCAGGAACTAATATCACATTATGTGTCAGCTCTCAGAGAAAGATAAGGGTTAGTTGGGTAGAAAATGAACAGAGAAGCAAAAGCCATACACCTTAAGGTTTCCACAAGCAATAGAAATTAATCCATTTTAAACTTCTTACATCATTTAAGCTTCTTGTGGCAGGGATTTGTCTCTAAGTCCCTGTAAAATATCATGTCATATCCATTCTACTCTGTAAAATGAGTAAAAACCATTATCCACAAAGCTCAGTAGTCATGCCAGGAATCTGCACAGCACCTACATTTGATTTGCATTGAAACCTCAGTAAACTCAGTCTAGTTCTGCGCTGTAGGCACTGAAATAAAAGCTCATAATTGGTTAACAGTGCTCTGGCACATCCCTGGCTACAATTCAGAAACAGACTGAGTTGGGTTCATCTAATTCTCTTCAAACTTTGACTTCCAAATTTAAGCATCTGCATGTGAGCTAAGGGCATGATGCAGTTGTTTGACTACATGGCTTTTGAGCAACAAAAGTTGCTCGTCTGCTGAGCTGTGGTTATCTGAGCCACCTACCCATGCAGGCTGGGCAGCTGTGACTCGTGGGGCATCCCATGTCCTTCTGGAGTGGTGAGGGAAGCCAGGTGGGATAACCTGGTGCATCTTGCTTAAGTTGCATTTAATGCCTAAACTGAAGCAACTTAACCTGTAAGTATGTAAGTTCCCATTGAAGTCAGTGGACATTCAGTGTAGAGGAGAGAAGGCCTAGAGAGCAATTCAGTCACTCTAAAGTGGACACCTAGGTGCTTGGATGATTTTTTCTCCTCTCACCATTAGCCTCTTTAAAAGCTGTTCAGAACCTATCCTTTGAATGTCACAGCTGGCCTGCATCTGGCAAGAGGGTAACAAGTCAGTCTGGGAGGAGCAGAGCACCTCTTGAGCTCCCTCAGGTCTGCTGTATTCACCAAGTCTATGTGGCTCACAGCTTTCTAGCTACATGCCATAGAGTGGTTACTTAGAATGCAGATTTTACTCTTTCAAGCATTGCTATTGCAACACACTAGAATAAGGTAAGTGAGCAAGAGTGTGAAGTATATAAGCATGTACATGTGATTATGGCATACAAAAGATGGTAAGGAAAACAGTTTCTGTTGTCATTAAAGCTAAGAATTTCCATTTCCTTTCTACAAATGTCTCTAGAACTGAAGTTTATATGAGTTAAATCTTTGCTAATTCTGAAACAGGCTCTCTATTGATTTGACTTCCTGTGCTGTAAAACCCTGGTGCTTTTGTGCACATACATCTGGGCCAACTGGAGGTCAACAGATATTTCCTAAGAATGAACTAGATGGCTTTTCTTTTCTTCTCTTGAAATACATGCTGAATTTCTCTCTGAACTTTACAGAAAATTACAGCGACAGGAAAGCTACACGGAAAATAGACCCATACATTTAAAGATAAAAGTCAGGAATAACCTCTCTCTTTATCTGATATTGGGAACACACAGCTGGCCAACAGGGTATGTTTCTGGAATGCACTGATGTATCAGCAGATCCTTGTTCTTTGTTGCCCACTTTTAATTTGACAAGATCTTCAAATGTATTTTTATAGATTCCTTCCTGGTATGCTCCCAGAGATAAGTACTTTCTTTAAGTAAATGTCAGGCCAGACCTTGCTGGAAGAAAGCTGCTACTTACATTGTGTGAAAGAAGCTATAGAATTTGTTCCTGATGCCTTTATTGAGCCACCACAGCTCATAAAAAAAGCAAAATGATAACACATTTCTAACTAAGGCACTCCTGGTTAACCTGCAAATGGTATGAAGAAAATTTATATCTCATATACAGGGTAATACTCAGTCATGCACTTGATCGCAGACCTTAGTAAAGAGAGTAGGATTATAAACTGAAAGAATTCTTCTTTGTTTCACATGTGAACATATTTTCTGTTCCACTTACTGCAGTGAGTTTTCCTGCATGAATATTCCTAATGCAAGTCTGCTATGTTCCTGAGTTCTCATTCATATTCACATCATTAAAAATACAGACTTTTTTTGGATCCTAATCCTTCTGATACATTTTAAAAATTATTCTTCTAACAGCAATACTCAGTGGAACTACTCTTTAAAGTAGTTTGCTATTTTATTTATCTTTGAGAATGGGGAGTAATATGTAACAAGTCCTGTTTGAGAAATGGCAAAAAAGCAGCAGATCCTGCAAACTTGCCATAGCTCTACAGCTGCATTCAGTGCTCATACACCCTTGGGTGCAGTTCTGCTTCTCCTTCCACTACACATACACCATATGGTGCGTGAATGATGTCAGAGTTCAATAACTGAATCTGTGGCTTTGGTGGGGCAAATGTCTATCAGTAAGGTAAGTTCTGCTGGAACTCAGAGAGGGAGCAGTGGCAAGGGATTGCTCCTCTGTCATGGGGCAGACAGACTCGAGCAACCTGGTGGGATGCTGCTTCTGGATCACCTGGGCTCTCTAGGTCTTTGATATTGTAATAAACAAACAATAGGGATGACTTGCTGTTACAAACTCATTGATTTAACAGGTTTTTAAGTATTAAATAACTTGAGTCATTAGCCAAGGGAGACAAATATTGCTGACATCGATGAGAAGATCACTGACTTTAGCAGGTTTTGGATAAGGCTCCAAAAGAAGAGAGCTGTTGGATCACTAATCATAAAGGAAAGGTAAGAGAGAAACTGCTTTAACAGAAACCTTACTTTGCAGCTTACATCTCTACCGAAGAACATTATCTTACCAAAAGCATCATCAGCAGAAAGCTAGCATGAAGGCTGTTTCCTATAGAGTTACACAGTAATGGTTGCTTAGGAAAATAAGAGATAGGCTGGAAAAAAAAAACCCACCTGGAATTAGATGAAAGTAAATGGAGCTAGTCCTTGCAAATGAGAAAGTTTAGAACATCCTGGTTACGCTGAAAGTGAAAACCAGCCAACTTCCTGCTTCTCAGGAGAAGCTACATAAGCATCTGGAAACATCCATGTAGCACTGTCTACCTCATTAAAAACAACTGAACTGCTACCGTCTTCCTGAATCAATACAGAACTATTTTACCTCTTCTACAGTCACCTTCAATATTGCCTAATGCAGCATAGTTAAATGCAAATGAAATTGTTGTTAGGGAAAACACCTTATTGTTTCTGGTAATGATCAGTTAGAAGGTGTGCTTGTATGGAGAAGCCAGAAGGTTGTTTATTACATCTCTCTATGAATGAAATGCACCTTGTGAGAGTAAAGGGAGCCCAAAGACAAGCAGATTCCTGCTGTTTGCCTTGTCAGGACAGCAGCTGTGGAATATACAATGAGGGAGAGAGCCATCAGAGATCAATTTGCAAAAATGCTAACAAGGTATTAAGAACCTCCTATAGCAGTGCTTTCAAAAGAGGTCTGGAAAACTTTTATAGAAGATGTTTAACAGTTTTGGCATAGGAAGTGAGTATCTTTATGTATAAGGCCACCTAAGGTCTTTGGGTTTAGGAACCAAGAAGAACTGACTTCTATTCTCAGACCTTCCTTGTACTTTGCAATGACCTTAAAACACCCCGTTTAGTAGTCTGATCCTAGACTAGTCAGTGAAAGTCAAAGGGCAGGCCAGGACCTTTGCACATCTGAAGTGCTCCTTAAGTGTTAGAATGCACGAGTGAAAATAAAGCAGTATGTAGACCTTACATTGCATCCTTGTGCAGAATGAATTTTGCCCGAAGTCTGTGAAATACTTTGCTATTGCCAGGCAGAAATCACTATAAGAAAGTTCATCATCTCATTGCAACTCATTTACGCTTATTTATCAACCAGGGGAGCCCATTCATTATATGGGTTAGGTTATAATTTTAACTACCATCTTCCCCTCCAGAAAAGGCTGTGAGGTATGCTACTGCGCATGTGGCACGATGGTGAAACTGAAGCATTTGGAAAGGCTCTGGATTGAAGGAGATCCCAGTCAGTCCTTCACAGAGTCTCTCCAAAGAGAAGCAGTTCCTACAGAAATAACTTACTTCCCTGACAGCTCCACAGGTCATGTTGCATCTGCATGTAGCTGCATGATTGGAGACATTAGGGGTCAAGGCCGTGAAGAAGTCCTTTAAATAGGATCTGAGGCCTGCCACTGTATGGTTTTGACCACCATGCAAATTTTATCAAGCCAATATGGCCAGTGAAAATCAAGGACACCGTATTAACTGTATGTCCCCTTTTGAGAAAATACATTTCATAGTTTATTTCAGCAACCACGTGGGATGAACCTCTAAAGTAACCATTTCTGCAGAGGAGCATCATTATAGCAGGTAGAGATGAAATCCAGCTCTCCTGACTTTGGCTATCTAAAAGCTAGGCACTGGGTATAAAGGAGTTTGATGGGCATTCTCTAAAATCAGAGCAGAGGGATGTAAGCCCTCCCATAACTGAATGATTCATTGAGGTCTAAAGAAGGCATCTGAGACAAATCAAATGAGTTGCCCCCTGGAGAGGCCTCTGTCTCTCCACTGATAATAGAATCTGGACAGCAAGCACAGAGAAGGTACTAAACTCTACCAGGCTAATATTAAGTGGCAGAAATCCTACCTTTCATGAACAAAGATTGTGTTTTAGTGGCAGTAATTTAAGATATAACATAGACATACAGGAAAATTTAAATATAAAACACAAAGGAGGAGAAATCAACGATCTTTCCCCAAAGAAACAAGTATTAAGAAGTAATGTACTTAAAGGTCTTAATGAAAATCTTGAGCATACAGCTCATTAAGTATATAAAAAGTAAAGCATGCAAATAAGGAGTAAAGTGTGTATATACATACACTATTCATCTACACAGTTTTTTAGTATGATAGAAAAACGTCTTAATTCCAGTGGATTCTGTTTTCTTAGTTTGCTCAGTCACTGTCTGGAAGCCGCCCATCCAGTGCATTGTTGTGGAGGGGGCTGTGATCTTCATGCCAATGCAGCACCTCTCCCTGCTCCTGGCCCGTGTGCCTTGGGGGAGCATCTCAGCCAGGGACTTATGTCAACCCTGCCACTGCCTCAGCCCATACACCATTAGCAGTTTATCTGGACTGTTAATTTGTAATCAGCCTACTTGTACTCAGGCTTTGTGGAGGAAAGTCTCTTCATACCTGTCATCTCTGACATTATTTGCTACTTACAGTTTCCCTTTATTCAAATTCCTATTAGCATGACTTACATCAGCCTTGGCTGTTACATCACATAACCTTAATGTAACCATCTCTGTGGAGACCTATATAGTTCAATGCAATCTAGATGCTATCAACTATCCATAGATTAAATAAATGTTTACTATATTTATATCACCTATATATAGCTCTCTTAAATAATTAATTTAAAATTTTTAATGTAAAATTGCAAATAAAGCTACAGGTACTGCATTAGCATTTCATTAAAATTCTTTCTCCTGAGTAGGCAAACTCATTACAAAAAAGGGGTAAAATGCTGACATGCTCATTCAGAGTAAAATTTTCTGATGGTATATAGGTTATTAGATGTTGAATACTTGCTATTGTTAATGAGAATGACTCGTTTAATTCCCTTGCTATCACACTGCAAAATTACCCTTGACATGATCTCCTGTAATGTGTTGAGCATTATTTTATAGACTGTATTTCTAATGAAGTTTGTCTGATGATACAGTGAAAAGAAAAAAAGTAAGCACCTTTTTACCATGTATGATTCTTTCTGCGTTTTCTTCTTGAGGTAATGTCTGGATTGTGATTTCTTTGTTGCTAGTTCAGTACATTCAAAAATCAGCTAATATAGCATTAACTAAACACTAACAGCCTATTAAAGACAAACATTCATGCTGGAGAAAACAAAACCATTTCAAATGTAAATATAAGTCAATTTTATATGCACAAATTTTTGCTATGTGATGCCATTTGTATTAATAATTAAGACATGTGTTTCATTGGGATATTACCAACTTCAACAGATACCCAAACTTTCTTGGCTCAATATTACTTCTTTTCCCTTCAAACAGTGCAAGAGGCCAGGATAATGTTGGCCATTGCTTTATCTTCCCTACTGACTACCTGGCAAGAGGAAGGACCCAACCAAGCAATGATACTGGCAGCACTACAAGTGAATCAGAAGCAAACAATCATCAAAATATGTCCTGCTGTCCAAAGCCCTTAGAATCTGCATGACAATCATCAAATGTTTTCTCATATTTAAGAGCACAGAGTAATAGTCCCATTGCATTTATTCAAAGTGCAGATACACATCCTGGGAAGCTCATAACCCTGTTAAGCGCACATACAACCCTTTGGAAGTGCAAAGGTAATGTCCTTTGTCGGTTTGGTTCAAACTACCTTTCTTGCTCCAGTATTCATCCATAGAAATGGAGAGTAGAAGGGCCCCTAGTGTTGCACAGCCACCCCCAACTTGAGTCAGGACTCCCACACCAAGATGATCAAGTCAGGCGTGGCTCTGCCAAGCGCCTCCTGGGACAGAGGGTCTTGGCCCCCAAGCAGCTGGTCCCATGTTACTCTGCCCGCCCTGTGTCCCCTCATCTCTGCTGCCTTCCCAAGATGCTGACAGCACCTTCTCCATGTCTGAGAAATGAAGGTTATTCTGTGAGATTGCTCCTAGCTGGATATCAAGGTGCCATTCTGTGTTTTATAAGGACATCTACATCTTTTTGGAGTTTGAGAGTGGTTTGCTGGAAATAATTTCCCAACAAGAGTGTTGGAAAAAAAACAGTCTCCTCTTAGTGGGGGACTCTTGTTAGATTAGTCACATGTATACATCATGAATAATGTGCATGGCTATAGCTAGTTCTTCCTGGCCCTTTGCTTGCCTTCGATCATCTCTTTTGCCAGGGAACATGTGAGGCAATAAAAAGCTAACTTGTTTATGACCAGTGATAAACCTTTTGGGAAGAAAAGGTGTTATTCTCCTTTCCAGTAAGTATAAGGACCACTGTAAGGCTCTAATCATACCAGGGTTTGTGCTACACTTATCCTTATATACCAGACAGTCCACTGAAATCAATGGGAATACTTGCTGTGCCTAAACTTAACAAATGCATCATGCTTTTATAAGATCTGGACTTGTAGCAGATATAGTTCAAGAGATTATCTTTGAAGTTATCCATCTACTCAGCTGACATGAGGAAAAGAGAATGAGAATAAAAGGTTAAGATGATGGCTTTCATCTCCTAAAACAACTCTCCAGATAATTTCCTAATGAGGAATTCTGTTTGAGTTGTTGAAACTACATAAGCTATTGCATTTTGCTTTGGTATAGATAACCATGATAACAATATTTGCTCGTAGCAAAATTCCATAGTAAGACAAGGACATGATTTCCATCTGTTTTTCTCAGCTTGTTTTTACAAAAAAAATCCATTCTTTCAGATAGGAGCTGCTCACACATGACTGAAGTCTAAGACATGTTTTCAGCTTCAGTCTACTGATTCTGATTATTCAATCTTTCCCTACACTTAGGTGGATCTTTATTACAGAGAGTTATCAAAATATTTTGTGTAATCATTTAAGTGGCAATATGTGCATATGTACTACATAACTGGAAAGAGGCAGAGGCTTGGGTGTTTTTTTTTCACATAGAGAGTAAGAAGGACGTCAGAATAAATTTCTTGCTCCAGTCAATTTTCACTGTGAGAGTCAAATATAATTTTGGTCGAAATCAAAGCACAAAACCAACTAGCTCATCTCTAGTATGTGCCCACCACCATCCTATCTGGTCCTAAACAGGACATAAGCCTTGGAGCTGCTTGGAGGCAGCACTATTTTGATGTGGGTTTGATGTAGCAGAATCAGGATCCCCACGTTTAGATCCCCACAGATCTAAACCCATTGTCAAACAGATGCTTGGATTATTGTCTTTTTAAATTATGGCATATATTTAATTGGAACGAACCCTGATGAGCCAATACTTTCATTTAAAAATTATGTTCTGATAAATATTTTCTCATCTTTAAAATATCAGTGTAACAGACTTATTGTTTGTGTCTGAAATAGGCCATTTTTACATGTGTCACATTTGGAAAATAAATCTGCTCCTATGCCCCTTCAAGGCTGCATTAGTTGATGTTAAGTGCTCTCATTTTTCTGCTCCTTAAGATATTTTTAACTGGATGAGTCATTAGGTATTCTGGTCACTCCTCTTGCAGATGCAGTCATGATTCTAACAGGGAAAAATGTCAGTTCTGTGAAATCTCGCTGTGACAACCATTCTCATTACTTAAGTCACCACAGAAATTAGAAAACAGGCCTGGCAGGGTACCTGAGAGGTCATGCAGTCCACGCCCTGCCCCAGGACACACTCAGCTCTGCCAGGTCATCCCTGGCAGAGGTTGGTCTAACCTGAGATTCCGTCATGCCCATGCCCCTGAGTTGCAGCTCCCCTTGCAGACAGTCCTGGTGCTAAGTTACTTGAAACCTGTATTGTTCAAATCTTCCATGTGTCACTTGAGTGTTTGTTCTCATCCTGTGATCCTGTGGAACAATTTTACAAATGTTGAAGCTGTTACTGTTTCTCCTCAGCTTTCTCTTATCTAAGCAGCCCCAGTACTCTGAGTCTCACCTCTGAGATTGTGGACTCTCGGCCTTTAATTTTGCTGCTTCTGCCCTGGTTTCTCTCAAACTGACCTCATCTTTCTTAAAGTAGAGCTAGATTGTTATCAGTGGCAAGCAAGGCAGAATATACCTTCCACACAGCTCCTTTGTGCATCCTGCTGTGAAGTTACATTTTCACAGCAGCATGTCCCGGACTTGGGTCACATGCACCCACATGCTCTTGTGCACCCCAGAGCCTTTACTAAAAGGCAGTTCTTTAGTACACCATTTCCCCTCTTGTACTCATACTGTGAATTTTACTAGCTAAGCTATTTATTCCAGACCACTTCAATTTTTCAGAATAATTTTGAATTCCAATCATGTCCTCCAGCTTGTGTATTGTACAAGGAAGGTACATTGTCTAGTGTCCAAACCATTAAATATTGAATAATACCAGAGAAATCCTAGCACAGATTTACTTGTCCTTTCCTCTAGAAGTATGGTTTTCCAGCTGGTTGTACAATAATTTCACAAGGCTTTCAATATAACTGTTTCCTTAACTTGTTTATGAGACTCCCCTGGGAGCAAAGTCAAAAGCAGTGCCACAGCCAATATAAAGAAACTTACTGTTTCTTCCCTCATTTCCTATCTATATACGATATTAACCTTTTTTGCCCTTAGCAGTGAATCGCTTTTCTCCTTGCCTTCCTGTTCTAGCAAATGTTATTTCAAGATATTTTCTCTGTTCTTTTTTCTTGTTACCTCCTGTGTTAATTCTATTATATTTTATGCCTTGGTCGTTCTGATTTTGTTCTTGTAGGTTTGTGTTAGTCTTACATATATCTTCCTAGTAACTTGACCTGCTTTCCATGCGAAATAATTTTCAGGTCACTGAAAAACTCCTGAGTTAGCAAAAGTGGTTTCTTACTATTCTTCCTTTATCTCCTTCATATGAAATAATCTGTGTTTGTCTTTTTGAGGCTGCCTTTTTAAGATCTTCCTTTAAACATCCCTTTTTCCTTCTGCCTTACTTCTCTATCAGTTCTCCAAGTTGAGTGATGCTCCTTTTCTTCAAATTATTTCTTCTTAATTTACTGCTTTCCTTTCTTCCCTTGCTAGATGTCTTTTCTTGCTAGATACCACTCCTTATGATCCCTGTCACAGGGTTTGCCTTCTCCATTCATCCTCTGGACCAACTCCTCTTCACTTGGCAGAAATGGGATAAAAAGTAGCCTTTCCCTCTCCAATAACCAGTTAATACCCATTGCATCAGGGCTACTTCGCCTCCTCTTTTATGCTCAAAGACTTCCAGCAGCTCTGTTGACTCCAGCTGCTGGTGTTCACAGCAGGTATACACAACCACCATGCAGACCTAGGAAATATGCTTCTTCATCTCCCCCTGCCCAAAATAATTCATAAGTGTATCATGTCCACTAATATACCAAATCAGTTAAGTAATAATTCTGATTGTGAATGAAATTCTTCCAATTAATTTTTCATGTTTCTTATGTTAGCATACAGACCTCCAAGGCAGTCATCCCACTATTTTCTTTCTTGCCCCTTTTCATTCCCAGGGGAGCTTTACGGCCATGTTTTTGGGACATGCATTATCCACCTCTACTAATTTGCTCAGTCAGTGCCTGATAACATTCTCACTTCTCTGCGTGAGATGGACTCTCTCTTTCTTCAGGTATCATTGTCTCCTCACTGGGAAGCTGCAGTCTGCCAAGTCTTGTCACCTGGCCACCCCATCCTCTCCAGATGCTGGTCTCTGCCACAGCCTTTGCCCTCAGCTGAAGGGGCTGTCAAGAGCCATCCTCACACCTCCTCCCTGCATTCTGCAGCAAAGTGCTCACTGTCAGCTTTCCCAGGGGCTCATTTAATGGTTTTCTAACAAAGAGCTCCAATCCAGGCTCTCGACAGGCACTGTACCTTGTGGGATGTCGGGTTAGATGTGCAAACAGACATCTCTGTCACCTTCAGCCTCTTTCCTCAGCAGATAGCCAGTTTTGCACATCTTAGACTAGCGAAGTGTGACAGTCCTCAAACCATAGTAGTGACAATTCCTCGCTTGGTACCAAGACAGAGCCCGGATAACTATGTACATTGTGCAGAAGAATCTTACTAAAATACAACACCACAATAATACCATAACCACATGAGACCCTCCCAGCTTTCATCAATGCAAGAGTGGTTTCCTGATGAAGGTCATGCCACTACAAATTTTTTGTAGCAGGGGACACTTCTATGTCCCTGATTCAGCAGGATGTCTAACTCTAAACACAAATCATCCCAACCAAGCTACCAAAGCCAAAAATTAATGCCCAAATGATGAACTGATGCCTGCTGTTCAGCTGAGTCTAGACAAATGGCAATGTGTAGAATTACTTTTTCACACACAGAGAATCATTCAGGTTGGAAAAGACCCTTGGGATCATTGAGTCCAACCATCAGCCCTACCCTACAAAGTTCTCCCCTACACCATATCCCCCAACATCTCATCTAAACGACCCTTAAACACATCCAGGAATGGTGACTCCAACACCTCCCTGGGCAGCCTATTCCACTGTCTGACCACTCTTTCTGTGAAAAGTTTTTTTCCTAATGTCCAGTCTAAACCTCCTCTGTTGGAGTTTAAAACCATTCCCTCTTGTTCTGTCACTAATTACCTGTGAGAAGAGACCAGCACCAACCTCTCTACAATGTCCTTTCAGGTAGCTGTAGAGTGATGAGGTCTCCCCTCAGCCTTCTCTTCCTCAAACTAAACAGTCCCAGCTCCTTCAATCTCTCCTCACAGGATCTGTTCTCCAGGCCCTTCACCAGCTTCGTTGCCCTCCTCTGCACTCACTCCAGCACCTCGATATCTCTCTCATACTGAGGTGCCCAAACTGGACACAATACTCCAGGTGTGGCCTCACCAGTGCAGAGCACAGGGGGATTATCACCTCCCTACTTCTGCTGGTCACACTATTTCTAATCCAAGCCAGGATGCCGTTGGTTTCCTTGGCCACCTGGGCACACTGCTGGCTCATGTTCAGCTGCTTGTCAGTTAGAACCCCCAGATCCTTCTCTTCCAGACAGCTCCAGCCACACCTCCCCAAGCCTGTAGCCATGCATGGGGTTGTTGTGGCCCAAGTGCAGGACCTGGCACTTGGCGTTGTTGAAGCTCATCCCATTGACGTTGGCCCACTGATCCAATCTATCCAAGTCTCTCTGTAGAGCCTCCCTATCTTCATGTAGATTGACATTCTCATTTGATGTAATCTGTGAATTTACTAATGATACACTCTATGTCCTTATCAAGATCATCAGTAAAGATGTTGAAATGGTCCCAACACCGAGCCCTGAGGAACACCACTTGTGACTGGCCGCCAGCTGGATTTAGCTCCTTTGACCACCACTCTCTGGGACCGTCCATCCAGCCAGTGCTTGATCCAGGAGACCATATGCTCAACCAGGCCATGGGCAGCAAGTTGTTCTATGAGAATTCTATGGGGAACTGTGTCAAATGTTTTCTGAAAATCCAGGCAGATAATATCCACAGCTTTTCCCTCTTCCAGTAGTCAGGTCATTTTGTCGTAGAAGGAGACCAGGTTTGTCAGGCAGGACCTGCCTTTCATAAACCCATGCTGACTGGGCCTGATCCCCTGGTTGTCCATTATATGACTTTTAATGGCACCTGAGATGACCTGCTCCATGATCTTCTCTGGCACTGAGGTCAGACTGACAGGTCTATAGTTTCCTGGATCCTCCCCTCTGCCTCTCTTGTAGATGGGTGTCACATTTGCCACCCTCCAGTCCAATGGCACCTCCCCAGTTAGCCATGACTTCAGGTAAACCATGGACAGCAGTTTGGTGAGCACATCTGCCAACTCTTTCAGCACCCTTGGGTATGACCCATCCGTTCTCATAGACTTGTGTGCACCTAGGTGGTGCAGCAGGTCTCTGACCACTTCCTCTTTATTTTGTATAAAAAATAAATCTGTGCTACTAAATACCGTGAAAGTCATGGGAAAACAAAACTGTTCTTATTACCATGTCTGAATTTCATTCCAACCTGCAAAGTATTAAACAATTTATTCTTTGACCCTGTGTCTGAAAATCTCAGATTATGTGAGAATCCAAAATTTTAGTAAAAGCTCATGATTGCAGAGAGAAACTTAGAAATATGCTTCATCATAGTTCAGCAGCAAAACAGCAAATTGAAAGAGCTGTGATTTATCATTTTTTTTTTTTTTTTTTTTTTTCCTTTTTAATCATGTTATTTGAAAGTGAATTCTGTGACTAATGATTTTGAACTGTTTGGACTTGCCACAGTGCCAAGTACATGTGGCAAATATTTGCAAGATTGAGACCATTAGCTGAAGTGGTCCATTCTGACATATTTTCTTACCTGCCTGCTTGAGATAAAGAGAGAAATAAAATAAGTGCAATGAGTAACCTGGCCAAATGCCAATGCTGTGGAGCCAAATTCATCTTGGTGGCCACTTACTGGACAGGTAGCTGTGAAAGCAGAATCCCTCAGCAGGGGTTTAATGTAATGTTATAAGCAGAAGTAATTCAGATTAGCTGTGGCACTGAATCGGGGCCATCATTGAACTGTATATACACCGGAGAAAAGCATTTCTCATCATTATCCATTGTCATCCTCTTTCTCACTTGGAAAGTATTAAGCTACTGTATTAAGTTATTTAGATTGTTAGTCAAATAGAAAGGAGGAATTTTTATTGCTGCCTTGGCCACTGGTATTTTATCAGCCAGTAGCAGCTTTCTCATACCTTAAACAAACCAAAGGCCATGCTCAGGGGAAATCCACTATATTGAAGTGAAAGAAAATGATCCTGCTATGTTCCTAAACTTCCCCAAGTCCTAGAAATCTCCAAAGGGGTTATTACACCAAAATATTACTCCAATATTTCAAAATGAGGATGATCTAACTATAATTTAAAAATTAATTTTAATTCTCTTTTATTGTGTTCTTTGCTTCACTATAATAAAATAACTACTGGAGATGTTAATTTGCTTTTCCCTCTGCACGAGGAAAGCTTTTTGGGCAATGTGGATGTGTACAGCACTTTAAATTAGGATTCACTTTCTGAGGAGAGAAGAGTAACCAGTTAATAGGCAGAAGGGTTTCCTTTTTGTTTCAGTGATAACAGACATGAACCCCACAAGCAAATGGGCAATGCATGAACTCGATATGGAGCTCTAAGGCCTGGGTGCATGCCAGACAAACACTACCACCACCTATTAATTGCAGGGGAGGACTGTGGATGGGGAGGAACACTCGTTCACATTTTCATGGGTTGCCTCTTATTCCCAGTGGAAAAGAGCATGACAAAGGAAGAGGATCTGGCTGGTCTTTTCCATCTCCACCCTGCTTGGCTGGAAGAAGACCATGTAGCATGAGGAGCAGCCCAGCTCCTCCTAATGAACAGAGCAGAGCAGATCACAAAGAGCAACCATAGGAGAAACTGCTTCTTCCATGTTGTTGGAGCCGATGGCTCCCTCGGGTGCCCCAGCACATGGGAGTGCAGCTCAGAGCAGGGCACAGCTACTATATAAAATCATAAAAATCTGTACAGCAGCTGCAGAAGTTGTTTACATGGGATAATAGTATTAGAAAGCACTCACAATAAAGTTGTAGCTTTTACTGTGACTTAGCAGCTCAACACAAAGAGAAGCATCAACTCGGTGTTCTTCCAAGAACAACTTCTCTGTATTGTAAAAATTGTATTTGGAGTAGTGCCCCAAACTTCTCATGGCCTGCGATTCCTCACATGATCAAAAGGTCCTAATTCTTACCTTTCACTGGTTTTACATTGGTCTGTTCCAACTGACAGTGGAGTTGTTTTCAGCTCTTGACACTAATATCCAGGTTTGGGTACAGTATCTGCTCTGGCAGCAGATGAATCTTACCACTGCCAGCACAAGTAAGAAGGTTACAAAACTGCCTCCTGCTACTGGGTTATACTTGTTTGGGCTGAAGCAAACTGGGACTAAAGAACTGACCCCAACAACTTGGGATATTCACCAAAAATTGAGATTTGCCATATAGACTGCCCTTTTGTCATCTACCATGCTTTTTAAGAATTATTTATATGGGCAAGGCAGATTGCAGGCCTTTTTAAGGCATTGAGCTGACAGCACCTGTGTCTGTGCTAAGCATCTGGGATCAGCATGGGTACCAAAACTTATGTTAAGATTGCCAAATATATACATATAGGAGAGAACTTCGTTAGCTTCTTTTCTGCAAAGATACAGGGGCAAAACACTGGAAGTCAAAGCTGTTACCACCTGACAAACTGAACTCAAGCCTCTGAACAGCTGTACAGGCTGCTACTGAGCACTGTGAAATAGTTAATATCAACTCAGATTTGATTTGTGTTTCAAAAGACTGTTGGCATACAACATTCAGAAACACCAGATCAGTTAATGTGGTGACTAGCAAATTCCTACTAGGTTAGAGTTTCGTATTTAACTTTTTAAACAGTTTCACCAAATACAGAAAAGCAGCTGAAGATATTTTCTTACACAGGGGAAGATGGGGTTTTTTTTCCATATTTTAATAAGAAAATAGGATTCTCACTATGGTATTGCTGTTGCCTCAACATGCCATAGTTGAAATCTCGTGCCCCAGGCTACAAGAATTAAGTGTTTTTTCTGGTCCACTTGAAGTTAAAGCTGAAACAGGAACACCTTTCTCCATCCTCATTTACAGTGACAGCAGGGATATCAGAGTGAGCATGTCAGGGAGTGGAAGACAGCGCACCACTTGCTGCAGGCACAGTTGTTGCAGGCAAGTGCGACATCAGTGCTGTAATTTTGCGCTACTGACCTCCTCGCCTTACCTTCCCCAGCAGCAACTGCATAGGCAGAGAGGTAAAGCTGCTGCATCCAGATGCAAACAAGCACAAAAGTCTGTAGGGAAAAATACAAATCCCTTCTGGATGCTAAATTTAGTGTTTCTAAATAAAAAGGATTTATACTGCAGTGCCTTTTTTCTTCTCTAAGATGTAGCTCTTAACAGATGGTGATGAACAGTTTGGAATTAAACTGTATTCTGCTGCATTTCTAGATGCTTTTTTACAGCACTACGCTCTGGGCCACATCCTCGCCATTCACACTTACTGGGAAGTAATTTTTAGCTGTTCAAGTAATTATTGCCAAAATGTGATTTCAGCTATAGATGCTGTTTCTTCCAAGCCATCAGATGTCCACATTTCCGCAAGATTTTTCCACTGAGTGACAAGAGCTCAGAAGTGTCACACCAGATTCAAGTTTGTGATTTACTTATGGAGAATGGAAATATGTTTCAAGAGTGACAGGTGTGGCAAACATTTCATTAACAGAGTGGATAAAACACTTGAAAAGTAATTGCAGTGAGTAAAATGCCTACAAGAGATCAGCCACTCCTCAGGCTCCCCATGGTGAGCCCATGTCATGACCTAGGAAACCAGAACTTGCCTTTTCCATGAGCAGATGTTGTCACCAGGACTCAGACATCACTGAAAGAGCATCTTCCATTTGCTCTCTTGTGCCCTGACTGATGGATTAAACTGGAAGAGTTTATATACTTCTGCAATTTATTTTGTTGAAATAATATCTCCACCAACTTATTAGTTTAAGTAAGCAGACTAATAAGGTTCTTCCTTCTGATTGTGAAAACCAGAAATAGTCAGCACTTCATTACCCCTTGAATGATACCTTACATTCTAAAGGTATGTTAAATTAGAGCTCCTGTTCAGGTGTAAGGATGCTTTCACTTTACATTTAGGATGAAATTACTTTTCTAGCCACGCAGTGGCTCCCAACTGATTACTATGGTATTGCAGGTAACCAGTTTGTCACAGACACCTGCTGATGGGTGTCAGAGGTGAGTGGTACCATGCTCCAAGGAAGCATGCCCTTGGTCAAGCAGTGGAGGCATGTACTTTTGAAGGCAGAGCATGCATGCTCCCACTTCCTGTTGCCATGAGCCCAGTGGCAACCAGTTTGCTTCCTGGGACTAGGATTTTTTCATGAGATAGCTTTCAAATAGCTATTCTTGGCCATAATGCCCCCAAATGGTTGAAGACTTGCCAGGGTGCCTGCTATGGGCTGGCTATAGAGCACTTGTTGCCCTACAGCAAGGGGAGTCCGAGGAATAAGTCATGGTTGTGTCTGCCTAAGCTGCAGCTTGTGAGAGGCCAAGCCTGACCCGCGGGCTTATCACTCTCATAATTTGTGTGCAACCATGTGCTCAAAGGCGTGCTCCAGCTGAACTACGGGACACTGTCCATGGGGAGAACAGATGAGTGCTTGGTACTGCTGGGCAGACCCCAGTCCCTCTGGAGCTGGGAGCAGACACTTCCACATCCAGCAGTCTGAACACAGCTCTCCTGAAGCATGGATATGATGCTTTGATCCCAGCCTTCAGCTGTAGCACTGGATACTGCAACAGTCACACAATGGGCTTTGATGCACATTATATTCCTTTGAAACCTGCTACACTGAATTTTACAGATGAGTTTTGTTCCCTGTCCTGGCCTGTTCCTGGACAGTGCAACTAGGTCCTCACTCTGCCTTAGGTGTGCTGAAGCTCAAACTTCATCTTTAATACTTTACACTGAAATAAGCTATGTTTTCTATGGTAGTCCTCCAAAAACCAAGGAGAAAGCACTTGGGTGTTTCTTCTGCCCAAACTAGCAAAAAATGCTTGTGGTAATTGATAGAGAAATGCTAATGATTTTGTATGTCAAGTGAAGTGAACAAATCAAGGAGGTTTAGGCCAGACAGTAATTCTTCTCTGGGAAGAAGAAGCAACCAAAAGTATCCAATTTAGGGGAAAAAAGAGACTGAATACAGAAAAGCAAATTTACTCCCTCTCCATAACAAAGCCCTAGAGTTAGAGAGGGATTTCTGCCAGATACTTATAACAGAATCTGTGCAACACCATAATTTGCAGGTTCTTTACACAAAATATTTCCTTCTTGTGTCTTTATTTATAACTAGACTCAGACACATCATATAACACTAAAGATTTATTCCCTTTGGTTTTGGTTTCCTTTTTGTATTGCTTGATGATAGTGATTGATGTATAATTAGGAAGCTTATTATGGGCCAAGAAACAAAGATAAGTAAGTTGCATTTTCAAAAGAAAAGAAGATGATAAGAAGGAAATCAGATGGAGCACTCAAGAAAATAATAATAGAGTGATAACCCCTGTTAAGTGCAGCCAGAGATGCATGAGGGAAAATCTAAAAATCAAAAGAAATACCATATATAAGGAAAAATCTTATCAGGATGGATCAGCAGTGCAGCTTCAAATTAGAAATTTCAGATTATGAAGTGTTGACAATTAAAGCTATATTTTTCCCACCGTGATGTCAAATGCTGCTCCTTGGAGGCCTGACTCATTAGATAATTATTTGAGCCAGTCAGTTTCAGCAAAATTGTGAGCATGCAATAAGCTTGGAGCTCAGCAGAGACATTAGCTGTTATTGGAGCATGACTTTTGGTTTCATTTCTCAGTAATTCACTGAATGCAATAAGAAATTGGTGGCCTCATTTGCAGCTTTTATTGTGCTCTCAGTTGGCACCAAGTAATAAGTGATTATGAATATGCCTTCTGATCTCTTCAAACTCCTTTTATTATTTATAAGCATGCTAGGAGCCTATCTGTGGGCAACCCAAACCAACAGCAAGGAAGTTGAGCAGTGACAGGCTACCAGCTCTAACATGCTGTCATCACTAATGGTATTTTCACGTTGTTATCATTTGGTTGCACAGAATAAAAATAATCATAGAATCATTTAGGTTGGCAAAGACCTTTAAGATTATTGAGTTCAACCATAAACCTAACATTGTCAAGTCCACCACTAAGCACCACATCTACATGTCTTTTCACTGCCTCCAGGGATGGTGACCCTACCACTTCCCTGGGCAGCCTGTTCCAACACTCGACAACACTTTCAGTGAATAAGTTTTTCCTAATATCCAATCTAAACCTCCCCTGGTACAACCTGAGACTGTTTCCTCGCACCCTATCACTTGGTACTTGGAAAACAAGACCAACACCCACCTCACTAATGTAATGTACTTACTAAGGGGCTACAAAAGGGAAAACACTTTGTATGACACAAGGAGAACCAGCTGTCCATCTGAACTGTCTTGCCAGCTCTTATTTGCCTGTGCTGGTTTATTAGTTACCTTCTACACCAGGTCAAGAGTCCTTCTGCCTCAGCAGCCAGCATCATAGTGGACCTGTACTGTTAGGAAGGTGCAGTGACACTCTAGAAAATCTTCAACAAATACTCCAAATCCACCCATTCAGAAGATATAAGCTTCAACACTATGGACATTTCTACAAAACCAGGTTCCTCAGTTTCTGAATGTTTGTGTTTTCTACATGTATGTTTAGGGATGAATGGTGTGGGCTAACCAGGGTAAGGATTTAGCTCAGATATCACCTGACCTTTGAAACTCTGAGCCTGTAAATGCTTAATCACAGACACAACTTCTATTTGATCAGTTTAGGTACCTGCAAGCTCAGTAATTTTAGAGACAAAGACTATAAACTGTTTGGTTACAAGTTTCAGGTTATCTGTAGAAATAACTTGCATGAGTCTGTCTCAGCCTTGTAGGTAGCACATAATGCTCTCATAAAACCATGTGGGCGAACTGTGTTGTCTAATGGCTCAGTTCACCCATCCTCCCTGTCCCACCTGGACGGCATGCTGGCTGCATCTGTATGCACCCTCATCTTCTTCTGGGTTCACTCAGTACATGTGGATGGGCAAAATATGCCCCCCTCCCACAAATGAATAACCTCTGAAATGTCTGGACTGCCTGTAACTTTGAGAAAACACAGCAGACACTCTTCCTCTTCTACCCAGCCTGCAGGAATGTACTGAACTGCTCTGAAAACAAGACCTGGCTATGGTTGTTTATTCTGCTCCCTCTTCCCTCCCTTCCTGGAAAACACACAGAAAGAAGGACATTCAAAAATAAAAGTTGAAGGAAGTTAAAAAAAAGTTGCACTGAATTAAACAGCTCTGTGTGCTATTGAAGAAATTGAAAATAGCAAGACAATGGTTATCCACACACAGACACAAGGACACAGAGACACATATATATACACATCTATAACAATTATTTTAAAATTCAGTAAGACCCTTCCCCAGTGTTATCCTACAGTAAGTTGAAAACAACATGATATTATCACTGCTTAGAAGCTCTAGAGCAGGCAGATTGTCTTCCTCTGAGTGCCAGCTGCACCAGCTGTGCAAGTGGGCTTTCTGTAATCCCACATCAAGATAATGCATTTTTAATCTTACCCTTTAAATGTGGCTCCTGAAAAAGGACACTGCATCTCCTCTCTGTCATCACATTTTCTTTGAACAACTGTGTTCTTCCTTTTGTGTTTCAAAATCACTGTACTGTCCTGAAAGAGCCTTGAGTTCAGATGACCTTATTTTCTAATAAAAATTGTGATTATTTTACAGCTGCAGTTGAACACACGATTGCTTCACATGTATAATAGACATACCTAAACACAAAAATATCCCTCCAAAATGAAATTAAATTTCTTCTTCCACATGCTTGAAACACTGTCCCTCATTACCTGATGCTAGGATTATTTTACTCCTGTTAAATTGGGATTTTTTCAGAAGAGATTAGCTACCAAACCTGGTCTGCAGTCCTTAATCACAGGATTAGTCACACTGATTTCATTAATTTCTTACCTGTGTAATGACAGCAAGACCAAACTACTAATTAGGTTTTGAATTCTGAAGGGACAGCAGCAATATTTGGGGTATTACGAAATCCCTTTTACCTTCATATCTATGTGTGTGAATCTGTGCATTTAGGAATGTATGCATTGGACGTACCGGCACCTCACTGAACTGCACGCACAGGGAAAAGTTGCAGTCAAGATCAATGGTGACTGCCAATAGCCTTGGGAGAATTATGAACCTAGCACTCCATGAACCCCTAGGTTACTCCTATCCTGCTTAATCCCTATTAATAACAAGAGTCCCCCCAACATCTTAGATTGTCTGAGCCTCCAACCAATACATAAGAGGACTGAAGATTAGTAAAGTATATTCAGCCTCAAAAGCCCTTTGAAGCACCTCCTAATCCCTTGTGAGGTGGGCACCTGAACTACCTTGTTTCAGTTTTATATATGAAAATGTGACAAGGAATTTTTACTAAAATTTACAGAAATCCCATCAGGTTTGGAAAGGAAAGTTCCTCTTTCCACTCTTGTGATGGGTCATGTCTAAAATGCAATTGTTTTTTGCCAAAACTTGAAGTTTCCCTAAATTAAGAAAACATGTGTGATGTGAAAATACAAAGTGTAGAACCCCAAAGGTGAATGCTGCACCAACCAAACAGACTCAGGTTTATGTTTCTCAACATTTTTTTTTGCCAAAATAGGCAGTCAAGGCAGCTGTTTGTACAGCCCGGGATACTGGGCCCAGTATACTGTCACCATTGCTAAATTCAGCTGTTTTCATGTGTTGGGGACTTCCCAAAGCACCTTTTAAAATGCAAGGTAATACTGACTCTGGAGACCAATAGCGGGGTAAGAGCCCAGGTACCAGGGCCACCAACAGCAGTGCCAGCAGAAAATGCAGTTAAAGGCCTATCATATAAACTTATGCCTAGAGAGGCTGAAAATTACTCCCAGCCCTTTTAAGGCTGCAAACTCCTTACATACAACCAAGCACAAAAGGATCCCGTACAAAACAAGGTACAGTTGTTCCCCAGTTAATATGTACGAATGATTGAAACGACTGGTCCCACAGACAGTTCTTCCTGGGCAGAGGAGCTTTGCCTGGACCAGAGGCGGCACAGGGAGCACAGCAGTCAGTGCCGCAGCAAGGGCAGCCAACTGCTGCCCTGCAGAGGGTTCAGTGGGAAGAAGCTGCAGCTATTCAGAAAACCCACTTAGTTCCTTGAACTGATTTATTTACACAACCTCCAGATGAGTACACATAACATTGCCTTTGGAAATGATCCAGCTCCTGCCTTGGAGCTGAAGAAGTGCAAGCCTCCTTTCGGAGGCCGCTGCCGCCTGTTAATTTGCTGTCAGATCTGCAGTGAGCGATGGGGCCGATGGCCTTTTCACAGCGCAGGTCTGCCCTGGCACAGTCTGCCGTGCCAACCCAATGTTCAGTGGTGCCTGCTCAGTCCTGAGTGGGAGCAACAGTGCCTCTAGTCTGCTGACCCAGGTGCTCCTGCCTGAGCTGGCTCTGCAGAGGAGCCCTCAGTGTTTTCTGTGTGGTTTGTAACTCTACCAGGGCGTGAATGGGCTATTCACTAAGTGCTATTCTTCCCCCTGAACTGGTGAAGAGGCATGGAGGAATGCTGGAGGAGACTCCAGCAAGCTCCAGAGGGATACGAAGGAGCAGAGGCCCCTTCAGGGTAGTAGGAAAATGGAAATTTAGCAATAAAAAGGATGCAGGAGCCTGCACAAGGAGCCAGGGCTGTTGCTGGGTAGCAATGTACACATGTGTGCACACAGACACGCAGGCACACTGTTCTTCCAGTCCCTAGGTTTTTCCTCAGGGGGATCCTTCATCCAGCCTGAGCAACCAGAACAGGCATTGCCAGTGAGCCCACTGGCTGGGCTCGCCTGGCTGAAAGCCAGCAATAATAAGCAGAAGTCAGCGGGGTCACCACTGAGCAGAGCTAGAACACTGGTGCTTTTTGCAAGCTCTTCATCTGGGATGTAACTACAGTCACTGTCTTCCCAGGCCTTGAGTAAATTTACCAATGCAAGGTCAGCCAATGGGATTAAAAGTGCCATCAAGTGGGAGAATTTCTCTGGGTGTTTGTGGGGGAAAGAAAGTGCTAATGGAGAGAGTAGGGAGAGAAGAGGTGTGTGGGGTCTGAGGCACATCAAAGCAGAGACACGTCAACTGAGCAAGGGAGCAGAGGTAAAAAATTGTAAATGAGACAGAAAGAAGGACTGTGAAGGCCTTAGAGAAAGGGAGTAACGAGGAATAGGAGAGAAGTGCTGGAAGCCCCAAGCAAAGCAATCTCCGGCCCTTTCCATACAGGGGTGTTTTACAGTGCAGTGAGTCCAGGGCTATCTATGAAGTCTTAAAAGAGGAGTGGGAGAGGAAAAGGCATTCCTCCTTCTTCACACAGAATTGGTCTAGAAAAGGCAGAAAAGGAAAAACAGAATGAGAGAAAAGCTGTACCAACAGAATAAATAGTTTTGACAAAGGCTGACATTTTGAAAGTTGCCTGAGGGGTTTGTGTTTGCAAGTCTTTCACAATACTAAAATCCTGTGAGTGAAATAGGGAAAGAAATAAATATTTGAGGTACACAACACAAGGGCAGGGTTTTTAAAGTTAACACATTATGCTACTTACATATATAAAGAAGGGTCATTCCTAAACCTTGCTGTATTTCCAAGGCAGAATGAGACAGAGCAGCAACAGTCCTGGAGGAGCAGGAACACTTGTGAGTCAGCTGCACACTTACATGTCAGGAGAAAATGTATCATTTTTTCATCCCAGTATGAATCTTAAGGAAGGAATAAGAGAGGAGGAAATGTCTTATGTCTTGATGTCTAGAAAAATAATCCAGGGATTAATGGATGATGAGGACTTGCAATATATGAGCCAGATTTTAGATATGAGGGCCTAGTGTGGGATACCTGCTAAATATTGGACATCATGGGCTAAGAAACTTTGGATTTCTCAGTCAGCCATACCAGTGGACTGCTTTAGGCCTCCTGGATGGAATTTTTAACATCGTAAGAAAACATCAAGCATAAGTGAGGGAGGCTCTCTGCAGTCCCTCACGTGTTGGCTCCCCTTGGCCTGTGAGGATTAAGTCCATTGCAGCAACCCCTCCTCAGAGACTGGGCACAGACTGACACTTCCACAAAAGCACAGTGAGGTTGGTCTATCAGTTGCCTCTCAGGGGACTTGGGGGGCTGGTGGCACATGACAGTGGCTGCAAAATCACTGTCACAGCAGAAAAAATCACGCTGAGTTGGTAGAAGTTATAAAATGAACAGGCAGTTTCTTTGGCTAACTGTTGGATTAGCTGTAGTCATGGAGACTGCCATGTCCAGAGGGACATATCTACCTGCCACCCCTCCATGTTCTACATAGGCAGAAGAGTTTCTTAGGTATTGAAGGAGTACCCAAGTGTGTTAGAATAAACCCTTCAGTGTACAGCTGCCTTTCACAAAATCTGGTCTAGAAATACCATTTAAGTGGGCTACAATAGACAGGGATCATGAAAAAGGAGAGGTTTATCAGTGCGAGCTAGTTAAGTAGTGAAGAAGTAGAGGGAGGTTGGTATAGATCTTGATTTGGTGTAGGTTTCTAGATCATAAATCTTATCTGGATTATGCAGGGGCTACTTTGGTCATGAGGCTTTCCAATGCTAGGAGGGACAACATTTGGCTTCGTGAGGTTGGACAGTTTCTTGATGCAGGCAGTTTCTTCAGCAAAGTGGAGGGAGAGAGCACCAACCACTGCTAGGAAGCTTATTCTGATAAAATTTGGTGTTCCAGTGAAATGGGTCCAGACTGCTAAATTTCTCTTTGTGGAAAACAAACCTAAGTTTACAATGGAAGAGTGGAGAATCTTTATTTATGGAGATTTTTAAGAACAGATGAGATACCTGTCTGTCAGCAGTTATTTAACAGAACTGGCTTTGCTTTGGGCTGATCTTCTAGAAGACCACTCAAGATGCATTCCTAAATGCAAAGTATCACATTGCATACTTCATTTTCATTTAATGCCAAGAATTAAAGTTCTTTTATTTCCCCCAGTATTTCAAATAAAGTACAAGAAATTTATTATTACAGATTAATTGCTTTTTTTTAGGATCTGCAGTGGTAGGACTGCAATTTATCTATGAGGATAGCTACTGTTTTCCTTGCATCAGCCACAAACTCCTTATCTCCACTCATTTCATACTTAGCAAAACCCCAAGCATTCTAATGAAGAGAGTTATTATGGGCTTCTCAAATGTATCCAGAGTGCAGATAACTAACTCGTCAGTGATTTTGTCATTATTTCTCCGCTATTCTGCTACTGTCAAGGCCACTTCTGTCCTCTTTCATGATCTGTGTTATGGAGATAAAAAGCAGCATCTCAGTTTCAGCAGCTGGAAAAAAGGTGCTGGAGGACCACATGACCATTCTCTTTGTATGTATCACCCAAGCCACTCATCCTACAGAATTTTCCATCATGCTGTTTGAGAAACAGTGTTTTTTTAAAAACAAATGGCAAAGCTCAAGCAGCATGCATTCCTCATATTTCAGTACTAGTTAGACAATGAACAGTAGCTGAGAAAGCTGTGAAGACTTTTATTACTGGCTGAACATATTCATAGTACTTTAAATGTTAATGGCACCCAATACATCAAGTACATGAAAGAAAGGAAAAACTGGGCAACACAATAATGTGCCTTGATGACTTCAGCATATAGACCTGTACCCCTGAAAAGAAATGGAAAGAAAACAGATCAGATTATGCTTAACTCATGCACCTGCAAGCTCTGGCAGTGGATTTGTGCTACACAAAGGCAGAACTTCTTAATATTCAGGACAGGTTATTTAATATGTATGAAACAAGAGTCTGATTTTGGTGATCTACTTGAGGACAAAATAAACATGAAGAGGAAATATACCTGTACTTACAGACCTGCTAATTCCTGTAACACTCATATTACTAAGGGTCTGTCAACACTACCATTTAAACCTCTAAGGTATATAACTGACATGACACAAGTGATGCTCAGCAGTTATATTACCTTTACAGCTCCAGAGAATATCAGATTGTGCCCTGAACTGGGTCCTACCACTGCGGTATTACACATGAGGGAAAGTGGGAAAGATCAAATGGCTGACCAAAAGTTATGTACTAAACCAGAAGCTGAATAGAATTAATTTCTATTGCCTGCATAATCTTAGTCCACTGGGTCACTCAGCCTCTCAACAGCTGTAGAGAAGCTGGAATGCTTCTCAAGACTTTCCCTCCTAGACCAAAGATTCATTATTGCTTCAAGCAAAATGTTTACTGTTGCCCTTTCCACTCTGTAGGCAGTAAGGGATGGACAAACTGATGGCCAGCTGCGGTCCAGATGTAGCGCAGCCAGGTTAAGCTGGATGCAACTTGGACATGTCTGCTTGAGAAAGCTGCTGTGATTACAGCTAGTTCTCGGGCTGCCTCTTTAGCCATCCCTCTCTCAGTGTATCCAAGCTTTTGCTGTCTCCTCCACCTCTACCTTCAGACAGTCCTAACACAGGGTGCAAGCCAGGTATTCCAGAAGCAAGGAATCCTATCAGCTCATGACCCTTCTCTGGCACTCTGGAAAAGGGATAGTCCATCTTGGGGGAACTGCAGCCAAGCTGGACACAGGGCTGTCCTCAGCCCCTCACAAATCCAAGCTGGAATTAGGAGACCTTGTGAAGGGCTGGCTAGTAGCAAAGACTCTTGGCAGGGCTGTGTACTTCAGGACCACCTGGAAAACTTGCCAAACTTAGTTATATCCCAGATCTTTCTAAAAGACACAAAGGAATGCTATGGCCATGTAGAATAACTGCAAAACAGGAGGGCACAGAAGACATGGTTAAAGACTCAGGACTGTAAGCACTTCATGAAAGTAGAGTGCAAGTCTCACAACACATACTTCTGGCACTGATAGGATCTTTCAGAAGCCTCTGGCCATGACTTTGTAATCTCTTTCTCAGATGAGCAGGGCTTACTCAGGCAAATAATTGCTTTTAAATCAATAGGAAGACTGGTATGAATAGCAGCTCTCAGCTCTTGCTGCTAAGGTCTGCTCACACTGCTTTACACTGTATTATGGGACTTATGCCCCAGCACAGTGAGAGCTGGACTCAAGCAATGCCTGGGGAAACATGTCTGCTGAAAGTTTCTTGCTTCAGGGCCATCAGCCTGCCTCATGTCACAGTGCTAGGAGAAGGACTGGGCGGTTTGCAGACAAATACCAGAAATGGTTTGTGTTGTGCCCATACATACAGTCTCAGTGTGCAAGAGCATGGTGCAGGGACCAAATTGTTATTCTGCATCTACAATGTCTCTCTTACATAGGCTCAGATCAATATGCATTGTTTCAAATATGACCTTCATGGTGGATACTACAGCATGAAGAACACATGATAGCTCTTACATCAATAAAAAAAATGTTTAAATAGCAGCTTTTAGCCGTAGTCATCAGTTTATATCATGGGGTTTTTCCTGAGGCCGTTTGTGTTTTTATCTCATCCAATCTTCCTTATTAGCTACATAGCAACTTCCTACTTAGTTGATGAAGTTTCTTAAAATATCTACTATAAGTGTTGAAAACAGGGCTGATGATGTGTTTATCTTCTAGCCTTTTAATGTGATGTGCTATCTTCTAAACTGAAACAGATGAAATTTCTGCTTCTATCTCCAGTTCTGTCTTTTTCACCCTAGTCTCTACTCTTCCTTTTTTTTTTATCCACAGTTTGACCCAGATAATGTATTGCTCAAAAGTCACATCTGACTTGAGTTCTGAATCTGTATTATTCAAGTGACTTTGCTGTTCCCATTAAGTAAAATGATTTAGTTCCAGAGCTCTTGATTAGAGAAAATGAAAGATCAAATCATTTGTCATTGTGTTAGGATGATGATAAGGGCCATGATACTTAAGAAGGAGAATTATTAAAATGTCACATACACCAAGCCGTATATTATTTTGACAGTCTTGCGCCATTCTTCTCTATTAACACAGAATGATACATTATTTACAAATAAAACCCAACACAAACCATTGAAATTAAAGAAAGTTATTGAATGCTCAAGACTTGCATAAATCAGACTGTTCCTGAACTTGGACAGAAGAGCATGAAGTTAAGCTTCTACTTTTTAAGAACAAAATCTGCTAGCATGTTGTCCTTGAGGTTCAGGAGCTGCGCAGTGACTCTGTGTGATCAACAGCCCCATTCTCTAATCTTTGCATGACCTACCACTGCAGGGCTGTGGAAGCCCCTACCTTCCCTTTGGCTTCCCTGGGGATGATGGCAAAATCTTTCCTTTTCTCACCAGTGCTGCAGTCACTGATGCAGCGGGGTGGCCCAGCCTCTCCTCACAAGGAAGAATCCCTTGCTGACACACATGTTGTTTCAAGGCAGAAGACTATTTCTGGATGCCACAGGCCTGACTCACCAGCCCAAGTTCAAATCTCCAACCACAGGATTCAGTTCCTTTTATGTTACTGCTTCAGTTTTATTTCTTCAGAATAAAAGAAGAAGCTTCTGGACACATGCTGAACATATCCTCAATGTCTTTCCCTTCTGTGCTGAGCGCAGGCTCAGCAGAAACCTTTCTCTGTGCTTATCTGCTTTTGGAGTTTAGAGAAGACATCCTTTTTTTCCCTGCTTTGTCCCAGGGTCACAGTTTTTAATGCAAATATCTGAGAGTCATAAATAAAGAGGGTTCTTCACCCATTCAAGGTGTTCCCATCCATGTTCCTTCTTGACATAAAGGTCTTGTGATCTGCAAGCTGTCACTTCATATTGTCTTGCATGCAGACCTTGACAATCACCTGTCAGTCAGCAGCTGGAAGAATTAATTTCATCGCTGTAAAGGATTCCCACAAAATCTTGTGTGAGCACACATGACAGAACTATTGAGTTCCCATGGAGCTATTCTTTGAAGACCTATTTGTAAAGCACTTTTACAGGGTTCTGGCTATCTAACCATCCTACACACCTGCTGGATCATCAGTTCCAGCCTCTTGCTGTCATGGGCAATCATGTCTTGTCATTTCTTTAATTGACAAAGATCTACATTTAAATTAATCATTTGTTGCCTGGGAGAAATAGAGGTGTTTGAGAGACCTGGAAATCTTTTGCTGAGTTCCAGCCGAAATATTATTTACAGGCAATTTATACCCATCTGGTTTTGTGCCAAGTATATTCTTCATCCTGAATAGCTTGTCTCCCTCCTCTACACTCACCCCTCAATGTATTTATAGTCAGCTGTCATAACTATCCCCAGACTTTATTTTGCTAGGCTAGACAAGCTGTGCTGTTCAAGCTTCTTTGCTTTTCTGTTGATCATTGCTGTGGCCCTGTCTATACCCATTCATATTTTGGGCAATTTTCCCGGCCTGGAAGTCAGACTGTCTGACATGGGACTGCAGGCATCTCCAGAGGAAGTTTCACCTTGGCCTTATACTATGCAATAAACACTTTTTCACTGAGCATATTCTATTCAGGTTGGCTTTTGTCTTTTTGAAAGGGACATCTCATTGGCAGCCTAATAGTCTTCCTGGTACTGATTAAGAGATCTGTGTCTGTCTCCTCTCCTGGCATATTTCCCTAATGAGAATGAGTGCACACATCAGGGGATGTGCGTCACCGGACAGGTGCTCACATTCTCTCTGTTTCAAATATTTAGGGAGTTAGGTGTCAAGGTTAAGGTTCATATCAGCTAACATGGTAGCCTGGCACAGTAGGACCTATGGCCAAGAGGAATGTGCTTGTGTGAGCATGGAGATGCCTCCAGGATGCAGGTTAGCACCTTGGCACCCAGGAACAGTAAAGTAGGAAGAGCTGTTTAGCAAATTTGAGCAATCATTAGAGGCAGCATGCATCAAGTTAGCTTCAGATAGGCTAACTAAAAATTAGACAGCAGAAAAACATTGAAGGGAGAAAGTTCAGCAAAGAAATGAGCCCAAGTTTTTCTCTGACAGGGGTCAGAAAGCAAGCTGAGTTTTAGCTGGTCAATAGATACATTATTTATGTTTCATCATCAGGATCAGTCATTATTAAATCATGTGCAGTTACCTTATTTAGATCAAGACAATTTCCTGTTAGTGGTGCTAGTATAAGAGGAATAATATAACTTTCTTGTCCTCCCATATGTGTGTGGAAGTCAGTATTTCTTTGCATCTTTCTCACTGCAGCTGTGCCACTGTGGAGCAGGAGAGACAAATCCCTGGACCAAGAGGGCAGCAGTATACACGACTGTAACTCTGAAGCATAGTGTAGTGGTGACATGTCCATGTATGAGAAAAGCATTCTCTAGTTCCAGACTCCAGCTCCCTGGATTGATTGTACTGGGCAGTCAACTGTTTAATTTTTTCTTTAAGTGATTGAAATAAGGCTTACAAATTCTGAAAGATGTGGACTAATTTTCAGTTGTGTTCATTTTCACTGGAAAACTACAATATTACTCTTTAAATCTTTATTCCGGGACTCTATTTCACCCAGCATTTAACCCCAAAGCTTCAGAAATGTTGTAATTATTTTTATCTTTCCCTTGTTTCTAACCGATTAATAATCTGGGATTTACTGACCTCTAATGGCTAAATTAAAATCTTCCACCTTTTGTTTAAATGTGCCACTAAAATGAAAAAGTACATTCATGATCTGCTGGTTTTTTGAGTCAAGACACTCCAGATTCAAAAACATGTCTCCTCCTTCTGGTGGTAAAGAACCACTTACTCTTTCAACTGGGCTGAAACATATTTTTTGGATGATGTGAGTAAATGATCATTTTCCCATTCCCTGTAATTAGCATGATAAGGGGAAGAAAAAAAGGTGCGATGACTGTCATGGTGTTTTTAAATAGCTTTGCATACCCTGCTAATGGGAAAGAAGTTCCCCTCAGCAATTTTAAAATGTTAACCTATGGACAAATTAGTTCAATGTACAAGCACATTACCTGGGCAGTTGCACAAAATATTCATATGGGAAATCTGGACTGGAAGAGGTAAGTTTTGCATCATGAGCAGGATTTATGAAGACTCTGGCTTATTCTGACCTCTGGTGACCAAAGATGCAAATCTAAATCCCAGATAACTCAGTGCTGTGCCTTGTCAGACCTCTCATGCTGCCCATCCTTGGCTGCAGGCAGAGGAGGCTAGTGGGAAACTGGAGGCATTTAACCTGCTTGGATTAAAATAGATTAAAAATAAGGCTTGATATCATTATAGGATTTAGCTAGCTGTGAGTATTTTGAGTGCAAGCTGCATTTTCCCTATCAAGGTCAAGCAAAGGGCAGGTCAGCCCTTGTCTACCATTTCAACCCTCTGCTAAAAACCAGCCACCAATGGGACCATCATTCATCTGCTGTCTAATGCCCCTTAGCCTAAAGAATCACAGTTATAATTTGTGTTTATGGTGATGGCTCATAAGGTATTATCTTGTTGCCAAGGATGCAGGCAGAAAAGATTACAAAATAGATGGATAAATATTATTGAAAATCGGATAACAAATTATGCACTGTAGCTGGATGCCATCGTTTTTCAAGAAAAGCATTGTGTTTCCTCTGGCAGGTTTAACTGCGTAGTCAGAATGAGCTGATCAATCATAGAATACCTTCAACTATCAATGTGATTTTATTGTTTTCATGACAAAGCCCTTCAAAGCATTAACAACATTTTTTCCATTTCTGCTATGTAATATAGGCATGCCTTATTATATCAGTATATTAGTGAGTTACAGTGGCAAAAACTGTGATCATATGATCAAATAGTTTAGCATAGGGATTAAAATCCCCTGCTTTTATCAAAATATCTTTCATCATACATCCAAGTTATCAGTCATTTTATTTAAGATTGCTTTCTACAGTCAACAACATGCTGGCAACCTTGTAGTTCAGGAGGTCTTGTCATCCTCATGGAAAGAAGGGGAGCAAAATATCACGTTTTGATTTTTGCCCATCTCTGAGCATCAGATTTGCACAGATGAGTGATTTCATACAGCTCTGCTTACCCACATCAGATACCACAAGTAAACCAATACCTGTTCATTAGCAAGGGTCCTCCAGGCCATTCACTGAACTATAAATTCCTTGTGAACATATGGTGATGGTCTTACAGCACTTGTAGAAACCTACAGTATAGATTTCTGCAACTGAGCAGGTCCTTAGGATTTTTTTGCAGTCAATAAAAGGAGTTTTTAGAGTGCAGGTTTCTCACTTCTTTAGGACACTTGCTTTGGGATGCGCAGACTACATGAGCTCCTCCTCTGAGGATGGCAGCTCTGCTCTGTAAATGACTACTTTTAGTCTCCAGCATTTGGAGGTGGCGAGGGAACAGCCATTCATGCTGTGAGCGCTGAACCTTTGCTATGTCCACACTGGTGTGTGATATTAGCAGCAGTGAAATAGGCCTGTCTCCATGTCCTCATGCCATGTAGGGACAAGTTGAATGTCCTTTTGATACTGCAATGGCTTCTCAAGATCCAGCTGGGTCACTGTAATTTTTAACTGTGCTAAAGCAGTGCCTCCCCTGGTGCAAAACAGTGCTACCACAGGGCCTGCCATCAGTTCAGCCAACCATCAAGGCCTCTGAAGACTGATGGGAAAAAGGTCTTCTTTTCTGGCAAGATGATATAGCTGATTTTCTTGACTTTTCTTACTTCTGTTCAGCAGGGTGGAGGTTTGCCTGTGATTTCTAAAAGTGGTCTTCAAATTGCCGAAGAGAAACAGCTTCTCCTGGGGTTGCCCATTTCAGTGCTTCATGTTTTCAGTATCACCAATTTTTTCTGTATGAAATTGTCAATGGGATGTGACCAGAGCCACAGAAGTAAATCTTATGGAGTCATCAGTTGCCACCTATGCTGTGTTTCTCTCTCCTTTTAGTTAATGTGCTCAGAATGCAGACTCAGTCGGGGCAAAATGATAAGCTGGTCAGCAGCAAGATGTGCACCAGTGTGGGTTTTCAAGCACAGAAAAGCCCACTGCACTTCCTCACTCTCCTCTTTTCTCCTCAGTTTGGTCCCAGTCTTCTGCATGAAGAAAAAACAGAAGACCAGCATCTTGAGACCAGCACCAGTACCATAGTACAGAAACAATTATTTTCTATAGCTCTTTGTACAGTTTTAACACTTTTAAACAATGACCAGCTCTTGTTACCTGTAATCATGGCATGTTCACTAAGCCTCTGCATGTTGGAGACTGCCTATTTCAGACTCTTCACAGTTACTGGATTTAAAAGCAGAGCCTGCAGAATTCACTTTGTGCTCTGGTGAGGTACTTGCATTCAGGCAAACATGTACCCGAAGTGATGCTTGTCAAAGTCAAACATTAGATTCATTATATCAGTCCAAAAAAAATTTCAGGCCAGGTGGTCTCTTCTCATGTAGTTCAGCCATATTTCACTGCCTACATCACCAAGAAGAAATGTGAACCTTCTTTGGTTATGATTCTCAAATTTTTGATGCATAGGTCTACTTCCAAAATGTCTTTTTTTACTGCCCACAAAACCACCCAGTGCTGAGATAATTTCTTGGGAAAAGAGATGTAACCCTAAAAAGAACTCCTTTGGGGTTTGTTGTATGTAGTTTTACCATATTTCTGCTTTGCACCTGTGTCTAAGATGCATCTTCAGTCAAAATACAACAGCTCTTCTTTTACCAGTCATGTACCATTAGTCCTGTTGGTTTTTCATCGATTTACCATCAGATTGCATACTGATTTCACAGTCTGCTTCATTTACATTCAAAGTCCTGATCCAGGGATGCAGAGCAGTCTCCAGCTAATCTGCTCTTTGGTTGTGCTCCTGAGGGCAGTGCATTAAGGTCCGAAGCAGCAGGATTCTATGTTTGCTTTGCTTCAGTTATTAACTCGGGTCAGTTGGAGACAGGGGCATGTGGTGACTCTGCACTCTCAATTAAGTTATGAAATTCACTGCTCAGTCTATATCTTGGCACTTAAAAGAAGACTAAAGAAACACTGGTTTCCTGCAGAGTAAGTGCTGATAATTTTTTTTTGTAGTTATTGGTTCAGCACTCTGAGACCCAGTCATGAAGGATACCACATAAACAGCTGGAGTACCTGACATCAAGCACTGTCTGGTCTTATTTAAAATTTCTTAAATTATAAAATCTACACTGCTTTCTGTGGGACGCTGTATCACAGTCAAATAAATCTCTGCGTCAGGCAGTTCCTGAGATAGCCAAGCACATTTTCATGTGTGCACTTTGCCCTTTAACTCCAGCAATTTGTCACTCACCTTGATGTTTATGGCCTACAAATACACACTTCAGAGATACAGCAAAGTATAAAAAAAAATCTAACGGGAGGATTACCTACAGGTTAAGGAGACTGTGAGAGAAGTGGTTTTCCCTGACTGACTGCTACAGTGATGGTGGTTATATAAAGCACTTCCACCCAGGACAAAATCGTGTATGAAGTGCAATGCTTTAAAAATAGTTCATTGTAAATGAATCCCTGCAGCCCCTTAATCCCTGTTGCTCTTTCCATTACTTTCAGAGTACTTACATCTTTATTCTACTTAAGTGGTTAGGACTATAAGCAGCTTTTAAGGGTAATCTCAAGAGGGAAGAGCGGAAGGAGTCTGTTCTATGCTGACTGATGCAATTATTCCAGACCGCAATCTTAGATTCTGTTTGCTCTTCTGTGAGCAGCAAAACATTTTTGGCATGACAATTGTCTGTATAAGGAAGAAAGGGGAATTTATAAACAAAACCATCAAGTAATTTATTCTAAATATTATTAAATCAGGATCACATAGTTAACAAGAAATTGTGGGGAGAGTCTGTTTTTTCCTCTTGTCAAATCAGGTATGTGCCCTCCATTATTTAATCATGGGGTCCTTAAAATGTCAGGACCTTGACAAAATTACAGTGTGAGAACAATATTTACTGTTATTTGCTATTACTGTTTTATGATTAAAAAAACCCCAAACAACTGAGTAAAAAGGAATACAAGCAAGCAGCAAAAACCTGCTATTTCAGACAGTTTCTTGTTGGGACCACCCTTTTCTGGATTTAGGCATAATATGTCCTATATCAACCATGAGCCTTATCTCTGTGTGTCACAGACAAATAAAGCAGTTTATAGATTAACAAAGAAATATCACCTAAAACGTTATAGATCTTGTTTCTGCTTATATAATTATTTTACACATAAATAAAAGATTATTACTATCCATATGAAACAAATGACAATATTTCATTGGAAAGAAGCAATTCAGTAAGTAGTCTGGAAACAGGCAAATTATAATTCTCTAACTAAACATGACTATGTCTTTCTGCTCATCATAGTTTGCATACAATTCTCCTCTGTAGCCCCCTCCAAAATGTTTTTAGCATTTTGCTTTAGCAATAGCAATATTTGAAGAGTTCAAAAGTGGAACAAGAACTTGAAGATGAATCAGTGCATGTTTTCCCTGTACTTCGCCATAACCGACAGCCTCCTTTGGGAGTGGGATTTTGGTGGAGCAGCTTTCTATCAATATCACTGTAATGAGCTTTAATATTTAAATCCTGTTACAAGGGCTCTGAATTAACAATTACAAGTTGAGAGCTTTTCCTCATTATGTTATGAGGCCTTTTCCTCCTTCTCCTTCCTCCTTGCCTACTTCCTGCTACTGTTTGTTTATTAGTTTGTGGGAGTGTTGCCTGGCAGAGGCAGCAAGCTGAAATGAGCCAGGTGCATTGAAGGAGCATAACTGCGTTAGCAAGAGACAACAAGTGTAAGCAAGAAGATAAATCATTGTAAGTCCAGGTGAAGAGGCCTATGAGCTGGAGGAAGCTGTGGGATCATGCTGGGAAGAGATCACTACATGTTGCTCACTCTTCTCACTTATCCTAGTCATCTACCATTGCTATTGTCCAGAACAGGGCACTGGAGTAGATGGGACCTGTGCATGTCTAGTTTTCTGCTCCTCTGACATGACTGAGCAAGGGAGCACTCAAGACGATGGCAAGTTTTACTTGGTGCAGTTTAACCCACTTTCTAAACCCAGTTATATCCACACAGTTAACTTCCATTTTTAAAGCAGCCCAGACACTTTCAGTGTCCATGTAAAAAAGATCTTCAGCTGTTGAAAAAATCTCTATGACTCATTCAAATTTGCAAAAGCAGCCTCTAAGTGTAAGGAATCATCAAGCAAGGAAAAGCAGCATCCTAGGAAATGTCTCTGTTTTCTCTCTGAACTTGATCAGCAATTGCTCAAATAACAAGAATGAATTCCTCAGTTTATGCTTCATAAATTGACAAAATAATTAGTTATTTGGCAATGCTAGCACACTTATCAACATATATTGAGACGTGATTTTATGTCAGTAGCACTTCCACCTCCGCAAATGCAAAATGCAGAAGGAGATATCAGACTGATGGATGAATCAGATGTTACTGACTGGGGGGCACTGTTCTACTTACAGTGCATTATTTAAATCAATATTTAAATAGTATCAAGAGTAAGTGGGAAGTATGGGAAATAAGATCTCAGTCATATAGAACATACAGTGGTCAATAAAACATCTACTCTACCAGAAAGCAGTACAGCATATATGAACATTAAGTGTTTGACATACCTGCAATTTCACAGAAAGACTCTTGGCAAGATCAGTCACTGGAAAATGATGTTTCAAAAAGCCCGTGTGAATCACAGTTAGTTACAATATGTGATCTGAAACAGACAGTTACCATTTTTCTAAATTACAAGCAACCAGCTGGTGTTTAATTACAATAGACTGATATTTCTTAAACTGTCAAGAGTTTTCAGTGATGAGTAGCTCATCTCAATAAATTTTAGTGAAATAAGAAAAGACTTTGATCTTAAAACATCAGGCTTTGACATTAAGGAGCCTATCACTCTCCCCTGTAGAGATGGTGCCAATAACAGAAATCTAAAGAAGACAAGCCTTAGACAGAAAGGAAATTCATAAACAGCTCATGCTCGATATATTTATTTTTTGGTGGTAGAGTGCAGGATGATATCCATATGCTATTTGCACGTGCTATTTGTGAGATACATAAAGACTACAGGGAGTGAACAGTTATTGTACAGACAGCCAAAGTCATGGTCCAGGGCACATCTGAATATGGTAGCCGGTGAGCATGTGCCATATGGCATAAGAATTAGGGATCATTATGATTTCAGCTGTGCTCGGAAAATGCTAGGGGTGGTGAGAAGCTCTCTTCATTCATTGGGAAGATCTTCATTTGGAAAGCCACCTGCCCACAGGCCTTTCAAATAACACTTCTGTAAACTTCTGGATCTGGGTTTTGCTCCTTTCCTATTCCCCTGCAGCTGCCACGGGGCCAGTTCTCATCTGTCAGCCCCACAGAGACAGCCAGCAAGGCACCTGTTGGCCCTCTGCTGCCTTGGAAGTTCTTTCCTGGGGAGAGATGGGAAGAATGAGGATCCATCAGCTCTAAACACAGGTAGGTGAAATGTTTAGCCCTTGAGGGGGCTTGATCTGTCATCTGCTTCTTCTCTTCTCCTATTTGTCTTTTATTTTACCTATATGATGCCATGGTCAAAAATGTCATATTGTGGCAATTTACACTGGAGAATAAAGAACAATATCTTACAAAAAAAGTTTACAAAAATCAGCATTATTAATGTTCTTTAATTTCTAATACAAGCTACCAAGACAACCTTAGTCCAATGTCTGAATGCATATTTATGTTCCCAGAGAAGTGCCCAAGATTTTAGAGATACTGATTTTTTTTTGTCGTGGTGAGTCAACACGTGTGAAACTCAGACCAATGCATTCACGTTGCTGCAGGTTCAGGTGCAGATGCTGAAGGCCCCAACTAATGCCCAGCTCCCTTGGCCCTGATGGGAGACCAAGGCTAGCAGAGCCTGGCTGCACCTTACACAGCCTCACTAGCCTGGTAGAAAGGCAAATCAAAACCAGTGCTAATGCACGCTCAGATCTTCCTTTCCATACTGTACCACACAAAATACATAAAGGACTAAAGAGCCAAGGCCCACCAGCATTTACCTCCACTTTGTTGCTAGAAAGAGATCATGTATACTGACCCAGGAAAGCAAAATATTCAAACCTGCAAAGTGGCTAACATTCTGCAGACATCCCAAATAGGTCTTGATGACAAATATTTAGCCAGTCAAAAAATGGAGTGTGCTCTGTGATAGCAACTTTCAGTTTCAAGATACATCTCCTTAACACATTTTAATATTTCAAAGACAGTGAAGCCACTCTACAGAAAAAGCTATCCTTCTGAATTTAGTTGTTTGCTTTCCTGCCCTAGAACCTGTATTTATGTTGGAAAAGGTGAGGAAGATCTTTGCAGGTATACTTCCAGAAATCTCTCTGTTCTGCCATAAGCTGAATGAAAAGGTGAACAAGCGTTGGCATGGGTGTTAACTGATATGAACCAAAGGCACTTTCACCAGAGATGGTTGCTGGGATATGCTGACACAGAAGAGAGATGAGAGGAGGAAACATGGTGCACTACCAGCCCAGTCCATCCCAGTATGGAATGACTGCCACTGCTGCTGCCGAGGCCCAGGGTCGTAGTGCAAGGCCCTGCTCATGGGAAGGCGCTGGCCCAAGCTCCTCCACCAGTGAGAGAATGAAGCACTTTAATTTTTCGTGGAGCCGACTCTCTCCCTTCAGAGTCCACCTCCTTCTCTGCTGACTCTGTAGGGAAGGTGCATGATGACAGGGGTTTCATACCCCCTCCCAGGCCCGGTGCCTAAAATGTCGCTTACACACTACCTGTTACAGTGGCATGTTTAAGATGACATTTCTGAACCCCTAGATTATTTTATCCCATAGGATAAATATGTATTTATAAAATGTTTAACCCTGAGGATAAACTATGTCTCAAAAGCACAAATGCGTTTGCAGTAGGAGCAAATGTCCACAGTGTGGTGCCAGTGTAAAGGTGATCTGGGCCTCATGGCAATAGCGACAGCTTCTGAGGAGAGCCAGTGCCTGATTTTTTTTATTTTTTTATTTTTTTTTTTAAATACTGAGAGAAAACCAGTCTTCCTCTTCAGAATGTCCAAATACTGACACAACTCAGGCTGTTGCTCTTTCAGGACCACCTGTCTCTGCTCTCCCAGCGCTATGTGCTCCTAAACCAGTACAGCCCAACCACCTCAACCAGGTACCAGTTCTTTAGCAGGGTGAGCACCTGTGGAAAGGTGAAGGACACATGGGCCTCCCCCACCACTGCTACCACCTCTTGGGATGCTCGCTCCCACCCGTGACTGCAGGAGAACTGGAGGAGAATGGGGTGTGAGTTTTCAGACTTTGGTGGCAAAATGCGCTTCTAAATACTTTCACCACAAGATTCATCTTTCTGCGGAATACTCCAATTTCATCTGAAAATAAAGTCTGTTTGTTTTAATTGATGTGGACCCCATGAGGTGGAAAGCAGGTTATCCAAACCCAGCTGTGGTTTGAGGAGCATCCTACCAGTGACAGAACTTTTACCTAAGGACACTTTGGCCTCAGGTCTAAAGGGGAAAGCAGGTGGACAGGTGCCTGGGAGACCCAGAACCTCTTCATCTTTTGCTGAAGGAAATTCGTCCTTAATGTGCAGAAAACCCTCTGCAGAGCCAAAATCGTGACGATGGAGCCTGGATGGACTGACACATCCTGCTGAGCTGTCCTGCAAGAAACAGGCAGCTGCACTGAGGACTTAGAACATACTACAAGTAAATGACTTACTGGTATTTCTCATTCAAGGTGTCTTCAGATCTGAAGCTTTCCTGGAGGCTCCTAGAGAGTGAGTTAAACCAATGGAGTAAGTTAAACCTCTGACAGTGAGTTTAACATAGAGGAAAGAGTCGCAGCTTGTTTTTCCCAACCTAATGTAATGCTCCATAGACAGTATCTTAAGCAATGTTAATGGATGCTATTTGTCTTTGGGAGTTTGTTGCCTATGTAACTAGCAAAGGCTGACTTAGACCTGTGTCTCCCAGACCTTTAGAGTTTTAATCATTGCCTACAAGAGAGACTGTAACACTTGTAGCAGGGTTGTCTCAACCCCAGGAGTACATAGCTTTGGGCCACCACCAGTAGGAAGCATAATGTTACCCACCTCAGACACAGATGTGTATTTGGAAAGTTCACTTGTTATTACTACAGTTGTCACTGTACACTCCATACACTTGGCCACAATACCTTCACCTACTTGGCCCCAAAATACCTAGTGCATGGCATTTCCCTATTAAATGTAATGTAAGAGTCTGCAAAAGTCTCATGATTTTTAATCAGTGTAACCCAGAAGACTGATAACCCCTCAGTACAGTGTGAAGAATTAGTGCTTTGTGACATAGATTGCAACACGTTACATTTCTGAACTAAAGAGCTGTTTATAAAAATAAAAATTGGAAGTTAATGCAAAATTCATGCAAACTGTAACATAATAAAAAGTGTCCACAGTAACACATCATCACTTGAAAACATCTACTGTATGGCTATTTTTATTTTTGTTACTGGAGTAGCTGCATGAAGGTTTTCTGTAGGAACAATAAATGTCTGAGCATTTAAACTCTGACAGAAATGAGTCTGTATCATTCACAATTCAGCTCTGACAATACATTTTAGATCAAGGCCTTTAAATATGTGAAGAATATAGGTATAATATTGCACATGTTGCATAAATTATTAAGGCACATACAGCAAACATCAGAATCTGCATGTAGCCCTAATAAAAGGTGTGGATGGATTTTGGCTGCAGGCCAACAAGAGGAATAATTGAACAATAAAGCGGTGTATGTAACACAAAGGAATTTCAGTGCAGAAAGGGTTTTGCAGAAGTAAGAACTGAAATGTTTGTGGAACTCAGGTAGAAATTAAAATTCTGTGTTTGGAAATAAACAACCGAAATCAGACAGCCGTGAACTTATGAGATACAGGGAACTCAAAAGGTTTTGGCAATTTAAAGAGATCTCATCAATCACCGATCTAAATTGTCATTTTCCTTTGTATGACAAGGCCTTGAATCCTCTTCCAGGGCTGGTGGGGAAGTGTCTTGAATCTATAATGGAAGCCAAAGAGGGATCTTTTCTAGTGTGTCTTCTGCTGATTAGAAGTGTAAAACCAGTTGTCACATTCACAGCATGGCATCATAGGATGCTTCCATGAGCTTTGCAGTGTGGTCCCAAAGCACAAAGCATTCCAATCCCCAGGTAACTAGCAGGGGTGATTAGGGAGCAGCTGCAGGACTGCCAGCTGCCACCACTTTACCACTAACATTTAGACATGGAGTGTGTTGTTGACATCAGTGGCTGTTTTCCTTTGCCAGATGTTCAGGACACCTGTGATTTCAAGCACCCCAATTTTCCTTTCTTAAAGAAAGATTCAAGCTCTCATGATGACGGTGAAAATTCAGTCTCAAAAGAGCTGAACAAAACATGAGGCTCATTTCCAAAAACTGTATTTTCATGTTTGCTTTTAGAAGTTGTAGGAAAGAAAACTTGTGGTTTGAAAGGAAAAGGAGAAAATTTTCAGTTGTATGCTGGCGTAAGAGTGTTGTTGGAGGAATGTTTGTTTCATTATCATGTTGCTGTATGGTTCTTTTTTTGCATTGTGCACAGTGGGAAGGATGATGTGATCTGTGAAGTTAAGGTTTAATTTAATTGCAATGAAATAGAAACATAAAACCATCATAATTTAAATTTTTTTTATTGCATCTAAAAAGCCCTTGGCTTCCTGAACAGAGTGGCAATTACAGACATGAAGTAGATATAAATTATTTTATAACTGTAAATGAGCGTGCCCACATTTTTCTGTTTCGGCCATATGCCTTTTAATAACTACAGTCTGTGTCTTGCTTACAGCATTGTCTGCATAATGATGAAAGCCAGTGTTTTTGTAAATCATGCAGGACAGATAAATTTCCCCATAACATACTTTACAACAAACACTGCTTTGCAATTACGTTTTTAAACTATCAAGAATTTTGATGCTACTTGAAAAATTACAGTAAATTGATATGACTAACAATTCATCTCTTTATTAACAAAAAGACTTAAATAAGAGGAGGAAAACTGGAAGCAAGGATAATCTTAAACCCATAGTAAAAGGTAAAATGCATGAAATGTGCATGGGTGCTTCAGTAGAAGGGAAAAAAAGACAATTACATGCATTTCTGTAAAGATGTAAATGCTGATGGCACATTTTGTTAAAATGTTTTTATTCCTAACCCTGCTGAGGAGCAGGTGATGAATAATGTGAAGGGGTTTAAAGATTTTCTTTCCATTTGTAAAGTTTATAATACTCTATTACACAGCACACACACATGCACAAGAACAGATCAGAGAAGGAAAAGCATCACTAAACCTTTTAATTCTGTTGCTGCACAATGTCTGAAGTTCTGCCAGAAACGTTCCCAGAAACTCCCATCCACAGGCACACGAATAAGCAAGGGGATCAGGAAGACAGCAGCTGGCCATGAGAGCATCCACAGCTTGATTTCAGAGGCCAGGAATAAAAACCAGAGTCATGATAGCTCATAAAACTGTAGGAAAGGATGCTATGTGCCACATGCTAGAAGATTCAGATATGCCTTGCTATTAATTTTGCAAACTGTGAAAACTGTCATCCAGAGTTGCCAAATGCTGTCCTTACTGTGTCAGCACTTCTGCACCCCACAAGAAGTTTTTTACGCTGGTCAAAAGAAATTCACATAAAATTGGAACATGTTTGTCTTTTCCATGGGAAAAAAAAAAAAATTGTAAGCAGACTTGTTTACTTGACAGGTGGGATGTCTAAATAATTCAGGGCTTGAGAGAGAGGATAGCTTTGCCAAGGAAATGAGTTTTCCAAAAAACAGAGTGAACTGTGTTAACTGAGAGTCTTGGGAAGCAAATGATTTGTAGGTTAAAAAGGCAAAAGTACATAACTGGCCACTGGTGGTAATGATTATACTGTGTGAGAATATCTTCCAGCTCCCCAGTGTGGGTACTCAACCTGTCTGCATCCTGATGGTTCCCTGGGGAAATGCACATCACCCTTCCTTACTCCTTCCCATTTCCTTTTGTTGACTTGTTGTATCAGTGTTTATAGATTAGTGCTCAGGTAGATCTGAACACATTATCTTCATGTATCCCAAATCCTTTTAATTCTCTGGACAGTGAACATTTTTCTGGAGTTCTGGATCTGAAAAAGTTGCCTGAAGAGAGAGGTTTGAGTTTATCCAGACATGATACAGTCATAATCTGTTTACAGATTCAAGTACCATTTCTGTTTGAGTGCGAGATGGACTACCTCGAGCTGCTGCAGAAGTGTCCTACCTGTAGACAGTATTGTTGATCCACAGGTTTTTAAGTGCAGCTCAGGCAGGTGATGAACTTGAATTCAAAAACTCTTGTATGGTCAAAAATGAGAAATATGAAAGGAACTGCTGTAAATAGTAATAAGTTTTTTTTTCTATGTACCACCACCTTTGGTTTATGTTCCAAATTAAAGATCTTAAAGCATCAATGTACAATCTTTTCCATTATGAGAAGCAAAAAGAACAATGTCTCCATCTTATTTGCTATAAGCCTAAAACACAACAACATCAGAAGCAAAAAAAATCTTGGGAATTTAAGGGCAAAGACTATCCAGTTTTGTTAAGACATTTAGAGAGAATTCTGGAATAAAACTCTTATAGTGTACAATTTTAGGTACTATTGGCTATTCTGTGTTGGCCATCTCTTAATGGAAAAAGCAGGTGTAGAATTCAGTATTTGTTAGGAAAATGAAAAACATAAAACAATTTTTTTTTCATCTTTGCAATGATTTCATTAGTGTTATCTGCCTTGTATTAAAAATGTAAACCTTATGAAGAAACTGTTACTACAGTTTTACACAACCATCTATTTTGTTTAAGAAAATCAAGGAATGCAATAATGGATGCTTAGAAATTGCTTCCTTCCCAGTTAACTCTGGAACTGTCTGAGCAAAAACATGCTCCTAATGGAGGCCCCTTTTCACATTATTGGCATTTTGAATGAAAACCTCTTTTCCCACTTCACCACAGCATGGGAAAACAAGGCAGAAGGAGACATGTAAATATACAACCACAGAAAAACAGTCTGGGAACCTGGATTAGCACAGTTTACAGTGAAAAGGACCCAGATTCTTTAAAATCTACAACCACTGGCATTTTGAAGAGAAAATATAAAAATACAATTTTCAGAGAACAAAAAATTACAGCTCTATAAGATGCAGGCACTTGTTTTGTTTCCTAAAGAAAGAGAGTCTTCTGAGAGGAAGAAAGTGCATTCTCATGACTGTGAGAGCAAGGTAAATCCACAAAGTGTTAAATTGCTAAAAAATCTTGAAATTGTTTGTGAAGTAAGTTGGACCAAAGTACAAGCTCTATTACTATGAGTATTGGAGAAACCTTGAGCAACATTTGTAAAAGACTCATTTTCCCCAGGTTGTGAGGTTTCAGTATGCAGCTTTACTGAAGGTAACATCCTGAGTGTGTTGAAAGCCTGCCAAAGACTGTTACATATACTCTGGAATGACAAAAATGTTAATAGTTTATTTCACCATTGCTAAGGCTCACTTGGCTGTTCACAGTCTGTTGCACAGGTCATGATACACTTGCCTGGACCGGGCCACTGCCTTCATGCTCCCCCACATCAGGGAAAGAGGACCCTTCTTCTCCACAGCTGTTTGGAAGAACTCACAAACAAGGTCTCAGCAGGCCCAATACATCCTAGAATTTGTGTCAGCAGGTCTAAAACCAGACTGATGCATGCTGTCAGGAGGAATGGCCTCCACAAATTCAAGGGGAGTCTGCTGAAAATGGCCAACTGTTGGGAAAACCCCTACTCAATTTGTAGACTATTGTATAGGGCCTATAGGTAAATCCATACTAACAGAATCACAGAATCGTCTAGGTTGGAAAAGACCTTGAAGATCACCCAGTCCAACCGTTGACCTAACATTGACCGTTCCCAACTACACTACTTATCCCTAAGTGCTATGTCAACCCGACTCTTAAACACCTCCAGGGATGGGGACTCCACCACTGCCCTGGGCAGCCCATTCCAACACCTAACAACCCCTTCTGGAAGGAAATGTTTCCTAATATCCAGTCTAGACCTTCCCTGGCACAACTTGAGGCCATTCCCTCTTGTCCTATCGCTTGTTACTTGGTTAAAGAGACTCATCCCCAGCTCTCTGCACCCTCCTCTCAGGTAGCTGTAGAGGGCGATGAGGTCTCCCCTCAGCCTCCTCTTCTCCAGACTAAACACCCCCAGTTCCCTCAGCCGCTCCCCGTACGACCTGTGCTCCAGACCCTGCACCAGCTCCGTTGCCCTTCTCTGGACACGCTCGAGTCATTCAATGTCCTTTTTGGAGTGAGGGGCCCAAAACTGAACACAGGAATCGAGGGGCGGCCTCACCAGTGCCAGTACAGGGGTAAGATCCCTTCCCTGTCCCTGCTGGCCACGCTATTGCTGACACAAGCCAGGATGCCATTGGCCTTCTTGGCCCCCTGGGCACACTGCTGGCTCCTGTTCAGCCGGCTGTCAATCACCCCCCCAGGTCCCTCTCTGACTGGCAGCTCTCCAGCCACTCCTCCCCAAGCCTGTAGCGCTGCTGGGGGTTGTTGTGGCCCAAGGGCAGCCCCCGGCATTTGGCCTTATGGAAACTCCCCCAGTTGGCCTCAGCCCATGGCTCCAGCCTGACCAGGTCTCTCTGCAGAGCCTCCCTACCAGGGACTCTTTTTGCCAGACACTGAGTCTGGGAACATGAAAAGACTCAGCTCCTACACCTGCATATAAAACAGGGGTCAGGAGGGACTCATAGAGGGCATCTCACCCAAACCTCTGGTCAACACTGGGCCATTTTCAAAGCTGCAGCACTTCTGGCAATCTGCCTGCACCATCAAAGGTGGCAGCTGCCTGTGAGGCCCATCTGGGCATGGTGCCTGCCAAAGCATGCTCAAAAGCCATGTGAAGCCTTGTTAGCTGTGACAGGGCAAGTCAGACCCAGGAACATTCCCACAGTTTCCCAGTGTAGACCACCACGTCCCACTGCATGGCAATGCTACCAGGCAAGCCTGAGCTTGTACCCTAGGAATAATCCTGCAAAGTCAGGTATACAGCTTCCTTCATTGTTAGGGACAACACTGACTGTTTTCCTGGGATTTTTTTTTTTTGTACAAGAGAGTGTCACAGAAGCATTCAGTCATTGCTCCAAAACTTTGGAAAATCAATACAGGTAGGAACTGCACTTGTCTCTAATTCTTACAGGGTCCAGCAACAGTAGTAGAAGCAAATTTATTTTAAAAAGAAAATCAAAAGGAATATTTAGTACTACTGAAGAACTGCAACCAAGATCAATGTGTAGTGACGCAGTTGTTGGAAGCCTCTGCATAAAGGAGTTCTTGGTAAATCCCAGTTTTGTGGAACATTTACTCATACTGATGGAGAACTAATTTTAAGCAATGGGATAAATTGTGCTATTATAGCTTATTTGATGGATTCTGCTTTTGAAAGGAATTATATTGAGAATGCCTTTGCTAAATCCATGCACCACAAGGACAGGAATATCATGTGAGTCCTGTTGGGATGAAAAGGCCAGTACATGAAACTCAAGAGTATACAGTTCTGCTTTAAAACACTTGGAATAAGGTGTAGTTTGCAAACCTGATAAAATAGATTTATAGGGGTACTATCTTGCTCTCTCTTATGAATCCTCAGCATAGGACCAAAATGCTCCACAGCAGATGCTTTTTGATGAAGCACAGATCTTTTTTCCTCCACATTGGACTGCAGTACATATTTAGGGAAAAAAAAAAAAAAAAGACAATTGTAAAATGAGAGGATGTAGCAGGACACTCTTTTTAAAGAATAAAAGAAAACATGAGCAGCTAAGGAGAAAAATGACCTCTTAAAGTGCCCTATCCAGTTCTCCCTGTAAGAAAGCTGTGCTGTGTTCTGCTTCACATGATTTAGCAGCAGCCATTTCAGAAATAGTCTCAATACCTTAAAAGGAAATATCCTTTAGACTAATTGCAAATTGGGGTTCTGAAGAAGTGGCATAACTCAGAAAAAGCCCGAGTAGAACATAAATGGATTTAGAAGAGAGCTGGTAAAAGTTTGAAGAGAATTACTGGACCAGTTAGCTATTACTCTGATCACTGGGTTTTGGCTAAGTATTAATTTAATTCAGATTGTAAAAAAACCCAAAAACGTACTGGTGCTGAATCATCAAATGGAGTATAAAAAGCCCTTCTCCAGAGGAGGAAAATGTTAGACCCACAGAGATTTCCCTGTTTGCTGTTGAGGAGTAGGATGCTCTGTAAGAGCCAAATAAAAGAGTCAACAGCTACATTTTATTCCCCATGCCTCAAAGGTATCTGACATGTATAAAGCAGGGTGAAAAAGGAAAATTAACTCTCTTTCTTTCTAAAGAAACGGACTTTGTGAGTTTCATAACATCAGCTTCCCAAGGACTATAGCTTTGCTTTGTTATTTGGAAATCCTGAGTGCTAACATTCAGTAAAATGTGTCAGCATAGACATCTTTCTTCTCAGGATGACAGCAGGAATCTCCCTTTAGAAAGGATTGGTTATTAATACTCCTCAAAATGCAGGTCTTCATCCAAAGTCAGCTCTCTTTATCGTCTAGAAATTATGACCCTCCTGCTCAAATCTACTACTTGGGGTCAGTTTCATGAAGCAGGCAGAAAAATGAATGGTGACCTACCTGTCAGGCAGCTGAACAGCACACAGCCACTTGCTTGCTGACTCCCCCCACCTCAGTGGAATGGGGGAAACAATTGGGGAAAAAAAAGTAAAATTTGTCAGTTGAGATAAAATAGTTTAATAGGTCATAAAAGGAAGGGGAAATGATAAAAATAATTAGAAAATACAAAACAAGGGATGCACAATGCTATTACTCATCACCTACTAGCTGATGCCCAGCCTGTTCCCAAGCAGTGGTACCTGGCCAGCTTTCCCCCTAGTTTATATGGAATATCCCTTTGACCACCTTGGGTCAGCTGTCCTGGCTGTGTCTCCTACCAGCTTCCTGTGCCCCCCAACCTTCTCACTGGTGGTGTGGTGTGAGAAGCTGAAAAGTCCTTGACTTAGTGTAAACACTGCTTAGCAACAACTAAAACATCAGTGTGTTATTAACATTATTCTCATCCTAAATGCAAAACACATCACTATACCAGCTTCTAGGAAGAAAATTAACTCTACCCCAGCTGAAACCAGGATACCTACTCAGTAAATTTACCATTTTGTACTTTAATAGTTGTAAGTATACCTATAAATAAGAATTTCTCTGTCCTATGAAAATATCCCCTTAGGTGTCATGCAGCCAAGAGAAAATGGAGGCTAGCAGATAATTTGCCAGCTCATCTATCTATCTATCTATCTATCTATCTATCTATCTATCTATCTATCTATCTATTTTTCTAATCTTGTAACAAAGCTATGGTGACATGCAATTAAGAGCCAGATAGTCTACGCCATTCTCATTGCATAAAAATCCCGAGAGATTTGTTTCATGCCAACAGAGAAGGGAACTTTTCATACACCAACTTATCTCAAGGCCAGACAGTGCCAGCTTAATTCAAAACAAATCTAAATGAGATTTGATGTCCCCTCTTTGATGAAAAAACCCATGTTGATTAAATATGACCCTTTTATTAGCAGGAAAACATTCTGTCTTTCCTCCTGACTTCTCTTGAACTTTCACATATAGAAAATCCAATAACTTGTGAGGTTTTTTTAATCTACAACATTATATATTTATAGCCAGAGTCTTTGAAAAGTACCTATAGAGGATTCATCATGTGGAAAGATTTGAGAGAGAAGACAGTAAGTCTGGACTTCACTGACCTGTCACTAGCTCCTATCAATATATGTTTCTTACTACAAACCAACAGTTTTCACCACGTGAGGGATTTTTTTGTCTGCATCTGGTTGTTCAGCTTGTAGCTCAAAATGTGCAGCAGTGTCTCCAGATACTCAGAATCACCTTCTCCCTTAATGGACCATATTTGGGGTAAATATATTCTGTCTTGGTATTCAGACCCTTCTCTGTAAACTGAGCATCTGAATCTGAAGACTGGCTCATGCTTATGAGTCTATAATTTACTTCTGCCATCTCCAAACACAGGCTGGGCAGAAGATGTGATCCACAACATGTCCCTGCACATTTGCAGGCATGACATTTTCTTTGCAAGATGTCACAGAAAGTGAACCAAACACCCAGGATCTTGGTACGGTAGTGCAGATATCTGTTCCTTCCCTTCATATTACATGCTTCTCAGAAACATACAACATGAGCTTGGGACTTTGGGAGTGGTGCTGATACCTGAGCAATCATTCTGGACAAAGTCTGTTCACAACCAAATTAAATTAAATGTCTCACCCCATCACTGCTAGGGAAGACTTAGAGTTCTGCAACCAGTTCTCTGTACTGGGAAGTCCTAATCTGTGCTCTAAGGCAAACTCTAACACCCTTTCTGCGTGAGAAATGCAGTGCTGGGCATGGGGTGGACTACAGCCCTAGTAACAGCCAGGTCAGTGCAGAGGGCATGAGAGATTTCAGAGGACAAATCACATCCTGTCACATCCACTGAATTATACAGTGTCGTCCTGGAACAAAGACAAGGGTCTCAATTCAGCCTTTCAGGTGGAGGTGTGGGAGTCATGGCAGGACTCATGGATCAAAGAATTGTGTTAACCCCCCCAGGTTACTATACAGATGATCATGAGTGTGTGATGATTCATAGCCACAGAATTACAAATCTGACAAAATCTTTTTTCCATAGACTTTTCTATGAATTAAACAAAAACTTGTTTAGGATTATGCTTCACTCTCAAGAGCACAACATAGTAGTGGGCCTAAAGCATAAAACAGTTCCCTATATGAGAAAATGAGCTCATCTAGCTCAGCAGACTCAATTTATATCAAATATGACATCAATATTACAACAGTGTGATCATATTATGCCAAATTAATGGATTAGCAATACTGTTCAGGGGAACGTCTATGGTCCTGAAAATCATTGTAGTTAGCAGTGGGGGTGGAAACAGCTCTGAGAGAGTGCACCTCACATGTCAGCACCTCTAAGCCTTCCTAGAAACTGTGGGGTGCCTACAGCCTCGATAGCAAAACAGCTGGTGGAGAGCCAAGGATAACTTGATGGGGATTATCTGATGTACCTCACCTAGAAAGGGCTCCACTGAAACCCAGTTTGTAGTCCTTGGGCAGGTGGCAGAATGTGAGGAGGAGTTTCAGGTCCCAGATCAAAATAGGATTTACAAGTCCTTGTAGCTAGTGAGGACTTCAGGGCAGGAGAGTTTGATTGCTGTAGTCATTGATAAAATAATTATTCTACATTCTACTGTGTTTCATATAGTAGGACTAAATAATGGCTTTTATTTATGTGAAAAGTTCCACTCATGCACTTTTTCTTGCTCCTTTCTAACATTCCCACTGAATAGAATAGATATAAATGCAGCCCCTAGATAAGCTGTAACTCTCTTTGATTTTCAGATAGCAAATTTAACTGTCTTGTTCTCCTTTATGGGAAAAAAATGGTTCATGGCCTTTCATTGAAACAGCTGATGATTTGCAGAGATGTCATCAAGAGGGCATAAAAGTACAGAAAACCAACTCAGATGCTAAGTGTTGGCTGTTTGCTTCTCCTTTGGATTGGAACATTGATTTCATAGATTGTACATTTATTTGTTTGGGTTGTGGTTTTTTTTTTTTTCAAGGGAATAGAAATCAGTTTGTTTATAGAAAAGATTAGCTGTCTGCTGAGAACCATACTCATAAGTCAGGGACAATTTGTCCCTAGGGTGAAGAGTAGAGGGAGAGAGCTCATGGTGAGAGTTTACAAAGTTCATGTTTGTGCTGTAGTCATCTTCCTATTACCAGTCATGACCCAAGAAATTAGGGAGAGTCAGTTATTTTAATATTTACATTGAAAGTCAAACCCAATTGGAAAAAAAAATAAATACAACAGTGAGCTAAAATGAGAGGGCTTTTAGGTTTGCTTAGATCTCCAGCTTCAAAAGTAGATGAATTCTTCTTGAAGTCTTACATTGATTTGGATGGGCTTAATCCCTCAAGGCTCTTCACTCATGTGAAGACCCTGAAAAGAATATTATCTCATAGCCCAAAGGCTGCTTCTGTTAACCAGGGACCATGTAAACTTCCCTTACCTCTGCAGGGAGCCAGCAGCCAACCGACCTCCTGTTGCAAAGCACTGATATGTGGGATTTTTTCCCCACTTTCACACCTGTACGTATCTCCAGCTTTTAACCATTTGAAGCACCCAGATTTGGCGTCCCAATAACAAACAGAGCATGTAATTCTCAGATTTTCACTGCTTCCCAGTGACTTACTCTGTGACACCTGTATCCTGAGTAATTTTCTGGTGAATGCTATCCCTGTCTTGCAGAGAAGACCCAGTTTACTGAGTAAAACCAACTCACTCACACCAGCCCTGCCTCAAATAGCATTAGGAGGCAGAAACTAGTGGAGAAATGAAGTCTCATACTGTGACTAGGGCTGGCAGAAGCATCCCCAGAGCCTGAGACCCTCCAGAGGCAGTGTGTCAAGTCCCTACATGCCCAATCCCCGTAGCAGGCTGTAGCTATGCTGCACAGCACTGCCCACCATATAGTCCTCAGCTCAGTGCGTACAGCACCAAGAAAATGCACTTATTTCTGTAACATTCCCTTAAACCAGACTATTAATTTCCAAGCATTGTATAAAAACATTTGTTGTCATGCTGAACCTGTGCCCTGGGTAGTGCTGCACTCACTGGGTACAAGCTCAGTCAGTTCACCCCAATATTTGACACACCTGGCACAGGGGTAATCAGTACCCTAAGGCTGCATCCTTCTACTGCTGCCCTTCCCTTTGCCTGTACTGATGCAGTAACAAATGTCCCTTGTTCCCTTCCTTCTGCTTTCCATTTCTATGTCACTAAGTGCAGAAGACAGGAGGAAGCAACCTGACCATTGAGCTTTTCTTTCCTCCTATGATACCTATCTTAAAGTAAGGGACTGATCTCTGAATCAAGTGCTTAGCTGTACAATTTAAATCTTTGTAAGTCTAAAAGTTTTACTCTAAGTATTGCAGTTTTCCCATGTACACAAATGTCTACCTCTGAGCCTTCTCAGGGTTTGTAAAATTTGTCAGATACTGCAAGACAGATGGGTCCCTGGCTTGTATTGTCACTAGACACTACAAAAACCACAGGGAGTATCTATTTATCCTTGTTAACAGAAACAGCATGAGAGCATAGATGTCACTAAATTCAATGTTTTACGGTGTTTTCTGTATCAGCAGTTAAGTGACTTGCAGCCCATTTTCCTCTTGCATCCCTCCCAGGCAGATATCTGTAGGCCATAAATTTCCACCACCCCTTTACAACTGACATTTTTAAACTAAGAATTATTCATTCTTAATAGCAAAACTCCCTAAAAGTTCACACACATTCCTTTCCCAGTTTTTAACAAGTGCCATAAGAGTGCTTGCCTCATTGTTTTATTTCATCTTACCTTCCTCAAGTCATGAAGTGGACAGAGCGTTCTTTTAAAAAATGGGAAATCATTAGGGGTCATCTAAAAATTTCTACTGACTTTCAATTCTTGAAGACTTGTTTATCATTTGCCATTTATATCTTCTTTTTGTGTATGCATTTTTTACTTCTAGCTATAAATATCCTTACAGCAGGGAGGAGAGGGGAGTTCCCTTGTGGATTATGACTTGCTTTCATGGCATTTGTAATTTGTCAAACAGTGCTGCTTTAACTGGGACTACTGGACTGCTATTTCTAAAGGAAGCTCACTTTTAAAAAACGTAAGGAAAAAAAAAATCTACTCTTAAATTTATGCATACAAAATCCTGATTAAATTCAGCAATTTCTACCCCTGTTTTTACATCTTAAACTAAAGACAAAAATGCAGGGGAAGAGACCACTGACTTTATTGATATTGCAAAGATATCATGTAACTAGGAGTCATAATTTGGCCCAGAGATAGAAAGACTGAGAAGTTTCATGAAAATAGTATTCAAAATTGTCTTCTATCTCTGATTTATCCCCTCTGAAAAAGGGTTATAAAGGAGCCACAACCAGAGGAAAACAGCTCCTATGCGTTCTACTGGCAGATCCTTTTTATTTTCCATGAGGTTATGGGAGTCACACTCCTCATCATAAGAACTGAAAAACTGCAATAAACATCATGCACCAAAGTGCAGTACATGCTAAGAATAAAAAGCAAAATATTGTATGAAAGGTATGTGGGCCTCTTCTACAGCCTTTGAAGGAAGAAACATGTTATTTGAATATCTCGTTCTGAACTTCGTAGGCACATCACTCAGAGACTGTCTCCTCTGAGTCTTCTTCCATTGTAGGGATTTATTGGTCAATCACATGGCCAAAAATCTTCCTTATTCACAGATTCTTCTCTTTGCAGTAACTGTAATTCTGCAATTAACATAATTTAAAAGACTGCTTGCTAACATTTCCAGTTTGGTTATAAATTAAGGGAAGCCTGAAATTTGGAGCTAAGGGACAAAAATAATTCCAGGTTTCAGCAAAATTAGAACATACATAGCCAAAGACAAAATTTGTCCTGTGTCTCAGCTGGATTGAATTATACACAGAACAGTTTTATTCCTGGTTTTGTATAAGATTGTGTATGGTAGATCTGTTCATTAGTATGCTTTCATTACCCTTAATATTCAGTGAGCCAGCACAAAAAAACAGATACTGTCCAAAAGTCTTTTAAACCTTATTTCAAATATTTCAGATCCCAGGTACCAAACTCAGCAGGATATAGTGTCCAGACCCTTGAGGTCACACCTGTCTACTTGCTACACCTTCAAGTGTGATGTAGGCCTGGGGAGAGATCATGTTGAAAGCAGAATTACTGTGTCATTGAGTGTTTTGCTGTGCTTTTTCCTCCTGCATCTCAGCAAGGCCAGTTTGTAGCAAACACTAACTCACTGTGAGATCTTATGGGAGGGAAATACGATTTTAACTTACAAAATCTCCAGGCTGGTTTTTACTGATTCACATGTTGACACAGAAGTGCTCAGAGGCACTATGACATGTATGTCCAGGGCTAGCACTGAGGAACTGATGTCTGTTTGCCTTTGTGCCCTTTACAAGTGGATGATGTTTGGGATCAGTTTTTACTTCAGTATGTCAACTCAGCCCTCATAAGTTTTGCTTTCCTTATCTAGTTATTTTATGGCTCCAGTCCTGTTCTTCATCTTGTTACCTTATTTTAAGGTCAGTTTGTTCCTTCTCTTTCTTTGAATGAAATCACACACAGAGTGCTATTAATCTTACCTCTCCTTCTAAACTTTGTTCTACCATTTCATCTGCAGCTTTCATACAAACATTTTGATTCATAATTAACTCATACCAGTCTTAATATTTATATTACAAATCTCTACAAACCTGCTTGATTGCAGTATTGCACTAATGCCGCTGTGTCATGTCCAGGACTGCAGCCAGCTGCTAGTTACAGCGTGTCACCCCATCGCCTTGTGCAGATGGGACCTGATGGACCTTGGCTGGTAAAGGGATCGTGGAATACAGCTCTCTATGGCCAAAGATTTGACTCCAAAAGAGAAATCCTCAGCAAAATTCCAGACACTCATCAGTGGGAAGTGAGGAGTTTTCTGTGATCCTTAAATGTGTCATATTATCTCTTTTCTTTAATCCCTAGTTAATTTAGTATAGAAGACTGTGTGAGACTGATTTGCCGGTTTTGCAACATCCTTCAGGAAGAGGCCTATGTACAGGATATAGGCCTGACATACAGGATTTAGGTAGGGAAATGACCCTCATTAAATATAAGGTAAACAAAAGGTCATATAAAACCATACCTGGATTCAGATTGCTGAGAAAAGCACTGTAATTTGGCGATTAATTCACAGCTACAGCTGAGGAAAGGCCCACAAAATTGCATCATGTTGGAACCAGTAAGTGAAATGCTGCATTTGGCCATATACTCATTCAGTTCTTAAGACTAGGCTGGATAAAATAATAAATACAATAAAAAGTAATATATGAAGACCGTTATTTAAAACGTCTTTAAAAGATAGCACTGAGGCAATCAAACTGGAAACGGAGAAGTCCCTATCCAGAAGGCTGTGCTTGACCACTGACACAGCTTTATCACGTGTGAGGGGTCAGTGGGTAAGCATGAATCTTCATGCTTTCCCCACTGTAGGTACACAATAGACTGGAAAGCCCTTTGGCCTGCTTGTTATATATTTATATGGTAGGTATGTTATATATACCTACTGCATCACTTCAAATGATGCTCTTTTGAGAACAGCTCTGAGAACAAATGAAAACAATGCATATACCACATCCCTTTAATTTTTTGTCAGGTGGTCAAAAGTGAAGTTTTACTTACCCCTGAGAATGCACACTACAGAAGAGAGATAATTTTGTCCTCAAAGTGCTGACATTTTATAAAAAAGAAACCTACCAATCTCTGAGGAAAAACATGAAGAATACCTTTCAGTGCTTATATGTAGCTTCTTGGACATTTTCTCTCCCAGCAACAGGTTAGCTCTCTGGAGAGGAGATCATCTGATGGTTAAAGCACTGTACTAGGAATTGGATGCTTTTGGTTTGGTTTCCAGCACAGCCACAGCCTTCCTGTACATTTCTGGTAAGGACTTACTCTCCCTCCCAGAGCTGCAGCACTATCTTACATGCTCCAGGTATTCACATGTAGCACCCCTTAGTGGAGCAGGGGTGAGGGGGGAGCCCGAGCTGAGAAATGCCTCAGAGCTGAGCACTGACCTGGTGTTACCACCTCCCAAACATGAACTTCACCATGCCTCAGGGATTAGGGCTGGAGAGAGATACCTGGTCTAATTTTTTCTACTGACACAGAGGAAGCCAGAAAAGCAAAGATCACCTGCTTGCAAAATCTCTAATCTTTCCTAGTAGCACCAGCAACCAGCAACCTCAGCAGCAACCAAGTAGAAACAGCTGAGCAGCAGCACTTTCATGGTAAACATCTGCGTGAGACAACCTTCCATGCACTCCTTGTCCCATCACCCACAGTTACAGCATGGCTGTGCATGCTGCTGTGAGGGTGAGCCGCCCTTTACCCTTCCTCCTGCCTCCAAGCAGGACAGGTGACAATGCTGTCCAAAAGCATGGATGTCCCAAATGGGGGACAGGACAGGGGTGGGCTGAGGAAGCCCTGTTTAAGCCCTGTCCCCCTGTTGGGTTGTGCCCCAATGTGACTGTGGAGCAGACAAAAGTCTTTGGAGGAAGAGCAGTGTTGATGGAGACATCTTCAGATATGTCTGTGCTCCAGTTTCTGGGAAATGCCATCATGGCTACCTAAACCTGGTGGGGAAGGGGGTTGCCATGAGCCTGTAGGGAGAAGGCAAGTTCAAGGGGGAGAGGTGCAGCATGCTGCCTGGGGTGGCCAGTCCTGCTCAAAGGACCTGTGCATACAGGGGATGCCCAGGCAAACACAAGCCAACAGTTCACTCTGACTGGAAACAAGCAGAAATAGGGAACTGCAACTATGTTAGGAAGGTCTGCAGATCCAGCTCTGCTTGCTGCAGGTAGGGCCACAGGTGGAATGGTGTCCCATTTGGGGCCCCTGCTGAAGAGGGATGTGGAGAAAATGGAGGTCAGTGGCAAGCTGCCAAGGTACTCAGTGGTATGAGGAGACGCTGAGGGAATGGGTTTGTTTCTTCTGGCAGAGAGGAGCCACAGGGTGCACCAGTAACAGCCTGCCATCCTTGAAAGGGTGAGGATCCTTGCAGAGAGGATGAAACCCAGCTTGTCTCAGGATTGCCACATTCCCAGCAGAGGAGCAGTGGCCACGAACTGCACTGGAACAGCCTGCCCAGAGATGTGGCTGATGCCCATCCTGGGAGCCTAAGGCGCTGCTATGTAAAGCCATGGCTTTAGTGGGTTAGTATTGCTCTCCAGAGGTACACAAGCTGCCTGAAACCAAAATAGTACAGACTGAGAAGCCAGGAGCACAAGGGCTAGCTCCTCAGACACAGCCTGCTGCAGGGAGGAGCTGTGTTCTGTCCTCCTCTAGTCATGCAGAAGTGCCAGAGCTGATGTTATTTCTGTCTTACATGTTTCTTCTCCCACTATTAAAGTGACAGAATTGCAGTCATTTCCTTTTGTGACAGAGTGGTTTTGATTTCTCATCCCTTCACTGCTGTTGCCTCACTGTACCAAATATTGAGACATGCAGTGAAGGCAGACAAGGCTGCCTATCGCAGAGCTGGGTCTGTCTCATGAGCAAGTTTCCTTCTTTGTGCAAATTCTTTCACTGAAAAGTGCTGAAAAGATGAATGCTTTCTGATGACAAACATAGTTACACAAAAGATCAAAGGTAAATTAATTGAAAGCATGCTTGCATGACTTAATTCTTAAAACTGGTGTCTCCAATACATGTAGGATTATAATTTACAGGACAGATAAGCATAAAGATCATTGTATTACACTTGGAAAGTATTTCTGTAATATGATGGAAGTATTCTGTCATACTTAGTATACAATTGCAAGACAGAAAAGAACTTCAAGTTGAGATTAACTATAAAACAGAGAATAAACAGTTTCAAAGGCTCTTCATTTCAGATTAATTCAATTTTGAAAAATGAGTACCCTTTTTCTGTCACGCAATACCTATAAATCGCAGAGTCTAAAGAAAGCACCTTTTAAAATATTTATGTTTTATAACCGATTAATCCAAATGTTTGGTATGTGTTATTAAAGTGTTTCTGCTAATTAGCAATATTGTTGGTCTGTTCTGTTTTTTCCACTGAAATGAAAAGAGGCAGCTGAGCTTGAGGTTTCATACCAGCTAAAACGTTGTCTATTTTATCTTGCAGTTTTGTTAGACGAATATTGCCAAACCTGCTGGAAACTATACTCCCAGATCAAGTTGAGGAGATCTAAATGAAGGTTAAAATAACCAGACCACCAAGATGTGGTTAGTCATAAACCACTAACATTGAAGGAGATAATTAATAAATAAATGCTTTATACTTGTCTTAACAAATTATTCTATGATAAAGCACTATCATCAGAAAATAATGCTTTAACATGTTACATGTTACATGATAAGATCTGGTAAAAAAAAAGTTAAAATATGTGTAGATATATTGACTCATTTTTAGTGAGCTCTTAATGTGAGAAATTGTTGGTAGTATCAGTGTGGGTCAAGCACAGAGGTCAGCAAGACAGATATGTTAATGCTATGTTTTGAACCAGAAAAATTGTTTTCTCCCATAAAACACAAGACATAAAGAGACAGGCCTACTAGAGCTGTATTGCCCAGTTCCTGCTAACAAGCTTACTGAAAGGACTCTCAGCTACCACATGTGCTATTAAAAAACAGAAAGAAATTCTTACAAGTTCTCATCTCATCTCCAAGAATTTTTTCTGCTTTATACACCTATCCCTCCATGATCTGGCTTCTCATTGTTGAGGAAGTTCAGCCTGCATTTTTGGAAATGTTCCCATCTCAGCTAACAGTGTGTGGGAAAGGAGTTTAACCATTTGTCTCCCAAAAGAGACCCAGATTCTCTCCAGGCGCACACAGAGGCAAAAGAGGTCAGGTACCTACACTGGCAGTCTGGAAGACCTTGCTTGAAGCTGCTCCAGCATACTCCCAGGGTGGGGAGACAGCCTGCCTGGTTTCCCAGAGCCTGCTAACCTGGAGCTGGAGGAATGCAGGAAAGCACGGCACCTGTGCCCTACTGCCAGCCCAGCAGCGGTGCAGGTAACCTCTGCTTGTACGCTCCTCCTGGGTCCATGGAGGACATTAAGTGCAGGTGTCCCAATGAGTCTCTGTGTTCCCTTGTATCCTTGCCTTCAGGAGGGTTTAAAAATTGTTATGGAAAGAACTCAGTCATGTCGGTACATGCAGAATTAATACTGTCAGACTAGAGTGTCTTCCCAACAGGAGCTGGACTGTGCTGAGGAGACTCCTGGGGCAGCTCGTTAGTGCTCCCTGTTTTCCCCACACTTGGGAAATGCACCCAGGAAGCTAGAGACCCCCCTGGCCTCCCCACACAGACCACAGGGTACATGGACCCGGAGGCACAGAGAGTTTGCTTCTTTCTGTTACAATAACCTGATGGATTCAGTGGGAAAAGGACACTTTTCATCAAAAAGGTCAAATCTGTTTTTTCCGTTAAACCATTACATCCCTTTCTTTTTCATTTAAATGCTTGGGAGGGAAAGTTGTTGATCAGAATTGTTGTTTCCTTTTTTCTTACAGTGCTTCTGCTCATGTTGAAAACAGTCTTTGATGGCATCAGGTGTAAATCATTTTACACTTCTTATATTCTCAAATCTTTTATAATTGTGAACTTTCTTAGGAAATCAGGATTTCACATGCTGTAGGTGGCAGAGATACCTAACATGTCACTTTCCTTATTTTTGCTTTTTTTTCCACACAATACTACCAAGAATTTTAGGTATTATCCTGTCATTTTTTTTTCTCCAGTCCTAACACTTTGTGTAATAAGATATACCTTTCTGTGTTGTACATTGACCCTTAGAATTGTATTATCTGAGCATCTTGAGAGTTCTGCCTAATTAAGGATTTTCTCGCAAATCCACCTTTAAGAACAAAGGAGATGAAACCTGAAAAGGTTCATCATGAACAGATGGGACACACAGAGAGATTAGATGTAGAGATCATTCCCTCTTTGTAAGGCCAGAGATATCATCTGGGTGTGAGGAGGTAAATTGATCTCTAGGCTCATTTTGGTTTTGGTCTTCCTTGTGACGTGACTAACAGAGACACCCGGCTGGCAGAACCTTTGCAATATGAGCCACCCTTTGTCAGCTCTTGGGATAGCATCATCAGCTCCATTCAAATTAATATGATGCTGTTAGGTGGTAACATTTTGTATTTCCCCTGGAATAAAGTAAAATCCTGAACTAGTAATGTGGAGGTCTCTACTGAGATCTGACAACAAAACCAATAGCTATCTGCAGTACAGGTGTACCAATTTGAGCTAGCTGTCTGCCTGCTGTTATAATCAATGAATAGTCCATATATCAGTGAAGATAGGGCAGTGTTCTTCTGATGAGTTGTTGACATTCTCCATATCATAACTCCCTGCACTCCAAAAACTAGCTCTGCCTTGGCTAAATAATCACTCTTGCTCAGATGGATACACCTGCACTGTATGTACATTCATGAAGATGAATTCCACCTTTGTATCCTCCCACTCGGAGTGCTTATGTTGAGGCATTTGGGTCATAAATTTGGCAAGAAATGAGAATCTGTTGTTTAATTACACTATGCCTCACATTGTGAAATCTGTGAGACAGTGGAGCAAGTATTAATGATGAATCTTATGTTGAAAAAGAGAGTCAAGATGGAGTTCCTCACGGTGTTTTGAATCATCTCACCTCCAGTACAGCATATTTAAAATATAGCTTTTCAGTGGAATTTGCCAGAATAGATGAAGAAAAAAACCCAAACAACCAAACAAAACAAACAAAAAAAACAAAGGCAGAGCTCTCTTTCCTCATTTTCCTAGCTTCTGTTCAATTTATTAATGAATTATACATTGTTGCTAACTCATAAGCTTCAAATCTATCAATTTCATACAGAACATCTGTGAACTTATATCAAAACAGGATTCTTGAGCCTCTGAACATCAGCTTCATGGTGAACAAGGTTATCAGAGAGACATAATTAAATCTCTGCTTATTTCTTTTGAAAAGTCAAGTACAATTTGGTTTGGGAAATGAGGTTATATATAGACACAAAAATGTGTCTTTTACTTTCATTTATTATTTACTGCATATAATTTTTTATTGGCCTGAATGCCCTCACCATGTTTGGAGTACTGGAGATAATGGGATTCCAGAAGAATTGAGATCCACACAAATGCCCAAGTGTCTTACTGAACTCAATCCTTAGCTCTAGTGTCTCATGTAATACCTGGAAGTTCCTCCTTTGCTCCCATGGAAACACTGAAATGTCTCACGTTTAGAAAATAATATGGTGGCTATTTAATAATGTCTGCTCCTTCTCTGGAAGATAATTACTCAGATTAAGTGTGTGGCAAATTAGTCTGATGATTTCATTTCCTTGTTTTTCTGATCTCAGCCAATGATGGAATGGATTGTTATCAGTGGTTTCCTTCTGAGGTGACCGACACCTGCAGTATTTCAGAGGATGCATTTGTCTGTGCCTCCCCCAGTTTGCAGATGTCTACTGCATAACTCTACCTGCTTTACAGTGAGCCAGGAGAGAGCATATGCCATTCAATATTTTATTACTTTTGCCACTATTTTGTACAGTTACTATTCTTACTTAGAGAAACATTTGAGCAGCACCTAAGCAAGTTTCTCCTTTTGATAAGAATGATATGATGTTAAATGCTTCCTAATCCTTCAGGTTCTTCATCCACTGCTCCTCTCTTCCACAACATCTTTAATGAAAAACTTTCTAAAATACTAGGAAAATTATTTCCTTTTAGCTTGAAGATATAGGCAACTATTATGACTTTTAATCTGACTTTATCACCTCTTTCCAAAAGGGGATTGGTATTTAGGCTTCTTCCTTTCTCCTCCCTGAAAGCTCTGTGGCTGCCCACATTTCCCACAGGACATGCCTTTATTGTGGGGGCCAAGACCCTACAAGTCACATGTTGAATGCTTAACTTGAAGAGATCATTGCCCTTTTTTAGACATAGTCTTGTAGCTAGCCACCTCAGCAAAGATACTTAATAGATTTGTAAGGAGCTTCATGTAGTTACAGTTCCAGGAGACAAGGGGTTCGAGGAGACAAGGTGCTCATTTCCTAAATATAGAAAACGTAACTTACAATTGCAACATGGAAAGTACCTTGATAGTTTCAAATAATTTTTGGGCTAAGACCAATAAAACTGTTGGGTTTTTTATTTGATAGGATCCACATTCCTCCCTTCAAAAGGAGTTTAAAATGAATGCATTTTATGATGACACTGTCTGCTGCTGCTCCTGTGGTCCCTGTCCCCATTCTTGCTGCAGTCATCATTACCAGGGACAGGAGGGACTATATCAGGAGCAATCACAGCTGTACAGGTGGAAGAGACGAGGTCAGCCACAGTTCCAGTTTCTGGCTACCTATTCCTTCCAGAATGGGCTTCATGCCCTGGAGAGGTAAGTAATGACAGTTTTGTCATGTTTTGCTTCGAAGGTGTAAAAGCTGATGGGCCACCATTGCCAGTGCTTTGCTTGAAAAGGAATATTGAACTCATAGGTAGTACTTCTTATCCATGTGTCCTATAAGAATTTACAGGGGAAGATAAACATCATTACCATGAACTACAGATAGATAATTCAGGCAGCAGTAAATTAACTTGACCAGTACTGAACATGTGGCCACTGTTGCTTGGAAGTACAATCCAGACCTCCCAGTATCCTGCCAGTGCCTGAGCCTCTGTAAGAGGGAATAGCCAACAGTGAACATGGGACAGCAGTGGCTCCCTACCTGTGCCTGCCAGCCAGGCTAGAGAAGAATGAGACAGGTGGACACAAAGGGAAACAGCAACGGCAGGATGGCTTCTGTGGTAAACTTTTGTCCGTATGATGTCATTGTCCAGGATATTCATGCCCTGCAAGAGTAATCTTTCCTAGCCCAGTTCTAAGGCTCAACAATTCGTTTATTTTTTTGTTGTTTTTTTTTTTTTCCTGAGTTAGACAGAAAACTCCTTTGTTCAAGGGCCACAGACTGTAATGATTCATGTCAAATGGGAGAACACAGACGAAACATATCCTAACAAGTCATTCATAAGTCAAAATTAGATGAAAATCACGGGAGTTCTTTTTCTTCAGTTATTGTAAGGCTGTATTTTTTGACCAGTGGCAGAAGTAAAGCTCATAAATCTGGTTAAGCAGGTCTCACAGACCCCCCACATTTGAAAAGGAAACATAAAATGTTATAGTCCTGAGTATATAAAATACTGCCATGGAAGGATGACAGTGATTTCAATAGCATTTTGTCTTATTGCAGAGTAAGAGCACAATCAATTTAATAATAGACAGTCATGAAATGGTAGTCCTTACTTCTGCAGATAGAGAGTACTAAATCTTAACTCCTAATTATGCAATCGTTAATAGTGTTAGCACCTTACAGAAACCCATAGTGAACCACAGTGTTTCAAAACTGTTCTTGGGAATTACTTTGTTTGGCATGAAACAGAAGGGAAGGCACTCTTGCATTTACATCATTAGTAAAAGGAAAAACCCTAAGCCATTGAAGAGGTGAGAAACTTGTAGATGTCCTTCCACCGATCCCAACACTTTTTTCTGAAAACTGTCCTTTACTCACATAGCACTGAGAAAGCACAACATCCTAATCCTCCCCTCCCACAAGAAAAGAAAAAAGAAAAGAAAAAAAAGAAAAGAAAAAAAAGAAAAGAAAAGAAAAGAAAAGAAAAGAAAAGAAAAGAAAAGAAAAAAGAGAAAAAAGAAAAGAAAAGGGCAATGGGTTGGAAATATGAAAAATGCTGGAAATGTGCAGAAGATTCTTCTCTGATTAGAAGAAAGTCCACCTGTACCCAGTAACATCTTGGGTCTGCCTGAACTAGAGAGACTTGCCAGTCTCCTCACTGTACAGCTGGGAAGAGAGCTTTGCGCTCCTGATGCTGCCTCACAGCCTTGCTTTTCAGAAATGGAGTAAACCAATGGACTGTGTCAGGAATTCAGCTAAAACTGTTCTTATGAAGACCTAAGGCTGATTTGCATCTAAACTGTTACTCCAAGCAAGTTTATACTAAGACATGACAAATTACTGAGCAGTTGTATCAAAACAGCAATACAGTATTAATCCATTAACACAGTACCGATCCAGGACTTTCTGCAGGATTAATCCTGGGAGAGGCAGACCCATGCTGGCTGGCTCTAACGAAGCTCAGCAGGGACTAGTTGTGATTGGGTTTTGCTTGCTTTTTGCATACCTGCACAAACCACGCTGTGTGACTTACATTACCTTTGACAGTTCTGCCTTTTTAAAGACTAGCTGGACCTACCCTTGTGTGAGGGACTGTTACCAGATCCAGCTGGGACTGCTCCCCATGGAGCAGCTATGATCTGTTCCTGGGCCTTGAAACCCATTCATTTACATACTCTGTAATTCCTCTACCCAAGTAGCAAGTGCTATGTTTTCCAGTAAAGCCCATTCCTAAGGAAAATCACAGAAACTGTCTTATAATAGTAACTAAAGTTCCAAACTAGTGTTTAAGCACACTAACTCCTTTCTGCCTCTCCACTCTTCCATGTACTGAAGGAACTGTACCACTGAAACTCATGCAGACTCTTTTTAGAAGAGGGCACTGCATTTAATTAGTCCTTTCTGTAGGTGGGGAACTCAGACTAGGACAACTCTGTAAGAGCTTCCCCTACGCAGCAAGTAACTCTATTTCAGCAATAGCCCTACTGTAAGATCTGAGTTCACTTCCCAAAGCTGGTTCAGCAGTACATGCCCTGGGATGACATCCAGTTCTGCAGCTCCTTTCCTTCTTCTGCCCTGGTTTCCATATGCACGAATTAGAAAGGAGCATGTGTGCACTTTAGTAAGGCCCTTCAACCTGGACAATTCGGAATGGCCATAAGATTTGCTGCAGACAAAATCTTTGTCTTTGCAAGATTGGGCACACATAAACTTGGGTCTTCTTGTAGACTTCCATCTTGATGTGGTGATACAGAAAAATAATTTTTTTTTTTTTTTTTTTTTTTCTGAGCCAACAATATGTTTACCTACAATTTTAAAAAGAAATTAATGAAAAAAGCTTTTTGGCAACTTACGTTTCTTATTTAAAAGAACAAAGTTCTTTCCATCTTCAGTATCATCTCATGTGCTCTACTTCTGCCATCTAACAGTCTTTGAAATGCTGCAATTCTAGTAACACCAGCACAAACAGCAGAGTGCAGGCTCATCTATTCAATCGTGTTTTACATAAAGCTAAATATTTTGTTCCCCAAAATTAAAACAAATGTATAAAAATAACCCCTCTACAACCTAAGTGCTATGTTACATGTTTTAACAATACCAGCAGCATACAGTGGAAAACTGACTGCATGTTCCTTCTTTGCTCATGTCCTTCATGCATTATGTGTAGTCGAAAAACTTCTTAGTTTTGTTCACTTTGCTTTTCATTGGAAAAAAAATCATTAAAATTAATGAAGCAATTTTACATTTTGTAAAGTATGTGGACTATCACTGAAGATGTTTCTGGCACTGAAAAATCTAGTCAAGCAAAAGAAGCAAAAAACTTCTCATCAAATAAATATATAGGTTTATTAAAGCAAGTTTCCATGTTTCAAATGTGCAATGGCTTCATAATTTCTTTTTTCTGTTTTTATCAGTGTGCCCTCATGATAACCCAAAGCAGCTGTTAAAAAAACCCATATCTCTGCAGGTGAACAGTTAAAAAATCTGGGTTGTATCTTCCAATGCTACAATTCTGTGAAAAAACAAAGCTCAGTATTGGCAAAGAAATGCCGGGAATCCAAATACTGCTAAACAGTGTTGTCAATTTAAATACAGAAACTGTAGAAGACTCACAGGGTACATTTATGCAGACAAGCCCCAAGTATAAGCCTAGATTTTGTAACATATTTGGAAGAAACTGAAAATTACAATTTTGAGTCTGTTTACTTTTTTATATATTTTATATATATATATTGGTCATTACCCAACAGTTTTATTATCAACATTATTCTACATTTATTTTCTCATCATCTTCTCTGTTTGAATATAAAGTGTAATAGAAAAATAATTCAATTCCACAAACATTACAATTCTGTTAGGACAGTTAATTTCTTTTTAATATGTATTCTATGTACAAAGTAGTAACACAAATAAAAAAACAGGCACAGGATAGTGTACTTGAAACATTTGCAATTTCAGTAGCTGTGAATTACCTACTTGCGAAATATATGTAGTAAATATAATGTGCACAAATACACACACACCTGATGCCACTGCATGCACTTTTTTGGACTAAAACACAACTTCAGGTTCACAAACCTTCACCCAGAACTGGTGAGAGCTGTAGTCACATCTGTTACTAAATGTGGTCAAGAAGATAGTCTGATAAATATAAGCTGTTCTACCATGCAGTCCTTTGGGTTCTAGTGTTTTGAACAAAAATAAACCCACCACCATATTAGACCAGATGGCTCTCCTGAAAAGCATAAAATTGTAACAAGAAATGTAGAGAGAATAACTACCATTTTCTTTAGTGACAACAAAATCTAATTTGATTTTTATTTTTAGCTATAACCTTCCCTGTTCTTTGCCTGGAATCGTCAGGGATATGTCTGGGAGCTTCTGGAGCGGACAAGAGTTGAATATGATCTTATCCTGCAGCTAGCTCTGTAAATTTCTGCTACCATTATTGTGACAGGCATGGGGCCAAGCACCATCTTTAGTGAAAGCCACTGTTGCGGCCCCAGTTTTTTCCTCTCCTCAAGCAATTAGAAAAGTAATCTTGTTTGTCTGGTTTTGGTGGGAAAGAGAGAAACCTGCTGCAGAGGTTCCTCCTCGCAAACATAAGCATGCACGTTAGGCAGCGGTGCATGTGTGCTGCTGCTCTAGCAGGCCAGCTGGGACTGCATCAGAAGTCCTGCGTGATGCCAGCGGAACACCTGGATTACAAGACTCAGCTCAAGAAAATGGAGTAGACAGGTAGCTGTTACTGCTCAAAGAGATCCTCAGGACATTAAAACCACAGCAAAACTTAATCAAGGAGGTTCAAAACCCAATCTCTGGGTAAAAGACGTGCCCCATGGAAAGACATAACAGGATTACTGACAAGCTGTAGGAACTATATTTGACTTGGCATGCACTGTAGTGAAAACAAGCACACCTTGAACGCTTTCAAATTAAATATATGTGATGAGTTTTTATTGCAGTTTACTGCCAATTTCCAAGATGATATTGTCATGATCTGCCAAAAAAAACCAACCAACCCCACACCCAAACAAAACCACAACATTTAACAACTTTATATGTTTCCAGAAGACTTGTAAGTCTGATTCTCAGATCTGTGTCTTGGAATACACTGATTCTTCAGCTCTTACTAAATAGCCACATTCTCACAAATTTATGAGGCTATTTGCTTAACAACCAAGTGTAGCTTGATCCTAACTGTCTTAGTGAAGAAAAAAGAAAAAATGCATAAATCAAAAACCATAAAGAAAGTGGTTCTGGTAGTCATGATGAGTTTTTTTGGTGTATCTGTTTGTAACAGTGCTGAGATAGTTATAGCTTATCATACTTATTTACCAATATACTTTTTAAAATTATTTTTTTTAAAAAAAGCAAAGTAGGTACAACAACACAATTATGTTGTGTAACTTCCATCAACGTGAAGGGAAGAGGAAATGTCACCCTAAAAATGAAACCCCACAATACACACACAGACACTGACAGCACTGAAGGATTTGGCTTCACAAGGACTGTTAAATTTCATTAACTGAGAATTGCTAGACCTGTACAAGACAAAGCACTATGATCAATAAATTCCCAGTAACTCAGAGTCTGTCTAACCATGTTCCTTATCTGGATAGTCAGGACTTTCTCCCAATGCTTTTCTTTTTGTCTTTAAGACTAAATTGCAATCTTGTTCATAACATCTTCTTTCCCTGTTACTTCATCAGACAAACATGAGAAGTTTTAGGCATTAACACTAGAGAGCGGAGTTACCCCAACACATAACTGATTCCACTATTTTACTGCTTTGAAACAAGCAAACAATGCACTTAGCATTTTAGAAACAACAAAAAAATTAAAATCATTCTACTTAGAAAAATAATTGCTTTATTGTTGTCACACCTTCCTGATCACTTGCACAAATCCTAAATACCTTTCAGAAAATAATTTACACGCTGCAGAATAGCTTATCGAGCAATGCGGCACATTTTGTCTTATGGCCGTCTTAGTCATTCCTCATTACCACCACTGGTGCCTTTGCCCATCATGAAGTGCTGTGCCGTGACCTTCCCAAGCGCTGTTACGGGGCTGCAAGCCCTGCCTGTCCCAGGGCCTGTCTCAGGTTGGAATGGGGATGAAGCTGGTTGATTTGGAGTGGGGTGACTCTCTCCAGGTGTTCAGGCTGTGCGTTGGGCTTCTGTTGTTGGTAAAAGAAGTCTGTCGCCTGCTGTTGCTGTTTGAATCTTCTTTACTCAGCGTTCGCTTTATTTTTTGGCAGCAAGGGAAGCTCTGTATGCAGTCTTGCAGCAGGTGCCCGCTGAAGAACATGTAGATCCATGGGTTACAGCAACTGTTCAGACTGGCCAACAGAGCCGTGACGGTAGTTGCGGTGTTTTCGGAATCTGGGGACGGGAGAAGAAAGCAGTGTAATCAACAAAAGAACATTTGCACCATTCAGTCAATTGCTTCAGTAACTGTTGGATTTATTTTCCTGAGTAATCCTAGATCTAAGAAGAGTTGAGCAGCAGCATTTGAAATGAATAATGAGGACATGATCAGGGAAGTTCTTATTTATGTAAGGCTGCCATTGAAGTCAACAGGAATTTGTCTGAACAGCCTTCAAAAAGCTGTGACAAGAAAAGTTATGGGACAATCCGTCCAAAATAATGCTTTAGTCCCATTTCCACTGATATTTATCCATGTGTTGATAAGCTCAGGCTTTAAATACTGAACAGTTTTTATTCAGACTTTTGTTTTAAAAATTGGTTACCCTGGGAGGCAATGGCAAAATTCCCGCTGATTTCCCATGGCTTTCAATAATAATTTTGCTGCATACATTTGCATGCTGAAAAGTGTTGAATGCTCAAGTCACTACTGACTTGTGAATCAAATCAGGATTTCGAAGATTTTACTTGAGGGAAAAATGGAAGTTCGTACTACTCTGTAAAACAGTTATGGTCTTCTGCCTGCAATAACTAGTTAAATTATCAAATACTCTATTATATTTAGTCTAATAAATTATTAGTGATTTTCTTTGTAAACATTGAATCTCCAAAGAAGTATAATCGCAGTGTTATGCAGTTCCATAGGTTGAAAGAATCTCTTCAAACAAACCTACCAAATACACAGCTGTTCAATTAAGTTTGCATTTCTTTTGGAAAAAAAAAATTATTTGCTTACTGCAAGTCTTTATTTCTCTGTAGAAACCTGCATTTTAGACTTGACTTCAGTTGCACGGTAGGGGCAATCAATACTCTCACTACAGTAAGTGGTAATTAGGGAATATTAAAAAAAGTCAACAAGTTATGTATTGCAACATTTTGATTCGCTGCTTTCTCAGTATGAGGAAAGAGGGTATATATTACTGTGTTGTCTGTTATTCCCTATGTAATAACTTTTAAACTCACCAATTATTTTCAGCCAGATTTAACAGCGGGACGGGTATCTCCAAACTACTAAATTGCCACCGTTTCACGAGAACTGGTGGCTGACTAAAGGAGGTACTCAGAGGTGACTAAAGGAGCAGGGAACGCGCATGCAAGGCAGTTGCAGGAAAGAAGGCTTAGGAAGTTCCCCGCTCATATATTACTCGTGACATGCATGTGCCTAGGCTTCAGAATAACACGAAACGTCTCTAAAGGTTTATTAATGAGCAGCCGCAAATGGAAGAAAATATCGCTGGTTCAAACCAACGCAGCAGATACTCCAGGTTCCCATCCGCTAATTTTGCTCTGGATGAGGACGCAGCGCCTGCTGCTCCGTTCCGGGGGCCCGACCGCCGCTCCGCGCCCCTC
>NW_020799092.1:46431051-46508084 GCF_003259725.1 Athene cunicularia | reverse complement strand
GAGGGCAGCGGCCCGCCGCGGCACCGGGGCCGGCCCGCCCGAAAAAAGTGCTTCCCTGCCTCCGCGGAGCCCGGCGGGGCGGGCAGGCGGCGAGGGGCAGCGGGCAGAGCTGCCCGGGCCGAAGCGCTGCGGCCGGAGAGCTCCCTCACGGGGGACTGATGGAGAATATAAATGTTCCCGTCACCGTGCGGAGTGGGAGGAGGTTTGCCTGTGGGTACCAGGCTGCCCGCCCCCGAGCCTGCTTCTACCCCAGGCGAAGGGGCCGGTCGGGCGGTGAGAAGTGCTGGTTTGGCTCCAGGGGAGATCCCACCTGGGCCTTCGGCATTTCACAGCCGTGCTGGGATAAACTCCGGCAAAGTGAATGATGAGGAAAAACGGCACAGAGTTTGAAAGCAACCCACTAAACCTCATGTTTTTAAAGGTTTCGGGATTTCACCTTGGACAATAAATGTCGTCCAGACGTTAGTGTATAGGTCTAAAACACATGTTTGCAAGTACAGTCAAAATCTCCTCATTGCTGTCAGTTGGCCAATTAAATATTTGTTTCAAACATGTTTGAGCTGAAGAGTTTTCTTCCTCTGTGCAGATTCTGCTCCCATTGTCTTGAGTGTGGTTTAACACCCTGATTTCACCAGAACCTGAATTTGACCCTTTATGTAGAAACTCCTTCCTTCCGTCACACAAAAATGTGTAAGATTACAACAAAGAAATGTTACTTTAGATGCCAATCCTATTTTGATTTAATAAAACTCTCTGGGTCTGCTCATATGTGATTGAAGTTAAATTTTGTTGCAAAAACTACGTGGGGTTTTGCCTACTGGTTTTACAGGGAGAAGGAAAAGGAGTGAAGAATTAAAGTTTAAATCTTCTTTGGTTAAAAAGATGTTTCCAAAAGTTTTGGCTCTAGAAGAGTCTTTCATCTTAAAAAGCAAGAAGATAATACGATTCTAAACATGATAGAATTGTGCAAGGCTTTATGCCAGGCTTTTTGCCTTTTTCTGAGCTTGTTTGCTTGTGAGAGGGTACGTGCACCCACACCAGCCTGCCACTACACTACCCTTCCTTTGCTTGGGGTTAGTGGCAGGACAGCTGCTCCAACCGTGCAAATAACTGGCAAAAAAAAAAAAAAAAAAAAAAAAAGTGACTGTCTGAAGTTTCCAGTAAGTTTATTTCTTTAAAGGTGCCTTTGTTGCAAAGCCTAATTTTTATGAGTTCAGTGCATTATTCACAGCTTAGTGTCTATTCCATTTTACACTGTGAACACTACTGAAGGTATTGGTAAGATATTATAACTTTGTGGAGTCAAAAGCTTTGTAAGTCAAGCTCACATTCACACACAGACACACACACAGAGACATGCATACACACACACACTTACTTTCCTAACTTTTCAACAACAGATCCATACCTTAGCTGTAGGTATTAGAGCTAGGAAACCGTGTGCACCACACAACACATCAGTGTGTGTGACTATAGATTTCAGGGCAAATACAGGGGGAAAATAAAGCTATGCCTCACAAATCTCACAATACTGCACAGCTACCAAGTCCTCTTTCACATCCAAAGCTCATACTCTGCCTTGAGGACTCCTTGCCTGTCTCTCCGATATGCTCTACAGGACCTGAACACTGTGTAAATGAATGGTGTTTCTCAGGAAACTGCTAACAGGTTTTCTGCTGTACAAACCGTGTGAGGATCATAAAGCTCTATTCACTGCTGAGTATGTCATCCATTAATAGAGGAGGTGAAACTTTGGGTGTGACACACATATTTATAACAGCCAGACAATAAGATAGCGGTGGTTGTGCTAGTTCTGAGTACTGAGACTTTTTCAAGCCTACATCATCTCAGAAATACCCCTTTCCAACCCATTCTTGGTTCCTCTGAATAGTGTTTGTAAGAATATTTCCAGAACGAAGGGCTGGAAACTTGCCTCAGCATCATGGCACAAATCTGCACCCACTCATTATATGCAATGTAAAACATGAAATTGATACTGATTTTTACTGCATTGTACTCCATCAGACAGAAGTAACCTAGGGCCAGGCTTTATGACATTTTTTTCCATTCTTCATACTAGTCAATATTGATGTTTTTATAGATAATACAGCTAACCAGGCTGCTGCAAATTTGTTTCTTTCAACAGACCTAGGTAATTCTGTGGAGTTTTATTTATATCTAGTACTTCAAAACCGCCCTTCTATTCTAGATATTAAGTAAATTCAGGGCTCTTGAGGTTTCTATACTAGTTTAATCTGCATCTAGTCTGAGCTTATTTGCTTAATTCTAACAGTATCAGTGTGTAGACAGGCAAGGCCCTAGATAAGATGCTACTGTTCAAATTAATCACTATTCAGTTTTCCAGGTAAATGCCCTTTATCAAGCTGAACGAGTAATACTCTCCTATCTGACCAGACATGGAGAAGGTTCCTCTGACCACAGAAAGCTGTAACATGGAGAGCACCTGGGGAAAAAACAGTTAAGAGAAAACTTGTAGAATACCCTTCTAAAGAGAAAAATTGTCACTGGGATGGCTGCTAGAGAAAATGAACATCTTTGCCCTGTGATTCACCTGGAGCTCAGCTTGGAGCTGAAGTCTCAGTAAAGAAAATTGAGATTGCTGTTACAAGAAGCCTTTATTTGTTCTCGCTAGGCACAGAGCTTTCTTTAAAAATGTTGAAGGATGGCAAGGGTTTCTAGCATATTCTCTGCTGGCATACGGGTTTCTGTGCTTAAAGAAGTGCTTAAAGGTTGCCAGATATCTTTCCTTATGTCGAATTCATTGATGACTGAGTGGCTTCCATAAAATACTCAAAACCCTAATTGGAACATGACCTGGTTTGTTTCCAAGTGCAGCTGATTTCCATTCATCCCTTGCTGTGACTTTTGCTGCTCTTAGACAGTCTTAGTCTCTTCTTCCATGGCTAAAGAAATGCCTTGCTCAGAGTCAAAGGTTTAGGATTTTAATCCTGGGAAATCGATGATGATTTATATTCTGCAAGATAGCTTTTTACCAAAAAATAGGGGGCTTTCATCATAATCTTCATCAGGAAAACTGACAGGTTCGAATTGTAGCTACTCATAGTCAAAACATGATTGCTTGCCAGGTTTTGTAGGGAGTTGCTCTTGTTGTTCGAGTTGCTAAAAAGCAATATTGACAAAAAAAGGTCAAGCTTTTTTATCAAATAAATTCCTCATGCAGGATGAGGGTTAGAGCACTGCTAAAAAAGGAGGCCTGTTTATTTGTAGAGGATTCAGCTGTCATGTTAAATAGCACATAAACCATCTACATAGATACAAACAGCTGTCTCCTGTGATCTGTCTCCAAGTTCGAAGTATTTGTACAGTTCCCTTATGCAGACACTATTTAGTAAGCAAGGCTGAGTCTGATAGCCCTTCCCAGAGAGCCACAAGACCTAGATACTGCAGATCCCAACCATTAAAATCATGGCTATGGAAACCAAGCATAGGAGAAAGCCTGTGGGTTGAGTGAGGGACTGCTAAAAGCTGGGGACATCACAGAGGCAACCAGACATCCCATCCATTTACCGTCCCTGGGAAGGAAATGTCACCTGAAGTCAGGCACTAGGACATCCGGGACTCAAAACAATCTCCTGAAAAAATGCCTTCTTTAAAACCTCTACTGATCTATTTTTTTTTGGCTAGCAGAGCAAAACGAAGCAAAGAATTTCCCCCAAACTGCCTTCAAAACAGATTACAAGTCTGAATTCAGGGTTCTGAAAAGTCTGTAGTATGACACCAAGAAACGAGTAAGACTGTGGGCAAGCTCCCACTCTGGAAAACATGGAATTAAAGAAACCTGCCATAAGAGGCAGGCCTTCAGGATTAGCCCTCAGTATTTGGTTTGCAAAAGCCTGGTTCATTGACTGGAAGGGTCTAAAAGTGGCCAGGAAACACAGAGCTTTAAGGTTATGCCCCCAGTTTTTCCTTTGCTTAACTGAAACCACGTCCGGGTCCAGATTCTCGTATTTGTACACATACAAAATTGTGTCTGACCATCCCTGTCACACTGTGTTTCTTTCCATGATGGAGGTTGAGTGTGATATTCAAAGCAGTGCTGCCGACCAGCCTATACAGCTAACCGTCACCAGAAACAGCAGCACATTGCCCTTCTTCCTTTGCCTCCTCTGTTGCAGCCTTGCTGACCTGGCTGATAGCAATCAGGGGCCTTTGGGAGTCAGAGAGTTCAACCATTTCCTTGCAGAAATGTTAACTCAGCAGCTTCCCAGCCCATCCAGATTTCAAGGCAATGAAGGAAACAGGCATTTGGAGGGACAACAGGCCTTTGCATGTTCATAACCTTGTGGAAGGAACATACCAAAAAAACCACACTTCAAGCTCTTGTCTTTCCCCACTGTGAAACAGTATAACCTTGTGAAGTGGTATAACCTCAGACTTTCCAGACCTGAAGGAGACACTTTGCACATCTACAGATACTGCATCAGTGTTTTTTCTTTAAGTACATAATCAATAGTTTTATTTCTCAGTTCTCTTATTTCAGAGATGTGTAAGGCTCTCATTTTAGGATCTTTAGTGTGCCTTGAGACAGTTTTTAAATTACTCCTACCTAGAGTTTCATTACCTGTAACCTACAGTTTCTACCACTGTGTTAATACCTACCTTATGCTTCCTTATGCCTTTTACAAGTTTTGATTAATCTAGGGGTCATTTAACAGTGTTTTGTGTGTTTTCTCCTAGTTAACATATACTAAGTCACACCAAAGGAAAATAGTTTATAAAGATTGGTGACAGAAGCAATCAGTAAAATCAAAGTGAAATGAACGTTTATGGTTATTCATGTTATTTCTTCTTAGGAAACATGACATAGTGAGATGTCTCTCTTACAAAAATATTTAATGCTACTGAAAGTTCTCTTCAGGCATTTGAAGTAGTAGGAAAGAATACAGACAGTCTATGCATGACATAATTTTTCTGAGGGATTTAAATGCAACTGACAATGACATTATCAACTGATTCTAGGAAATGGTCCATTTGTGTAAAAGCTAGTCATTGTACAAAATTGCCTTATTTATCCCAGAACTATGCCAAGAACTGAAAGCATGCTGTATTTAAGAATATACTTGCAGGGTGATACTGCTTCAAAATTCTAATTGAAAGACAGAGCCACTTAACATTTATGGAGTAAAGGGAATAATGCTTCTGATTATGACAAAATTTATTTTAGTAGCTCTCCTTAAAAAAAACATTCTAAAACATTTTAAAATTATCTGGTTTTGAAACAGTGTATGTCAGTATTCTCATGGTGATCACTTTGAAGAGTCTGACAATATGGAATATCGGGGATTGATGCGGAGTGCTGATGTAAACATTAGTGTAAAGGAAATACCACTCAAATCATCTGTACTGAAAATATTGTGGCAGCTGCATTCTCATAAGCTTGGTAGTTCAAATGTTACTATCAGAGTCATTACTGAGAAATAGGATCCCGTCCTTCTAACAGACAGGAGGAGGTCCAAATGCCAGCTAGTCTTATGGGTGCTTGTGGGATGGTTTTTCATTAGAATACCAGTTTGTCAAAACTGCAGTTTTTCATAGCCGTCTGTATAATGGCTTTGGAAAAAAACTTTTCTTCATTCCAACACATATTGCTGGTCAAAATTTAAAAGGTTGAGGGAGATGGAGAGAGGTATTGGTATGCCTAAGGGTATTTTTATCATGTCCATATTGTAGGTGGAATTTTCTGATGCTACTTTATTGGCATGGTGCTTTGTGTCACTGCCTGAGGAAACCTCTAGGGAGGACCAGGGTACGCAGTCCATCTGGCTCAGTGGAGCCCACACTGCTGTCATCCAGGCTTTGCTCATTGCGCCTCCTACTGGGTCTCCAAAAGAAAAGGGCTCCAATCCGTGATCACCACAGCTCTACACAAAACTTTGGTAACTTCTTCAAATCCAAATATAATGTGTAATGTAGAAACTGTTCCTGTCCTTGCAGCTATGTGATAAATTCCTGGAATGGACGAGATCTGGCAATACAGAGTATATTGCATCATTACCTTAACACACAAGTTTAGGATGCTGAAGGCTGCAGATGTATTGTGCTCTTTAACCTCAGCTGTGGCATGCAACACGTTCAACATGCAGAAGAAGCAAAGACAACATTCCCTACCTGCTTCCAGTCTGTCTTCTCTTGCCACATCTGCTGTCCCTATCTGAGCCAACAACAAGCTGTCAATGCAGACAGCACAGACTCTCCTCTGCTCAAGCCTCTCCAGAGATAGAACAAAATAGTGGTAGGGCAGAGAAAAGTCAGACATTGAAAGGCAGAGAAAAGAAAGCTGAAATACAGGGCAAGGAAGTATTATAGATGGATCTTGGGGCAAAGTCTGTAGGGTAATGTGTAAGAATGTGAAAGGAGAATCCAGGCAGAGTGATGAGAGGCAGCCCTGTGTCTCAGGCATAGCAGAGATGCCCTGGTGCCTCAACCTTAGTTTCTCACACTGATGAGGTAGATTTGGGGGTTGAAGAAGACTTGAAGAAGCAGAGAGGAAAATAGGGAATGATTAATGGTATCTAGATGGTACATTGAGTATCTTGGCTGCTGATTTAGTTGGGTTTTTTAAATGCATGTGGGTGGAGAATGGTACTTAGCAGACCTAGGTCAAGTATGGCAAGTCTTCCGTGTACGTATACAAATTGCTGTAGATTAAATTGTATCATGGCAAATACTTAGGTGGGAGAAGTTCCTGATGTTAATTACTGCAGCTTCAGGGCCCCTTGAGGTATTCTCATTTTATACTTTAAACAACTTCAGTTTATCATTTTCACTCCAAAAATGTTGTCTACTTGACAGTTTTAAGCAGTCTCTCTTTGTACGTTCCTCATCATCATATTTAGCAGGTCTATCGTATAACATTTTACTTGTTCCTTTTATGACCAGAGGAAAATTTGTGTGCTTCTAGTGTAAAGAAGGATAATGAAGCAATGAATTATAGGCGATAGGAGCTACTAATGAACTGACTAGCACAGCAAGAAAGAAAAAGCACTCCCGTGAGATATAGCCAAGCTATAAGCCAAAGTGTATGATTTTATGCCCAGCAAATAAACTTTTTTTAATGGTTTCTTGGTAAGTTTTGTCATTACATTGCTTGTGTTTAGTTTGCCAATAGCAGGATTAGGAAACCATGTGAAATCACTTGTTTGGACTACAGAAATTAGGCTTTATAATTTTATTTTTCTGACAGCTATACAGGGAGGAACAGAGGTGATTGTAGTAGAGTAGCTAGATCCATGTTGCATACAGATAGGGCAAAGGAGTACAAAGAATTCTGGAGATAGAAGCCAGCACACAGAGATTCCCTAGAATTTTCTTTGGCTTCTAGGAGGATTTGTATATGAACCTTTCAAAAGAAAAGGAGAAAAAAAACATCTATCTGCATTTGTCCAAAACTAAAAATTAAATTTTCCTAGGACTGATCCTTATAGAAAGCTTCCATCAGTGTTTGCTCCCAGTGGCCTGTCATGAATGCCTGTATCATTTACTGAGGAGTAAATGGCACTATTTCATATTGGTTGTGATTTTCTCTGATTCTTTTCTAAGTGGTATGGAAATCACTGTGTTACATATTTCATCTAGGGAAGCCCTGGGAAATACCAGGAGAGTATGTCTAAGGAAGAGTGTAGTTCATGTACAAATACAATAGCAATGTCATCCAGAACGAGCCTTCAAACATTGCACTAGCTAATTTCAAGACATTGAAACCACAGGAATGGCAGTAAAATATGTGATCTAAACCCACATTTGTGTTCAGGTTCTTAAGGAGGTCAGAGCTCAGATAAAATGGTTATGCCATAGGAAAGAAAATTCTTGAACATTACAGACTTCATGTCTAAATCAGCTGCTGTTGCTTTATTTCAGTCCTTCCTGTCCTTTGTCTACAATGTTGCAATAAAGCTTTATATTATATTTTTAAAACTTATGCCCCTACTTGTGAGAATCCTGTTTTTTCTCTACTTCTTTCACCGTAAATAATATGGGTCATCATTATCTTATTATCTCAAGTGAGTTCAAGGAAATGCTTGTCCCTGTTTTGAACAAGTCAGCATCCTTCATGTGTTTCTGCCACTGTCACCACCACCACCACCAGTATGAGAGATCCAGTTAAAGAGGAATGATCTGATCTTCCCCGGGAGGCTGAGGCAGCTATTTTGGGGGCAAGTGTATCCCTACAGTTGCCACAGAACACACCTATTCTCTTGTCCTTTGCCAGTAAAGTAATTAAACTATTAAATTAGTACTTTCAATTAATATTTATAGTGTATTTCTGGTTAATATTCCCGTTGATTTGTACTAATGTTACCTACTTATTAAATTCTTGAATCGATTAAGATGAGTGCCATTTTCAGTTCCCGAACCTGGTCTTCAGCGCTTGTAAGAATACAGCTGGAGTGTGATTTAGTGCAGCACCCTTTTAATAGACCCTCCCCTTCTGCTGCTTCATTATTACCTAGTGCGTAAGAAACATTTCTGAGTTATGGAACTAGCACGCACCTTATGAGCAGGAATCAGAAGCTTTGTGGAGAAGTCTGTTCTGTCTCACTTGCTAGAAAAACTTTAAACTTGTTGGGGAGATACAGAAGATAACAAAATCAACAGCTAGAAATGAGAAGTTACTTAAAATGGCTTTTGAAGGAATTTAAAACTGTCAAGCTGCCATCTTTTGGACTGAAGCAATAAGATAATCATGGCCCAAATTAATTTTGAGCTAACAAAACAGAAGAACCTAACATGAGTAATTAAATCTTTTAAATTTATATTCTGTTGACTTAATGATTAGTGAAGTGGCTTTTAGAAGAATTTTTTTTTTTTTTTTTCAAATTGGTAATTGTTGCAGCTTTCAAGCTTTCGGAAGGAAGCCTTGGATAGCTCTCTGAAATTAGCAGAGCTAGATCTGGCAAATGAATTAAGAGCGAGTAATGCAAGAGGTGCACATGAATTTACCTGGTAATTGTATAAAAACGTTTGATCAGCCAACTCACAAGTTATTCAGTATATGCAACAAGTTAAGAAATAAAAAAGGCAAGGGGAGTTTAATCCCAAATTCAGGAAGTCTCCTAAAGCTTCAGTGCTGTCTCAGTCATCAATGAGACCCTAAAATACTAGCTAGAGATGTAACTGGAAACTCACATGTATGAATGATGTAAAGAAATTAATTGCCAGTGAATTATCTGGGCAAAATACTGGTCACACTGTTTGGATACAAGAAAAGACTACCTGAAATACTGAGAAATCTTCTTCATCTCAATTTCTTTCCATCCTCTAGGACTGTTAACAATCAGTCTTAAAATACCATGCAGCTTTTCATGGTCCATCATGCCATCTGCTTCTCATTCTCATATGCCATTTCATAGTGTCATCAGAAAGAGCAATCAAGGTTTATAGCACCCTGCCCACATTAGCATCCAATGTGTTTGCAACTTGGAGAGTTTCCACGGCAATGACTAACATTGCAAGATAGAGATTTAGATTACTACATCACTGATGTGCAGCACCGAAGGGTACTGCTGAAGCGCTGAAAAGGAGAATATAGCGAGTCCACACATACACTTTAGGAAAACCTCTCTTTAGCAAGGAACTAAGACTTACATATTACATGTTACAATATTCTGTGGTTTGGTATCAGACTGTGAGCCATTTACTAGGAAATATAAACTTTTGACATTCTCCCAGCCCTACATTTCTATGATACTGTACTAAAATATTCTGATGCTTGGACATTATAATAATTTGCATTTACATGATTTTTGATTACTTATTTTATTCCAATTAATTTTTTTAAAAAGCTTTGTTTTATAGTAGAACAGGCTAAGTATTGGGAAGGCAACATTTAGTTTTCTCATAAAATTCACTGATATATACAGACTTGAAAATGTTGCTTTTATGACACATTTTGTTGCTACTTTCCATATCATACTCTTTTATGATTTGTTAAGAAAAAAAAATTAGTAGAGAACATTGGCTTCATAAAAATATATGAGAGACCTTCATTTGTAAATTGAATGCAACCTGAAAATAGTAGGTTGTACGTAAGTTGCTTTTGGTCTTATACAAGAGGCATATCGTGCTCTTTTTTTGTTTTTTAAAATAATATCAGTCTCTTATGTCAAGAAAACGTGATAGGGAATAGAAACACTTTTTAGAAAAGTCTTTAGATTTTAAAAGACTATTGGAACAAATGGTTTTTTCCAAACTCAAAATGATGAGAGCCATAGCCACACTTTCAAAGGCTTTAAAAATTTGGAGCAACTACTCAAGTTTAAAACTTTGAGAACTTGATTACTAATGGAGATTATTCTGAATTTATTATACTTTCTGAAGAATCTAGAAGTGTTTGACCTCACTTAAACCACAATTTTAAGTTTTAATAATTTCCAGCAGAACTGCAAAAGACTAAAATAGGAAAAATGCAAAGCTTAAAAGTATCCTCAGAATTTCCTGTCACAAGGATAAAGTCAGTATAACCATTAACTTGAGGTAAAATTACAAGTCTGGTGAATATATAGTAACAAACCGCATATTCATGAGCTTCACATGGTGGTACTGAACTACTAAAAGAAGAAAGAAAAGGTCAAAAAGGGACTTTTTATAATCAAGCCAAACTATAAGATCAATATAAGCTTTCAATTTCCAAAATACTTTGAGAAGAAAAGGTACAGAAACTCCAGAGCTAAAAAAGTGATTCTTCCTTACATTTTCTCCACTTTACTCAGCCTGTTCCTACAAGGAAGGCAGGAAAAGAAGAGAGGACAACTTTACCTTAGCTGTCACTATTTCTTCAGCTCAGATGTATGAGTTATACTGCAACATCCCAGATGATTTTGACAACACACAGTACAGCAACGAGGTTAAAGAACTCCCTTTAATAACTGTAATATCATGTAAAAGATGTTACTTTAATTTAAGCATGAATAGCAATGCCCATTAACAAAATTATATTTTGAAAGCTGACATGAACTAACCTCAGCAGAAACTCTTAGCAACTATTAATTTGCTGAATAAACTCTTTGAACATCTCATCTGGAGTGACTGCTTTACACAGTTCCATAGATGCTAGCTAGTTACAGCTAGCAAAGTGACAACACTAGCACTAGTTATAACTAGCAGAGTGACAGACGTGTGCCTGAATAGGCATTCAGAGAGATTATTAAGTTTTGGTCTGCTCTTTCTTGCTTCTCTGGATGTTGCTACCGCATGTGCTTTGAATAGAATTACTCTGCACTGCATTAACACATCCCCACCTGCTTGGCAGCCTTAATACAATTCCTATTGAAATCAGCAGAGAACTCCAGATAAATTCAGAATGTGCAGTAAGGACTGGTTTAGACCTTATCAACTTTAGCTTATTTGATTGTACTGTAGATATTCTTTTAAGATGACAGCCAAATTAGTATTGGGTTGTAGATTAATTAAGCAATACGGTCCTTCACAACATTATTATGCATTTTTCTTTTATGCAGTTCCATTCAGCAATATGCAAGGTTTGGTTTTGAAGTGCATAATGCATGAAGAGGAAAAATCTCTCGTAGGTGTCTGTTACCAGTTTCAATTAGTAGCAAAAGCATTTTTCTGAAACAATTTGCTTTATCTGCAGAATGAGGCTATTTCTTCTGTAGTAAGAATAAACATAGACAAAAATTATGTTGGACCATACAGATGTCTTTAGACTTTCTGGAACCAAATGACAAGACAATCTCCAAGGAACTGTCAGGCATATTGCACGTTGCCGTGAAACAAGCAGGTACGCAGGGCAATAGGAAGAAACAGAATGTGTTTTAATATAAGTTAGTCTTGATGGGTTTGGTTCACTTCCTAGGGTGTGAACGGAATTTTTTGTAAGTGCATTGGGATCTACGGATACAAAGTGAGCATTTGAACAACAGGTGACTACACAAAATACAAAGGTAGGCAGACTGAGCTATGTATGTGCTATCTAACATTTGCTAAGGAACATTGCAGATTTTCTTGTGATGCAGTGACCACACCCAAATGTTTTGTATGAGAACTCTCGATGAAATTAATTTCTTCAAACAAAATTAATAAATGAGTACAACCATTAAAAAAAAATGCATGCAGCATTTTCTCTTTGCTTCTCTTGCATAGATTTTCTGTCTTTCTGGGTTTGTTAACAAATGTGCAAGGACTTGGACCAATTTGTATGTGCATTGCAGATGCCACAGGAGCAGCCTCCCCATGTGCCTGCATTTTGTAGAAGAATATGTAGAACAGAGCAAGAGTTTTGAATTGTTATCTGTTGTTTATCATTTGTGCCCTGATTCAAGAAGGCAGTAAGACAGGTGTCTAAATGCTCCTGTTCAACAGAGAGGCTTTCCCAAGTTAGGAACTCTTATAACCAACCCCTACATAAATACTCTTTATTTTTTAAACCAACACCATGCAGTAGATAGGGAGCATTGTAGAGATGAAATGCACTTCTAGAGATGTGAATTATTTGGCAGAATGACACATGCCTAGCATTTTGGTGGTGGAACCAAATTTAGAAATATAATGTCCTAATTCCTTTCTTGTGCCTAATACATTAATTCAAGTGTCATATAAGCAAGTGAAATCTGTCCTGCTTGCAATGTACATTACAGAATTCAAGCTTTGATTTACAAATAAAAAATCCATAGGTTTTGGAGTATGACAATATATTCTATTCAGGCATAGGAGTTACCTAATAAACTGAGTCTGGAGACAGTGCATAACAGTGGACTTGAGAGAAGATAATTTCTGTTTAAAGACTCCAAATCTGAAGCCTGTTTATGACATTAAGTGGCAATATACAAGTATTTCACTATCGATCATTTTAATAAGGGATAACAAGCTGGTGAAATACATTTTAGGGTGGGACTGAACAGTGCTGTGGCAAAGGAAATGCAGGAGTGACAGAAGAGGAAACAAGAAACAGACAAGAGGGAGACAAAGAGAACAGGGGAAATGAGGGGAGAACAAACACAAATAGAAGACATTGCCCATAGCTAGGTTTTTGTAGCTGTAATGGTCAAAGGACAGAGAAGAGGCAAGATTTGTAGGTGATGTCATTTCTAATGATTTGTATCTGTTGGTTTAATAAATTATATTACCTTTGCCTACCAATGTGGCCTCTTGTACTGACAACCACCAGAGGTAGCCGAAAGTTTTTTGTCAGAAAGTTGGGCTGACTTGGGTTTTTGTCCATTTGCTTTTGTCTGTTGAGAGTATATTAAGGAAATGTTCACCTCTAATTTTTCATGATTTTGTGGAAATTCCTTTAACCTAAACCCCTCAAACTTTCGGTTTTCCTGTGAAAAACTTAACATTAACAAAAAACATGACTGAAAATCAACATCCCCTTTTGCTGAATAATTTTGATGCATATAATTTTCCAGTGATTGTCATAGAACATGACAATATCAAGAAAAAGATTGAAATATCAGCAACTAACTTCACTGAATCAGTGGAGATTATTTTTTCTACCTAAAAACTGCCCTAACTTCTTATTGCCTAACTGCTGAATTGCCTAATTACTAACTATTTCCTACCACTGCTTCAGAAGACAAAGAAAAAGGTGTAGAGGAAGGCAAATAACACTAAACATGCCCCTAGAGCTGTGTGATAGGGGTCCTGCTGGCAGGAGCTGCACTGCAGCTTTACAAAGTCTCTCACAGCAACTACAGCAGATGAAGTAAGACCTGCCGAGGAGTATTTTGAACAGTGACCAGATATGCCACCAAGATGCTGTCCCCACTGCATACAGGGAACAAACGCAGATGGGTGCATTGATCTCCCAAACAAGACTGAACCCATCAGGCACACCTACTTTGCTCAGGGTTAACACAAAGGCAGGAGATTACTTAGCATCTCTTCTCCATTTGGGGCCAGGTATCTTCGAAGCCCCAGCCACTCTCCAATGCTACTCAGGCTCAGAGTCAGCTTTGTGGAGCTTCTGATGCCCTGGCATTCCAAGGAGGGAATGTCTACACGTGATCCATCATCTTGGAGCAAGATGTGGTTCCCTGTGGGTGATGTGGCAGGCTCAAGGTCCAAGGAAGACAAGACTCAGAAGTGGGTTTCCCTGATCCACTCTATTTCCACTGGGACATTTTAACCCCCTTTTACCTTGGGATATTAACAATAAATAAAGGTTCTGCCTGCTGTCTTCTACAGTCTTGGAGTGACATGTCTCCTCTGATACATCTCCTTACAAGAGCCCTCTAAAAAAGACACCTTGTGGAAAGCTATAGCCTAATCAGGTAGTGGCTTTCCTGGTGAGACATGGCAGAGGGCAAGAAAATGACAGCCCCACTCCCCATCCTCCAGGCATACTTGTCCTGAACAGAGCAAACTGGGCTTGTCTGAGGCATGTGGGGCTGCCTGCATGGCAGCCCTCCAGCGAGACAGGGAGCATAGCTGGGAAAGGGAAGAGGGGCAGGAACTTCTCAGGGAGCACTTTGGATGTCCTCTCCTGCTTGACCATTTCCACATCTCAGGGGAAGCATGTCCCCACAGTACCAGACATCTGAACCCTCCTACCAGCATCCAGGCCAGCACTACTGCCCTCGCATGCCTTGTCCCAACAAGGGAGAGGGACCTATGGATCAAGGTAGGTCCCCACCCTCTTTTTTTTGTTTGTTTTTTTTTTTTTTTTTGATGAAGCAAGTCTGGACTACTTTGTTCTTGTTTGCTGCCCTTCCCTCTCATCCCTTTCCCTGAACTGAAACTTCTGTGCAGAGGGCGTACAAAATTGCTGATTGATGTGGCAGAGCCTCTGAGGTAGGACAAGCCGCAGAGATGGCCACAAGAGTAATAAGGAGGTGCAATGCCTGGATTTCAGCAGTGCAGAGCTCAAAGGAAAGTGCAGGAAGAGAGCAAATAGTTGGGGGGAAAAATAGCTGAAAAGAGGTGGGGAGTTAGAAGTGAACAGTCTGATGGGAAAGGAGGGACCATGGTGGGCAGCAAGAAACTGCCTGTCAAAAGTGCAGCAGAAACAGGACAGAGCAGGGTGGGGAGAGGTTGAGGTTGCACACATCAGGAACACAGACCAAGGGAGAGAAAACAGATCTGTTTCCTCACTGTCCTTAAGGTAAGGCATGAAGGATATTGTGGCTTCTGTTGCAGTGCTTACTAGGGTTGTGATGGCTTCATGTGGCCACATGTGGCTTCATGTACCTCTTGGTGGTGACTGTTGCTGAGACAAGGGAGGAAAGCATGGCCAGAGTATGTGGACAAGGCCTGGAAGGTGTTAGTGATGCTTCTGCTATATGAGGTGCTTCCAGGTTGTTAGGGCATTAGCAGTGACCACAGCATGTCTGTCTCCCAGTGTATGTGTCCAGCTGCCCAAATCTCCATCCCACTGAGACCCTGCACGGTGCAGGATCCAATTCCAGTGCGTGGGTGGCCTGGGCTCAGAATTTTGTAGGACTCTTGCCAGGGTCACTGCCAAGTGAGGCACAGTTTGGATGCAGCCACCTTTATTGGGGGGGGGGTAGCAATTTTTAGTATATAGACATAGGCTAAGCTTCACCTCTTGGCCCTATGGTCAGAAACCACTTTCAGGCTCCTTCTGGTTACTTGCAGGAAACTGAGTTTATTTGGGAAAGAATCACCCTCTGCTGTGCCACCTGGCTGATTTTAGGTCCTCTCATCAGATGCCCGCACTGATCCACCCGTGTATGGACCTCTAAACTCATCTTGCTGGCTCACAACTTCTGTCATCACTTATGAAAAAGTGTTGCCTTGAACTTCTCATCACCTTTGTCTCTTCTTCAGGAGTTGCAAGGGGGTTAAAATAGCTTAGTGGCTGTGAGCTCTGCTCTGTATCCCATTTGTGTCAGTGTACAGCTTGGAGAGAAAGTGACAGCAATGTATGTACACAGAGTATTGCACTAATATAGCAGAGTCTCATCAGCAAGCATTGACTTGCTCTAGATCACCCTTTCAGATCATCTGAAAAGCAAGGAAGAAGAGGGGGGGGGGGGAAGGGGGGGGGAAAGAGATATTTTGTGAATGGCAGGTGAAGGACAAGTGCACAGGCATACAACATGCATCCACACACTTTCTTTCAAGTTCTTGTCTCTTCTGCTTGAAACATTGATGATGGAAATCTGTGCAGGACTCAGCTCACAGGGAGCACCTCTGCTGAATCAGAGGGGAAATAATTATGCCAAGAACAGGACAATTCATCTCCTTCCTTTGATGTTCAAGTAGGATTATGATAACTTCTCAGCTGGCATTAAAGTAAGCTGAAATACTTCAAGCCAGTGCTATTTCAATTAAAATGTTATCCTCCTGCACTGTGGAATAAAACAAGTATTTGTCAGTGCTGTAGGTAAGAGCTAAGGTCAAATATATCCCTTTTGTGTAGAAACCCCTTTCAATATCAATAAATATAGCAAAGTCAATGCTTGCCATGTCCTAAATCCTTAGACAGATTTCTTCTTTCAGTCAATTTCAGGAGATTCACTGACACCCAAATGCTTTGGTATAAAGATTGATAACTGCCACAGTAATGGGAAGCAGATCCATCCATTATCCAAATAACTTTGCAGACAAGCACTAAGTAACACTTTAACACTTTAATTCCCTTATCAGTATTCCTGGTCATCTTCCAGTTCTGCATGAGCACCCACAATCCAGGTTTCTGGGGTTTGAGATGCACTTGCAGTTTCTACACTATTAACACTTATATGCATGACTTACAAGATTTTAAGTAAAATTGCATATTAATAATACCAGAAACATAGTGGTTTGTTACTACAATGCAGATTGTTTCACACATTAAAATTCTTACTTTTTCCTCCACTAAAATACTCTTCCTTGTTTCTCCACCACCAGAAAACCTTCAGTTTTCTGCTCTTAGTACATACTGGAAAAATGAAGGTCTCTCTCCCTGTATTTCCTTGGCCTATAGCTCCTGTGTAAATCACCAATTCCCCTCTTCTGCCTGTTCTTCTGCTGTCAGATAGTAATAACAATTTTCTTGCACTGTTTGCTGGGACCCAGGAAACAAAGGATAAACAGAAGCTTAAATCCACCACTTGTGTATTTGGAGACAGCATGCAAAGGGCTGGCTCCCATACTTGTATGAAAAAGAAAAACGGGACTTAAGCTGTGAGTAGCACCATTGCCAGAAGAAGAAATCTCCCAGCTTCAAATTTTAGGCACAAGACATGTTTATATCACAGAGCACAGAGAATCTGCTGAAGGTCTAAGTGAACAGCATCTCACAAAACATCAGGACTGCTATGCACCTGAAGGTGGAGATTTTTGCACCCCCAGGAGCCCTTCCAAAGGCAGGAAGTCTCTGTGCTGTGCTGAGGGGGAAGACCTGGGTGATGCTTCTCCCCAGACAGTGTACAGCATGAGGACATGTCTCAGAGAAACAGCTCATGGGGTGGAAGGGCAATGAGGAGACTAAAAGGAGTAAGAAACCCCCATGTTCTTTCAAATGCTCCTAACATCTGTCTTGCAGAAACAGTTGGGACCTGGATGCAGTGACATACCTTCATGTCACCTGGGGCTCTGCCTGTGGCCAGCCAAGTGTTCAGCAAATATATTACCCATTTGCCATCAGGGCTGGCATGGAAGAAATCTTTTCAGTTGATTTAATTAGAGTCGAGGGTTCAGCTCTTACTCATGCCTCTCACACTCTTACATATTTCCTTTGGTGAAATCAAAGCTTCATATGTAGAGTAGTCACCTGTAGCTCCAGAACCAACCTAGTTCAGTGAAAGGGACTGTGTTTTCTCCTTCCCCCTCACAATCTCTTCATCTGCTTTCAGGGGATCGTGCACTGAAGTTTCTCTGTGTGAGTGAAGATGATAAAAGAAAGTTTGTCAGGCTTTAAAAGAAACTCTAGAAACGTTAGACCATTCCTGTCCTCATTCATCCAGGATTTTGTTAAAATATTCAGTTCACACTGTCTTCATTATTGGCACCTGTTAGAACTGAAGGTTCTGCTTGTTTATCCAGAGATCAAAAGAAAAAAAGTAGAACACCCTGGGCACGTGTATTATACTGCTGCCATGCAGTATTTCTAGTTTCCTCTCACATATGTAGGAAGCCTGTTTGGATTTAGGTACCCTTTCCACTTTATGACACCACAAACAGGCAAAGATCTTGTACCCTTCAGTAAACCTGCACCATCCTTTCAAACCCTGCATATTTGCATCAGAATATGTGAGAACAGGGTACTTGCAGCTTCTGAGAGATAAATGAGGCACTGAACCCACTTTGCTTCCATATGATCTTCAAACCAGAGGACGATAGATATTCTCAACACTTTCATTGCAGATGGTAAATTTGATACCACACTTCTGACACAAAGGACAATTTTTGTGTCTAAAGTAAAATATAGCTGAATGCTCTAACTTTTGCCAGTATAGAATGACTCAAGAGAAAAGTATGTTGTTGTTCCAAGGCTGATGGTTCCGATGTGGCAGTTCAGAAAGGTGGTTGAGAAAATTATGAGATCTGATCATTGGAGGAAACTATTATCTCTTACTTCTGAGAGACTTTCCTGCTTGAATTTGATCTGGCATTTCCGAGGAACGGACCTGCCCAGATACCTGCCTGTACTGAGCCGACAGTGGCAGAAACAAAACCAGTACATCACAGCTGAATTTCTCAAGCTGTGTGTATGTTACAGAGTGGTTTAAAATGCCAAGTTCACAAGACAGCACTTTTCTATCAATGTGAATGTAGATATATTACAGCAGATTACTACTCTCAGGGCAAAACAGGCAACGTATGACACAATGTGAGCCTAAGCAAGAAGTTACGCTATTATGCCGGGTAGTACTGCCTTGACTTCACTGTGGGTGCAATTATACACATGGTCTCCTTTTATCAACATGAGGAAACTAAGCAAGCAGGGTAAGTATTTATATCACTACTCACTTCTCATGCAGCTGTCGCTTTTCTGTACATTATTTTCAGCAGGGAAGGAAACCAAACATGATTTACTAACTTGAAATTTTTGTGGGGGAAAGGAACTTACTACTGAGAATATCATATATATATATATAAAAAAATCTTCAGACAAATTAATGACTCAAGAGAAGTTTGGAAATGAGGTGGTAAACTATGTACTTGGCATAAAAACTTGGAGAGCCTTTTCTCCAGACCACCTGCTCCCTGTGCTGTCTGCCAGCAGAGCAGTTACCTGCTGACTTATTGCAGGAGGAAGCATGCAAAAGCTAAGTATAGCTCAGTCATAAGTGTTTTTATTTGAAACACCTGCACAACTGGATACAAAACATATGCACTGCAGCAAAACACACACAAAACACAGAGAAACCCGTGACATGGCACCACGAGCTGCAATCTGGGCATGTTCTGAGTGTGGTCAAACAGGTTACCTGGAGAGGCTGTGGAGTCACCACCCTTGAAGATGTTCAAAAACCTGACTAGACATGGTCCTGAGCAACCTGCTCTAGGTGACCCTGCTTGACCAGGTGGGTTGGACCAGATGATCTCAGAAGATCTTTTTCAAACTAAAGGCTTCTAATTCATTTGTATAAGTGCTAAGACATGCAGCTCATTTAGAAGGATAGTATGTTCAAATGTCGTGCCAAGTCTATCCACATATCACTTCCTCTCTCGGGTATAAAAGCACAACAGGAGTTCATGCAGATCAACAGTCTATGAGTCCCAGGTAACCATCTGCACAGATTATAAGGCATATTATGAAAATAGGCTAAAATAGCTTAGCCTCCTGCCTTGGTCTATCCATTTATCTTACTAATTTTTTCTCCAGTTGCTTGTACTGACTGCAAAAACCCCGAGTATTATAGACAACACAACATCCTTATTGCAAATACTTCATGTGAGGATTGTGTGCAGCTGCAGTACTGTGCTGGATAGAAGGGAGCATGCTTATGTATGCTCTGGGTCAAAAAGAAAGATAAATTCTTTCATTTGCTGCTCCTATGTTGGGCAGGCCAGTTGCAATTTCTCTTTACTTAAAATGAACATGTCACAAGTTTTCTCACCTCCTCATCTTAGACACAGGAGCAGTACACACATAAAGGTTGGAAGAACCATTAATTGCCATACCTAATGTCAGGCTTTTTTCCAGAAGTCTGGAAGTCCCAACATTAATAATGACAAGAGATTTTCTAATAGTAGTTTCGTGACAGAGAGATGGACTCTTATCTTTCAGGTTTGCTGGCATTTGCTCCTGTTTTCAGGTTCCCTTCACTACTTATGAGGCTGGGTAGCATTTGGCTAGAAACACATTCTGTAATGATCTTTTCCTCAATAACTATTTGTCATTCCCATTGTGTGTGACTCAGACCTCGAAGAATTTTAAGCAGTTTGCAAGCACCTTAAACAGAAACTATATAAAATAACATGTTGCTCTGCAAATACATGATGTTCAGAACATTCATCAGTCCCCACAATTCTGCTCTTCCTTTTCACAATATTGAAATTCTAAGTGATCTTTTTAAATTCCTCTTCATGGCACTTGGGGAGTGGAGACCTGTATTGTGCTAGGAAAATATAGACTGCTGCCATGACTGAAGTACCATATCTTTCACAGAAGCTCAGAAAGACAAGTTATTCTAGTTAAAGGAGATGTTTTGTGACAGCTTGCTCTATTTTATGTTTTGGTTTGGTTTTGTTTTTTTTTGGGGGGGTTTTGTTTTTTTTTTTTTTTTAAATGTATGATTATTCCGTGCAATGATAGAGATATCTTCTCATTTTCATTCCAGATCAGTCTCCCCTACACTGGATGTCTGAAAGTCCTCTGCTAATTCCTCAAAGAACATTTTCCCACCCTCGAGCAGTTTGAAGATCAAGGACTTGCTGGCACAAAGGGGATGAACATATTTAATGTCTGTCTGTGGTTCTTCTTCCAAGGGTTTTGTCCAGTTGCCATTTGAACTCTGTAAACTTCTGGGGTGGCCAGGTGTCTGCCACTTGATTGTGTGGGAAGAACCAAAATCCAGGACTCTGTTTTGTATTGAACCTACCACTGACTAGTGTCTCTCAATGCCTTTCATTTTCATACTAAAACAGACACTGAAGGAATGTTTCTCCAGTGCTACTCATGATTTCAGAAACTTGTGTAAAATCTCATCCCCCTGATCTTTTCAATTAGGTCATTCTTCTACAGAACATATTCTATATTTTGATCATTGTTGTGGCCTATCTCTATAGCTTTTCCATTTGTATCACCCATTTTGAAATGGTGGAACAGAAATGTAACATAGCATTTCAGATAAAAACACACCATCGATTTACAGTGGAGTAGGTGTTTTGTTCTGTTCCTCTTCTAATCACCCCTAACATTCAAGCGTTTTTTAACTGGTCCTAATAGCTAATAGTTAAGCTAACAGTTTTCTAGAATCATTGTGAGGCCAAAGCCTTGTTCCACCCTACAACATGTATGTGAATTCATTACTATTTTAATGTGTGCATCTGTATTGAATTTCATCTGCCTTTTTATCACTAAATCATTCAATCTAACAATGTTCTTCTGGAATTCCTCACATTTAGCCCACCTCTATGTAATGTAATGCTGTCCTGTACAATATCTTCAGAGGCTTTTGCCACTTCACTACTTACACTTTTCTCCAAATCACTGTAAATATCTGAGACAAGCTGTGTGGTGCAGTTGACATGCTGGAGGGAAGGGATGCCATCCGGAGGGACCTGGACAGGCCTGAGGTGTGGCAAACTCATGAGGTTCAACAAGACTGAGTGCAAGATCCTGCACACGGGTTGGTGCAATCCCAAGCACAAATACAGGCTGGGTGATGAGTGGATTGAGAGCAGCCCTGTGGAGGAGCATTCGGAGATGTTAGTGGATGTAAACCTGACTATAAGCCAGCAATATGCACTTGCAGCCTGTCATGTCTGGCTCAGATGAAGGAAACAAGTGGCTTAGATTTGTAAGTCCCCAACAGAGTGGACAACGGTGAGATGTGTCAAAGTCCATGAACAGACATTTATTAATTTCCCACAGTATACTACCTGAATACATGAGAAATAAATATATAACAAGTTATATAAATATATAACAAGCTAAATAAATATATAACAAGTTATGACAAGCGATATAGTATGCCTTGCATTACTTAGTGGTAGTGAGGGAAAAGGGGAAAAAGAAGAGAGATAGAGAATAGAGAGAGATCACTGGTCTGAGTGCCTGAGTTGGTCCCATCCAAGTTTGTCAGGGATGCATCTGTCTTCTTCGCTTCTTCACATCTTCTTTTTTCTTTCTATATTTCACCACTTGCTCCCCCTCAATTTATACACACTTGAGTCCGTCCCCTAGGTCGACCCACATACCTATGATACCCATGTATGGGGAGAGGTAAGGTGCTTCATGGGATATCTTCATTAGCATATGCAGGGATGTCAATTTTAATATGCATTTTGTGGATAATGTTTGGTGTCACTCACCAAACAGATGGCCCTTGAAACTTTACAAGATGCACCAGAGCAGAACACTCGTGTCTCTGCAGGGCTCCCCGCTCCAGCTGCATCCTCTGTTATTCAGGCAGCCTAAAAAAAAAAAAAAAAAAAAAAAAGTAATCATTGAATCTGGAGCACACAATCTTTGTCCTGAAACTGCTTATGCATAGCAGTAGCCAAATGACCAAAATGAAAAGAAGTGTAAACTCAGACATGAGTCATGTAGTTTATTAACAGCCAGATGTTCAATCATTCCTGAAGTGGTGCTGCATAGGGCAGTGCTGGAGTGGATGTGAGGGGGGCTGGAAAGGAGGAAAGCATTTCTCTGGAATATTCTTATGTCAACTGCCTTATCTGCTGTTCAATTATTATGCCATTCACCATTTCAGTAAAGCAGGTGCCATTCTTGCGTTTAGATTTTTGTTCACAACACATTTTCCTCCCACCTCCACTCACTAGACAAGGATTTTTGACGTACTGATGACATTTATGTACATAAGCGACATATTCTACCTAAAGCCATTCTTGAGAAAAGGTCTTTTTTCTTTTATATGAAGGGGACATTTGTGATGGGAAGTAATGGAAGTGTGAGCTACAGACACAGTAAGCTTCCCACTGAAGTGCTTCAATTATTTCAATCAGTAAAAAGAAGGTTTGGAAAGAAAGATCCGCCTAAAACATGAAAAAATTGCAGGCAGCGAGGTCAATACTTTCAGCGGTTTCTGCTGAAAGGGCACTGAATTTAAAAAAGAACACACACAAAAGCCTGATAATAGATTGACAGAAACATAGCACAGAAAATAACTATTTAAGTGATGACAAAAAAGCTTTGACTAAAATTAATCATTTTATTTTTTTATCCTAATTACCAATTAACTAAAAATTTTGTTAAGAGCTACAGAAGTTTTGCTAAGTTTACCTTAAAGCGGTTGCTAATTTTTAGGGCTGCAACAATCAAATATATGTGAACCTTTCCCAGTGGTCACAAGCCTCACCTTCATCAAAGGGCCTAGGATATAGATGAAACTATGGTGGCCACAGGCAGATGCACAGATCTGATTTAGCTTGTAAAAATAACCTTAACATCCTGCAAGACTCCCTCCTAGAAAGGCACAAGGCCTCATCTGCATGTGTGGAAGATGGAAAAAGCAAGATTAGTCATGGTGGTTGGACCTGCCTTTCAGTAATCACACCATCATGTCCTGCTTTATGAACTGATGACCACTCTGGTGCTAATTTGAACTCCACTGTTGGAGGTGGTGGTAGTAGAGTCAACAATGGTAGTTAACACCCACCCAGACCTATACCTGCCCCCTTAAATGTGGATCCCCCTACACGTCTTCTCTGACATACACTTAAATCAATGTCCAGAACAAGGGGGGAATGTTAAAGGGAAAGCTTGAGCCATGATGTATCACATGAGCTCTCTTTCACATGTTCTGGACAGGTCAGGCATGGTCAGGATGCCACAACTGATCTTTGGGTTCCCCTTGCACTAGTGACCACCAGTGTGAACAGAAAACTGACCACACTGGAGTAAACATATCCCCTTCCCAGCACATTTTGTACCCCATGAACAAGACAGTTTTCAGAGAGCTGTATATCATCCTCGACACAAGGCAGAACCATATCTGACATCCTTAAGTCCTCTGTGTAAAGATGGAAAGCATGGTACATGCATGAGTGCTAAGCATAGAGTCAACAAGCACCTTTCACTTGTAATGACACCCAGAACATTTACTACCCTCTCCATTTACTTTCCCCTTTTACCTGTACGTGGCAACAATGTTCAGATTCACAACAGATTTACTGGTGAATGCCACAGCTTCTGATGGGTCAGTAAGTGGTTATTGTAAGAAGGCATTTAAACCAAACCCCGCTCCCCAAATAAGGCACCAGGAAAAACAAACAATTCTATGGCCCACTGTTAAAAACACTTTCGATGCTCTCTTCATCCATAGTTGGAAATGCTGTCTGCCTGCTCACCTTGGACTGCCAGACATATTATTCCACTTTACTCTCTGCCTAGCCAGTAATTCTTTCCTTTTACACTTCAGTAGTATTTTGTCATATCAAGCATGCAGCAATAGCATGAATGTTTATATTTTTGAGATTCAGCCAAGGCATCAGGCACTGCAGGAGTAGTTCTAGACCCCCAGTGCTATTTATAGATATCATCTGTCACTGGCAGGTGAGTTTTCCTGCCTGGAGTTTTGCTTTCACCAGTCAGATTCTCTGTAATGACTTTGGCATTGCTCTGCTTGTGTATTCTGGAAAAATCTTGCCTTCAAAGGTAAGCATGTTCTCTCACCAACCAAGATTAAGGCAGGTGAAACATCTGTAGCAATCCTCCAGCATTCAGGTAATCCAGTCCTAGCTGAATAAACTACTACGTCTTCACCCAGGTGGCATTTGCTGAGCTTTAACTCCAGGCTCACACATTTGCCTCCAGATCTGACAACCAAATAAATCCTGGTGCTGTTGGGTTGCTCTAGAACCTATTCCTTCAATGTGTCATCAGAAAGGATTATCAAGACTAAGTATATTAATGATAAAATGGCAACTATAAAAAAAAAAAAAAAAAAAAAAAAAAAAAAAAGTACACGTATTTTCCTCACTTTTCAAGTGACATGTACAAGGCCTTCTTTGGTCTCATCTGTCAATGAAGGAACGTGAACTTCTTTGCCTGTCCATGCATTTCCCTTCCTATTCTGGAGAAAATATTATTCCAGGGCAGATCAGGTTACTGCAATAATGACTGCAGACATATCCTGACTGCTGAAGGAAGACACTCCTGAAAATCTGTTGGCTCGTTCATGGAGAGAAGGCTGGGACAGTGTGCAAGGGATGCTACACCAGGAGGAAGAATCCTACAAGGATGAGGCAGTGCTATTACAGAAGAGTGCAGTGAGTACAAGGTATTTTCCCTTTACCACCCTGCTGGAAGTAACTGCTCAAGAGGGGGTTTCTCTGAACTCAGGATGTGCTTAAGGAGATGGAACTAGGAGGATCCAAAGGAAGGTGCCCTGAACTCTCTGAAGGCAGTTAAACTGTGGCTGTTGCAGCAACCTCTCAAAACTCAAATAGGAGCCGAAGCTGAAAAATACATCAATATTGCAAAAAAGTGTGGACAGGTAATTGCTGGTGTATAGGCTTATTTCTAGGAGTCATTTAAAGAAGATGCTGAGATGCACTGATTTCACAAAGGAAAGGGGATATTCCTAGCTCATTCAGCTGTATCAAAGTGTCAGGTTCTGGGTTATAGAAAGAAAACTGAATGGTGAGTACAAAGATAGCCATAATAATGGGCAAGAAAGGCATAAGAGACTATTCCCTCCTGGTGAGAATCTGGCAATATATGTTTAAAAGCAGTGTTTCATTCTTTCTTGCAACAGTTGGGTCAGAAAGTCTACATAACAAACAAATAAACAGCTACACCCCCCTGAGCCCCCAGGGTAGGGCTTCTGTACATCATCAGCTATGCTTTAATATAGTGGCTGGTAGCCTAGGTGTAATGAATTTGGCAAAGCATGGCCATGAGGGACAGGGTACATCTAATAGAAGTCTATTGCAGACAGCATGGCCAGAGCTCTCTGTAGCAAGAGATGGAATCCAGTGACTGACTGGGAGACTCTGAATTTGAAGAGGTATTCCTTTGGGGAGGAGATCTACTGTTTCAGGCAGAACAGGGTCATTTCCCTTTTTAATGTAATACATTTCCTAATTAAACCAAACCAAGAAAGTTTCGTAACACTGCAATTCTAGGTTGTGTGAATACATATACCAGCTATATTACTACAAATAAAACTCAGACCTGTCATTTAATCCAGCAGCTCTAGTGTATACTATCTTTCACTTTGGAATCAGCATTAATTTAAAGCTGGCTGTCTATTGAAAAATAATCTCTCACTCAGCAACTTACATTTCTAAAAGGGTTTTTTTGTTTGTTCTTCCCACCACTGTTGTATTTTTCTGTTAGTATTCACTGATAGTTGCCTACCAGTAAGTCATTTAATTCATTCCCTTGATATGCCTTCAGGAAAGAAATTTAAGTGAACTCAAGCCTAAATAACCCTTGTTGCACAAGGTACTAATGTCTTTGCAGCACTGAAATTCTGTAATAGATTGTCAAGAGTGCACATCCTATTGTACTAGGTCAGTTGCGGACTTAGCTTGAGAGGCCCCTGCTTTCTAAAGCCAAAACTTACACAGGTGTAAAACCACAACTCGTTATGTTCATGTGCTGTAAAACATGAACTATTCATAATAAAAAAGTAGTGTTATTTCATGCTGCATGTCAGAAAAGCAGACATAACATTGACAATGTATACATATTTATTATGCGAGAGATAGAAGACATGCAGGGTGATTAAAAGAGATGGCTCATCATCCCAATAGCCTGTAGTTCAGACAAAGTGTATAGTGCCAGGAGAATACTTCTTGGCATATATTTGGACAGCCGTAGTCTTAGAACCCTATCTGCATATCAGACAGTTTATAAACTGTGGTGTCTATCAGACTGTGCACAAACTCAATTTTTTCCAAGTTAAGAATGGCACCCAGAGGAGGACTGACTCAACCACATATCTAGGCTGCCTTTCAGGCTGAATATACAAGGTATTCCCTCTGGTTCATAACCTTCATGCTGATTTCCTTGTCCACTCCAGTGTCTGGCAAAAACTTTGTACCCATTGGCAATGCATGTAAGAACTGCTCTTCCAGTCACCAGTGTACAGAACCAACAGCCAAGTGTTCCTACAGCTCAAGGAGATCTCTATGGCCCAACATTTATGTCTTCCAGGTAACTGTGGCAGTCTGTAGAGGAAGAAAACTTTGGGACACTGGAAGCAACCTTGTTTGTTTAACTGTGTGCATCTCTGTGAATAATACTAAAGCAAGCTTTATAAACAACCATACAGTCTCTAAATTAAGGCATGATTGGAAATAGAACACAGGCATTCCCTGTTTTCATCATTTGTTAGATTCTTGGGACTACCATGGGTAAGCAGAGATGTAGTTTGAAAAATGAGTTGTGGAGAAATCCCTTAGTTCTTCATTAGCAAGAAAATGCCAAATTAGTAGGAAAATGCGGATCACCTAGAGGGGTCTTTCAGGCTTATAAGTACTGTCCCTTTGTGTACACCTTCCTTACTACTCCTGACTAACCAGCTTGGAGCCAACTTCTCTTAGGGCTTGTTTTATTGAAATGCTTGGATTTAGGTTAGTAGGATCTCCGTGAAAAAAAGATTAATGAAAATAAACTCTGCCTCCCCCTCCCAAACCTAACTTCCTACTACAAGAGGAAATTTATTTATAATTGGACTTTGCCCTTATAGCAAGGCTTTAGCTTGGGTTTGGGACAATGCAGTGAAACTAGCCTCTGTTTAATGCAGAAGGTGTTCTGCAGCAGCAAGACAGGATGGCTCCACATGACCCATATTGCATTTGTTGGAGATGCTATTTTATCCTACGAGGAGGAATACTGAAAGCATTCAGTCAGACTTCACATCACTCTGGTTAAAAAGCTTCAGGATGAAAATGAGTCACAAGAAATTTATTCATGGCCTATAAAATACAATACAAATACAAAAAATTTCCTCTTAAAATCAAGTCTTTTGTAATAGTTAGCATAGAACTTTACTCTCCTCTTATACTTTAGCTGTGGATCTAGTCAATTCTTTCAAAAAACCCATGGGAAATCAACACAGTTTGGAGAAAAAAATAAACACTATACAAATTCAATATACAAAATACATTTACAAGCATAAAGTAAAAAAAGGCGATCATGTAAGCCTTCATCTGTAAGCACTGTAGACAAGCATTAAGTACTTTTGCCTTTGTTAATCCAAAACCAGACATTTGCAAAGAGAAAGATTTGGCTGCCCTATTTTGCTATTCAGCTACAGTTCCAGTATTTTAAATTCTGAAGTGTAAAATATTGATATATTAAAAAAAAAAAAAGTACTTAAATATATTTGTCACATAAAATGTAACAAAGTCCATATGATCACATAGTCTATTCTCACCACATAGCCATAATACCTAGCATAGGAATTTTCACACACAAGATAGAAGTAAAAGCTGCTCTCAGAGGGAAAATAGAGAATGATTAAAGTATATTAAGTGACATAACTAGTGTATCTAACTAAGGAACTCCATGATGTGTGATAAATAGTACACAGATAAAGGGAGTTTGTTTCATGCAGAATTTTGATCAGGAAAGAACCTTTGGGATATAGACCAAGGCAGAAAACTATTGAGCTATTACAAATAATATGCTTATTATAATAAAATGAAATTCTACCTCAAGTCCTGGTACAGGAGTTTTAGTACAGAGTAGAAGCTCTCATTTTGGAGGGATAAAATTAGTCCAATGTAGTTCATGCCAAACCAGGTACTAAGCCTCCTCCCCACTCTCTGACTCGACCTCCCTCAGCAAGTCTGTGATTCTCCATGCCAGCTTCCTTCTCTGAATGCTACTATCATTTCTCATACACAATTTTGGGTTACATACACACTCTTTTCTTTCAGTGTTCACCACAGTTGACCCTCTCTTCACTCGCTTTCCAATTCCTGGTTCAACCATGTCAGCACCAAATAGTTTAATTTAATCAAACCCAATAACAGCGTGGCACTGTCAATTAGCCAAATGCCTTCTCAGAGGTCATCTTTCTCAGATAGTGCCTCCTGCATTCCCAATTACATCTAGGAGTAATTGGCCTACTCAACTCTATCGTAAGCGTCTTTCATGCAAGTTTTGCTTGTGTGATTAAGACTACTTACTGTATTACTTCAGTGCAAATGGACACCTCCCTCTAGAGGTCTACTAACTAGACAGGGTTGTAGCTAGTGCCCTGAGGGCACAGCCAAGAGCAGCAGGGTGTCCTGTGGCTGCCACAAAGAGTTCAGTCACATCCTCAGCCAAGACATAGGTATGCAAGAAACAACACTCTGTGAGATGTCTGGGAAATCCCTCTGTCCATGGACACCACCAAGGGACAGAAGGAAAATGAGAATAGACACCACTGGGGGAGAGGTGGGCTCCTGAGAGTAAAATTCTCTGAATGGAAAAAACCCAGACATGGTATGCAGAGTCACAAAACCAAGCAGGCTGCCACCATCCAAGGAAAGAAGCTCACTTTGCTGCTTGCAATTTTACAGCAGCGGCTATAATAAGGCAAGTACAGACACAGGCAATGAACCAGTAGTGTTGTATTCTGAAAAGAGCTTCATGTAGGTAATTGAAGCTAGACATGGCCCGTGTCCTTCACCTCAGCTGCTCCTGTATCCAACCTCAATCATGCATCAGGAGTTGTAATGCTGAATTGCAGACTGAAATAACAAAGAAATATCCCCTGAGCACTTTCAGGGATTGCACTCCATGGATACAGTCTAGGCTGCCTGTCTTCTCTGAGAATTCATCACCTCCCTGTTTTTTTCTGTGGAAGGAGTATCTTTGGTCTGGGTGAAGAGCAGCTTTTTCTGACCTACACTGCCATGACGTGAGTGTATTCTTACTTTGCAGGCATAGTAGGTTGCCTTAGCCCAGATAAGACTGAAGGGAGTTGTGACTGAGGAACGGGGACAGGTCCCTGTGAACATGTGGAGAAACTGCTGTTGATCTCAGGGCACACAGCAGAGAAGTTCAGAGGACCAATTTAAGTGGGTGAGTTCTTAGTCTAAGTTAGGGCAGATGAATCTCAGCCACAAACCACTGGGAAGCCCTATAGATTAGTAGTTAAGTTTGTCAAGGCTCAGAATTTGGACTGTGTTTGCACAGTTTAAGTGATAATCCCTCTGACATCTGTTTCCTGGGAATCACCAGGAAGAAAGCAGCCCACTGCAAGGTGCTGTGATGGTCTCAGTTGCTGGAGTTAGCCCAGACTGCCTTGCCTGCACTGATTTGGGTTTTGGTCATGGAGGCAAGCAGCACACCAGCATGCACACTTCTCCAGCGCTGCCACAACTTGCAAAAACATGACGTAATGTCAACTCCTGCAGTGCATACTATATTCAAGTGGAAGAAACAAACTATTTTTGCTCCTGTCATTTCCCTTGCCCAGCGACCTCCCAACCAGCTTTTGACAGATGGGAGACAAGTAGAACATTGGAATCTGAAATGCGATGTGTGCTCAAAGGAAGTGACAGGAACAGTTTCCCTGCCCCTCCTCGTCCTTTCCCCCATTCCTTTAACAACAGTCCTACAAAGCTGCACCACACCAGTTACCATCCTCTTAACAAGTGCATGGAGAAGAGCTGCTCCTATAATCCCATCTCCTCCTGGTTGTGCTGTACCTCTAGTAGATACCAGAGCCACCCTCAGGCCTCCTCTCAAGTGCTGCGAGCCCCCAGAATTATTCAGACTCCAAGACTTCCTCAGTATCCCCCAGGCATCTTTCTCTCCTCAGCCCAGACAAGAACCATAAAAAGTGGAAATTAAAAGTTTTATTAGAAGCAATAAAAAATGATGGTATTTATCTTACAAGAAGCTACTAAGTACGCAGATATAGCTGAGTTATGACAGGCTATAATTGGCTTAAAATTAATACAGTATAAGCATCAAATTCCAGTCATTACATGAGAGAAAGTTAATCAGAACATAAAAGTTTGTCTAGACATTGTCAGATGTCAGACTATGGAGATACAAATCTATTTTTCAATAGTATCACAGAATATATTAATACAGAATCAGACTTCTTTATTAAACCACAAACAATGTTAAAAGCCAAAAATCTTAATTTCAATTCACAGGTGTTTGAGCCAGCACAGGAAGGACACACAAACAACCACAAAACCACAAATTAAATGCAAAGAGTAAATTTATTTTCGTTACCTTGCCAACTGGGGGATCCCCAAAGCAGCACCCGAGACAGAGGCACACAAGCAGGGAAGCAGGCACCACGGAGCTCAGTCCATGCTAGAGGATCACTGAACCTGCTCTTTTTGCCTGTGTATCAGCGATCCATGCAGGCGTGATTTACTACTATGCTTTGATCTTTCCCACAGCAGGACAGGAATCTCAGGTATGTTTGATAGGGTGCCTCTAAGTCTATCACACAGGCCTATGTTATCTAAACACAGATGTTCTACTTGTCAAACACACAAGACTAAAGAACAATTAGTATGATATATGTGTTTTTCTACACCTTAGTTGCACGTCACTTGAGCATGATCACAATCCTTGCCAGTCTTCCGTTATTTTCCCACAACAAGTAAAACCTACTTCCCATCAGTATGGGACTATATGTTACAGACTTTAGACAGGTTTTAAAAAATCTCTTATACATGGCAAATGAAGTTGTTACAGCTCCATACTGAATATGCACAGGCATCATCTGCCCTGCATAGCACTGGTATGCTTCAGGATGCCACAATGTGTTCCATTTAAAAAAGCACAAGGAGCTCTCCCTTCCCTTCTTTTCCTACATCTTCATGCTGAAAATACCTTCTTTCCATTTCTCGTTACAGAAGCTTTAGATTGTTGTAGATAATTAGAGATTAGGATAGTACAGAAACAGTAATATCTCTGATCATAAGCTGTTCCAGGGAAATGTAAAGAAACAACTTTTATAAATTTTAGTGACAAGGGGAAGCCAAAGAAGTGCCAGATTGTCAGCGAGGACATAACATGTCCTGAGCAGAGCAGTGCCAAGGGACAGCGTGGGGTGGGAGTAGGATGCAACAGGGTGACGAAGAGCAGAAAAGGCCATGACAGCCATAAATCCAGTGAGAAATCGCCAAATTCAAACATGTGAGCCACCTTTAATGGGCCTCCAGGACCTCTCTGACAACTCTCCTTACTGAGCTATTCTGATAGTATTGGCTGTGGACTAGTCCCATTTTAAAATCTCTTAGGAAAAAAAAGGATTCACTTTTTTTCACCCCATCAAACTTTCCATTCAAAAATCTACTCTTCCTGACACCTACACATTTCTGTGGTCAATGGCTACATTTCTTGAGTAAAATTTGTATAATCCGGTCCAGTAATTCCAGAGTTTTCAACTAAAAGAACTATAATAATATTTTTTAATATAGACATGCTGTCTGCAAAAGACTTCTACATTGTGAAGGTTATACTAAGCAGTCTTGTCTGTATAATTTAACAGTTCACAGCTATATGAAGGCCCATACACAACAAGGCTGAATTTTTTCATTCCTCTTCAATAACCAGTGATTCACCTAACCATTTTTGTTGAAAAAAATACATAGCATATTACAGTTGAGCTGAAAACTTATAAATGTAAAACTAAGAAATCTTTACATTGCATTTACAGTGTGCTGAACTACAGAAATTATTTAATTGCCAGTAGAATTTGTTGCTATAGATGTAGCAGCTTTAGTTTGCAAGCTTCCATGAAAAAGTGGCTATTCTTCTGGTAACAGGAATGGACTCATTCACCACAGTAGCTTCAGAAAAGTTCCTAAAACACTTCCCTACGTGTAAGTTTCAAACTCACTGTGAGTTACCCCTTGTACATATGATGGCATCAGTTCTCCTGTTTGCATCCAAAACTTCCCACAGAGGGACCTGTAAGAATAACGACCATCATCAACACCAAGTCCTTGAGCCAACCAGCATTCACCTCACCTACTGGTCACCTCACTCCCAACAGCCCCTTGGCCCTTCAACCTCCAGCACACATCACCCGAGTGAGTGTCCCAACCCTGGTGGGAGGTATTTGTGTTGCAGAATCCGCTACAGCCTTCTGCAGAGACCTTCTGTCAGGCAGGCCTGCAGGACAGACAGGATAGTACAGCAAAATCAAAGTGCAGCATATCTCATTGTCCACAGTCTGTAGCTGGCTGTAGCTTTGCAGAAGGAAATGTCAAGACAGCAAAATACAGGAGTAGGAGCCTGGCAGCTCACACTGACAACAAAAATGCTACTAGATATCCACTTCACAGCAGTGTCGAGTGAAGGCCCTAGGGAAAAACAGAAAGCAAACAGCCAAAAGGGTCATGCTGAACCATTTGCCTTACTCCAAAAACCAGAGATGGTTCCCAAAGTGAAATTTTACAAATGTGATTTTTTCCATCAGCAAACAATTCAGCCATCATAAAATTGTGAACATACTAAGCATACATATTGAGGGAAGAAGAGTATTTTAACATGTGATGTTTCACTTCACACAGAATTGAATTTTAAATTGTTTTAAACTTTATGCATTGAATTTTATACTGTGCCTCAGCAGGGTGATCCAGCAAAGTCAATTCTACTGGGATTTTGGATTTAGTAGCATTCTGTACTTAATTGCAGGAAGCTTGACAGTTTGACGCAAAACTAATTTATAAACATATTTTGAGTACATATCTTAAGATTGAAATACATTATTAATGTGCTTTGCATATTTGATGGAGAAACTTTATATTACCAGACTAATTGTTGCAAGCAGCAAGTTAAACAAAGTAAAGAGATAAATTGATGTCTCCTTGGCCTACAATCAAGACATGGGAATATTTCTTTTGCTCCTTTTACACTGCATGGATATTTCATATGTACAGTCAAAATTATAAAATGCTTTGGAAGAAATTTTAAGCCATTAACTTTTGAAACACATTTCTTTAACTGTACTTTGCCTTTAACTAGAAGCAAAGTTTGAACACCCCTTTTCAGAACATAGTTGAGGGCAACCACAATATATTCCTGTATAGTGGCCAAAACATAGCCTATACATCCTGAGCAGAAAATGACTTTAATCCCAGTAAATCCTATTTTAGGTAGAAGACCATTAACATTATTAAATCAGTATGCCATTAGGGGAAACAACAGTAGCACAGGAACAGTAGTCACATTATTCATTGGTTGTTCCCAAAATGAAAACACAACCATGATGTCTCTATTCCCTGGTCTCCCATATTGCTTAATGGGGCACTATCAAGGTCCAGGAATTGATTTTCAAGTAGGAGCACTACCCCTGCACAGCTCTGAGACAAACAGCAGCATTTACCCCAGCAATGTGCTTAGGAAAGAGCAGGACAGGTCCATGGAAAGTCTGCCTCAACATCTCCCATTGATTTGCCAGCTCCAGTCGCTTCAACTTTTCAAGGAATAATATCTAAAAGCAGACACCTGGTTAAGGAGTCCAGGGCTGCAGCCAGCTCTCTGCAGAAGTGAAGCAAAACGTTTGGCATGCTCTCTCCCTTGAGAAGCAGGGTTCTGGCTCAACTTGGGAGCTTCCCAGCTGCACTGTGCCAGTCAGACTACTGGCCTCTCATCCCATGTCCCCATACCCATCATCTACTGGTAGCTGAAAGTGCTTTATCCACTTCTCCATGATCTAGAGGTCTCAGACCAGACCTTGCACAGTTTATATTACAAAAGAGCTTTCTGAGAGGTAAGTAATATCCAAATGACTGTGTGGAAGCCAGCCAGAGCATCTCTGACCTCCCACAGGACAAGCACTGAACACCTCTACCATCTCTAAACAACCAGCTACAATATGTATAGACATTTCCTCTAAATTTGTGTGGTACGTGCATGAACACTTCCACACCACTGACTAAAACAACAACAAGCTGTACTTTGGAGCACAAAACCTCAGTTACTACCCCACCCCAGCCACATCAGATGTACCCTCAGTATCATGCAGAAACATCCTCATGGCCATGGAGAGTAGCATGGCAGCTCCAAGAGGTGAACACCGGACAGGGGAGGAAGGAGGCTCTGGTGTCTGCATGCCAGAAGTGGGGGGACATTGCTGCAGCTGGGGGTCTCTCTTGAAACCCCAGAAAGCAGCGGCACATGTCCTCATTCACAGAACCATATGGCTTACCAAAATGAAGCACCCACCACCACCTCCATGTGGCCAGTTCAGCCCATCCCACAGAGGGGCAGCTTGGTTCCTGGTCCCCATTGCTACTGCAGCAGGATGGAACAGGGGAAGCCAGGGGCAGTTTGCCTGCATCAGACATACACGTGGTCCTCGAAGGACCCTGGCCCCTCTTCACCCCTCTGTCTCTTCATTGGTACCTGTCCCTTTTATTCTCCCTACCCCTGCCAGCAGTTTCCATCCGTTTCCTACTGCCTTCAGGGGTCTTCTGCCCGTTCTGCCTCACCTCTGTTCCATGTTTCTCCTCCAAGTATGGCTGAGGATCCCCCAGACAGATAGTTTTGGGGATAAACCTGTTTCCCTATCTCTTTGCCTGAGCAGCAAATGTTTTGTTTTCTTTCCTCAGAAAAACGCATATGGGCTGTAAATAACTGATGTGCATGTGGTAGCTGTTGAATCAGGGAGTCTGGGGAGGTCCAGCAGGTTTGGAGATGTTGCTGCAGGTAGACAGCAAGGCACGGTGGTGGGGACACCACTGTGGAGCAGACATCAATGGTGGGAAAGCCAGACTGGAGCTGTGGTGACAGGAGGAAACCATGCCACTAGGGTGGTGGCAGACATGAGTCAGGCTCACAGGGAGCAGCTCAGCCAGCCAGAGTCAGCAGACAACCCAGCAGGCACGAGGCACTTTGCAAAAGACACCTGCCTGGAGACCCCACACATGTGGGAGCATGTCCTTGATCACTGTCTTGAGCAGCCTGGGGAGAAACATGGCCTCACAGGCTTCTCCTTGCAGGAAAAGAGGGAAATGTCAAGAGTTCAAGGGCAGTCAGGGATGTTCCTTAGCCAGGGAAGAGCAAATGACTGCACAGGCACTAGGAGGAGAACAATGTCCCTTAAAGGCTTTTTTATTGTTCTTCACAAATTATCAGTTCTCCCCTTGGCAATCCTAGCAAGCACTGCAACCTCTCAAACCAACATCCCTCCCATATGCACACTCAAACCATGAGGAGCACACTGCATGTATATGTGGTGCCATGCTATGAAAATACTGCTTTAAGGGGTGCAGAGCAGATCTCCTGTTATTTGTGTAAATCTCAGGGTTAGTAACATCAACCTTGTTCAAAGGACACTGTAGGAATGTGTGATATTCCAAAGAGATAGATGCTTTACTGGGGACATAGAGGAGACAGCCCAGAAATCTACGGGAAGATCACATTTCACGCAGTGGATCCAGACAATTGCCCAACCACTGTGCAGAAGCACATTTCAAAAACTTGAGTGGTCTGTGTAGGGGCTGGGGATGCAAAGCACCAAGCAAGTGCAGCTTGGCATAGCTACCATGAGTATGCTGAGCTGCCCTAGATAGTTGACTTTTACAGTGGTACCACTGATTTGCCTATCTCCCCATGATCTAGGAGCTACCATACTGCTGGATCACCTTTCCAAAGTCACCACATCCCAGTCTGGGATAGCTGAAGAGGACCCAGGAAGGAGCTGCAAACCACTCTTGAGGCCATCTTTTAGCCCACCTGAGCTGGGAGAAGACTGGCTGTGCTGCTCCTCTGATCTGTCATTCTCTTTAATTCACTTTGTTTTAAGCTCCCTATGTTGCATTTGTGATCAAAGTCCTATAACTATTTTCTCCAGAAAGCATGATCCTAAATAACAATCAGAGACTGAGGAAGTCAGATCATACTGATCCAACTGTACATATAAAGTCACCCTGTCTTCCATCTACTCATAGCAGAGTTCACTTCTCTTTGTGAAGATGAAGGATGTTTTAGGAGCTGTGTACTGACTAACCAGGTGGAGTGACAGAGGAGAGACAGCAGTTTGAGGGTAGTCCCTTGATCAAGAAGTTCCTAAGGGACCCTGGGGTCCAGCTGATGCCATCTTCTTCCAAGTTGCATAATAGCTCTAACATCTTTCCTGCACAGTGAGAATATCTGATGCTATGACAGTGATTGTCTTCAAACTGTTCTTAGTCACTGGGGATGTGTTATAGACAACACAGAGCTGTCATTGTCTCTTCAAAGAGGCAATACCATAAAGGTTAGAGCAGATGTAAGATCCTAGAGGATTTTCTGGCATATATTGTCCATAATATAGAAATAAAAGCTGATTGAGATTATACATCTGAGCTTCTAATGTGTCTCCTGTTGATAAGAGCTCCTATTAAATAAGGAAATGACAAAAATGATATTTGTCTTCTTAATTAGGTCCAGTTTTCCATCATTAACAGCGTCTGTAGCAGTATCATCAGAAGAGAAGCATGGGAGGGATTTTGACAGTTAATCAAATTACAACCAGAAAGGTTGATTTGGCAATTGACTTCTCTTTGAGAACTAGTCTTAAAATTTATTTGATGTTTGTTAATGTGTAGATTGCCAACAAGACTTGACAATGGGGCATAATTTGTTAATCTTAGGAGGTGCAAGAGGAAGTTTTGTCACACAGTGAAACAACCATTTATTAGCCAAACAAACATGAGTAGCATTTGGTCTAGCAAAGCAGCATTCTCACCTGCTAGAAAACAACAGATTATTTTAGTTGGTTTTACCAATCTTCTGTCTCCTTGGTAATTTAGAAGAGCATACCAGAAATGTTGGATCTGCTCAGACAGCCTGAGAGTAATGGCTGCAACCTAAGGTTTATCAGCTGGAAAAAAAGAGATGGAATCCATAACAGGATGTGATACTGCAAGGTGTGTCAGCAACAGACAGCAATCTTCGAATGTGAGGACAAATTGTGGCTCCTGGGTCCTTTCATAGTACATCCATTAGCTGTGTCAGAGATGACAAATTTAGAGGGGTCTTTGAGGAACTGTTCTCTATAAACAACAGTTTGGCTTCTTCCTCCAAATACAGGCCTCCAAACCGATCCTGAGGGGCTCTGCACATTCGTATACTCTGTGCCCCATGATGTGCCTCTGGGCACATTACTCATGCTCTTTGCCATCATGTAGTATGAACACTACCCCTGGAGGTCATTCAGTCTTGTTTGCAGACATCTAGCCTGAATCAGCCACCCACAGTAAGCAAAACCAGCTGTACAGTCCAGTAGTGTTGTCAAATGCAGACCTCCCTCCTATGGTGGCTGCAGCTGGTGGCCTCTGAGGCCTCCATCACAGCAAATCTGTGGGTCAAGGTGATGAGGCCCCAGAGGGTATGGCTAACCTCCTCTCCACTGGCACAGGCCAGGAGAGGCAATGCCACTGTAGGATAGCAGGGACACTTCCAAACAGAGCACTTCAGAGCCTTTACATCCACAAATACTGACTCCTCTGTTGTTCATCCAGATGTGTAATGCTATCCAGGGCCAAAATGCCCATTTATTGATGGGGAGGTGGCCATAAATCATGTCCAGGGCTGACACTCAGGAACAGAAAGTCAGACACACTGTTCCACCACTTGGCAGTCGTCAGTCTCCTCCATGTTGTGTAAAACTAGTGCCTACATAGCGGCGAGATATATCAACCTTATAGCACCAATGCTTGGTCCTAGCACAGAGGCTCAGCAAGAGGTTTGAGAAGTTGAACATGTTTCCTGGGCAGAACAGCTATCACAGATTTTACTCTGATGCAGGCAAGGGACAGGCTTGGCAATGCAGATAGGAGACACTCGTCTCATGGCAGGGAGCGAGACTCACTTCCCAGAGAAGAAGGCTTGTTAAAGCCTTGGTGACAGCTCCACTATGCCAGTTTTTTGTTTTTTATGGTAATATCAAAGAACAAACCTTCTGTAAGGAAGATGATCAAATGATGTCTGTCCTACTGACTCAAGTTTTGGAAGCCAGCAGAAGGCTTTGTATTAATTCCTAAACTTCGGACAGGCAGGAACAATCAGTTCAGGATCTGTGCATTTATATGTGAAATAATGTATTTCCAGAAACCTGACATTCAACACAAAAGGAGCAAACCATGAAAACTGAACACCAAAGGGAGAATTAAAGAGCGTGATGCCTACAGTCAGCATCAAGGCCTGTACTGCAGGCTCTTTGGAGTTCTGCAGGAGACTCCAGTCATACCCCACAGCTTCAGTACGCCGAGTGCTTTACATGGATAAAAGACTTCTCCTTACCTAGGCATCAAAGAGGGAATGTATACAAAGAATGCTAGAGGGGTTTTAGTGATGTTAATACACTTTATAAAACATTAAACCTTATTCCTAAATCCTACTAGGGGATATATAACAATCTTGCTTTGTGATTAGAATTGTTACTGTAATTTGAGCGCAAAAAATGTGAAAGAAAGATGACTTGAGAAAAATTATCACGAATGACAGGCAGTAAAAGCAGTGAACTTTTAACCTCAACATCTAGAAATGATCACAAAAGATCACACTGGTTGAGGTATTGAAAATCAGGCTAAAGGTTAGCTCTAGTCAGAGTAGGAAGATAAATTAAATACGTCTCCACATGGAAGCATGCTGGGCCCATAAGCCAAAGGTCGATGGATTGAAATGATCCTCTGCTACCATTCCACCCCTTGCCTCTGTGAATCACATACGTAAGAATTATCATCAAAATCCACATTCATCACACACTTTTCACAATCTTCACAAACTTTGCTCACATCAACAAAAAGAATTCCCCACACCAAAATCAAAATAATATCATCACAACACCAAACAAGTGGACAAGTTACACCAAATCCACCTCTCATCCCCTCACACAATTACAAATTCCCCATGATCATTTTGCTTTGTACTCTCTAGCTAAGTTCAGTCCATGTTTTGCCTGTTACCGTTCCTAATTGCTATCCTTTTCCCAAACTCCTCATGCCCCACATTGGGCACCAAAAAAGGATTGTGGTGGGTTGACCCTGGCTGGATGCCAGGTGTCCACCAAAGATGCTCAATCACTCTCCCTCCTCAGCTGGGCAAGGGAAAGAAAATATAACAAAAAGCTTGTGCGTTGAGATAAGGACAGGAAGATCACTCAACAATTACTATCAAGGGCAAAACAGACTCAACTTGGGGAAATTAACTAAATTTCTTGCAAAGCAAATCAGAGTAGGGTAGTGAGAAATAAAACCAACTTCCCCCAACTCCTCCCTTCTTTCCAGGCTCAACTTTACTCCTGATTTCTGTACCTCCTCCCCCACCAGTGGTGCAGGGGGACGGGGAATGGGAGTTGTGGCCAGTCCATCACATGTTTTTTTCTTCCTCTCAAGGGGGACGACTGCTCACACTCTTCTCCAGTGTGGTCCCTCCCACAGGAGACAGTCCTCCACAAACTTTTCCAGTATGAGCCCTTCCCATGGGCTGCGGTTCTTCATGAACTTCTCCAGCGTGGGTCCCTTCCCCGGGGTGCAGTCCTTCAGGCACAGACTGCTCCAGGGTGGGTCCCCACAGGGTCACAAGTCCTGCCAGGAGCCTGCTCCAGCACAGGCTTCCCACAGAGTCACAGCTTCCTTCGGGCATCCACCTGCTCCAGCGTGGGGTCCTCCACGAGCTGCAGGTGAATCTCTGCTCCTGCAGTGACCTCCATGGGCTGCAGGGATACAACCTGCCTCACTGGGGTCTTCACCATAGTCTGCAGGTGAATCTCCGCTCTGATGTCTGGATCACCTCCTTCTTCACTGACCTTGGTGTCTACAGAGTTATTTCTCTCACATCTTCTCACTTCTATCTCTGGCTGCAGTTGCTGTTTCTTTTTTCCCCCTTCTTATATGCATTACCTCTGAGGCACTACCACCACTGCTGATGGGCTCGGCCTTGGCCAGCAGCGGGTCCATCCGGAGCTGGCCAGCATTGGCTCTATTTGACATAGGGGAAACTTCAAGCAGCTTCTCACAGAAGCCACCCCTGCAGCCTTCTATTTCCCAGAGCTTTCTGACTCCAGAAACCTGGAAACATTACTTCCCTGATTAACTAAGTGCTTAGAGGAGAGCTCATGATCTATCAGATGACTGTTCTAACCTGAGCTTTATGAAACATCACTTCTTTTCTGCCTGACTCATTTTTCTTTTCCCCTCTAGAGCATTGCAGGATGTTTGGATGTAATTATGGTTGCCACGTTAGAGAATTTTTTCTTGCAAGATCATTTCACAAACTCTCTCAAGTGGGAGCAGAGGAGAGGAGAGCAAGGTGATAGGGAGAGTGAGGTTCTTGACCTATTAAAATGCATTTGTGGGTGTTTTGACAAGCAAAATATTCCCAGGTGATACTAGGGAACAAGCCAGACCTCCAGTTACAGAATGAGTTTTACAAGACAGAAACATACAATGACATCTACTTGCCTAACCTCAGGGAAAATCTCTTCCCATACCCCAAACCTGCCAATTATTTTAAACTGGAAGCTTGTGGCTAAGAAATAAGAACCAGTATTTTTGAGACTTCAGGGTTTCTTGCTCCTGTGTCCTTGTTTTTGCAGTTTCTGAGAAAGGAACTCTTGCTTCTCTCAAAGAATAAAAGAAAAAATCCTAATTTCTGAGCAGCAGGACAGTTCTTTACCAGCTAAATTATCTCCCAGTTTCTATTTCCATCTGCACAAGCACTAGACATTCCCAGATGATCTTGGTTGTTTCTTTCTCCACAAACACATTCCTATTTGAGTTCACTCTCTCTACCAAAATGGAAATGAAAACTCTCTCCTGAATGCCCCTGCTTTCTCCACCTCTAACGGAAGCTCTTTATATGGCTTTTCAGACCTAAATCCAGGAGAGCTCCCCTCCACAAGAAAATCTTTCACCACAAGTGAAGCATCATTGGTCAGGAGCCTTTTACTTCTAATTGTACACTGAAGTCATTCTAACTGTCCTAGATGAAAGGATCTAGGGTCTGACAAAGAAAATCCTTCAGAAAGAGGGTTGTGCATTGAGCTGGACATGTTAGAAAGATGTAGTTCTGCAATGCATGTGCTACATTGCTTATTCTGCAGCTGTAGCAGCAGATTTGGTCAATTCTGGGCTATAGTTAGTTACTGAATTAATCAGTCTTCATTCTCCTGCATTTTACAGCATAAAATTCACTGAGTCCTTTTAGATGTGAAGCTTGTGCAATTATTTTCTCAAGTTCTCTCTCTCCTGACTTGCCCCCATGTCTCTGGTCACTAAGTCCTTTGCCAAACTGAGAAGGGCAGAGAGATACTGTGTAGAAAAAGACAAGCAGTTCTTATGGCAATGTCTGCACAAATTAAAGCATCCCAAGACATATTCCCATTAGCCCATTTCAGAGGAGCAAGAGCTCTGAAAAACATTCCTTCAACAGTCCTTGGACAAACATCCTTGTTCTCATCCTACTCTTTCTGATCAATGAGTGGCTATGCTAGCCAAATAGGTCTTTTCATTAATTGTTTTTTTTTTCCCTGCATCACCTACTCATAGCTCTGCTGTGAAGACACACAACTATCCCTGAGAGATCCTTGTTTGCTTTTTGCTTTCATGGAAAAGCCATTTCCACTATGTAAATACAAGACTGCAATTTCCCACACAAACAGCAGTTTTCAAAATGGGAAAAATAGGGCATACCAGGTCGAGTATCTTTCTGCATCAGTTCTGCATCTAATTAGAGCCTCCTGTCTCCACTCCACAGCACTTGTACCCTGGTGTAAATGTCATGCAGAACTGAAGGGAGGCTGTTTTAGAAGCCTGGGCTTTCCGAGTCAGAGAGTACCTACAGCTACTACTGAGGCCATCCCTTGTCACAAATGGATCCAATATATAGTCATTCACCAGCTCTACAGCCAGCTAAGAACATGCACAGCTATCTTGGGATTATTAAGGTAAATCCATAGCACCTCACCATCTGATTATATGGTCAGGTTTAAAGGAATAGTATTAACAAATGTGACCTGCAGTAACAGACTACACTGTCCAAGCTAGCTTGTGCATCACCAGAAGCCTGTCTATATACTCATACAACCACATCTGAAAGGGGTTCAGGTCTTGTGATTTGAAGGTTTGTTTATTTAGTTATTCTAATCATGCTAAAGTAATATATTTTCCAGAGGTTCATGCTAAACATTCTCACTGTTTTTTTTGTTGTTTTTTTTTTTTTACACAGAGCACCAAACTCACTCTCCCACCCTTCTTTTCAGACCTCTACCAGCTCCCCAGTGATGTGTACAGAAGATTCAGAGACCCTTCTTTGAAGGTTTGTCATATAGCAGCATATGCCTATGGCAGTCGACTTGCCTTCTTTTACAAACCATATTTTCTATATTAGTGTCTTCACCTCCAGCTCAAAAGATATGTAGTTCCTTTCATACTGCCTTACAATTCTGGAATGCCCAACCTACATCTGTCCTAGCTGTGTGAGTTAGCTGTGCCTAATCTTCTGCTGTTTTCTTAAATTAAATGATTAGGCTGGTTCCAGTGCAATCAAAAGCTAGTAAAAATGTTGTCATTTAACAATCACCCTCTCCTCTGGTTCTCCAGATACATCTTGACACAAATCAAATCTGAAATCTTTGTATCTTATACAATAAAGAGACCCTTACAGCTGATCCAAAACTGTTACCTTGACAGTAACATATAAAGGACAAAGAGCTGTTGTTTCTTTAATTCTTGAAAAGGTATTTTAAACCTTATCTTGCTATCCCTTGATTGAAGTGGAAGAAATAAGTGTCTGAAAGAATATATGTAGCCTGTTAAAAATAATGCTGATAAAGCTGAAGATGAGACATACACAAGAATTGTCAGGCTAGTGAAGTTCATTATGGTATTACAACGAGGCACAGTGAACTTCCATTTTCATAATTAGAGACTGAAGACTCTTCTTTCAGATGACTAATTAAAAGTGATGTAGACATTGCTATTCTGGATTTCCATCAGAATCTGCAGCAACTGCAGTATGAATATCTCTTAACAGTGAATATAAGACATATATAAATAAATAATAAATAATAAAAAAATAAATAATATGCAACAGGCACATTCTTACCTATAAATAATGAATGTAAATAATGCATATTTTGCATTCTTACTCTGCAGAGAGACCTGGACAGGCTGGAGCAAAGCATTTCTTTCCAGAAGGGGTTGTTAGGCGTTGGAATGGGCTGCCCAGGGCAGTGGTGGAGTCCCCATCCCCGGAGGTGTTTAAGAGTCGGGTTGGCATAGCGCTGAGTGATATGGTGTAGTTGGGAACTGTCAATGTTAGGTGAACGATTGGACTGAATGATCTTCAAGGTCTTTTACAACCTAGATGATTCTGTGATTCTGTGATATGCATATAAATAACATGGATGCACATAAATAATATGCAATGAATTACAGCTAAGACTTAAATGCACCCACAGATCTCATTGAAATCACTATGCATTCTGTGAAGCTCTAGAGGCCTCTGAAACCTGGTGAAGTGTACTTCTACTGCTTTGCCTGGATTACTGTGGTGGCTCATCCCTAGGGTGAGCATAAACAGGAGCCCCCAGACAGTTTCAAAGTGCCTTGTTTGGGGTTTAGATCTTAGGGCTGTTTCTACATAGGAGATCTCAGGATCCAGGAAAGGATGTCCCACTCCACGCCAGCTCCCAAACCAGCATGGACATGCACCCAAGCTGGCTCATGCATTATGTGTCAAGAAGGTCTCCCCATGGTACCTGTCAAACAGGTGCTGCTGGATGTGCAGCCAGCCCAGGAAGCCCTGATCACTCAGAGCCCCTGCAGAGTTGGCAGCCAGGGTTGCTCTTAGGCAGAAGGAATTTGAGGGTAAAAAGAATAAAAGATGTGTCAGATTCCACCTCTAAGAAAACCGATAAATATGGCCTGTCTTGTCTAGCTGAGATGGCACATCCCTTGGCACAGATGCTCTCTTTAGCACTGATTGCTAAGGAAATGAGAAGTGGAAGATCACGTTGCATGTATCTCTTTACCTGTTTATTTCCCAAATTAACCCATGGGCCAGTTATGTTGAGTTTGGCAGTGGATACTACCTTCCTCTTAATTTCCTGTAAATAGGTAGCTAGGCATTTAAAGCAGTCTGCATGGTAAATAACTGAGACACAATGAGAAACAATCCACCTAGGGGGGAGATGCTATGACTGAAAAAGTGCAGGGGAATACTCTTTGGGACTTATTTGCTAAACACTTTGGATAATCTGAATGCAACACATGCATCAACAGGAAGCTAGGCTTCTTGCTGTGTGGCTGCTAAACCAACCATCTGCATATCAAGTATATGATAGAGAGCCTGATCTCTTCTGAGACCTTGCCTGGCAATGATGTAAGCAATAAACAAAGATAGATGCAGGCCAGACTAGTCTGTTGAATAGAAGTGACTTAGGTCTAGCCATGACCCCTAGCACTTCAGGCAATTCTCGGGGATGTTGTAAACAAGTACATTTTATAAGCTACCTCTTAACCTTTAGTAACATGACCTGCTTTAAGTTTCTCTCCAGCAGCTAATTCACATCTCTATTTCTTCCTGCATCATTTGGAGGCTAGAGGATGCTAGGTTAAATGATGTAGCATCCTTCTGATAGCAAGTCTCTTTAGTGTTTAGCTCTGTACGTAGGACTTTACCACTGAACACCAACATTTTCATGTCCACATTTACATTTGGATGATAAACCTTCTTATCAAAGAATGTTTCAATGTCACATTGTCGCAGTAAAAAGTCAGGTCTGGGTTTTCACTGAGTTTTATGGGGCACTTCAGAAATGCCAAAGCCAGCTCCAGAAGAGTCAAATTTGTGTGATGTCTGAAGGAAAGAGCACAAAATGGTGTCCATTTATTTCCTCACCCTGAAGCTGAAGCTGAACCTGATTGAGAGCTGCACATAATTCAAATAGATTGAAATGTAATGATTAAATTTTTCTATTATTTTATTCCTCCTTATAATTTATTCTTTTGTTTCCCTGTCTTGAGCAACATTACATTAATTAAGGAAACATAAACATGTAATTTTTGAAAGATCTCTAATTATCTTGTGCTGCTGGGTTAATAATTCAGGTGACTTGAGTTATGTCTCTAAGCAAGGGCTTTGAGAATTGAATCTCTGATGAATATTCGAACAAGTTCCTTCAAATTAATCAGGGCTGGCACTGCAAGAAAATCTTCCTTACACAATAAGGAAGGGTGAAATATTCCTTTCCACTCAATAAACAAGGACCAAAGAGTAATATCAGTATTTGCAACAGACAAAAAACTGCCTTGTATCTTAATTATCCCTTATCTTTGAAATTGATAAAGGCCATTTTATTCAAAGAATTGAATACCAGCACATTTACAGGTGCTAGTGTTCACCAACATATAACCATATAACCATCCTAGCTGGCTAACATCAGAGAAGTCTACCTGCAAATCAGAAAGTCTGGTAAACTTTAATGTGGTGAGTCAGCCAACATACATTTATCTCTATAAACATTAAAGAACTAAGAGACCCTGTCAGAAAGACCGAGTATTTTAAAATAATAACAGTAATAAATAATGCAGAAGATAAATACTGCAGCATCCTATTACAATAAACCAATTTGCAGACCAGTGATGGAAAGTACCTGAAGGTGACACATGCACAGCCTTTATATTGATTCTGAGGACTGTCAGTAGGTGAGGGACAAAATTTTCATTATTTCGTTATATGACCTTTTTTGTTAAAAATGAGCTGTTAGATACTGATAGAAGGTGTGTATCAAAGGTACCCTGAAGGGAACATTAACAATAACCTCTATAAGCACCCACACATAAGGACAATCCTCTGAATATTTTTTTGGGGCCACAGTAAATGTTGGAAACAGAAAGGGAAAAGGAAGAGAAATTCAGTGAGGCCATAATGGTGGACTTTGATAGTCAGCAAATTGTTAGGACTGGATCTGAATGATGATTGGAGAATGAAGGATTTTTGAACAAAAGGATTGTGTTTGCTAGGCTACACCTATGACTCATATTCTAGGATCCATTCTCCAGCACCTTAGAAAATCACTCAAATGCAACCTCAAGAGAGTGAGGTGATCTAATTAATCACTACATTTAGCATTATTCAGCCAGGGATTAACCTACATGTAGTAACTTCTTAGGCTGCTTAAGGTATCTACAGACTTCTAAAAATGGCCAAATGAAAACATTAAGGACTCTAGAGATAAGAAAACGTAAGGCAATAATGCAAAGTGTTATTACAAAAGCTTTCATTTTGGTAAATGAAACATAAAGCAAAAAGGAATAAAGTTCCTTCAGTTTTGCAATTAAACATCAAAATACATAAATTCCCAGAGTTCATGAAAAGATACTGGAAATTGAAGAAAATGGGACCTCCCGTGAATTTATGTCAATATAAAGAGTGCAGATAAGAGCTTAGGCAAAAAATATAAGAAAAAATCTCATAGAATGGTGAGCCCACAGAGATAAGGGGAGCTGATTGAGGAGGTAAAGAACACCCTTGGAAAATTTTATAAAAACCTGGGTATTGCAGAGTAATACTCAAGTCAATTATAAAATAGCAAAGAAAATTACTACCTCAAAGACCTATCTTTTATTTAAAACCAGAAGATAGATAAATCCTGCATAGTTCGTACCATACAAAAGAAAAGCAAGGTTTTTATAGGGGTTTTTACACATACATTTATTTATTTAACAAAATCAAACAATGAGAAGTATCTCACAGAATCATCTAGGTTAGAAAGGACTTTGAAGATCATCTACTACAACCGTTAACCTAACACTGACAGTTCCCAACTACACCATATCCCTCAGCGCTATGTCGACCCGACTCTTAAACCCCTCCAGGGATGGGGACTCCACCACTGCCCTGGGCAGCCCATTCCAACGCCCAACAACCCGTTCTGGAAAGAAATGCTTCCTGACATCTAGTCTAAACCTTCCCTGGTGGAACTTGAGGCCATTCCCTCTTGTCCTATCACTTGTTACTTGGTTAAAGGGACTCATCCCCAGCTCTCTGCACCTTCCTTTCAGGGAGCTGTAGAGGGCGATGAGGTCTCCCCTCAGCCTCCTCTTCTCCAGACTAAACACCCCCAGTTCCCTCAGCTGCTCCCCGTACGACCTGTGCTCCAGACCCTGCACCAGCTGCGTTGCCCTTCTCTGGACACGCTCGAGTCATTCAATGTCCTTTTTGTAGTGAGGGGCCCAAAACTGAACACAGGAATCGAGGTGCGGCCTCACCAGTGCCGAGTACAGGGGTCAGATCCCTTCCCTGTCCCTGCTGGCCACGCTATTGCTGACACAAGCCAGGATGCCATTGGCCTTCTTGGCCCCCTGGGCACACTGGTGGCTCCTGTTCAGCCGGCTGTCAATCAACCCCCCCAGGTCCCTCTCTGACTGGCAGCTCTCCAGCCACTCCTGCCCAAGCCTGTAGCGCTGCTGGGGGTTGTTGTGGCCCAAGGGCAGCCCCCGGCATTTGCCCTTATGGAAACTCCCCCAGTTGGGCTCAGCCCATGGCTCCAGCCTGTCCAGGTCTCTCTGCAGAGCCTCCCTGCCCTCGAGCAGATCAACACTCCCACCCAACTGGGTGTCCTCTGCAAACTGACTGAGGGTGCACTCGATCCCCTCGTCCAGATCATCAATAAAGATGTTAAACAGGAGTGGCCCCAAAATCGAGCCCTGGGGGACACCACTCGTGACCGACCGCCAACTGGATTTAACTCCGTTCACCACAACTCTTTGGGCCCGGACATCCAGACAGTTTTTTACCCAGCAAAGCGTGTGCCCATCCAAGCCTCGAGCAGCCACTTTCATCAGGAGAATGCTGTGGGAAACGGTGTCAAAGGCCTTACTAAAGTCAAGGTAGATAACATCCACAGCCTTTCCTTCATCCAATAAGCAGGTCACCCTGTTGTAGAAGGAGATCAGGTTTGTCAGGCAGGACCTGCCTTTCATAACCCCATGCTGACTGGGCCTGAGCATCTGGTTGTCCCACATGTGTTGTGTGATGGCACTCAGGATGAGCTGCTCCATCAGCTTCCCAGGCACCGAAGTCAAGCTGACAGGCCTGTAATTTCCCTGATCATCCTTCCGACCCTTCTTATAGATGGCTGTGACATTGGCCAATTTCCAATCTGTCAGGACCTCCCCGGTCAGCCAGGACTGCTGGTAAATGATGGAAAGCAGCATGGCGAGCACCCCAGCCAGCTCCTTCAGCACCCTTGGGTGTATCCCATCCTGTCCCATAGACTTGTGTGTGTCTGTGTGATGCAGTAGGTCACTGACTCTCTCCTCCTGGATTTTGGGGGGTCGTTCTCCCAGTCTCTGTCTCCTGGCTGAGGAGGCTGGATTCCCTCAGTACAACTAGTCTTATTATTAAAGACTGAGGCAAAGAAGGCATTAAGCACCTCAGCCTTCTCCTCATCACTCGTTGCCGTGTGTCCTCCTGCATCTAGCAGGGGATGGAGACTCTCCCTGGTCTTTCTTTTGCTACTGACATACTTATAGAAATATTTCTTGTTGTCCTTGATTGCTGAAGCCAGATTAATTTCCAGATGGGCTTTAGACCTCCAGATTTCTGCCCTACATAGCCTCACAGCATCTTTGTAATCACTGTGTGTGGCTACCCCCTTCTTCCAAAGGCTGTAAACTCTCCTTTTCTCCCTGAGTTGCAGCCAAAGCTCCCTGTTCAGCCAGGGTGGTCTTCTCTGGCGCCAGCTTCTCTTACAGCACCTGGGGAGTGCCTGCTTCTGAGCCATTAACACTTCCTTCTTAAAGAGTGCCCAGCCTTCCTGGACCCCTATACCCTTCAAGATCATCTCTCAAGGGATCCTGTCAAGCAGGTGTCCAAACAAGAAAAAGTCAGCACTTTTGAAGTCCAGGATGTCAGTTCTGCTTCCCCCTCTCCTGGCCTCTCTAAGAACAGAGAACTCTATAATTTCATGACCGTTGTGCCCTAGTCAGCCTCCAACCACCACAACATCCACCAGTCCTTCTCTGTTCACAAAGAGGAGATCCAGAAGGGCACCTTCTCTGGTCGGTTCACTCACCAGCTCTGTTAGGAAGTTGTCTCCCACACATTCCAGGAATCTCTGGGACTGCTCCTGCTCTGCTGTGTTGTATTTCCAGCAGATGTCTGGGAAGTTAAAGTTGCCCACAAGAACAAGGGTAAGCGATCGTGAGATTTCTCCTAAGTGCCTATAGAATATTTCATCCACCTCTCTGTCCTGGGTGGGTGGCCTATAGTAGACTCCTACTACAACATCTGCCCTGTTGGCCTTCCCCCTGATTCTAACACAAAGACACTCCACCCTGTCTTCACTACACTTGTGCTCAAAGCAATCATAACAGTCCCTAACATACAGAGCCACCCCACTCTCTCTCCTTCCCTGTCTGTCCCTCCTAAAGAGCACACTCCAGTCTTGGGAAACATCCCACCATGTTTCTGTAATAGCCATGACATCATAGTTTTCCTGTTTCATCATGGCTTCAAGCTCCTCCTGTTTGTTACATATACACTTCAGATGGGCCGATGTTTTGCCCCCTTTCCCCTTCAAATCTACTTTAATATTCTCTCAATGAGCACAGCTATCTCCTGCCCCGAGATCCTTTCCCCCCTCTGAGACAGGTGCATGCCATCTGATGCCAAAATGTCTGGTGTCCAGTATACAAACCCACGATTGAAAAATCCAAAGCCCTGCTGGTAACACCTGACTTGGAGCTACCAGTTCATCTGTTGAGTTCTCCAGTATTATTCTTCATCCATCCCCACAACTGAAGGGATGGAGGAGAACACAGTTTGTGCCCTCGACCCCTTCATCAGTTTCCCCAAGGATCTGAAATCTCTCTTCACTGCTTTAGGACTTCTCCTGGCAATGTCATCTCTACGTACCTGAAAAAACAGGAGAGGGTAGTAGTCCATGGATGTCACTAGAGCAGGGAGTTTTGCCGTGAGATCCTTCACACGGGTCCCAGGGAGCAGCAGACTTCCCTATGAAGCGGGTCTGGTCTGCACATGGGGCCTTCGACACCCCTGAGAATGGAGTCACCCACTACAATGGCTCTTCTGGGGTTCTTTTTAGAACTGGTTTTAAGACCTGGTCTAGAATGACCCAGGTTTGGTGGACCTTGATCTTTCTCCTTGTTTGTCTCATTCTCTTCATCCTTCTCCATTCAAAAGTTCCAGGGCCCCAAATCTATTGTGAGGGGACACCATGGAGGGTGAGGGAGGTCGGGAGAGGATTTTCCTGCCTCCCAGAGCAGGGACCTGTTTCCAGCCTCCCCCATCTCTTAGGTCCCCTCCTTCTGCCTGGTAGCAAGAGGATGAGGGATCACCTGCCTCTTCTGGAGCCTCCATTTGCTCCTGTTGCCTCAGGGGTGCTAGAGTGTTACTCCACCAATCAATTTCCCTTTCACACTCCCTAATATTTCTTAATCTCTCGACCTCTTCTTTGAGTTCCGCCACCAGGCTGAGCAGGTCACCCAGCTGATCGCAGAGCACACAGGTGCTGTCACTGCTGCCCTCTGACAGGATTGACAGGCTCAGGCGTTCCCTGCATCCCAGGAGCTGGACCCCTGCATGTTTGCGTAGCAGCTCCGTCTGGGTTCCATGTTCTTTCTAGTGGTGGTTTTGACATGAGTGGAGACCATCTCAAGTCTTCTTCAAGCAGCATGATGCCTAAAGAGAAGCATTGGATGCCTAAAGAGGAGGGAAACTTAGACTAGCTGCTTTCAGCATGAACTGATTTTATTAATAAATGTTGATACTGATTCTTGCCCATATGTTTGGCAAATAAAGTGAGTATATCAGGGTTATGTGCAGCCAGATAAACCCACGATATGTAAGTTGCTGACTTTCTGTGGAGTGCAGTAAGAAAACCCTTGAGCAATACTTAATTTTCATGAAAAAATTTTCAGGGTATTTTAGGCTCTGTCTGCATGACTACTTACCCTGTTCTTATGCACTGAGAAGAGGGTGATAATCTGTCTTCATGGCGTTTGATCCCAGACATTCAAAAGCATATTGGTACATGCATAGTAAACACAAACTCATTCTTCCCTAAACAAGAAAAAACATCTTTTGACCAAGCAGAAGCGACAGTGAAGTACACAGACTGCAGAAGACATTGTTGAGGATTTTAATTTCTGCCTTAATTAAGGATTCCAGAACCTCCCTTTTAGAGAGTGAAATTATCTTAAATAGATTTAAGTTAATAAAAAGTACTCTGTCCCCCTTTGGGTCATATATCTGAACCATGAAAATTCTTGCTGTAGTAATACCCTAGATCCTATCACATGAGGAATAAATGTTGGATCAGACCCAGATCACAGTTTTATGCAAATAATTGCTACTTTTTGTACAAGACCCTTATTCTTCTTGAAAGCAATAACATTTTTGTTAGATCTTAGTTTTGGTTCAATTCCTGTTTCACTGCAGATCCCCCAGTCATCCACACTACCCACAGTGGTAGGTCACTCAAATCTGCCTGTAAACCAGGCATTACCCAACAGGGAAACTTGGTGTTTGAGAATGAATCACATCGTGTTTCACTCCTGCCACCTGAGAGTTATCCTCCAGCAACATCTCAGGAAGTCCTCTGACCCATTAATTTCCTTGCTATTGGCCAGCATACAATTAGCATAACAGGATTTTTTTGAAGTGAAACAAGAATTACAACCAGTTCAAATTTGAAATCTAAAGGTGACTTTCCAATCAAAATATTCACACCACAGAACACCAGTAAAATGGTATTCTTATTTAAGTCATGTTAAGTAGTAATCCAAAGAATGTGAAGCCTTTCTATGTCTCCATAATTAATGTGTCTGATATTTTCATAGAATCATAGAATCATTTATGTTGGAAAACACCTTTAAGATCATTGAGTCCAACCATAATAGTTTATTGAGTGATGTTATGCTTTACAGCTTTATGCTTACCTACAGTTAATCTTCACTCACTACTAATACTGAAGTTACACAGCCTAAAATGAGGTGAGAAGTTCTCAGATATCAGGTTATTTGAATGAACACACTAAGGCTTACATCATAGCAGTTGGTAGTCCAAGGCATAGTAGCCCAGACTTCACTGAAATAGGTAAAATTTTATCTCTAATAAAAAGCCTTATGAGATATATGAAAAAAAAAAAAAAAAAAGGTTTTCCTAGAAATAATTTCAGGTCTGCTACAACTGAATCACTCTGGATTCTTGCAGAGCTAAGAAGAATTGGCTCTTCCTTCATTATGTCATTTGATTTGTTCATATAAGTAAATTAACCTAATCATTATATGTGAATGAGTAATAAGATGTTTTGGAAGAAAGCTATTCCAACAAGAAAGAAGGATGTTCTTTCTGCCCTAACTTTCCCGTGCATGAGAAACAGGCACAGCCACTATTCATTTGCTTTACTGTTCCTGAATATGTCCCTACCAGCAATGCAAAAAAAGTACAATCTATTGACTTAATGGATTGATAGTGAAAATTAATATTGTTTATTCAATTTTTTCTAATAATTTGTTCTGTGACAGAGATAGTAATTAGTATCTTCTTCTGGCAAGTGATGGTTACAAGCACAAGAGTTTATTTAATGATCTGATCTTCCCCTGTGAATATCACAGCCATTACAATTCTAGTCAGAGCTAGCAAGTACTTTTGACAAAATCATTGTATCCACAAACAGCTTATTAGATTCTGTTAAAATGACATTTGACATTACCAAAATGTGTTGCTTTCCTTTAAACAATTGTGCAGGCCAGGTTCTTTGAGAACAGCGCTCTGTTACTGCATCTATCATCCAACCACCACCCCACATGGAGACTCTGCTCTGTATGCAATGCACAAAAGTCCCCATCAAGACAAAGGGTAGGGCATGTCTACTCAGTTGGACCTGAGAAAGATGATCTAAGTTGCCAGAACTGTGTCCACCTGTAGTGCTTGGCTGTGGAAGCAATACCCTGGTGCTCACATGAACGAGACAGCCAAGAAGGGCAGCTTAAACACAGCACTGTGAGTGAAGGGAACTTGCCAGCTCAGGTGAGCATGGCCCCATTGCATGGTGTGCAGGCAATGGGCAGTGCTGGTGATTCACCCAAGTCCATGCTGGAAATCAGAAACAGAGGTAAGAAGCTGAAGCAGGTAATGGCTGGAAAAGCTTGACCTACCAGCCCATACTTCCTCTTTCACATGAGAATCCCAGGTTTAGGGTGTCATAAACTTTTTATCATGAAGTTGGCAGGTAGTGCAGGACTTCATAAAGAAGGCAATATTGTCTTCTTTGGGCTGGGCTGTCCAAAGCCACTTGGTGGGGCTTTAACATTTAGTGGGACAACAGCAGCTGCAGGAATAAGATTAGGCCAATGCTGAGCATTTACGGAAATTTCACTGAGGTTTTTAAAGCAAAGATTTATAAATATGAGTTCATTCACAGTCAAGGGTATTTAGAAAAAATACGGTCTTTGCATAGTGAGGCCTTTTCTGAAGCTGTCACAGACTGACCCAAGCTTCCCGGACTGAGGTTTTGCTCCTGTTTTCACAGAGATGCTCTGACTGCTGTATTATTTCACCAGAAGTTTCTATATGCTTCAACCATATTTTCAAGTTAAATTTTAATGTTACTTGCAATGAAAACACAGATTTGACAAACAACTGATGAGGTCACTGTATTAAATGAAGCCAGTTAAGGTTTCTCCCAGTTTTCTAAAAAAAATTCTGAAGCCTGCTGTCTAAGCATAAGGAAAGAAATTTCACCACTGTGTCTGAAGAACATTTAGTTCTTTTATGAGCTTCTGGTCTTCCATTTAGTTTATCTAGCTCCATCTACCCTTTTTTACTGCTGTATTCTGAGGCATTACAAATGCCTGAAAAGTATCGTATTTATCAATAGAATAACAGATAAAATTTTGTGTAATTTTATCTTTTTTTTTTTTCTTTCAGTGAGTAAATGTGTGTCATCCTTTGATTTTCAGTGAAGATTTCTTCTATCTCTCATTTTAGACATGTTCCCTTACTTCATTTTAAATCATATTCAGACTGCATAAAATACAGCCCTGAAAGCTTCAGTTAAAACAGCTGTCCTCATCTGAAGCATTTGCTTTGATCATGACCAATGGCACTAACAAAATTAAGGAAAATTCTTTATAAGCTGCCATTGTTTGTAAAATGATGATTCCTACACTACTAATGCAGAGCAGCAGATCCTCCTGCTTCCCTCCCCTGCCCAACAGTGTTATTCCTAAATTAGAAGGTGTGAAGTATTTTTTTACTATTCTTTCCAGTTACATTAAGAGCAGGTAATAAAAAAATAAATGGCACTTTCATGATCTTATTATTCTTGCTTCATGTTCCAAGAAAGAAACTTATAAAATTCCTCAGCCTAGGCTATGTATGAATAAATAATATACATAAGATATATGAGAAACACCAGAAACAAGGCAGAGCCGCTTTGTCTCAGAACATTTTTATTAACATGACGTACAAACGGTGCTCTTTCCCATCATGGTTTCACATCATTCCAGTATTATAAAGTAACACATTAAAATGACTATCAGAAAGAAACACTGGGGGAATAAAACCTTTTTGGGATGACATCCTACCTACTCCACCAACCTCGTTTCTCCGGGTTTGGTGTGGTATGTGTGGCATGTGAGCAAAGGAATCTTTTTTCCAGTGCTACCCTGGGGGGGGGTGTCAGGCGGTGATAAATCTGCTCAGAGTCAGAGCAGGAGGCCCACCTCTGGTATGGACCAAGGGAGGGGATGTGCGACTGGGCTCAGGAGTCACCAGGACCTGCTGCATCAGCTTCCTCCTCCAGACAGGGCTGCATCTGTGCCTCCCCTGTTCCCACTGCTCAGAGTAGGCCAACAAGGAGAGGGAAGACCTCAACCATCTTTCTGACAGTGGCTTTTTCATAAGCCTGTAGGACCTCTATTCTTTCCCCCAGGAATGTGTATAGATGGGATGACTGGCACTGTTCAGGTGCCACCCTAAAAACACACCCCTGCTCTCTACTGAGGAAACCATCCCATGGAATAATACCCATTGAGTCTGAAAAGACACCAATTGCTGAGCATGATAATTAAATATGAAGTCTGGGTGAAGACTTTCATCACATGTGCACAACAGGATCAACCTCTCTGCAACAGTTCAAAGCAAAGTAATCATTTGGACCAACTATTGTTGAGGCTTAGAAGAAAGAAGCTCTGCATTTCAATAATTTCATCATCCATCTAGGTTTACAGACAGGTAAAACAACAGAATTAGTTCAACCAACATCAGAAGGGCTCTGTTTTTCGCCAAGGGAATTATATAGTCATCACTCATAAATATGTTACATTCAAGAACTAGCCCAGTCCGGGATTTACAATGTTGGTCTGTGGCTGTGGGCACACTGGAATTTGCTGCTGTTTATTTTAGTTTTAATATGCACAATAACCAAGAAAAACGTTAATTTAACTGGGGAGGAAATTAAGCAATCATTATATTTCAAGATATTTCCACCTCTAAGAATATGTTAATAGAACAGAAGATCTCTTCATCATCTTGCACATTTATCCTTGATATGGCATAGTGACCTGTTCAAATATAAAAACATTTCCATGGGCTCACTACACAGTTTTGTATAGAATGTTCTGAAGTGCCAAAAGTTACTTAGGACCTCAAGAGCAACTCCAGTAATTTCCACAGTGTAGTTGCTTTAAGCTGGTATTTTGCTGAAAACATGATCTATCCATGTAATGAATGGGACTATTTATGTATGGAGAGTAGGATTTGGTTTCAAAAGTGGTCTTGAGCAATGAACAAACTGTTTCAGTTACAATTAACGAGTAGCTTTGGAACAGAAAAGGAGCAGGTAACAAAACAAAAGCAAAAACTATGGTACATAGAATAAAATATCAAGTTGTGGGACTGCAGAACAAACGTTTTTTAAGTGTTTTCTGTAATATTTTTACCAGGATTATATTACAGTGAGGATTAAATTAAAAAAAAACCCTTAAGATTTCACCATTAAAACGTTTGTGTAGTCACCTGACTGAAAAGCTGTGCAAGAGCCTGTAATGATCACCATCTGGGAAACAGATGCAGATAATTAAGGAGAGTAATTCCTTGAGCTTTATGTTGCCATTCATTAGAAATTAATTTTACTCAAGATGATTAAAGCACAAAATAATTTTCAGCAGTAGAGCATCCTGTAAATTGTAATCATGCAGTAATTGCACCCTGTTTTTGACTAAGTCTGGAAGTTTTTCTTGGGAGAGAAATACCAACCCTTTCAATAGAGAATGGAGAGGAGAGGGATGTTCAACCAAATATGGTGAATAAATGTTAAGTAAGAGGAGCTTATTTAATGTGAAATAGAAGGTGGCACTACTAGGTCAGCAAGAAGATAATATAGAGATCAGACTGTCTTTATGGTTCTTAGCCAGATGGTCACTATAAAAGGAATTGATCTAGCAAGTATCTAGTACGGCTGTTTTTTTATTCCAGTTCAGCAAAGCATCAAATTCATCCTTATATTTCCTGATATTTAAACACATGCTTTAATACTTTGCTGTGTTGTGGCTATTTGGATTGATATTTTGTCCTGCACCTTCTAGTTTTGCAAATATAAGCATGCAAGACCATCTGTATGCTGACACCTATGCTACAGTTCCAAACCAATCCACAATTAAATGTGAAATAACCAGTTTTGTTTATATGTGTAATAACCACAGAGGTAGTTTTGTAGTCAGCTCCATGTTCGGATATAAATATCATCAAGAGGCAGAAAAAGGAGTAAAGGTTTTAAGAAACCATAGATGTCATGAAAAAGGGTAGAAAAACAGTGAAACAGAATAGTAAAAGAATTTCTAGTTCAGAAGAGGATGTAAATAAGTGCTTAGTTGTATGTGCTTAAGTGGGGCTATGCAAGTGCTTAAATTTAGGCATATTGTGTAATGTATTTCTGGATGTGTCAGAATGGGGACTGTTTCTACATGAAAGCTAAATTTCAGACACTTATATAAAATTATTATCACCCATAAGCTGCTAGATATTGCGACTTAATGTTTTCTCTTTCTTTGAAATACAGCTAATGGGTCTCATGTCTAGACACTCTGTGCAGAATCCGACTCTTTGATAAGGATCATCTTCTGTAAATCACATCCCCAGGACCATGCTTGATGCTGCAAAAGTGAAATGTGCTTGCTAGAGTTTCTGTGCAAAGGCACAACTAAAAACCAAATGTTTATTTCAAATTCAATTTTACAGCATTGACATCTTCATTCTGATTTATAGCAACGTCATTCTTTTTACTATCAAATCAATAATTAACAAGGTAGCACAGATACCAGTTTATGCTACAGCTTTCATTGGATTGTTCAAGATACTGTTTCACGGGCTACTCTGAAAAGCTTTTTGTTGCTGCTCCAGTTTATATATGGAAATATCACTTAAGATTATTTTGACCACCCACCCTAAGAAACCTCTTTATGGAAAGGAACAGTAGGATCTTAGTATAGTTAACAGTAAGGATAATTAGATCCACTATAATTAACTGACCCATGTAATCAATGAAGAAAAGATAATTAAAAAAATCCAAGCGTAATACGCAGAAAGTATATTCTCTTCATTTACTTTGACAGGATTTTCTTAATCATAATACAGCAGAGTGTAAAGGGGAATATTTAAGTTTAGATTTATATGGTTATTTAAAATTGAATCTAAAGAGTAATAACCAATTAATATGTTGTTCTTAGGGGATAGCCAGCAGCAATAGATTCCACTGCAAATCCAAAAGAATCCATGAAAACAGTGTCAGACTGGGCTGCTGTTGACAGGCAATTCTGCAGGTCTGGCACCCATCCCTCTCACTTCTGGAGATCCTTTGGGGTGGATGGGGACTAGGAACAAAATTCAAATGGTGTTGGGTAGCAGACACCTCTCCCCAACCACCGTCCCTCCCCAGTGCAGCCAGTGCAGAAGAAAACTATACTTTAAAACCAACCTTCCAAGTAGCATTTGTCCTTCTGCACCGGCCCAGGGCTCCAGCCAGACTGGGCAGCTGCCCAGCACCCCAGGGAAGGGAGGCAGCTCTGCTCCGCTGGAGCCAGTGAGCCCCTCTGTGGGGGTCCTGCTCCTGCCACACTGGGGACTACGGAGGGGCACATGGCTCTTTTCAGCCACTCAAAAACATTGATACTTTCCTGGCCAATATGCTGGCCACCACAGACCTTTAGCATTTTCCACTCATGCGTGTAAAACATGCTGCTGAAATTCACAGCTTGCTATCAGCAAATATTAATCGTTGATTGTCTCTTTATAAACTATTTATAACCTTAATAACACATGATCCATGCAACCAAAGGAGGAGAATCTGCTTTGGCAGTAATGCACAGGAGAAAAAAAAAGGAAGCCTTTCCTAGAACTTGGTAAACTTGGCCATCATCATCATCATCCTCCTCTTTGTGCTGGGGCCAGAATGTCTTTTCAGTAATATTTGCAAAGTCAATACGTGTACAACCTGTTACAAATTATAGGGCATTGCTACAATGCCACTTCTCTAGTCCAGACCTTATTTTGAGGGGAGGTAAAACATATGAAATAGAAAGGGTAGATTATTTAGACAAATGAGAAATCTTTCTATTCTAGAAGTTACTGTGGATGATCAACTCTGTGAGATTCCACAGGTTTTTTTATTGAACCATCCTTGCAACAAAATAATATTAAATATCATCTACCAGTTAAAATGTTTGAACACCTTGTAAGGGAGGGTAAAGGTAGTTTGCAAGAAATATCACTAAGATCAATGACTATTTTTAGAAACAGTCATTTGTAATGTTACTTGATTCTCTTTCAATCAGCCCTGAAGCACAGACAATGTTCTTAAGATTTGCTGCGTCTAAATATAAATGTTTCTTATACTACTCTATACTTCATTAAAAGTAACGGTAGAAAAGACTTTCAATGCTCAACATGAACCCTCTCATATAAAATATCCTGTCAGTTCTGTTTGTAATAAAAAAAAATCTCTATCTTCAAATGCAAATAACCCTGGTTTGTTTGGCATAAGTGGAGTATATGCCTTGTATGTATCCTGAGCAGTTCCTGCAAGTAATACTAAAGCCATAAAACCTTCCATGTCCCCTCCTTAATTTCTATATCACCCATCTAGTTTTCACAACAAAATTTCTGTCAGAGTACCTTCCATCCCACCACCAAATTAATCTTTTTATAACTAACTTTAACCTCTGGTTCACATCTCTTACAAAACAGCAGCAGTGTTATTCTTTCGGTTCACAGACATGCACAAATAAACCTTCTGAGGCTTTCTGCAACAACCACTCGCATTAAAATACACTAAAAAGAAAAATAACACAACTTTTTGGAACCATCGTTTGGACCAGTTGTGCCACAATGTGATACCCAAAGGAATCAAACACTCATTACTTTTAAACAAGTTCTTGAATCTCCGTTATAAGTTATAAAAGAAGTAATAGTATTAGAGTACTTGCTGCATGCAGGGACTGTCATAACCTTTTTTGACTGCTGAATTCTATATTGTGTGGTGGTCAATAAATTTGATTACTACATTCTGATTTCTTCTGAGTTTGGACAGAATTGATGAGAAATAGCTGCTGACCAGCTGCCTGTGATGCTCTGAAGTATTCTTCTGAGGGGAAAAAATGACAAATTAAGAACTTGGAGATTTCAGTAGCAGCAAGCAAAAATACATATTAGACTGTGTGTAATTTTGCCAAAAAGTAATCTGCCTGGGGTCACTGCCAGTATAACAGCTCCATGTCTGAGCTGCGAATGAACATCTCTGCCATGCTGGTGCTGTATGTGGGGTGCTGCCTTCGGTAGTCGGATGCCCCCCACGGCCACCTGGCCTCTGCAGCACGGGGAGCAGAGCCCAACAAAGCTGCACCCCAGGGGCACACACTGATGGCAAATAGCACAGGGCTTTCTGGAGCAAGCTACTGTCCTCTGACAAAAGTAAGGAGCAGTTATGGTGAAAACCCTTGCAAATTCAGTGGAGAAGCCATACTGCTCCATGAAGAGGGTAGAAACCAAACGGTGTTACAGCAGTGACAGTTTGCTTCCCTACTCAGCATGAGGAAGAACTTCCCTCACCTCTTTCCTCACTTTCTTTGCTTTAACCCCTGCCATCTCAACTGAGTCAGGTGGTGCACTGCTCAGTGAAGGCTCAACCATTTACACCTTGGAAAGAGTAATTACCTATGGGTTGGTGTCTTCTCTACACAGGAATACAACACATGTAAGCTCTGGCAAGGTATGTGTCCCAACGGGAGTGAAAATTATTTAGAAAATGTTCTGAAAAATTAAAAGCCAATTACTTTCTCAGTATCTGCAGGATTCTTTATCGCAGAGCTCCTGCTTATGGCTCAGCAACACAATTAAACAATAGAGATCATTCATTATCATAACCAAAAAGCATTTAGTGAGCTGAGACAAGGTATTTGAAGCATATTCCCGAGCCACACAGGTGAGGACTGATCCTGCTTCATTCTCAGACTGCCACCATGGGTTGCAGGTCCCCCAATAAATTGACTTCCAAAGCAAATTGACTTCTGAAAATTGTGAGGACAGAAATACCTTAATTGTCTTGTTCAGTCTTTTGCTTTAATAAAAAAAAAATGTTGAACTTTTAATTCATTGGCATAAAAATCATCATTTACTGAATACAAGTCAAACTGGTGACATGGTCGTACTTCTAAAGACCATGTCAGAATGTGTGTGTCTTGGAGAATTAAAAACTGGGGCACATGTCTCTGAAAGGCTTACATACCTTAACAGAAAGTGGTATGAGACCTCTGCAGTTTGGCCAGAAATGTTTAGAGTCCAAAATCACTTAAAAGACAAGTATGCCAATACTCTTCCCAATACAAATTTTTCCTGATCAAAATATGAAAATAATTTTAAAATCTGAAGTTGAAACTGTTATTTTTAATCAAAGGGGTTTGTGTTGGTATCCATAATTATAACAGATAAGTTACCTTTTTTTTCAGTGGATCGTTCATTTTATAAATAGATCTTTTAGAAAACTAATAATGTCATTATAATGCTGTTAATCTCTCAGGTTGACAGCTATAGTGCCCTCAGCCCTGGCATTAGAAGGAAAATACTTCTGAACTCCTATCTATAAGCCATTTCTCTTTAGTTTCAAATTGTATTAAAACTAAGAAAAGGTTACTCTATTTATTTTGGAAATATTACACCCAAAGGAGAAGTTTAAGCAGCAAGAACAAAGCCACCAGGGTGCAACCTAAACAAAGTTATTCTTAAAAGCAGATGATGTATTATTTTACTGTGAGCAAAATGTTATGCAATAGTAATTTGTCTCTGAAAGTAAGTTCATAGGGCAAAAATATCTGACTGTGAGTCATGAAGTGAAAACTGAGCAAAATTACTATAGGGACTTCTGAATTAACCTGGATAAAGTAGTTCCTAGGAAACTCATTAACTTACTTTCAAGAAAACAGCAGTAAAAGCGATATTAAGTAACTGTTCTGTGCTGTTGATCCTGGATCATGTGCAGAGGGCCAAAGCAAATATTTTAATCATTAAGATACAGTACAATGGTAGAGCCTGTTTGGCTCAGTGGCCTGCAGAGCAGCAGCTCCCATGGCCAAAAGCATCCCTCTCCTGTCAGGGCCATGCAAGCCAAGGACAGTCCAATCTGGCAAGATGTTTGCTGGTGCAGACACAGTGATAAACAAAGCAACATTAGCATGTGTCTAAAAAAACCACAGAGGAAATGGAAAGAAAAAAATCATTATTGCTTCTACAAAAAGAAGTTCTCTCAACAAATCAACTGCAGATGAACTGGTTGACAGTCAGTGAACCGGTCACCATGTTTGCGTCTCTCCAGGCCATGGGCCAGTCGTTCCCACTGTAGCCAAAAACACATGGTCTCTCCAGATATCACTCTCACAGAGCAAATGAAAAAGCAGTTTCTTTCCACAGAGTCATGGTAAGCACATCGAGAGTCTCATTGGCACAGTTGCACGATAGATTTTCTTGGTACATTAAGGTTCTTCTGCATTTGGTCATTGAGACAGTGATAGCTTAAGCTCTGCAGAAGTTAGTCACTGAACTGTTACAACATTTTACTACCTATGTATTCCTACATCCAATATTATTTTGAGATAAACACTTCTTGCTTTTAATTACTTATGTAGATTTAATTATTTATTTCAATTTATTATATATATATATATATATATATTTATATAGCTATTCATTAAGAAGGGCTTCTTCACATGAAGACATTCCATAAAATTGATCAGAATTAATTTTTAGAATGGACTGATGAAACTGAACCAAACCTCTTGGGAAACTGTGCTTTTATAGGGAATTAAGGTGAATTGAAATAATTCGGGTTTTGCATTGGAAATAAAATATAGCCATTTCATTTCTCTATGACATACAAAACATAGTGCAGTTTTACTGATCCACTATAAATTCTTACTGTTACTTAGTTCAGGGAAGTTTTCCTATGTTCTGTCCCAGTGATACGCCCAAAGTACCTACTCCTTGTGCCATCAGTCACCAAAAGGCTGTGTAGTACTAAACAATCAATACACAGGCAGTTTGTCAATATACCACCTTTTCTTTTTAAAAAGGCAGTAAGTAGTACTAAAAAGGCTAACATTTTCTTTTCACTCAGTGATTTGTCTAAAAAATTATGAGAACAGTCACACTGAGCAGCAAGATTATTGTATCTGGAAGCATTGTGCAACACAAGGCATTTAAAAGTGTATATTCTTCTTCCCCCTTAATTATGCAGCCTATATTTTGCCCAATTACGCATCTGGAATTAATGCGAATGTTTGTTAAAGACTGTAACATATCTTTTCAGGGTATCACAGCAGTGCTGGGGTGGATGATCTTTGCGCCCTTGGCTGTGTTTCAGCTGAGTTTCAATTATGAGCACTGTCCCTCTTTTTCTTGGTCACGGTGATAAAGACAGGTGCTGACAGTCATGTTTAGAATCCTTTTTCCTTCTGTGGTCAGCAAGGTAACTAATTTCTTTTCTAGAGCCCGAGGTGCTTTTCCCGAACTTCTGATATTGTGTGCAACTTGTTGAACCCTTCAGAAACTGCCTTTATTTCTCTAGTAACTGTAGTTGTAGAGGCTTAGGTTTTCAGTGACTATACAAGTCAACAAATACTGGCTGCACACAGTTATTCTGTATGATAACTCAAAATTTAAGCCTTACTGATTTTTATAATCACTAGCCCATTAATTCCATTCAATCTAATTACTTAGCTGTATAAAATTTTAAAAGACAGTATTTCCTATTTATTGCTACCTATATTTGTATGTCAGGCATTATAGTTGTTTTCTTGCCTAATTATAGAGAGAAACCCTACTATTCCACACATATTTAGAATTGTGAGTAAATATTAATATTTGCTAAATTAATACTGTATATCCAGCTGACTGGTTTGTTAACCTGGGCTAAGCTATCTATAGTAAATACAAATAATGGGGTTGGTGTTTTCCATTTTCTTATTGATTTATCATATTAGTAAGTCCTTGTGCGAAGATAAGCTATCACCCTTTGAATGTCAGAAACAAATGCAGCAAATAGCTAAATGACATACTGTGTCTCACATCAATACTCTGACTACCTTGTGTTCATGTTTCGATCAAATCAAACTGCAGTTTGTATTCTAAATTTTGTATCTGGTCAGACTATGCTCACAGGACAGCCACTTGACCTTTCTGTTCTGAATGTCAAAGTGAAACACATCTCTAAAAGGTAAGTACAGCCAGAAGATCCACTAGACCACTGGGCATTCATGGGTCCACACAAACCTAGGACTGTTTCTATCTTAGTGACTGATTTAAAATACCACGGCAGAACCAAATCATTATGGGCTTTAGAAGGCTCTTATGAATGGATGGGACCTCAACTAATTTTAAAATTTTTTTGAGAAATTAGAGTCCAAGGTTAATTGCCATCACCCTTTCTTGCAGCTGGGGAGACTGAACAAAATCAAAAGATCCTTCCAGTGGAGATGATGCCTGTAGGCAGGGACATACAGAGCTGCGCCCTGCCCAGAGGTAACAGTGAAAATATTTAGTGGAAAGGTTCTCATGCGGCACAGTTTAAAAAGTTCTTCATATCAACAAATTTGTCCAAACCTTCAGCTGCCAGCCCCCACCTTGTGTTTCTCTCTAGAACTAACCGCAAATAACACCATGCTTGCTGCAGGGAACGGGCTGTCAGCATTCACTTTGTGGTTTTGATTGAAAGCTGCTTTAAACCCATGGTACAGCCCAGGTAAAGGGCTTTAAGGCAGTATCTAATTGATTTGGTATATCAGTTAACAAGCCTTCTCTTGAATGTTCAGGTACAATTTAGTCCCTTTGTCCTCAATTTTCCATAGCTGGAGAAAGGATATGGAGCAGGCTGTAAAGTCCCAACAGCAAAGGAACTGTAAGATGATTTTGTACATCTTGTGGCCTTTCTTGAAATTTCCACAATTCTTGCCTAACAGAATTGTTTGATAAGCTCAAAAACGACCAAGCTCTTTGTTCAAAAACAGAGTTGGCCTTCTGGTTCTTCTTTGGCAGTGCTTGGTACTGTGCAGCCAGGGGTAGCTGGGAGAGTTGCTGTTAGATCAGAGGTAACGGAGAACAAATATTAATGGTGTTACTAGAGGCATTTTCTACATTTCACCTTATGGATTGCTCTAAATTGCCATCTGACCTATGCTACGTCCTATGGTACCTGGCAGGAGCCAGGAAGTATCACTGACAAATTGTCTGAACTCTTCACTGTCTCCTCTGCTCACTAAAGCAGCTTAGAGAGACATTCTGTCCTCATAGCTGCACCCAAAATAAAAATGATCCTCTTCTTTTTTTTTTTTTTTTTTTTTTTTTTTTTTTTTTTTTTCTTTCAAGAAAGCCCTCAGGTCATGAATGTTTTTTGGATGGGAGGGATCAGACTTGCACTACCACCTACTCACATTTATTTCACTTAAAAAGCTTCCATTTCCTTAGTTATTTTTCCCATTTTCTATTGGGAGATTATAACTGGATACCTATGAAGAGCCTTTACAGTTAGGAGACAAGTTATCCCTTTTAGAAATATCAATACATGAGCACAAGGAAGATGGGTACTTCATGATTTCAAGATGTGTTTCAGCTAATGCACACCAAGAAACCTTCCGGTCTCACAAAATGAGGGCCTAGAGAGGGTCAAAAAAAGAGAAATGGTCTACAATATCCCTTACTGACTGCTATTTTATTTATGCCTGGGCAATTTCCAACACTGGGAGCATTAAGTCTGTAACAATCTGTTGCAGGAACAAAGATAACAGCACAACACTTTCTTAATATCTTGAGAAAATTAAAACCAGAAATCCCCATTCCTCTAAAGCAATTTCTGAACATGGAGGAATATATAGCCACAGCTTGATTTCAGTCTCTGCAGATTTTCTAAGCAGAGTTTCTCAATCACCAGGCTGGTTGAAAGAGTATATGCTGGTTTTGGTTTTGTCCTGATGTCCTTGCTGTATTTATTTTGTACATCTAATGGTTTGTGTCTCCAATTCTGAGTTGCTGAGCCTTTCTTCAGAAGAAAAATAGACAACTTTCTCAGAGGCGTCATCACAATATAAAAGCAGAGAAGCTCCAGAGACAGCAACATCTGTGGTAGAGCTGGCAGTAGGAGGATGGAATTCAACCCAACACCTTTGTTGTACTCCTTGCCACAGGCAGGACCTTCCAGGGCCTCATGTTCTCCTTCAGCTGACTCCCAGCTGTTGAGCATCTGTCCAGTAAGATGTGGCCACAGCACTTAGCCTCAAGCATGATCTTCCCAACCCTCTGTTCTCACTTTACCTCTCTTAGGGAAATAAAGCTGCCTGCTTTGAGACCCTTGTTGAGTAGGCTGAGTGGGTATGTACCCACCAACCCAGATGGATACATCCTTGCTTACCAAAATTGGTCTCTGCCAGATTTGCTGGAGAAGAGAAACTTGTGTAGGCAGGCTGTGGAGCACCTGAACTGCCTTTCTACCATCTGGGATGGAAGTGCAAATACTTTCCTCTTTTGCTTTAGCTTTCATCAGCCTGGCTGTCTCCATAGAGTTTTTATGGCCTTTGCCAACACAAACTCCTCAGGGAGAAGAAGCAAAGAGAGCTCTGTGAGGACAACTTTTTAAAAAATGTCCTGCAGTTTCAAGATTTGGATAGCATTAAACAAAATCTTGAACTCGGTATTAATCTAAATATTAGTAAAAGTGTTTGGCATTTTCCTCAGAAAGCCTTTGTAGCAGTGAAGATAGATGAAGCTGGTAGCCACAGTGGAGGCAGGAGGCAATGACTCAGTTACAATGACTGCCACGTTTGGTTTTCATCCCAAGCTGCAAACAGACTGAAGAATCCCAATTAATGGCATTGTGGACCTTAGCATAGAGCACAATAATAATCTCTTTGTCACTAAAATATTCTTTTTCATTATAATCATCTAAACTTAAAAATACCTCAACATCAATTTTCTTTCTATCCTTTTTTCAAAATCCCGTTCAAATTGATGGGATTATTATTATGATGTGATTTTAGAGCCAAGATCTTAACATTGACTCAGAAACTGACAGCCACCCTGATGCTCAGATAACTTGTAGTGTACCCAAATAGTTGCCTTGCTGCAACAACTTTTATGTTGTATTAGTACTGATAACCCCACATGTTAATATAGGGACAGGAGGATTTAAGGCATTGGAAACACCTAAGTCCTGCTTTTTTCCTGTGTCACAGTATTCTGGGTTTCCTTTGGTCCTCCGTACTAATGTACTGAAGTACAAATGTCTACATATACAAAAGTACCTCTTAAGTTGTAAGGGAAGTAAGTGGCATAGTAGTCTGTAGTTCTCCTTTGAGGTGAGGACAGAGCAGATGTCCTGGATTTCACATCTGTGTTGACTACCAGAAGACATTCGTCTTTAATCACAGAAATCTCCATTTTATGGTCCTCTGCTTTCATGTTTCTATTCTATCCTCTTGTTATGTGTTTGCATATGATAGTATCTTTGCATCTGTATCCCATTCCATCTGCTGTATAAGGACTACAATCTGCAAAGGAAAAGTTATGCAAGAGTTTCCAGCACACAGCAAGAGCAATTTACGTGCTTATTGAGGATAAGGGTCTCTCAGTACTCATGCATGGTATGTTTTCATCCTTTATAACTAACCCTACCAATCAGATTGGACTGAGTGACTTCAAAGACCTACAAAATACTACCTTAAAACTGCAAGGTACTGTCTTTAGATACTGCATTTCAACTGTCAGAAGAACTGCAAATTCATCCAAACAGTAACATTTTGAAGACTTTTCTTCCACCTTTTTACTTTTAATTTTTTTTTAATTTCAAAAACAGATCAAGCGAACAGAAGATGGTGCAGAAGAAGGATGCCAGAACTGGGGCTGAAGGATCTATAACTTTGAAGTTCAATGCCTTTGAAGTCGTACTAAATAACACTAGTTCGTGGCAGTAACTAAAAATCACAGTTTTTAACTGTTTATGTGGAATTCTACTTTTACTAGCAAGAATAAGAATACAAGATGTCAGGAAACATTCCTGCAAATATCTGCTGCTAAACACTGTTTTCTATTTTTTTGTCCCATCTCAATTCTCCTTAATTTATCTTCTAAAACTTAAAATTATTCTATCCTTTTCCTACAGCTGTAATCTTCTCATGTGGCAAAAATATTTTTTTTCTTTTGACTTCAAAAAAAGTACACAAATTTATGGTTTACTCATTTCCTAGTTTGCCCATCAGTATTTTGAAGAGAACGTATTTTTTACAGCCAGGATTTTCAAAGTAAACTTGGGCTGATAGATGTGTGAGTTCTGATGAAAGTCTTTAAGGAGTATTGACTACCCTCACCTAAGTGTCAAAGCAGACCAAACACTGATTATTGGATTTTTTGTGGCAAACGAACAAATATAATTTTGTGACGCATTGGACTTCTAATCACTGTTCGCATAGGTGAGAATAAAAACTACAATGGATAGATAGCTACCCTAGAGGTACAAGATTTTATTCCTAGTACAAAAGAAGTATAAACATAGAACTAGGCAAAACCAGACCATACTCAATTACTATTGTAGGGGTTTTAATTATTATTATTTTATATATAATAATTATTATTATTTATATTATACAATTATTATCATTTTTAAGAACTCATTGCTGAAGGTAGCTTCTTTACTCTTTGAACAATATTGTATAGTCTTCATAAAGTCCCAGCTGTTGTGTAAAGAGACTGCCTGAGCATCTTTGTTTTCAGTCTCCGGGGAAGATTATTATTTTATTTTGTGAAGATCATAGTATTTGAATGGGGTAATTTGCTAATATTACCATATAATACAGAAACCCAAGCAAACAAAATTAACTCATCAGTATTTTGCTGTTTCGGTCTTAATTTTTATGTAGAAGTCTTGATTTAGGGGCATTTAGGGGCTTTACTTATGATTTTTCAACTTCTAGGGTTATAAAACCCATATAAAATATCACACTACGCTTCACTGTTTAGTCCACCTTTAATGTTCCCTTCTGTTATTGAGAAGATAGATGACACTTGTACCAGAACATGGATCTGTATCTGTGTCTTTTGAACTTAGTAATATACCATGTTTATTTAATTCTGCATTAAACAAATTGTGTACAGTTCTTTCAGCTTCTCAACTTGATTGCAGTATGCCTTTAAGAAAAATGTAGCAGGCTATGCTTGAAAAATATGATTTAAAATTTATTTGAACATGAAAATGCCTCATTAGCTCTGAAATGTGTTTCTGAGTAATAACAATTAAACAATAAATCACTGTTTGAAGTCAGTTGATTGTCAAAGATACTAATTAAATACAATCTGTTTTCCTTTTTGAAGAAATTTAGATATATTTGAACATAACCATTATGTTAGAAATTATTCACATCTCAGTATGGTATATAAGACCTAATTCTTGCTCCATTTAAATTTGTAGCTAAACTTCATTAAACTTCACAAGTGCAAAACTGGCTTTACAACATATTATAATGTTTGATTCTTCTCTTTTTAGTATTTTTATGCATGTGACTGGATTTGCTTCATAAAAATATAAAAAGGCATTCTAAGAACTGAATAGCTTACTTCTAATTAGAACCACAGCTTCACTTCAACAATACTGTTGCTAGTTGGAGGAAGGTTTTGCAATTATTTTTTTTTTTGTGCAACAGGTACAAGTTTTTGTAAAGGATGAAAGTCATCAGGCTTAATTTGAGTAGCATGGCACCTCTTCTAGTGTGTCCATTTATTTCCCTTGGTTCACTGAAAAGACAATTCCGTTGAAGTCCTCATCATTCAGAATACATAATGAAACATTAATAAATATAGCATGAAGGAAAAGTCATGTCTCTTCCTCAACTAAGACTCTCTGAAGCAAGGAAAGTGTTAATTAAGATGTCCCAAAGCTCATTTCTGATGCTTGACCATAAACTGTCTGCAACTCAGATTCCAAAAGAGATTGATGTCCACCAGACCAGCTCCTTGGCAGACACCAGTGATGGTTCCTGACAATTTGACCTTTGACTGGCTCTTTCTGCTCAGCAAAACCATCTGGAGATAAATGTCCACCATGGATTATCTGAACCTGTATCTACATTAGACACCTAAACCTCCTCCAGGACAACTTGCAAGTGTTTCTCAGTGTCAGGGAGCTGTGACAATGTGAATGACAACTTCAAAAGTAAGACAGTGTCTGCAAGCATGCAAATGTTGAATATTTCTTATAAGCAGAATGGCAAAATATGTTTCTGTACAGTTGTGGGTTTGTTTGTTGAGTTTTTTAAATAATATTTTAAAAACACACGTGGTGCATTGTTTGAGCTTCTTCACTAAAAATCACTGGGAGTTGAGGCTGAGGACATGGGGAAAGTTATTTTGTTACTGGAAACAGAGAGAAGAGGAAAGATCCTACTCTTACCAGTACCTACGGAATATCTCCCAGATTAAGCAGACAGACTAATGAGTAATTAGAGGAAATTGGTCAAAACAGTCAAAGTTGGAAAAATATGTGGATTGTGACTGATGAAAGTCCTGGGTGTCTGCTCTTGTGATTTGCAAAGCCCCTCCAGCTGCTTCCCCTGTGTGGACAGTGCCAGCGATGGGGAAATTTCCAGTGTTGCCCAGTACCTACAAATCCCTCTAACCACAAATGCTTCTCCCTCTTGCTTATCAGGTCCTTCCCTTGCAGGCCCACATCCCCAGCAGGGAGCCCAAAACTCCAGTTTCATCTCTCCTTTCCTTTGCCTCCTCAGCACAGTTACCCAGTTATCAGGGAGCCTCTCTGGGCTTCAGCTGCAGGCTGGACATGAACTCCAGGTTTACAAAAAACTAAGCAAGTTTAGTAAACAGAAGGGATTATTTATACCATCTGCACCTTAAATGCCATTTTGAGTGTTTCAGGAAAGGTCATCTAAAACTGGCAGTCCAGGGCCAGCTCTATATTCACTGGGGATTTTAGTGCCTTTAATGACAGAGTGCATAAAATTTATACCATCCTAATTCATATGTGCAAGATCTTTTTTCACTGCTCTTCACTTAGCATGAGACTTTAAAATCAAATTACTTTTATCATTGTCCTGTACAATAAATGCTAACCAGTGGTTCCTCAAAGCTAGTGTGTTTCATTACCAACTTTTTGCCAATGTTAGCTTTGAGAAAGTCAGATCCAATGGGCAAATCCAAATGTGCTGTATGTTCTCTTTGGGAGAGGTAATTTTCAAAACGGACTGTAAAACTGGACAGAGTTTTACTGTTAAAGTAGATATTTTTATGTTTTAAAAATTTTTCTATACTATCTTACATATATAAACCCACCAAAATATTAGTATACACTTGGTTTTCACAATCTGACCCTGTAAAATGTTTCCTACTAACTTTCTGTAAAAGTTACAGAAAAATGCACAAAGTTGAAGGATGTGATGTTTCATTATTCAGGTACATTTTTAGAAGGTAAAAGGTATGGAATATTTGGGGTTTTTTTGTGTAGCGGGTTAATGTTGAAGTATGTATGTGTAATCCTTTCTCTATAAAAACATAAGTATAATCTCTAGTCTGCACACTGTCTAGTCTAGCATTAACTGATGACACCTCATGGAAAGCATAGTGCAACAAAAACTATATTTTGAAATTTTGGTTTTTTTATTTTGACATGTGGTCCACAGGGATACTTCATTTTGTGTAAGCTTATTGATCATAATACAGTACAAAAAGAATCCAACCACAAGAAGATGAAATAGGACATTCAAATGGAAATGAGAAATATAATTTTAATTTGTGAAGGGCACCATTAGCATATTTTATCAGACAATATCATGTTTAATCTGTTTCAACCTAGAGCTATTAGGCTCATGTCATTTACTTTCAGAGCACAGCAGAATTATTTCAGCTGTTGTATGTGCTCCTGTTGGAAGTTTCATTGTCCCTTAACATTTACACTTGCTGGATTACAAAGTGATCTTCTGGGGCTTTGAAATCTATGCATGTAGACTCTTCAGTGCCATCCTAATCATCAATGAGACCTTTAGGTCTTACCTTTATATAATAAAAATATTTACAGAATATATACAGAACAATATCACTCTAAGAAAAATTCCAAATAAATATCCAAGAGGGACTGGAGGAAATAATTCCAGATATGAAATCTCTGATCTAAAACCTATTGAACAAAATAAAAAGTAGGGAAAATAATATGTATATAAAAGGCAATTAGCTAAACCACCGTAGTCTCTACATGCAACATTTTATCTTTATAATTTCCCAGTGCAGTTGTGAAAGCATGACTGGCAGAGTTTGCTATTTATGTGATCTCCCACACTCAGAAAGTTAGCATCATGGAATATGACAAGGAAGTAGAGACATTTCTTTCCTTTCCTCTGTTTTTAAAGAAAACTTTGCTAAATTTCAATTCTAGGCACATATCGCCACTTCGCACATTTTTCTTCATCCTGCAGTCAGTGCCTGAGCAATGCTAAGAAATCAAATGAAAGTAAGAAGGAAATCAGCATAAGTAGAGCCAATATATCAACATAATTACTGATAACAATGACACCATGTATACCACATTGGTTATCACCAAAAAACAGCGTTCTGAACCATGTCATCTACAACACAGTAGATAAATTGGGTTTTTATTCTTATAATTAGGGGGGAAAAAAAGAGAAAATAGCATTTCCACCATCAGAAGTTTTCCAAAACAGTGTACATTATTCCTCAGTGTACACAAGAAATCTTTAGCAAGAATTGCTAAATATCCCATCCCTTGCACAGTATCAGGGCACCAGTTACACACACTCTTAGGCTTTTAAGTCTGCATGTAGATGAAATATTCTGAAACATGTGCCATATGGAGGGACCAACCTTCATCTTGGATGCTGTCTCACAGTCCCTACTACCCCACAGACTAAAAAACAGTATACTAGAAATTACAGTCAAAAAAAGTAAGGGATTAAACTTTAATGGTGAAGGAGTAACACCCCTAGAAGACCTGCTATCAGAGTTTTATCATAAATATGCACAGGCAGAGACATGTTGGTAGGAGAAATCAGGGAGGCAGCAGCAGCTCCTTCTCAGCTGCTGGGCAGGGCATTCAGCATCACAAGGTTTGAGCGGGATTTCTGTGCTGATTGCTTTTCTCAGAGCTATTCAGGTAACTCGTCTAACCCAGTCTCAGCTGCAGCTTCACTCAGCTGAGAGAAGGATTCCCAGGACAAGTCCCTCAGCTGACCTTGGGACCAGCAGCTGCTTGCCCACATAGCCACAGCGGTACCCAGAAATGAGGTGGGGGTGTGGGGGAGAGGATTTTAAGAACAAAGAAACTGAAGAAAATTTAACACATTTTTTTTGTAAAAGTCTTCTGCCCAAGTTTGTGTCAGAGGTAACTAGACTGACCTTTGCTGTGAATGGAATAATAAGGAAAGACTTTTTAAAAATAAATATAATTAAATAAGATCAACCCCAGATAAACTTTCACCCAGCATCAAACAAATACACTTGTCCTTCCATAATGGGACCACACATAGCAACCCAGGACCATATCTGTGACCATTCATTCTTCATCTTACCTTTCTTCACTCTCCTTCTTTAGGCTCTCAGCAGTGCCTTCCTGTATATAATAAATTCCATTGTGCCGAATTAATATTGGCAAGAATATGCCTTCCTTGTTCTCTCGGAAAAATTAATGTGGTGTTATAAAGCTGAAAATGCTGTATAGTTCAATATTAGGGGCTCTCACCTTGAACTCAGTTGGAGGCCAGCATCTTCCTTCAGTGTAAAATGACAGTGCTCTGAAAAGCCACAGAGCTCTCTTGTTAGCATCACATACTAGCTGCATTAGTTTGCATTTTATTTCCTAGCATGATTCTCTCAGAAATGCTATACGAAATGACTCATGCTAAGGTTTTACTTTCAATAATGGATGTAAATAAAGACATTAGTAATTCAGAAATAGGTATGGAGGAATTTGGCCAAGAAAGTTAGAAGGAGTAATAACATCTATAGTCCAGTACTGAAAATGTATCCTTTATACACTAAAGTGTATCCATTTTAAATATGACAATGAATAGAAAATAATTTCAGGGACAAATAATTTATGAGACTTTAAAAAAGATGTGGTGAAGAGCTCCACTCTGTTCATTCTGAAGATGAAGCAAAACAGCTGTTAATTGATGTCCAGGGACCACCTAGCAAAAGGAGAAGTTCATTCTCAGTCAATATGGGACAATCCAGAACACCTCACGGCATGGCATTATTCACTGAATGTGTTTGTTTGAACAGAGTTCATTGCAGATAAATACATTGAATCCACAACATTTAGCCCAAAGCCATTCGCTTAAATTTAATTCTTTGCTCTTGCCAAAAATACAGCAAGGCAGGCAAAGGGAAATTTTTGTTTGTTTGGAAGATGAGGGGATTGCAAGGGGGATGGCAGGTCTTTCATTTTATCCTCCCTGATAACAATTATATGAGGGTTAGAGGCACTTTATAAATAGCAACAGAAAAGCATTTAATCATGGTATCAACTAACTAAAATGCCAGTTTATTTGTCTTGGGTGATGACAAGATCATCCTTTTCAAAGCACAAGATTTAATTATTCAGTTGCAAAACAGTCAATTTTAGTGAATGTCTCCTGACACTCTCCAAAGAAATCCATATGCTGTGAAGCTGCATTTATGGACCAATTATTTCTAATAGAAACAGCCCGCATTTGACAATGCAGCTTGAAATCATCTGAAACAAACCCAGCAAACCAATGGAGAAAGCATCCCCTCACTTTTAACACTCCCATGAAATATATCCACCAGTGGAGCATGAGGCTGTGTTCTTTAAATATGTTAGAGTATATACTTCATACACTATATATATATATATATATATAGAGATATATATATATAGAGAGAGAGAGAGAGAGAGAGAAAATAAGTTGTTTTTTCCTTAGGACCACATCAAAACTTAGGGAAAGTCAAGTGAAAAAGCGCTCATAGGCCAAAAGTTCATCTTTTTCATCCGGCTGTATAAGATGACTTAATAAAAGCTATTACTTCTCCTTGCAACCTAAACCTCACTAAACATAAAATAAACACACTTTTTGAAAAGGGGTCCCAACCTCCACCTGCAATAAATCTTTACAGTTTACACATAACAGAATATGTTAGGGCGATTTGTGAGGGTATTTGTATCCTTCTGGCTGGTATCTTTAACAGGCAAAATAAACAGGAAAGAGGAAGACAAACTCCTCCTGGTTCCTAACAGTCATCTAGGGAGCCGTGCAAACACCTTGCCCTTTCTGGATGTCAGTCTGGCATACACAGCCATGAGCTGATTATTGAGTTAATTATTCTACGGCCAGATGGTACTGTATGTGAAGGCTGTTGTGCCGATCGCTTTTAAGCATAATTTTTTGAGCCAATCCCCTACTCCCAAATTCATTTGAAGCATCACTTCAGGGTGGTTTCGACAGCAAGTCTGCAGAGAAAGTGCCCTTTACAGGCGGTAAAGTGAAGGAAAATCATCAAACCAAAACAATTAAATCAAGTCTGTTTCTATGCACAACTGGCAACAACTCATTTCTAAACATTTTTCACTGAGATAGAGGCAAGAAATTTATATATTTATTAATAATGCTGGACGAATGACATCCTGTTCCTTTCTCCATGCTATGTTTCTTCACTGGCTGCAGAAGAGGGAAGAAGCATGCAGAGAAGTGCAACCCCCCCAGTACAGTCTGATGCTTTCCATACCCATCACGGGCACCAGGAGACAGAACATAACATTCCATTGTATTTTAAAAGAGTGTTTTCGGCAAGAGTCTCTGCACCACACACCCTAGTCCTGTGCCATGCTGATGAGCATTGCAGGAGCTGCAAACCCAGTTAGGATGGTGGTGTGCACTTCTTACAAAGTAAGAAAAGCTTCAAAATGTGCATGTTGCCATCATGCTCAGGAGGCCCCAGTTGTGGGTCTTGGAAGCATTACAATTCAACCTTCTGGGTTTTAGTTTAATTTTCACTGTTTTCTATTTATACCACAATGGAAGCTGCAATCCAAGGAATTAGTATAACTGAAGAATCAATTAACTGAACACCGATACCAGTATCATCTTCAAAGTGCACTTTAAACTGTTAGGAATCCGAAGACCTTACTCATACAGAAGAAATTGCTAACTGAAATCTTCTCAGTTTGTTTGGAGTCTGATGCAGGGGCTGTCCTTTCCCTCCTTTGCCTTGAAATCACCCCTGCAGAAATAACTGAGGGTCACTGCCATGGTAGATGCTGCTCTGTGCTGCTCTGGCAGCCCTGTGCTTGTCTGAACTGGCAAGAGAGCCAGCTAGCCTCCAGCTTTTTGTGTTGCCAAAACAAAGCAAATTAACTGCAGTGAACAGTTTCCCTTGCTCTGTATTTTTTGGTTTTTTTTTTTTTGTATGTGTGTGTGTATATATATATATATATATA
>NW_020799092.1:46394110-46431001 GCF_003259725.1 Athene cunicularia | reverse complement strand
ACCAAAGGATAGCAATCCCTAAAGCCCAGCTGCTGCACAACTAGGAAGAACCCAGATTCCCAGGATGTGCATCTTGAAGAAATCCAAAATGGAATGAGCTGTGTTTCCATGGAAAGGAAAGATCTTGTATCTGAGGGGTCAGGAATGGCAAACGTGTCTTCCAGGGACAAACATTAATCAGGAAGATTCTCTGAAATACATTGAGTAAGGGAGGAGACTCCTTGGCTTTGGGTTCCTAAAGCATCATCTAACAAAATCAGAAGACTCTAGATAATTAAAGGCAAATCTGGTGGGTTTTTTTTTTGTTTCATTTTCTTTTGTTTTGTTTTGTTTTTAAGGTCATGGCAGCTCTAGGTCTTCCTTAATCCTTGATGGTAAAGAACATGCCAACCTATGTACTTGTGGCCATGTAGCTTCACAGTCCTTTTACTGTTTGTAGGAAATTAGTGAGACTTTTCCTGAGATCTTGTGGAAGAGGAAGGTGGGTTTATTTTAAACAACACTTGTTTAATTCACATTCATTCTGTGAATAGATTTCACTCATTCCCACATCTCAACAGCACTGAGATAGGTCTGCTGAAGTGGTTTGGCCAAGGTGACTTGGTGTGACACAAAGGACATATGATGCTGGCTTGATGAATTCTCATCACAGCATCTGGGTTTTCTTGATTGGTGTACAGGCTTAAGTCCTGCTGGGATCTGAGAGCACGTTGCCATTGCCCCTCCCCCACCCGCACCGGTCGGGCTGGAAGTTAGACACAGACCCGGACTAAAATAACAAGAAATTTAATACAACAGAGTGATAGAACAATCTGAACAACAACAGTAGCAATGGTAACAACAATAAACAGCAATAACAGTGAACAAGACAAACGATACACAGAGAAATACCACTAGCTGGTTTACAGGAAAGCAAAGTTCCCACCACCGAGCCCGCCAAAGAGCCCGGTAAAAAGGTTCTGCCCCTGGACCAGACGCCAGCATGGTATGAATAACCCGACTGGAGATCCCTTCCCCCTCTCTCTCTGCTGGGGAAACCTAACCCTATCCTAGCTGAACCAGGACACCACCTCAGATGTAGGGAGTGGAATGACTTCTCTAGGACATACAACTTTCCAGACCTCCATCGTCTTTCCCTATAGGCTTAACCTCACGAGCACCCCCAGCTCTGTCCAGACATGCTGGAAATACTGACCTTTAGTGTGGTTGTCCTCACAAGCTCTCACTCACCAAATAATTTTGAAATGCACTCATTCATTGGGGTTTTGTCTTAACCAGATTAAAAGAATAGGAGAGCCCTTTCTTGTGTTTAACACCCGCACACTACTCAGAGACAGATAAATAGCAATGAATTCAGGTCACAGACCCAAAGCTGGCTACCAGTGCACAGATTGCCATGTTTCCCTGAGCTGCCTCGGTGCAAAGGCCAAACAACTCAAAAAAAAAAAAAAATCACAGCAGAACATAGAATTTGGGCCAACTGCTCTAACGACAATCCTTCCGTAAGAAGTGAGACTCATCTTTACTCCAAAATACTATAGTTCAAAAGCAGTTTTACACATACATAAAACATACCTAGAAGGTGGGATGAAGGTCAAACCTTGAGGTGATCTGCAAAGGAAATGTCAGTGGAGGAAATGTAGCATTTGCAGTGAAATGAGTAAGACAACCTCATATATGAGAAAGTGGAGATCACCCAATGTGAAATTCCTGCCCATTATTTTTAATTATTGATGAGAAATATTTTTTAATTTCAAACTATGTATTTTAAAATGCAAAGCATATCAAGGAAATACCAGATCCCTACATCACAGACTTGAGGTCTGAGTTTCTCTCTTCTTATCTGTCATTCACACAGCCAGAAAATTCATAGAATGGTTTTGATTGGAAGGGATGTTAAAGACCATCTAGTTCCAACCCCCCTGCCATGGCCAGGGACACCTTCCACTAACCAGGTTGCTCAAAGCCCCGTCCAACCTGGCCTTGAACACTGCCAGGGAGGAGGCAGCCACAGCTTCTCTGGGCAACCTGTGCCAGTGTCTCACCACGCTCCCAGTAAAGAATTTCTTCCTTATATCTAATCCAAATCCACCCTCTTTCAGTTTAAAACCACTAGCCCTTGTCCTATCCCTACAGTCCCTGATAAACAGTCCCTTCCCATCTTCCCTGTAGACCCCTTTCAAGACTGGAAGGCTGCTATAAGGTGTCTCTGGAGCCTTCTCTTCTCTGGGCTGAACACCCCAACTCTCTCAGCCTGTCCTCATAAGGGAGGTGCTCCAAGACCCCTGACTATCTTTGTGGCCTCCTCTGAACCCACTTGAGCAGGTCCCTGTCCTTATGCTCTGGGTGCCCCAAAGCTGGACACAGCACTGAAGGTAGGGTCTCATGAGAGTGGAGTACTGGGAGAGAGTCATCTCCATTGATCTGCTGGCCATGCTTCTCTTGATGCAGCCCAAGACATTGTTGGCTTTCTGGGTTGTGAGTGCACATTGCTGGCTCATAGTCAGTTTTCCATCCACTAATGTCTTTTCCAACCTAGATGATTCTGTGATTCTGTAATACCCCCAGGTCCTCCTTCGCAGGCCATCTCTCAATCCACTCATCATCACCCAGCCTGTATTTGTGCTTGGGATTGCCCCAATCCATGTGCAGGACCTTGCACTTGGCTTTGCTGAACTTCATGAGGTTTGCACAGGCCCACCTGTCAAGCCCGGCAAGGTCCCTCTGGATGGCATCCCTTCCCTCCAGCATGTCGACCACACTACACAGCTTGGTGTCGATGGCAAACTTGCTGAGGGTGCACTCAATCCCGCTGTTTATGTCTCCAACAAAGATGTCAAATAGCACCGGTCCCAACACTAATCTCTGAGGAACAGCACTTGTCCCTGATCTCCACTTGGACTTCGAGTCATTGACCACAACTCTTAGAGTGAAACCATCCAGCCAGTTCCTTATCTACCGAGTGGTCCATTTGTCAAATCCATGTCTCTCCAATTGAGAGACAAGGATGTCATGTGGGACAGTGTCAAGTGCTTTGCACAATTCCAGGTAGCTGATGCCAGTTGTTCTTCCCTTATCCACCCATGCTGTGACCCCATGAGAGAAGGCCACCGGATTTGTCAGACATGATTTTCTCTTAGTGAAGCCACGTTGGTTATCATCAGTCATCTTATTTCCCACGTACCCTAACATAGCTTCCAGGAGGATACACTCCATGATCTTGCCAGGCACAGAGGTGAGACTGACTGGCCTGTAGTTCCCCAGGTCTTCCTTTTTCTCCTTTTTAAAAATGGGGATTATGTTTCTCCTTTTCCAGTCAGCAGGAACCTCACCAGATTGCCACAACTTCTCAAATATAGTGGCTTAGCCACTTCATCTGCCAGTTCCCTCAGGACCCACGGATGCATCTCATCAGGTCCCATGGACCTGTGCACCTTCAGGTTCCTTAGAAGGTCTCAAAACTGATCTTCTCCTACAGTGGGCAGTTCTTCAATCTCCCAGTCCCTGCCTTTGCCTTCAGCATCTTGGGCAGTGTAGCTGGAGCACTTACTGGTGAAGACTGAGGTAAAAAAGTCATTGAGTACCTCAGCTTCTCCATATCCTGGGCAGCCAGGTCTCATGTTTCCTTTCAGAGAGGGCCCACCTTTTCCTTAGTCTTCCTTTTATCACCAATGTACCTATAGAAGCTTTTCTGGTTGTTCTTGACATCCCTGGCCAGATTTAATTCTATCAGGGCTTTGGCCTTCCTAACCTGATCCCTGGCTGCTCAGACAATTTCTCTGTCTTCCTCCTAGTCTACCTGGCCTTGCTTCCACTCTCTGTATATTTTCTTTTTGTGTTTCAGCTTGTTCAGGAGCACATTGTTCATCCATGCAGGCTTCCTGGCATTTTCACCTGACTTCCTCTTCACTAGGATGCATAGAGGAAGTTCAGTTCTTCCTGAACAATATTCTAAGGGGCCTCTCCTTTTCTTCCCACTCTCTCTGACATCAATGGAAATTTCCTTCTTAGCAGTGGGGATGCATCTAGTCCCACCTCTTTAAAAGTACCACTACCAGCAGGAAAGATTCCTCTTCACAATAGATAATATTCTGCATGGATCTGACATTTTCAAAGGCTGGGGAGGTAGACAAGGCAGGACTTAAAAGACATTTGATGGAAATTTAATTTTGCCCTGTCCTTCTCACAGTCTCCTTGAACATCATACATTTATCATACAACCATGGATGCAAAAAATTTTAATATTCTGTCATGAGGTGGTGTTTTCACTATGTTGCCAGGCATCTGTTTTCCCCAAATAATATTTCGCCTGTCAATGGATGACATAAATATAACCAATGGTGTGGTGTTGAAAGGCAATTTCAATGTAAATGAGCTACAAGAGAACAAGAAGATTTTACATGTAGCAGCTTTCCAGCACCTGTAACAAATGACAGGTTCGTCTGCCCAGTGATCTCAGTATATGTTGAGGAGTATTGTGGCAGTTAAGTATGTCCAGATTTCAGGCATTTTGCAATGCAGTAAAGTGACCACTAACAAATACTTCAACAAACCCTTCTGATCAGGCTTTGGTGTGCTTGATCAGGCCATGCAGTGTTTTCTGCTGCATCATTCCCTTTCAAATATGAAAAAAAGCAAGGGAATGAGTCAACATATTGCACTTTTTTATATTTTCTCCTTATTTTTTGAAGGATGGTACTTATGCACAATCAGGTTACAAAATATAATTTCATATCACCAATATTTGAAAAAAAAAATGTTTCCAATTTTGTTAAAATAACTTAGGCATAAGGCCAAATGGACGCAAGAGCTCGATATCTTGAAATTAGACCAGCCTCAGATTTGCCTACATTTAAAATAGCAAATGAGCCACTGGGAACCAAATCCTCTTGACTATACAAAGGCAAAATTTTCATTAACTTCACCCCCTACACAGCTTCCAGATATTACCTATGAGGGTATTGCACATGACCACCATGTCCAGCATGTTCCTCTAACTTACAGCTTTAATTGTTACCTAGGGTGGTGGCTAGTGGTTCCATACTTTTGTGACTCTCTGGAAACTGTGGCAGGGCTGGCTTCAGCAAGGCTATGGCTGAGAACATGGGGATAGGTCACTGTGCTCCCTTGCACACCATTCAGGATGTGCCCTGCACAGACTATGATAATGGTAAAATGAGGGGAGAAAGGCTCTACAGGCATGGTGGGTTGACTTTGGCTGGCCACCAGGTGCCCACCAAGGCACTTTCTCACTCCTCCTCCTCAGCAGGATGGGTGAGAAAATATGATGAAAAGCTCACAGGTCAAGATACGGACAGTGAGATTGCTCATAAGTTACCACCGTGGGCAAAACAGACTTGACTTGGGGAAGATTAATTGTATTTATTGCCAATTAATGACAGAGTAGAATACTGAAAAATAAAAATAAATCTAAAACCACCTTCACTCCACCCCTCCCTTCTTCCCAGACTCAACTTCAGTCCTCATGTCTCTACCTCCTCCCCACCAGCAGTGCAGGGGACTAGGGAATGGGAGTCGATACCGGTTCATAACACGTGGTGTCTGCTGCTCCAGCATGAGGTCCCTCCCAATGGATACAGTCCTGCATGAGCTACTCCAGCTTGGGCCCTTCCTCAGGCTGTGGTTCTTTAAGAACAGCTCCAGCTTGGGTCCCTTCCATGGGGTGCAGTCCTTCAGGAACAGACTGCTCTGGTGTGGATCCCCCACAGGGTCGCAGGTTCTGCCAGCAAACCTGCTCCAGTGTGGGCTCCTCCCTCCACGGAGCCACAGCTCCTGCCAGGAACCTTCTCTGCAGCATCCTCCAGGGCACCTGCTGGCTCTGGTGTGGGGTCCTCCACAGGCTGCAGGGGCACAGCCTCACTCACCATGGTCTTCACCACAGGCTGCAGGGGAATCTCTGCTCTGGCACCTGAAGCACCTCCTGCCCCTCCTTCTTCACTGACCTTGCCATTTACAGAGTTGTTTCTCTCACAGCTTTCTCACTCTCCATCATAGCTGCTGCTCAGCATTTTCTACCCTTTCTTGAATATGCTATCACAGAGGTGCTACCAACATTGCTGATGAGCTCAGCTTTGGACAGCAGTGGGTCTGTCGCAGAGCTGGCTGCCGCTGGCTCTGTCCAACATGGGGGCAGCTCCTGGTGTCTTCTTACAGAAGCCACCCCTGCAGCCCCCCACTGCCAAAACCTTGCCACAGAAACCGAACACAACAGGCAACCCCTTCAGCAGTCCATCCTCATGATAATTCCAGTCAAAACCAGATCTACCATATCTAAAATTTGCTTATGGGAATTAGTATCAGCTTTTGGTCAATGTTCTTAGTGAAAAGGGGCTGCTGCTGTATGAATACACAGCTGATAGCTATGAACAGCACCATCACTAGATACTATGAAGAAAATGGGAGTCAGCTGAACAGAAGAGCTGGAGACTGAATCCTGAATTTTAGGAAAGCAGGTAGTCCATGCTTCAAGCCAGTAGAAATCAAATGAGTTAAGTGCCATGAATTTTCACACTTCATCCCCTAATCATATTTCTGACCCATTTAAAGCTGAATTCTGAAAATGATTACAGCAGTGTATGATGCTTAATGCTTCATGTAGCCTACACAAAATACTATGCTGCTTCTTTTGTGGTAATTGTTTCTTTGTTTAATTTTTTCCCTTTCTTTTTGCACACATTTTTGTATGCATCTTTTTTCTGTATGGTTTTGAAATGCATAATGAGATGCCAAAGTGCAGTGAGGTTACAGAATTATAACCTCAATTTTCCTGATTTTATTTACTATTGAATTTCAGAATGCACATTTTCTACTGCTCTGGGAATAATGAAATTCAACAGAACTATTTAAAAAAGATGGAGAAATCTATATAGTGTCCCGGTTTGTTCTAAGGAAAGCTGCATCTATGAATCACTTCATTTCCATTACGTCCCCAGACTATCATTACTTTCTTTCCTCTCTACCATGTATTTTTCTCTGACTTCTTGGGTTTACTATAAAGATCAGTATCTGTTTCCTGAAGGCAGGCGAGAATTTTTTTATCCTCCACTTGAAAAGGGTGGTGTATCATCCATGCCTGCATTATCTAAAACAGTGTTTCTCAAACAAGGGATGGGGGCTGATAAGGATGTGTGTCAGTCTCCAGTAGTTGAGGCCTTTGGTAGTTGAAGCCTTTGAATAGATCACTGAAGGTTTTGAGGCAGATACCAGACTGCTTTTCCAGATATAATCCTCAGCATGTCAGCTGTGGCTTTCTTACATGTAAAAGTATGGATCAAGCTCTTTATTTTTGTTCCCCCTTACCAATAGCTGTGTTACTGTTAAGAGGAGTGGGACATGTTGTGCAAACTACATCCCATTTGTATTTGGTGCTGGCTAAAGGAACAGCTCCATTACCTATAAGCAGCTAATTCCACATCTAATATGGTTACAAATTTCCCACAAGCAAGTTTTCCTTCATCTTCATTATCATGTAGCTACAGACAGTCTCCACCATGCAGATCCACTTCATGACAGAGGCAGAAGGAAGGGGGTGTCTCAGAGAGGGTGAGATGAGAGGCTAGGATGGGGTGATGTGGCAAATGTGTGGAGCAGGTCTTGCTGTGAATCCCTGTGCCTCTTCACAAGCGCTCACCGGCACCAGAGAAGCACCACACAGGGGGATTGGGGAGGACCTGCTGGAGAAGACAGGGGAGAGAAAGTCAGGCTGAGGAAGTGTGTGGCTCTTATCTGCTCTTGTCTGCGTTCATAAAAAATGTTGATCCTGTTTCTGTCACATACCTTCGATACAGGAATTATTTTAGAGGGATTTTTGCTTAATTTACATTAGACACCACCTTTGCCTGACGTACACCTTTCTAATGAATTTGCTTTGCTTCCTAGTGAATACAAAATGTTCAATCGATAAGGTTGAATATTCTGAAGCCACTTTTTGTGGCTAGATCCATGTAAAATAGTTTTAGTGTGACCAGGGCTCTGGCTCTGAGGTCTATTCCCCCAGTCAGTCATAGGGCTTATGGAAAGAGCATGTAACTCATGGCCTGAAGCCAGGTCTTTTTAACATCACCCCCTTAAGAGCTCAGTTTGTTGGTGGTGAATAAACTTTTAATTCATAGCTCATTTCCAGCATAGTGCAGAGTTAAAACAAGCCAGAAATTGCTATTTGACTTTTATAAGACCAAAAATTTTCTGCTTTAACAACAGATGATTTTGGCTATTTTATTATACCACCATAATTTACATAATTCCTACTGAAACTGATTCACACAAATACCTTAGATATGCAGGTAAGTTCTCATATCCCTTTCAGCAAAGAAAAAAATTATTACCCTGTAGTGTGTAGAAGGGTAATTTTGCTCAGTTCACTACCAGACTTGCTTGAGCTTAAAGATGCAAATGTGAAAATAAACAAAACTTTTTTTTTTTTTTTTTTTTTCCTCCTGATTCTGCATGACTCTTGAAACTTCCAAGAGCTTCCATTGCCTTGCTCAGATAATTTTGCCTCTGGGAGAAAAGGATGAGACCACTGAGAGTTGATGGTACAAGACAGATGGGAATCTCTCATAAATGGCTGTGTATTTCCAGCCTCCTGCAAAGAGATGATTCCAATCCTCTCTCTGTGTCATTCAAATGCCAGAAACAACAGAGGTAGGCAGTAGACACTGAAGACATCAGAAGGACTTTTATGAGGCAGGGTAGCATCCCTTAAATGCCACAGTAGCTATGATGAGAGACAGAACCTGGCATACACAAATATAATTGAGTTCCAGTTTTACCACATGACATGTTTTATTCATAGGGTATGCTACATATTTTTTAAATTGCTTCTTGTCATTTAAGAAGGTTTTTCAGGGAGAGACCTTATGTTTTTTAAATAGTTGATGGAGTTGGAAAAAGTGAGCAAGTTTTCTTGTTTGGAGTTCCTTCATTAGCCCTGACAAGTTGCAAGTCCCTGCTATTGCTTGTCCAAATGACTTTCCTTGACAGTGAGGGGGAGGAGAGAAGAACACAAGGAAAGAGAAAGAAGGGTCATGGAAAGGTGGCACACAGAAACACACTGTCTGAATTTCTATTGTGAAACCTTCTCATTTCTGTCTTACCCAAATTATATATATATATATATATATACACATTTATTTCAGAAGCCTCAGTGGAGTATTCTCATTTCATTAGAGCTGCAGTTAGTTATATAGTGTATATGAGTTATATACAAGTGTACAAGAACAGTTATATAAAAGTATGAACAGATCTCCTGCCAGTCACTACTAGTTCGCCCCAAAACTCAAGTTTTAAGGAAAATGTAGAAAATGCTGTGTCTGAGTTAAACATGATACATTTCTGGATGCTCAACCCTTCTCAGACTTCAGAGAAATATACTGACTGTGAGCCTGCATCGTTGATGCTAGCCGTTTGAGGACATCTGAGTTCATGCACTGCCATTAAGCTTTGAGAATGATTGCTTCAGCTTCCTTACTCAGTCATGGTCTGCAGTGTTCTGGTTATGCTACAGTTTTAGTCAAATCACACAGAAATTAAGTTAACTTCTTAGTTTCATGCTACGATATCTACTTCTTCTCCAGCCTTTCATGATACAAAAGAAGGATGCAGATCATAAAGGAGCCTTCAAGGACCATGGCAGTGCCATGGCATGAGGCACTGCAAAATGTTGAGTATTGCTGCAAGCCAAAGAGACAAAGGGAACAACATAGCTCACACCAGGACTCTGTCCAGCCACAGCTCGACAGCAGAGAGACTAATGGGCCCCTCATCTACCAGGGCTGTGGAGCAGGGCTGCACAGACACTCACCCAGAGTATTTCCAAATGTTAGCATCCTGTACATTGTCCAAATAAATATAAAAGGTTTGCATCCTGTGTGTGATGCAGGATTTGCAGAACAAAGAGAAAAGACTATTTTTTAAAATTCAGTCCATTTTAAGGCAACTACTATACCTGAAGGCATTTCCCCTCCATACATGATATGCTGTGATTAACATTTTCTTTAATTCAGTGACTGGAACAAGCACAGCTTTCTCCCCAAACGTAAGCTGTCTTTCCCTTGGGCAACCATATTAAATTCCTCAGGGAGCAAGTGCATCTTTGCTAAGGAAAATGAACCACTGGTCAGGATGAACCAGACACCAGATCTCACCTGGCTACACCACTCTCCCAGGTACTGCACAAATTCAGCTTCCTTCAGTGTGCAACAGCAGAAACCAAGGAGCAGATGTGCAGAAGACAAACCTAGTCACAGAGAGCTGCTTTACACAAGTTGCTGTCGTTTTCCAAGCCTGACTTTGTGAAAGTCGTCTCACAGGACAAAGCTTGTTCTTCTTCGTATTTAAATCCCTAGATGAATTCCTACTCCGCAGGAGCAAAATCTAGTCACTGCTGTACACATGTACTCACTGGCCTCAGCAATGAGTTGTATGTGGTTCTCTATTTGTAGTAGTCCTAAAAGGTAGCATTTGAGGGAGAGGCAGCACAGCCTCAGAGCTCCTGTGTGTATCTCCCAACAATATCTTTAGGACTATGAATAGCAATTTAATGCTGATGAGCAGAGCCCTCAAATTTAAGTGTATTTAAGTAGAGAAGAGAACCTATATTATCATGAAGCTTACTTCAGTGAGGCCTCTTATTTTTGCCCATCACACTACAGGAACCTGGAAGTAGAATTAGCCTTCAGTTATGGTGTACAAATGTAAATGTTAACTTAAAGGTCTCAAAATGTCCAATGTACTCCATGAGGACCTAGTCAGTGGAGGCCAGAAGGTGATTCAGCCCTGCCTGGGGCTTGACTCTGCTGCCCATGCAGAGCCATCTTTTTGAGACAAGTGCTGAGGCCTTGTAAATTTAAGGCACAACCTACACAAGACCTATGCTGCTGCAGGGTATCTGCTGGTGGCCGTCAGGTGCCCTCACACCCTTTCAGGGGCATTAGATGCTGAATGTGTTGGCTGGATCTCACAGACTCTGCTGGGAGCTTCGATACCCACATATGGTCTTCTATGTTTAGGTGTGTGAGTCCCACACCAAACCCTGATTTGGCAGTTTTTATGAACTGTTTGCCACGTCTCCCTTTGCATAACTGCAGCTCTCCTTGAAGGGGTATTTTCAGCTTTGATTATTTTGTTAATTCCTCTTCATTTTAACTGGATTCATGAGGATTTCTGAGGTAGATCAGACATCACTGTTTCATTCATCTTTTGATGATGTAAAAGTACTCTAAAATATTCCTGTCATACAGTTATCACATACTGACTTACTGCTTAATGCAGCACAAAATTCAAATTATAAAATGAAATTAAAATATACTGTTGTAGGCCCAGAAGGGATACAGTATTGTTAGAACTAAGCTGACATCAGGAAATACAGATGTAGCGCATTTCTGTCACATGGCAGGTAGCACCATCAGCTGCATATCCAAAACTGCAGTCACAAACTTATGCAGTAATAGCTTTTTTCCATTTCCCCACCATCCTGTTTACGAAAGTGAGCAAGCAAGGGGAAGTCTACTCAGAACCTTTGCTTGTATAATCTGCTAACAGAGCAGCAACACAGCGGTGGTCCAAGTGGGAGCATGATATTGTGGAACAAAGCACCAGCAGCCAGAACAAGAGGGCTTTCCTCTACTCATCTGGCCAGCCCGTAGGCTTTCAGTGGGTAGCCCACAGAAAAGCTACTGGGTAGGAATGGTGGTATTGAAAGAGTTTCCCTGCTTCAGAGGAGTATTTGTAAATTATTTAATGGCCAAAAGAGCACCAGATGAGTTGCAAAAGAAGAGACAAGTGTTTGAGGGAGTGTTGCCCTTCTATAACACTGTAAGTGCAGCAAGAACTTGTACTTTTTGGCAACTGGTGACATCACAAGATCAAACCCTCATTTATGTTATAAAATGTCTTGTCTGGGTAATACTTCAAAATGGAAAAAAGGGTCACAAAAGACACTTGCTTCTATCCTTCTTACCTTTTAAGGTATTAAAAAGAATATTTTATCATATTATGTGTGTACCATAATAATTCCTGTTACTTTAACATCGGACACTACATTTTTATTGAAAAATGTCCGAGGTTTAATAAAATGAAAAAAACCCAAAATCTTCAAAAGTAAATAAAACTGAAACCAGCATTATAGCTGTTACGGTTTGCAGAAGCTGAATAAAATAAACAAATAACATGCACTTCTATGCTGAAAATAACCCAACTGCTGCTATAAAGTTATTGTCAGTGCTTTCTGTTTCACAAAGCAACCAGTGCTTTATTTAAAGATATTTCAGGCATTTTCTTCTTCACTGCATCAACAGTGGCTAGGCATGCATTAGTTAAGATGTAAATAACCTTTTCCCACAGTCTGTATTAACTTCTGTGGGAGAACCCTGATGAGACCAATGCATTTCTGCACTGGAACATTACACATGGTACATGTATGCAGTGATGCTAAAATCATCTCTGATAGAAAATAAGAAAATCTCAGAATTAATGAGCAGCTGAATTTTGTCTGTATCTGAGCTTTTGCCATGTAAGATGTTTGCATCCAGGATTTCACCTCATTCAGAGAGAGGGATGAATGGCAGGCATGTACCTCAACTGCCAGTGTATTCAGAAATGATCAGATCCAATGTTATGACCTCAAGCCAAGTTTAATTTGGCAGTGGCTGCCAGGTCTTTTATACAAGATCAGACTTCAGGTGATGAGCCTCAGAAGTCACAGAGGAGCTACTCATTTCAGTGAAGACAGGTTGTCCTCACCATGGGGCAGGCTGCAGAGATAAAGTATGGTCACTGATGAGCCATATGCAATTCAATTTATTTCATGAATCTTAATCTGTTTCTATTTTGACTTTATTCATGAAGTCTCTTTCTTCTAAAGTCTGTCCAGTGAACTTCTAAATAGCAAACTCTCAGGGCATCCTGATGGCATATAGTACATACCACTGTAAGCATCTCAGGATCAGCTGCTAGGATCGTTCTAGTATAAGCAAAACATTGAGACTTTAAATCAGAAACAAATGATCACACTATCAAAGATTTAATGTAACTCCTCCACATTCCTTGTCAAGTCTTAGAAATTATAGCTTGCTTTCTCTTGTGTTTATGAAAATGAAAAGTTTGTTGAAAGCAAGTAGCCTCAGTCCTCCTGCCTGACTTATCTAAACATAAGAATGGAAAAGTCAGAGACATGTTCACAGACCTCCACATCATAAACACTGTTATCTTCTAGGCTGTTATCTTTCTAGACTGTGTATGTGATTAGAAAATTATTATTTCTAAGAATGTGTAAACTAGCAATAGCTGAGATGAAGAAACTTTCCTATCCAAAGTGAAAAGGAAAAGAATCTGTGAAGTTCCAAAAAGTTTAGCAAAGTTCTTTTTCACTTAATCTTCTCTGGTCAAAATTAATATGAATCTTAATGTATTAAGTGCTATTAGCATTAATCTCCGTGCCTAATCAATCTCTATGCCATATCATCTAGCATTCATATGCAAATGTGGTCGGGATCATTTCATCACCTAAGGTATTGTTCTTTAATCAAGCTACTGAAAACAGGAACTCTGCTAGAGAAAGGAAATTATCCCTATAGATCAGACAAAGAGAGATATTTTCTATTTCAATTTTATTTTCCTTTTTTTTTTCAGTTTTCACTCAAGAATTCTTATGAGTTATTTTAGAAAAGTTAGGAGATCATGTATCCTATGGCCTTTAGATATTTTTCATAAACTCTCTTTTAAACTAGTCACACTTTTCCTTTGTCCCAAGTTCCTGAATGAGCAAACGGAGCTGGAGCTTTTCAGACACACCTCTGTGTGCTGTGGGCCCTGGGACTATAAAGCATGAGAGGGAGGTTATCAGAAACATCCTAACTCTGTAGTTAGAATGAATGGTGTTTAATTAGCTAATCCACAGTCCTACATCCTAAACTCAAAAATGATAGTTTACTTTGACCTCCACTGTAGCACAGGTCAGTTCTTCCCTGAATTAGTTTTTGTTTAACTAGAACATCTCTTCTGAAAGATAGAAAATTGCAATTTAAATATTTGCAGTACGAAGAAGCTATCATTATTTTTGTTAAATTATTGATGCGATTAATTTTCATGATACTATGCATGTAATTTCTATTGCTGAATGCCTCTATTTTCAACTTCCAGGCACTCGATCTTGTTATGTTTGTGCTTTTGAGACTGAAGAGCCTTCAATTATCAAATTTCTATTCCTCCTAGAGGTAATTAGAAACTGTGATCAAGGCACACTTTATCCTTTTCGTTAAGGTAAACAGACTGAGCTACAGTTTTCCACTAAGGCAGATTTTCCAATTCTTTAATCTTTCTCCTTGTTCATGTCTGAACCAGAGAGATCCAATTTATTCCTTCTTAAGCTGTGAGTGCTAGTACTGTGCAGAGCATCTCAAAAGAAGACTTGTTAGTGACAGGTTGCATAACCTTTCTATCCCTTTTTGGTGTTATTTTGCTCATTTATCCCAGGACTGGCTTTTTGTTTTGCTGTTATTCCCCTTGTATACTGCACAAGGAGCTTATCTCCAGCTGAATGACATGATGCCCCAATCATTTCAGTTACTGTTCCCAAGATAGTTTCTCATTATCTCTATAATTCCTGAATATTGTTGAATTACAATTATCTGTATTGATTCACATGTCATTTGCTTGCAGCAGCTTATCAACTCATTTGTTTCAGTGTACCCTCTTCATGTGTCACATGTACACTTTAATCACTTTAATAAGGATTCTCTCATTTCTTCCATATCATTAGTAAAAATGTAAAGGCCAAGAACTGACCTCAGTGTGGCCTTAAGGATACACACCCTTAATGAGGCCTCACTGTTTTCAAATGCATTTTGAGACCTGTCAACAGATTTTAAAAATAATTTTCTGTGTACCACGTTGCTTTTGTTTTAATTATCAAAATGTTGTATAGTGCCAAGTTATAAAGGATTCTGACTATTCCATATAATGTCTATTCCCTTTCTCAGTCACTGAATGAGAGTTCATTAATTATGCAAGAAGTGAAGGAGGCTCCTGATGAGAAAAAAGGATGTGATCCTGCAACTAAAGACTGTATCACAATGCACTGATGTAAGACAGGTGAATTAAAGATGCTCAAGCCATCATAATCCCCACATATCTTAATTTTTTGTATGATGGATTTTAGGTCCTGATTTTTCTAATATAAAGGGCTTTTGTGTATGAGAAAGAGAGAGAAGAGACTTGATACACACAAAAAAGGGGGGAGGTGCATCTCACCAGCTTTAAATATTTATAGATGAGCTCATCATGCAGTCTCCCACTTTTCCTAATTGAGGGAAATGGGCATTTCCAGAATATGCCTCACTCATTCAAATGTAAATGTATAGAATAGATTGCATGAACTGCATTCCCTAAATGCATATCTTTTGCTGCTCACTAGAGAAAGACACTGTATAACCAACTCAGGTGTAAATGCTGATGTGACAGACAAGGTTAGATAAGACGAATCCCAAAGCATATGGACGTCTATCATGATTCTTGGTTTTCCATTTTGTTAATGAAGTCTATAAACAAATTCATTTTTTGAAAACTAAAAAAGAATTCTAAATGTTTTGCTTTACTAAACAGCATTTTATTTGTTAATCCAGCAGCTATTTACTTGCTGAGTGGAGGACCCACATCTTATTTACAGCACATTATTCAAAACCACATATGGTTACAAAATATTTTTTTTTCGTGGAATTTCTTTTACTGTATTGTTAGGGTGCTGCACCAACATTAACCTGTACAGCAAGCCAGTTCAAGATGGAGGAGTGGAATCACTGGTATTGTAGGGAAAGAGCACCAATGTGAGATTAAATTTGAAAGCACCTGTTAATTGTGGATGCACCGTTTGAAAGGCTTGTACCTGATCTTTCAAAATAACTTGGACTTCTGAGTACTTCATTTATTTAAAACACAGTTCCTACCAGCATCAGTCATGGCTCGGAAAGCTTAGTACTTCTGCAAATCAAGCCCTAGCAATTCACATGGAAACTCAGAAATTAAGAGCACACAGTTAATGACCACTTGTGGATGAAAAATTATTTCAAATGATTCCTGCAGTAGAAAACTGCAGGAACTCAGTCTCCAAGCCCAGTTTAACAGGGCAATGTTCAAAGATTTAATTCTGAGATCAGTCCTTCCTATTCTGGAATCTCCTCCTTTGATCAGTACAGACCTTTTGGTTCTGTAATGTAGGAGACAGGTATAATTAATAACCTCTTCACTGCACAATCCTAGTTCATCCTTAGAATATATCCTGCCACCACAGTCAGTCTCGTAAAGGTCCTATGAGGAAATGATGCACAATGAGGAAGCAAAGGTACAATATAAGAATATCCACTAGGTTGTAGAGAATTTTTCTGCAATTCTGCAATTCTGGTACTTCCTAGTTATCAAGAATCTGAATTTGCAATCTTGGTGCTTTTTCTAACAGTTTGTGTTTTAAATGTGTCAATTCCTGGGTTCTTTTATCTTTTGAGCAGAAAGAGTATCATTGTCATTTTACCACCTGATTCCTCAATGGAGTAAAAATATTTGGACCCAGCATGAAGAACTGTGTTGTACAAGCTCGATGAGGAATGAGCTCACACTAGGCAGCTGCCATCCTTCTATATCCTCACATACTTTCTCAGAGGTTTTCCTACACAATCGTCAGAGAGGAGGAAGAGTGCTCAGCTACTACAGATCACTCACCCTCATACCTCAGCATGTCCATCCCTCCCAACATATTGCTGGCCTAGACTCTTCATGGTTTCTCCCATGGCTTCCTATCCATCCCTGTGCATGCACATAGGTAGAGATGTAACAGTGAGCTCCTGCAAGTGCAGAAACTAAGGGAAGGATCTTCTTGGCATGCATGTGTCTGCGTGCAAGGAAGGTAAGCAGCCAAGGGAAGTCCACAAAAAGATGGAGGAGCATATTCCTTTGGCTGCTAAGCCCTTAAGGAGGCACTGGGTGCACGGAGCAAGCTAAAGGCCAGGAAGACCTGGCAGGGGCCACCAGCAGGCAGACACCAGGCAAGGCTGCTGCAAGCCAGGCTCTGCACAGCCTCTGCAAGGCAAGCAACAAACGTTTCCCAAAGCGAGCTGGGACATGCCTGCTCTATCAGTGTGCACGGTCAAAACATGCATGGGCAGCACTACAACAAGGGGACACAAGGCTGCTCTGCCATCCTGGCCTGACTCAACAGATATGCTTTCTTAATTTAACTGCTTTGTATAGTGCCTAATTCTTTAAATAGTGTGGAGGTGCCTGGGAGGAAGAGACTTTCTCTAATATGCAGGGAGTATATTGTGCCTGACTAATTTTATGGGCCCCTATTGACAAAAGATTTTATCTGTGCTTTCTATCCATTTAACTATAAATCTCTGTGAGTTTTGGCTCACGAGGACCTGTATAATTTAGATTGATGAATGATTATGTGTTTTATGATAGTGCAATGAAATCTTTTGGTAAGATGTAGTAATTCTTTTTCTCATATTTAATGGGTGACAGACAACACAGTACAGAAATAACAGATTGTTGAATCAACAGATCTATCAAGGTGAGCCAAAGCCTACACAAGCTGCCAGTTAAGAATTAGACAGTGCCTTTGTAACAGTATGAAGTCCAACACAAGGTGTAAAACTGAATAGTAAACACATGCAGTGTTGGTCTCAAATATCTGCTGCCTGTGGCATCTCTCTGGGGCACCTTTCCCTCCTTCTGTGCTTTGTGTACACTGTGGTGCCACACACTGTATGCATATATTTTGCTTTCCTCAACTACATTAACTTGATCTTTCCATCATATAATAATCCTCTTATATCTCCTGAATATTGAAATATTATTAAAAAGACATTTTCCATATAGCCTTTCATTTTTCATAAAGCCTTCCAAACCAGTTTAACTTCCAAGAGTTAACTTCTGAGATGAAGATGAATAATGGAAACATTACCAGTAGATATCCATTTATGGGCATTTAAGGTCTTTAAAAAATAAAAAAAAACACCCAACTTTTTTGTTGCTTTTTAATCAGGATTTCTCCATCATCTCCCAGGACATTTCCTAGTAGAAAAGGCAGAGGCTTGAGAGGAATACTGATGATTTGCAAACTGTGAGGGATCTGAAGTTGGCAGGCTGTCCTGGCAAGTCCATTTTCAGCAAGGACCTGTGATCAATGCCTTCAGAGCCAAGATTAATTATGGGGCTCTCCATCACTGTAATACATTAGCAAAGGACAACCTTCAAGGGGGCTTTTTGTAAGTCTTTCTACAAGAAGTGTGCCCCTGAAATTGCCAATAGTGTTGCAAGCCTGCTCCTGCAAGACATCTTGTGTTGGGCTGGTGCATGTAAGTATTTACCATTTCTCTTTTTGTCTAATATTGCTAAATGTGTGTGGCAGGTTGGAGGAGATGGGGTTTACAGAGGGTGTGAAGACAGAAAACAGAGAATAGACATTTGGTACAAAATCCTCCATATAAGCCTTGACAAAAGCAAGGGAAATCTACCCCTTTGACAGTGCAGTTTCTCAGAGGGTAATAATGGAAATGGCAGGAAACACTTCTGCGGTGGAGGCACCGGCCCCTTGGCAGCGGCATGCAGCTTTGCCCAAGCAGCCAGTGGAACAGCTTCTGGTTACCAGTAATGCTTCTGCTCCATCAACACCCAACCTCACAGACCGGGGGGATGGATTTGCCTCAACTTCTCCTGTCCTTCATCATCACCTCATATGCAGAGGTCCTGTGTCTGAAGCCAGCTTGGTGATTTCTAAGGACCTTTCAAGTGGTCAGTATTGACCAGAGGATCATGGGGATAGCTTTATTTGCAATAGAGAAGCAGTCTGTGATGAGGGCAAATGCTCCACCCCAGAAACATCCCTGTGGCATTTGCCATCTAATTAATATGCCATTTGGGTCCTTACATGTTCAGGATTTCTAGAACCTTATGTTTCAATCAACACTTAATGACTGTGAATATCAGTCTCATGATTTATAATCAAAAGCTCCTTATTGTCTACATAGAAACTCTCAGAGTTTTTCTTCATCTTATTTCTGGAAAGGTCAAAATGGTAACACTGAATGTTGCTAGCATTCTTTATATAGTCAATACCTATTTGGAAAAGAAAAATTATATACCACAGCTGACAGGCTAGACAGGATAACAGATGTTGATACCTGTAAATAAAACAAGCCCTCCATAATCATATCTTAAAGAATTCAATTGTGAAAATCTATTTAAACATACTAATGTTGCCTGTTTTCCACTCAGTAGCCCATGGTAGTGCTCCTACAGTTTATTAACAAGACAAGCAAAAAGAAGAAGCAATTTAGAAGCTTTTCTTGCTGCTAGAATATCTACACAGAGATTCTTCTTATGATCAGAATAATGATTTGAAATTTGTACATAGCTTTCATCAGCAAAGACTTTGTCTGACCTGTCTTATGTATTAACAGATGCTTCTCACTACGAGTGCTCGGCCCCTGTGGGACAGCTGCCACTTGTATTCTGAATATAATAGAAGATGGTGGTTTTAACACTTAAACAAGCCCACAACTTTCACAGCTTGGTGGTGCGCAAAGGAGGTAAGCTCATATGCCTGATGTAGAGGGAAAGCTGTAAACTCTACATTGCTAAGTTAGATACAAATAAATTCTGCCTACCTGTGTTTATCCTTGACGACATGCTGGCGGTGCATATCTGCCTGCCTCCTTGCAGGATGTGCTGGCAGCTGCAGCCACTGTGACTGCTGATGCCACCTGTCTCTGGTACAGCAATGAAGACAGTGGCATGTGGGCATTTTATGCTGCAAGGTTAATGAGTTTTGCCACGTTGGATGAAGTGGCTACAATCACTCTGCTGTGAGAAACAGCCAGCCCCACATATAGGCTCAGAGCCAATTTGGCTGCTGCTGTCAGTTGTTGCAGGGTATGTCATGACATGGCAACAACGGAGAGGGAATTTGAGAATATTCTCTATAGTACTTCTAGGGTTTCCTTACTTGCCCCATACGTGTCTGGTGCTCAGTGCAGTGGCTACCTGTCCTGGAGGTGACAACATCAGATAGTCCAGTGACACAGGGTCTTTCCATGAAAGTCCTCAACCAGTCTTGTTGGAAAGGCTATAATTTACAGGCAGTCTGGGCTGAGGCTGAATCCAGGAAGAACTTGTGTGGTTTTGTGCTCAGGAAGAAGCTCTTCAGGGTGGTGTCTTAAGCACTGCAGACAACTTGATAGAGGTCTTACAATGCCTCAGCTACTGACCTTCGTCACTGGCAGGATACTTAACAAGGTGAATCTTTTGTCTGATCCATACATGGGCAACCTTGTCTTTGGACATATTGAGCTTTACAGTGTAGTGCAAGAGAGGCCTTGCCAAAATTTTATAAAGGAATGGAGGAATCTGTGAACGAAATTTGGAAGTAGAAGTCATATATTAATGTAAATTCCTTCAGTGTAAGGGCAGGACATGTAGTATAAGGGAGATACTGAGAAGTTACATTTTAAATCCCATTCACTACATTAAAATTACTTCTACAATCTGCTTAGAATAGTATCAAGACACAATAAAGACTATTTTTAAGTAGCATAAATAAATGAGCAGTAAGATAACTATTTTGGGAAGTCAGCTGTAGGACTATCATACAAGGCAAGTGAATGCCTGTGGTGGGGCTTCAGTATCTGATTAAGAAACCTATCAACAGTCATTAAGTCTCTGTCTTTCCTCCCAAGACTAGCAGCTCCTGCTGCTGTGGACTCTATCCTCAGTCGTTCTTGGAAGAAGAAAGCCTGAAAGAACAGGGCAGCCCCTAGATAGGAGTGTCTGAGGGAAAACCCCTTTGGTCTGATTCTGGGGTCTCTTACAAAACAGGCTGCCTTAAGTTAGCTTCCCCATTTTTTTTCTGAATGAACAAATTAGGCAGGTCTCAGTCTCAAAGCTACTCTTGTCACAGGTAATATTTATAAGTGCTTTCTAGCAAACAGAAATTTCCTTTAATAGAAGCATCAACAAGCAAATCTTTACCTACAATCATGTCGGTCTGTGCAAGTGGTATCAGCATTAACCATGGAAAAATTTTCTGCAAAAGTTTTCTGCAAACACCATGTTTGACTACTTATGAGCACTACATGATTAAAATCAATATATTTTGAGGTTCATAATCCACTTCAAAAGTTACAGTGCAGACAGCCACCAACAGCCAAACCAGACATCTTGCTACTCTGAAATTAGTCAGCCAGGCTCCTGAGCAGTCAGAGGTAGCCAATATCTGTTTGGCTTTTGTGTCTCTACAGAACAGTTTCTCTCTTGTGAAACCGTGAAGCTTCATGCAACACTCCAAATCCATGTATATTATCCCTGTTGTATTATGATTCCTGAAGGGGGGTGACACTAAACAAGAGTCTGAAATGATGTTGATAGAAAGGCTAGCGGATGCCCAGAAAGGAATTGTGGTAGGTTCTTAGTCACATAATTTTTACCATTAACAGTTCAATTGCACAGATTCATTTCTGTGAAAGTACCATTTATATATTCAGAGGCACACTGATAGTGGTGTTTTGTTTTCTACTTCTTCCCTAATGATCTCTAATGTGAGGCCTTTTCGACATTCTCTGAGCATTACATTGATGTTTTTAGAGCACTAGCTGTGATAACTCAGATCTTTTCTCCATGAATCATAACAACTTATCAGAGATAATTACTATGCCTCCCTGCAGAGATTCTTTCTTTTTTTCAAACCAAAAGCATTAACTGCCCTTATTGGTACTGAAATTCATCTGCCATATTGCTGTACAGTTATTCAGATGTGGTCTTCTCTACCTTAAATGAAGCATATTGTAACACATACAGCAAACAAGAAATACTACGTAACTTCGTTGTACAGACATCATGTAAAACAGCAGAACCAAAGGTCAGAATTTGCAATCCCAACACAAGTTATAGTCATTCAAAGGACTGAACACAATGTAACCCAAAGAAAAAGATATATATCTCTCTCTCCTTTTGTCTCTCTTTCTCTGTTTCTCTCTTGTTACCTGGTGAATTTATCTTGCACAGAATATTCCAGAAGAGGAACTCATATTCAAAAACATCATTGAGTTGTCCTCAGTATAACCAAACATTTCAAATTTAATGAGCTATATTCCTTCAGTTACTTCATAAGAACAAAAATTAGAAATAAAACCCTCTCTATTCATTTTACTATTAGAACATACATACATGGTGTTCATGCTATACTGTATTTGTTAATGAACAATGCTATAGACTTCTCAGAAAACAGTATCTTACTGAATATTGATAAAATGTTAATCATAATGGAAGTGTTCAAGAGGTTATTTTATTGGTTGCATGAGTTTTTGTGAGGAATTGCTATCTTGAAAACAGAAGTTGCTCTAAAATTAACTGGAAAATAAGGGAACAAGCATTTAAAATAATCTGTCCCAGCAATGACTGAAGGACACTGTCAGCTGACCCTATACTGTAACTTCTTTGTCAGCTTCAAGCTGAAATTTGTGATGTTTATGGGGCCACACTATTTTCAATCCTAGTAAATGGGTACATAACATATGACTTTCTGCTACCATGCAAAAAAAAAGAAAAAAAAAAGAGAGAAAAAAATATGCCAGATATTACCTTCTAGGATATCCTGAGAAAATGTCATCTGCTCTTCCTGTGTGCTTAACACTGCTGATTTCTCTTACGCAGGTCATAGTACCCTAGCAGGCAGACCAGATATGCAGTCATGGGGATCAAGACAGTGACTAGGATATGAGTTTTCCCCTCTTCTTTTATTGAACAATGTTTGAATAAGGAGAAAAAACAAGGTGTTATATAGGCTAGACCACCCTCGACATCATGTGTTAGAAGACTCAATGTTAACATAATCTCCTTCTGCTTTCTATATTGGTTGCCTAGCTTTGCTTATATTTGCTATCCAATTTTCTTCATTTTTGATCATTTAATTTTTTATGACAACCACTGAGCTGATCTTTTACCAAATTTGCAACTATACTGTTCTCAGAAGTCCTAAGGACATCCAAATCAGGAAGCACTAGAAAAAATCCCTGAATATTGTATCAGATTCATCCACTTCTCCCTCAACAGCAGTGCTTCTCTCTGAACCACTTCCCTGTAGAGGCCTACAGACTAGAGGCACTGACACCAGGAACCTGTCAGCATGTTATCTCCTTAAACATTTGCCCAAGCCAGCAGAGGTTATGGATATTCCCACCAAGACTGACATAGTCTCTGGCTGAATTAATCTCTCAGAAAATGGCAAGTGAATTAGTGCAAGCACTCCCAGTTCAGCCATATTGACATGGCAACACCCATATGCAATTGAAATCAAACTCTGTAGCCAATAACTATAAATCTGTACAAATCTGTATTCAAATGTGGGTATTTCAATATATATGGTGTCCATTAAGTCAACAGGAAATACCCTTATGTTAACAATCTACTTCCCTGCACAGTGGACATGTTCATCTGAAGGGTTTTTTTTTTAATGGAGCAAATAAATACAGGTGGATCAAATCTCTGTCACAGAGATGTAGTAAAAACTTCTTAAACTGCTAGAAATGTGGTAGATGGCTTAATTCAAACAGATCTTCTTCTTGTCAATGAAGCCTGAGTGACAAGTCTCACAGCAGCACAGGTCTTTGCAGAGAAGAGATCCTCTGGCCTGTAGAAAAGATGCAGTGTTTAAAAAATCAGTGCCTTCATCATGCCAGGATGCTAAGCAGGCTCAATGGGAGAACAGATTTGGCCTGCTTTTAGAGTATGCCCCACTGGATGGACAGAGAAGACAGACAGAGCCCCCATATTAAAAGAGAAACATTCTGTTCTGGTTTAAATAGTTTCACTTCCCCCCTAACTTACTTAATCATTAGGGAACTGTGAGATTGCATAAATAGATGCCATTCAGAATATAAACACTGGAGTCACTTCGATTTGTGATTTGTTCCCTTGTGGCAGAGTACATCTGAAAGGAAGATAAGCAAAGATAACATATCTTGAAATTCCATCCTAACAAACAATAAATTACCCTGCTGAAAGCAAGCTTCCAAAGTACAATTCATGCAATCTCTCAGCCCAGCACACAGCCAGATGCCTTCAGGACAAGTAAGCCACTTCAGAAGCAACAGTAGATGGCAGGCCATATAAATGGCCAATAATAAGAGAATCACAGAAATCTCTGAAAATAGGAGCAAATTAATTTCATTACAGAGTCATATTCAAAGTTTCAAAAGAGTAGGAGTTCTGAACCTAAAAAGCAGTTTTAATAGTCTTCCATTTACTATCTGTCCAAGGACTCTAAAAGAATTTGCTATATAATTAAAACTTTTCAGTTGGATGAAAGAGATCAACAGGAAAAATCAGAGGCTCAAAAATAAAAAGGTGGCTTCTAAATATAAAATCATACTACTTGTTACAGCTTTCATAATTAGCTTCTTTTTTAGTTCTTTTAACACACTTCCTACTGGGATATATTCAGAAAGCCTAGGGCTTCCATTATTTCCATGTCTAGCAGGAAAAAAATATAAAAATTAGGAAGATAAAATAGACACAAAGGATTTGATTTAGACTGCATACATAAGAAGAAGGGCACAGCTGCACTTCCTTAGGTAATTCTGGTATAAATAACTGAAAGCAATGCTCACAATCACAAAAAAGATGAGTTAGTGTTTCAAAAAATGATCTTTCTTCCGCTGGAAGTTGCTGCATCTCAGCTAAGAAGCAGTAACTAACTGATTTTCTGTGTCTTCTTAAGACTTATACAATGGGAAGTAAGCAAGATTCACTTAAACCACCTTCAGGCTGACCACTAACATGAAACCCAAACAGAGCTGTAACTAACTCTTTGTGGTAGCTAGCCCAACTAACGCATGGAGGAGTGAAGGAAGAAGAGAAGTTTATTTTGGTTCCTCTCAGAGTATTTCCCTCTGGTTTATCACTACAGATTTAAAAAAACAAAACAAAACAAAAACAACACACAAATAAACAACTTCTCTTCAAAATTAATTTTTGAGCACAGCACGAAGCAAGCTGATTCCAGAAGGTAATTTATTTCTTTGCACTGTTATTTTGAAATGATAAACTAATCTGTTAATTTAAAACATGTCAAAACGTCCACACTATTCCACCGTTTTAAAAGTTGTTAAAGTATTCATGAACAGATTTAATTAATTGACATGTGCCATTCTCAATAAAATATTTGAGTGAAAGTTTATCCATGTGCAATATCTTCTTGATTGTTCAAATGGCACAAAAAAGGGTTGGAACAGAGCATGCACAGCAATAATTCATGCTATGGTAGGCAGCAGAAGATGAAAGAGGGGAAGAAACCTGATAAACAGTCATTGTATGGAAGCACCCAGAGAAGTCATAAATGATAGGAAAGCCCAGTCCTTCCTGTTCAATACAGAAGTCTATGAGCTGGAAAGGAATATGGTTCCTGTCTCCTTCTTGGAGGGGAAATAATTATGAGAAAGAGGTCAGGGACTAAAGAGACATTCACAGGTGAGAAGCACAGCCTCCTGGGCTTTAAAGAGGAATGTGATCCTTTCTACCCTGAGAAGAGAGAGACTATGAACCTTTCTGGCAGAAAAGGCCAAAGGGAACAGCAGGAGCGTTATGATCACAGTCATGGAGGCATTACACTTTCTGAGCCTTTGACAAATTATAATAGGTGAAGTTTCATCCTGTTGAATCATAATATCTAGATATAGCCTTTATGATCCTTTCATGGGTGTCTGCTGCTTATTATGCATATAAACATCCTTCGAAACATCCTCGTCATCAATCTACAGGTTATAAGTCATTGCCTCTATGTTCCGATCTTGTTGTTTGGTCATCTTCCATTCTGTTTCTAACTATATGATGCATTATTATTTTCTTCGGGGTAGTCCTCCTTGTTTTCTGCTTGTCATGGAAGTTACTTATCTATTGATTGTATCACAATTTAGTATCGTATTTTTAAAATATCAAGATTATTACTGCTTTCACCCAGAAAGAAGTACCTTATCGCAGTAATTGTATATGGGCATTACAACAAGCTTTTTCTAAGCTCCTAAGAAAGCAGGTATAAAATGGTTTCCATGTACTTTATGATACCACATTAGTGTAAATAGGATGAATATGTGATAGACCTTGTCTGTGAGAACTTCCACAATTCAGCTAGAATACCGATGAATTTACAGCTGCATGTTACATACCCAGCCATTTGACAGCATGGGAGCAGAGGACCAAGCCAGGCATCAGGTACAGCCAAAACCAACACCCAAGTGGTGAAGCCACGTTCTTAAGTGTATTGCCAAGCACACAGCAGCAACAAGTACCAACATGTCAGCAACGCTGACGTGTAATATAATGTAATGACTACGTGCCTGCCTAACATTAACAGTGAAGGAGCAGCTTCTTCTGACACCATCATTTCTAATTAGTTGATGAGATGAAGCACGGGCAGCTATCTGTCTGCATCATGCTGTGCTCTAGCCCAGGGACAGACTGATTAGAGAGTAACCTGCTCCAGAGGTGAAGAAGTAATAAGGTGCCCAATCTTCCTTCTTTTTATTTCCCCTCCCTTTTGCCAAATAGTATTGGCAAGGACAAGGCACACAAAAAGCGGGACCATTACTGGGGGCCAAAGAGCACATCTAAGTTGGTACCTGGGTCTGTTTTGAGAGACTGTTATAGGAGCCGTACTGCTGCCAATGAGAAGTTGAACTGGCTTGTTAATTTGTTCTCTTCCTGGGGTCAGCAAAATTAAGTTCTTCCTACATCCAGAGCTGGCTCTGTAAAGGTTAAGAGTGGCAGAACTGCTGTACCAGCACTGGGTACCAGAATTTCCCTTAAGCTCTAAGGTGATCGTCTTAACTTCAAGTTGCTGTAAATCACATGGGGACAAGCTAATGCTTGGATATCTTTTGCATTCCTTAGTCAAACATGAACCAAATCATCACTTTATCCTCCTTCTTGATGAAGGAAGTGAAATTTGACTTCTGCTGCAGATCCAGTCCAAGGTGCTCAGTACTCCCAAAAGCCTTCATTCTAATTGCATCTGTTGAAAGGTTCATTGCACAGTGAACAGGCACTGGTAAGAACATAAGTGTTGGGGAATCATCACACTTCATTCTCAGAATGTGGTTGTATTCAGACACATCTATAGTTACATCTGAAACTATATTCTTTCAGACATAGGAAAGGTCATTTCAAGGATAATATTTCTTCCTGAAATTAATTCACCAACATGGTCTTTAAAAGCAGACTTCTTTTATATCTTTCATATCAATCAGGAAGAATATGCATTTGTTATAGCACATAATCCCTCAAATCATAGCAGCATAATAGCACTCCTTGATGTTGTGCTCTTTGTCATGTTTTAGAGAGGTGATGGTTGTCTGAGCACTTCCACATTGGCTGATAAAGGATTATCTCCTGAAAAGATAATGCATAGTGGGTTTGGATTTATGTGCAACCACGTAATACATTACTCATAAACTGTCCAGCATGAAGAACCCAAAATAATAGCTCTGATCTTTGAACACACATGAGGAGAGATGGAGCAGAAGTAGCTAAATCACAGGACTGCTCACATCCCAGGAAAGGTCTCCAGCCTCTGCTACTGCTGGCCTTTGGAGAAAACCCAGATGAGACAAACAGTAACCCAAGTTCCTAGGTAAGTAAGCAAGATTTGTAAGAAGGCTAAGGAAGGCTCAGATCAGATCTGTTTCAGAAGATCTTGATTTAAATGTAGAGATGGCAACTTAAAGAGAATGTTTAAAATAAAGAGACAGGGAGCCCTGAACACCTAGGTTTTTCCATTGTATTTTTTTCCAGTCAGAGACCAGGCATACTGAAATCAAGATGAGTGAAATGAAATCTCTACAGAGATCCCTGTGCTCAGCATTGAGACTAGCAAAACTACAACTTGTGTTAGCCTGTCTTCAAGTCCCAATAGAATTTAATTCATGCAATTTTGTCAATGAAGTTTTGGGTAAGACACAGTGCCATATATGCAACCCTTGTGTCTGTTCTCATGGGAGTGAAATCAGATTTCAGCAACAACAGATTCTAACAAATTAGCAACAGCTCTTCCTCCAAACTACAAAACTGTCATTACTGATGCCAGAGAAATGTTAAATCAGAAGTCACCATGTAAGAATGACCAGCTACTACAGGGACGAGGGGATGCTATCTAAAATTTAACCTGTATTTAATACTTCAATAAGAATTTAATATGACTCACTATCTCAGAGCCCTCCTCCAAATATCTGTGTCCTCTATATAACATATCTGGAGGTCTAGATTTTAAGATTAACAAAAACTGAATCTTAGGTATTCCCTATGTGCTTTACCTCAGAATAATTAGAAATGCTCATGGAAAGAATCATAGAAATCTTGGTAGAAAAATACCTCTGGAGTTCTCTAGTTCTATCTCCATCTTACAGCAGGACTATAGCCGACACAAGATCAGTCATGGCTTCGCCCAGTTGAGTCTTGAAAATTTCCAAGGATGAAGATTCACAACTTCTCTGGGTAAACTGTTCCAGTGCTATACGACCCTTCTAATTAAATGGATAATCTTAATGTCCAGCTTGGACCTCCTATGCTGCAGTCTTTGGCTTTCTCACCTTCTCTGAGTAGTCTGCCAGTACCAAGAACATTCTAGCTCCACCATCTTTGTAACTGCCCTTCAAGAAGTTGTAGGCTGCTATTAAATCTCCCTTTACCCTCCTTTTTGCCAAACTAAACAATTTCAGCTCCCTGACCTCTCCTCATTTTTCGCGGGCTCATGTGCTGACCTCTCTGTAGCTCTCCACTGGACCCTTTAGTTTGTCCACATCTTTCCTGAGCTCAGGGTCTCAAAACCAGGTATAGCTGTGGTTTCCTCAATGTCAAGAAAATGTATGTCTTCCCTGGATCTGTTGGTCACACTTCCCCTATAGCTGTCAAGTATGCAGTTCACCTTATTTGTAAGGAAAACATTCAACTGAGTGATAGTCAGTTTGGCATCTGTAACACCTAGGTTCTTCTGGCAGGATTCCTGGCTCCCACCACATACTGACACACAGGACTACTCAATCCCAGGTGTGAAACTTTTCACTTCTCTTTATTAAACTTCACATGATTTCTGTTGGCCCAGTTCTCAATTTTCTCAAGACTGAAAGTTCAGCATGCAGACTGAAAGTTCAGCATGCCTGCTACCCACCCTCCTGCCTAGATCAGTAGCATCTGCAAACTTGCTATCTCATCATTCAGATCATTAATGAAGAAATTGAACAGTATAGTCCTTGTTATGGATTCCTGGGTAATTTTGTTCTTTATCAAACACTAACTGGTCACAGAATCACTAATTACTACTTCTTGAATACTCCTTCTTTGATTTTTAGTTCATTATAAATCTACTTTTTAGGCAAGAAGGTCCTCTGCTGAATTTTACAGTCTACCTGCACAAGAGGATAGTTTGTTTCTGAACACTTAGTATGTTTTCCTTAAAAATTAGCCTGCCGTAGTGAGGGACCTTTCCACATTATAGCAGCTTCCCAGGTGATTCTGTCTAGCAATACACAAAAAGAATTCTGCTCTCCTCCAAACTCCACTGCTTACCATTCTAGTCTTCCTCCAGCTTTTAAGTAATCCATTGCTCTAAATAATTTTAGAAAGACATTTTTTAAAATAACTTGAGATTAAGAATAGGCAAAATTCTTCTGTACTGAAAACATCAGCCAAAGAAGTTTTGAGTCCCAAAATCCAGAAACATTGACCAAGTTCCAAACCAGATATGGATGCAATTTCACAAATTCATCTATTTCATGAAATATTTCTCCACTTGCAGCTAACTACAATTTCCAAACCTACTCTGAATGAGGCCTACTGCAAATCCATGATACCCAGCCTATAAATCCTTGAGACAGAACAACTTTCACACAGACCTGCCCTGTCTTCTGGTAAATCCCCAGATACAGGCAGTGAATAAACTGTGGTTCATATGAATTGTTCAGACAGGTCACACACTGCTGCTCTTTGCCAAGTGATCTATATTCCCTCTCTTATCACCTGTGTAACCGCCATGTAAATGAGGCACATACATGAACATCACAGGAGAAAGTCCAATCAAGTGCCAGAAGCACAACTGTTCATGTGCCAGAGGGAACCACAAACTACAGCTCTAGAATTCCTCCATGAGAGATTACATTGCTTGCTTTCCAGAAATTATTTTTTAAAGAAATTGCAGTTTCAAGTGATTTTTGAATGGCACAGCAACCACCTCAATTAACACTGTAGACTTTAAATGATCCCTGCTTTCCCATGTAAGCCATGTGGTACAGAAACTCGGAGTGACTCACACCACAGTGTGGTATGCAAATACAGTTCTATTTTAAAATACAGCCAACATTCCTGATAGTATAAAACCTATTTGTTCTTCCTATAAGAACAAATTCTTTCACTTGGAATTTATTAGATGAATGTGATACACAAATACATCCCTTCATGCTACTCAAAACAAGAATGGGGGGAGGAAAGATTATAATCCCATCTATCCACAAAGCAATCATTTATGTTATTGAAAAACCTTGAAGATTTATGCAAAAGGCCAATGTAATGGTGCTGGTTTTATAAATATATTTATCTGTCTTAGATTTGAACTTAAGTTTGTAAAACCAGTGGTTTTTAAGAGGGTTGACTTTACCCTATTACAATAGCAAATGTGCCATAAAGCTTTTATCTGGGTCAGAACATCCAAAGATATCTTAAAGGAGCAGAGAACTGACTTTACTGCCTTCCTTCATTATTGTCCTGGTTCAGATAGGATAGGGTTACGTTTTCCCAGCAGTGGGGAGGGAGGTCTAGCTGGGTTATTCGATACCATGCTGACCTCAGGTCCAGGCACCCAAGCACAACAGTTTTTGTGTTGCTTTTGGCCCTGAGAGTATCCATGACGGGACTGCTCTATCCTGTTGGTATATCTCTGTATATCTTTTGTTTTCTTTACTGTTATTACTGCTTATTGTTATTGCTATTGTTGTTGTTCGGTTTATTGTTACACTGTTGTATTAAATTTTTCCTTATCTCAACCCTGGGGTTTGTATCTCACTCCCTGCCCTGTCCAGTCTGAGGGTGGGGGAGGGACAACGGCAGCGTGGTCTCGGGTCCTGGCAGGGCCTAAACCACCACAATTATACATTAACTTAACAAAATACTGGAGATGTGACAGTGACAATTACGAGAACAAGGGGAAGCATGGTTGAAGGTAGGCATGGCTAACATCAAACCCATTTGGGTTGTTGGAAAGGTCTAACCTAGCCCTGACACAGACATTAAAAAATGTTTAAGACATGAAACAGTCTTGGAAAGTAGCAGCTGTGAGTCCTTTCTTTGTGTTACAGGAGGAGCCACAGTGTTTTGAATGGCTTTATGCTTTTACAATGGAATGGAATGGAATGGAATGGAATGGAATGGAATGGAATGGAATGGAATGGAATGGAATAGAATAGAATAGAATAGAATAGAATAGAATAGAATAGAATAGAATAGAATAGAATAGAATAGAATAGAATAGAATAGAATAGAATAGAATAGAATAGAATAGAATAGAATAGAATAGTTGTCTATTCACACAACAGCCTGGAGATATTCTAAATGTAAGACATGCTACATGGGAGGAAAACCCTTTGATATCTGAAAAAGTCTTCAGATAGGTATGTCTTGTACCAGAGAGAAACACAGAACTAAATACAGCAGTTGGTTTTATGACTTCATTAGGCCAAAAAACCCACTTTATTTTGACTCCTGCAGTGCATTGATTTCTCAGGAAGAGGCTGTTCTCATTTAAACCAAGAAGCTGCAAGACCACAGGTGGACACCCTCTTCTTTTATCCAGCTGTACCAAAAAAAAAAGAGGTCGCTGCCCTTAATTTTTTCACCATTTTCAGCAGTTCCTTACGATCACCTCTCTGCCTCAGGCAATCACCCCACTGAGGTGACAGTTCAGCCACTGTAAATTAGTTTCAGGTAAAAGTGAAGTTCACCTGAGCCTGATTCTGCCTGGGGGACAATGTCAGGGTGTACATGTAGGAACCAGAGCCAGAAGAAGGAATAAGTATTTCTATTAATCAAGCAGTAACGAGCAGAGGCCGTTATCTTTCTCATCACAAGAGACCTATCCAGTGAGCAACCTCTGCCAAAGCCCAGGGAAGGGCACTGTGATCTGTGGGTAACAGAGAGGCCTCTTCCTGGCTTCATATCTTTAATTGCCTCCTTCAGACTTCTCCCTTTCATTCAGCCTTGTACAGTGCAGCCTAACAGGAGACTCAGGCTTTTGTAGAAGAAAAATTGTAACAGCAGCTGCCTACTACATTCTGCAGGTGGCAGTAGAAAACTCTGAAAACTTATGAATGAAAATGGGACTAATAAGAACAGTAATTACACCTCAAAACCTTTCTGCAGGGATTCTGGCAAAAACTGTCTTCATTCCATGTTCTGGTTAGAAGTCTAATCAATGCTTTCTTTCATTTCTATCTGTGCTCTAAAACCTTGCTCAGGTCTGTGTACATTACATGTTGGTCAACACAGTTTTTTAGAACTTCCCAGTGATGTCTGTCAATCAATACCAACCCAACAGCCAAGAGCAGAGACTAAGATAACACAAGTGATGCCACAGAATTTAACACAGGTTTGGTTGGAAGGGTGAAACAGAGACCAAAGAATGATTTATTGTAGGCAGTCATGAGTAGCAAAACCAAGTTTCAGAAAGAGTTGTTTTTATCATATGTACAGAAATAATTAATTCTCACAGAGAAAAAAAGCTTACTTTTACAGCTACTTACTCAAATTACCTGATGTACAGCAGAATGTATTTTGACTTAGGCTTTCAGCCACACTCATAATCTTAATTTTGAAACTCCAGGTTAATTTTCACTTGTTGCAATGAATTCTTGAAGAGAATAGGCATTTGTTAAATGTACTTGACACTTCTGAGCTCTTTTTGTTCTTTTTCCTATCTCTAAATACAGCTATTGAACCTGATGATACATCTTTCCCCTGGATCTCTCAATTTATGATGCCTTATAATGAAAAGAACTTGGAATGTTTGTTTGCTGCTCAAAGTCCTTGTTATTAAATAGATTTTCCTTTTTATTACAACTCTTCCTGTCTATATTGAGTACCTGTCATTCAAAGAAAACTTCAACTATTTTGTATCAGCTAGGATTCATAACAGTCCCAGAAGTTCAATTACAAACATTTTACGAGGAGTCAATTGGAGCGCCATAAGGCAAGATAATTTGCCACAAGATCATTCAGCAAGTTGTCTCAGAGCTAAGAAAGAATCTGTCTCCTGATTTACCAGATATGGGTTCAGGATTTTCCAAGTCCCATCAGCTGCTGCTGTTGGGCTTTTCACCCTCATCTACACTGTAGGACACGTCTGCTTCTTAATATAAACTAGGAGATATTATGATATTGTTTGCACAGAGATCTGAGACATCAATGATGCTCTTGATCTCTCCCCCCTTCTTGTGACATATCACTTGGCTTTTGGTCTTCTACAACACATCAGAAGTTTGTTACGGAGTACTAGGAAGTAGTACTTGCTAGGCCTTTGTAGGCCCCCACAGACACTGTTTATAAAGTACAGGCATTTCCTAAATTCGGTATCTGCTGCATGGTTTCCCATGATTTCAGGGAACTCTATGGTTAAGGTGATTCCTTCCAGTTTTATGTTCCTATAAATTCTACTTCTCTAGTCCCTAGACAAAGGTCCTACTCTAAGATCTTAATTCATGTAGGCATGTAGGCACCCCCTCTTAGTACATTCTTATCATTAAATATATTCTTAAATCCCACTAGTTTCTATGTGATTTGAGTTCGCATTATAGGAAAACCACTTATCTGAGTCTGTCCTGAACTGGCTGGATATTTTGAACAGAAGACAAAGCTCTTTTTATAAAATTAATATGCTTTTTTTTACATTACATATAGCTTTTTCCATCCTGTTTTGCCCATGAAATGAGCCAAGGCAACTTGAAACATGTTGTGGCAGGTGCACCCACCCAAGGAGAGCAGAGCTTCTTGGCTGCTGAAGTGTAGCAGCTCAGGGCTGCCTTTGCTCTCAGGGCTCCGTAGTAACTGGGGCCTTTGGCCAACGGGAGCCGCTACTGACCACAGGTCAGATTGGGTCTGGGTATCACTGGAGTCCCCTGGAGCAGCAGCTGCGCTGAGGACTCTCCCCTTGGGTCAGGACGCTGCCCAAGGAAACCCCTCGAGGGGTGTTGGGTCGGGACACTGCCCTGAGCAGGTCCTCGAGGTTGAGAGCCCTCACTTGTCAGGTTTGTAGTTAAACCCTAGGGAATGGGGCTCTGTAAAGTGTTTGGGGTTGTTGTTAAACCCTAGGGAACGGGGCTTTGTTCTGCGTTCTGTGTTGCCATTAAACCCTAGAAAGCTGTTTTGTTCTCCTCACACAGACATTCGAACCAGTAATTTATGGACAGTTAGTTAACTGTTAATTTTTTTTTTTTATTTTTAGTGGTTGGTTGTTTATTTGAGAGCATCTGTAACACATAGACAAGCAACTAACATGAGTAGGAAACGTAACATTAAGAAGTTATGAGCAGAAAGTATATGCTCTACCTTCTCGCATTTTCACTTCTGCATTTGAATTTCTTTGCATTTGAATTTCTTTACAAATGGTCAAACGTTGACATCTACTACAGTTGTTCTAAGACTTTGATTGATATTGCCTGTTTACTTCACTTCAGTTGGTATGCCTTTCTCCTCTGCTCTAAATAAGACGACTGTATCATCACTATTGTTAAAGACCCACTGAGCAATGATCACTACCGTTCCAAATCCCATTTGCTTTCTGCATTTTTTATGCAGACTTTCAAGACACTCTATTTATGAAATGGACTATAATCCAAACTCTTCTTAGATTAATCCTTCTTGACTTTTTCTTTTCAAGCCTCTTCTGCAATTTTTTTAAGAAATTAACTGCAACTGTGTGGGGAGAAGAGAGAATGTTCTAATCATCTTTCAAAGCAGTTAAACTGTGCAATAGGAAACCTGCGTTCCCAAATGATTTAACCTTTTACTTTCTTATTTGCCCTTAATTCATTTCTATTACCCTCTTCTTTCCTTTTGTCTCTATGTTTATCATACTTTCATTATCATATTCTGTTTTAAATTAAAGTGTTTGTACAAAGGTTTTCTATGAATTTTTGCAACTCAGCACACAGATCGTTACTGATATAGTCTGTAAAACAGACTGCAGTGAAAGCTGAAAACAAGTTTAGTATCCACAACTACAGACATCATGTCTCTGATCTTCCTGAAGTTTGTGACTGTACCACTTCACTGTACATTCATACAGACACACTAAGCTAGACAGGCAGGTGAGAAGCTCAGTCTTCATTTCAGAAGCATTTATCTGGTGCACTTTTTCCATAAAATTACAAATCACTATAACCAAAGCAAAGTGGCCATGATGCCTAACAGGAAAAAGTGTATTGACCTGGAGTTCTACAACAGGTTACTGCTAGTACTGACAAGAGTCATCTGCATTATATGCAAGTTTTTAATGGGTAGCATTTCAATATATAAAGGAGGCTTATAAGAAAGATGAAGAAAAACTTTTCACCAGGGCGCATAGTGACAGGACAAGGGGCAACAGTTTTAAACTGAAAGAGACTGGATGTAAGGAAGAAGTTTTCTACAATGAGGGTAGTGAGACACTGACCAGAGAAATTGTGGATGCCCCATCCCTGAAAGTGTTCAAGGCCAGGTTGGATGGGGCTGTGAGCAACCTGATCTAATGAAAGATGTCCCTGCCTGTGGCTGGGAGGTTGGAACTAGATGATCTTTAAAGGTCCCTTCCAAATCTTCCAATTCGAACCACTGTATAATTCTACGGTTCTATGAAATCAGGGTTACATTTAGGATTAAGAGCTGGGCTGGAAGAAAGTAGTGACTCAGGCTAATGCAGCCCGCATCAGAAAGGGATGTCAAAATAAAGGACTCATTGCTGCCACTGTGGGTCATCAGGCTAGATTTCTAGTTCAGTGAGTGTGTAAATCATTAAATTAAGATTTAAGATTTGGCAGTGGGATGACCGTAGGGCTGCTATGGCAACTAGTTACATTTTGGTTTGGAGCAAACAGGTCCATTGAATAAATTTTAGGTCAGGGTTAGAACAAAGTTTTGTGTTCATAAGGGTAAAAAAATTGATCAAGAAAGAATAGCTCCAGTCCAGAGCAGGCTGCAGGGTTGTGTGTTGTGTTATAATCTATACTGTTCTAAACTCTCTGCTTTGGATAGGTGAAGGTCACTATGCTTTTGGCTACAGTTAGGATCACAGTGTTTGAAAACTGGCTGGTGGAGGCTTTACAGAAGTTGTAACATCTAGCCTTAAAAAGGACTCAAGGATAGCCTGAAATGAACTTCAACATACTTACTTTGCGACATGGCTCAGGCCACAGCTCTCCTCGTTACGCAGAGTTCCCATGACTGGAGAGTGCTGTCCAGCCATCCATTTACAGCCCGGTTGCAGCGGGCCATCGCACAGCTCCGGGCAGAAGGTGGCAGCTGGTCAGGCCCACCCTTCCTCCCGTGCCCGCCGAGGCACCAAACCACCGGGCACGGCTCACAGGACCTTCCGCCCATGCCGGGACCACGTATACCGAACGCTACAGGCAACGTACGTTTATGTACGTTCGGCAGCAGAAGTTGTTTGGCCGTCCTGAACCGATCTTCCGTGCCCATCGCCCCTGTGCTGCCGACAGCGGCGGGCAGCCCGCAGGAGCAGAGCGCACCGCGGCTGCGGGCCGCTCCGCGCCGCTGGGGCAGCCGCCGGCACCGCCCTAACACGGCCGGGAAGGACGG
>NW_020799092.1:46314911-46394060 GCF_003259725.1 Athene cunicularia | reverse complement strand
AGCGCCTGTGCCCGGCAGCGCCGCGGCGGGCGGCGGGAAGCAGGTCCTGAGGGAGCCCGGGGCCGGGGGCCCCTTCGCCGCTGCCGGGCCTGCGCTGCCGGCGGCCATTTCCCCAGCGGTTCCTGAGGCACCGGGCCGGGGGGAAGGCGGTGTGCCCGGCCTGGGGCGGCGGGAGTTGTCAGGTGCTGCTTGGAACTGAACTCAATAAAATCGGTCATTTTTCTAAGCTTGGAAATCTGTTCTTTTTTTTGAATGTAAATTACGCTTTTGGTTTCTTAGATCATGTTGCCTTGGGAAATGAAGAGTGGAATCCATGGGAAGGGGATGAGAAAAATGAACTGCTTGCTTCTCAGCAAAGATATGAAGCTAATCTTAAGATGATAAAAAATGCAAGATCTCACCTAGAACAAACCAGGCTTAGAGTGCAGATTTGGGGCAAAGCAGCAATCGGTAAGCAGATGCAATCAGTGTCTATCACTTAACCTTTCTGATACAGTACTTTTTTCTGCTTTTTTTTAATGACTTAAATTTGTGGATATGATTAAATAATACGGGTATCTGTACATGCAGAGCGTGAAGGAAGTGGTATAGCTGTTACTTGAGATTTATGTTGATACCAATATGGGAGCAGTTAGACTCCAGCTTCTTTGTACCAATTCTTTCCAAGGCTGTTTTTCACATCTGTCAAAGAAAATGGCTCAAATGGCAGAGAAACAGTTACTTTTTGAATCCAATCTAGCTGACAGTACGTGGCCAAACCAGAGTATTTGTTTTTGTCACGTTTTCACTTTGTAAAATAAAGCATGACACAGTGAGAAACAAGGCATTTTCTATACTGCAGTACTACTGCCACTGATAGACTTTGAAATTCGTCTGGTCTTTAACTACTGCTGAAGACATACCATTGTTCTTATTTTAGATTTTTTGAAAACGTAAAATTTTCAGCTGCAGTTGAACTTTCATGTGGCATTGTAGAACACACTGGTATATTACATGGTGACGTGACGCAGTCTATCACAAAAATTGAATGTGTTTCACAAAAGCTTCAGGTAAGTATGCTTGTCCTTAAAATGCTGATTAATATTTGCTCATTTTTAAGTGGTATGTATACTGAAGAGAGATAATAACGGAAGTGGTAATGTGTTATATCATCATCTACTGATGCTTTGACAGCCAAAGAATCTTTTTTAATGCCCCAATGTGTGGAAAAATTTATCTTAACTAATTTGAAGTCATACGGAATTTGGGAAGCAATATTATATAAGAAGTTCTGACATTTCTTTCCCAAGTTCTTATGATGTTATGCTTTTTCATCTCCCAGAAATAATTTTATTTCCTAGGAGAGTAAAGTAGGCAAGATCCATGCATTCAAATTCTCCATTGTATCTTCATTTATAGGTCTTTACCTTTGGCAACATATTTTTGAAGAGCACCTTGAGCCAGCTAATGTGACTGCACAGTGGAGAGAAGGAAGCCAAAAAGCAGGAAAAACATATTTCAGGTACTAGCTGCATGGTGTTGACTTCAATTGTGTTAACTTTAGCAAACAATGCATTGGAAAGCTAAAGAACATGGTGATGTAGACTGGTGTATTATTTTGTCTATCTCAAAGTTGCAGTTATTTTAATATCTGTTGAAAATACTTTAGTTTTGTCATGTTTTGATAACTGTGGAGTTTGCACACAACTTCTCATTCAAAATTATCACAAAGAATGGTTTCGTATATTAATGGAAACACATACTTGATAAAACTCGCAAATTCTAGCCCAAACATATCGTTATTAAAAATAGAAAACTAGGGAGCAATTTCATCCGCTGTTTTATGAAGATTTGTGTATTTGAAAGAAATGTGGAAAGACTTACTAATGCTGAGAGGGAGAGCAGCCAAGAGACCTCAGAGGGGAGGGGGAATACAACCCTGATAAAAGTCTTAAGAACTGGGGTTTGGAGCTGACAGTTGATTGGAAGAAGCTTGGGGTTTTGAGGCAAGAAGATGTTTCCTGCTATTTGGTTTCTGTTGTACTCAGGGAAGAGGGACTTCATAATTCACTCATAAATTGTATTGTATCAGGATTGTATCAAAGCAATAATTTGTTTCTATTTAAAACAAAAACAATCTGTGAGACCTAGCATCTAGTTAATTTGCAAAGCAAAATTCTATATGTGAAGAAGATTACACTTGAAGCCTTGTTTGCTTTAAAAATGTATTTTGATCTGTGACCATGCATGTTTTAAAACTATTGTCAAACATCAATCTGAACTTTAACATCCTATTCAATACCATTTTTAAGGCTTTCTGTAAAGATACAGTGAAAGCTGAAGGATTTTTCATCTCTTTGACCAGTCTGCCTGTCCTACAACATTTAATTACTTGCACCAGGACCCATCTGTTTAGAAAGTTTTCTTTTAAAGCATAAATGACACTCTTAAGTGAATTTAACTTCTGAAAAATGTGATGCTTCAGTGTTTTCCTTGTGCAATAAGACAGGGTGTTCTAGATGAAATTTGCAGATAATGTTTGAAGTAAATATGTGATTGTGAATTGAAAGGGGTTTTTTGAGTGATCACAGAAGTTATCACTTTGAATTGTTTATCAAGGTATCTGGCTGTGTGCATGGTACTGGCCATAGAATCTTTTCAGTAATGCCTGCATCACATTCTGTCCTGGTTCAACTAGGATAGGGTCAAATTTTCCCCAGCAGAGAGAGAGGGGCATCTCCAGCCGGGTTATATACCATGCTGACGTCAGGTCCAGGGGCAGAGCTTTTTTACTTTCGCTTTTGGTTTTTGGGTGAGGGAGGGGCAACAGCAATGTGCTCTCCGGTCCCGGCAGGGCTTAAACCTGCATACATTCATAAGTGATTTTAAAACATGTGTTCTAGAAAGACACATAGACTTGATTTAAACATTGTAATTATTCAAGAGTCTTGTGTTACATCTAAGAAAATAGATGAAATGACATACTCTTGAAAAAAAGTAGCTGTATTCCTTGTCTGCAAATACAACCTGATCATTCAAAATTAAGGAATCAACTATGAATGGTGCTACTGCATCTTGGTAGTCTTCCTGACAGAGAAATAGAGCTTTCCATTCACGGATTTGGAGAGAGGATACAATACTTTATTTGAATAGAGAGCAGTGCCAGTAGTGTTATCTTGATGGGAGGAGACATTTCAGAATTAGAATCTCAGAAGCTTTAGAAATCAATTACATTCTACCAGATAGATTGTCTCCTTGGTAAGGACATGAGGATTTTTTTTCAAGCTCTTGCTTTTCACATTTATAATATGAAAATAATTTGCTGCATTTAATGAGTCTGTCACTTGACTGATTATGGTCATTTTCTCTCTGGTGTGCCTGTTTCAGATGAATAATAACCTCACATGGTTCCTTAGGGTAAGCACCTCTCAAAGAAAAACTTGTATAATAAGCATTTAAATATCTTATGTTTAGAGGAACTAGGGATAATAGAATCTTTATTTTAACTTAAATTTGGATGCTAGATCCCATAAAAATATAAAGTTTAAAGTTTGGTACCTACATAACAGAAGTTAAAATTTGACAGACTGGTAGGAACTTGTGCAAAGTATAGAAAATATGCAAATATAACTGTTATTTTAATCATTAGAATTCTGAAATTAAATAGCTGAAGTTTGACTTCTTACTGAAATTAGAAATGTTATTTTGTATTTTTATGTGAGGAAGCATTAGTACATGATTTTGGCTGCTCGCTGGTTTAGAAGATTGTCTAGAATTATTGACTATTGCCTGGCTGAAGTAAATTATCTCCATTTGATTACTAGATGAGGCTAGAGGGAACTAGCTGAGGTGACATGTTTGGAGAATATGTGCTGCTGTGCATTTTTTTTGTGATAAGTTTAATGATTGTTAAAACATAGAACTCTCATGAGTATTTTTAAAGACTATCAAACCTAAAGACACAAAAATGCCAAAATATCACTTGAACACAGTTGCATGAATAAGCCCAGTTTGTATATTTATGATGGAGAATACAGATATTTAATATAGATTTTGATGGCTTCAACTTTTTACCAAAGAAGTTACATAAAGAATACTAGAAATACCAACTTCTACATGAAATGCAGGAACATTTTTTTAAAAACATGGGTGAAACAACTGCACAGCTGTGGATTTTGGTGACGTGTTGGTACATTCGTACAAGAAGTAGGAGAGCAGAGTTTAGCACTTTTCTTGACCTGAAGCAATTCATATCCTTCTCTCCTGTCATCTAGGAGGATGTTGTAGAGCAGGGAGTTTCAAACTTGTTACCTCTTATCGGTAAGTTCGAACATTCATAAATTTCTGTTCCACTGAGAGTCACATCCTCTCTCTCTGTTTTAACATTCAGTGCTGCCTTCCCCCAGTCCCTGTTAGCCCCAGTTGTTCAGCAGTTCTTCAGTCTCATTCTCCTGTCCTTCTTTTACAAATTGTAACATCTTGATTCATGCCAGGATGAAACCATGTTGACAAAGTTAACCAGCAAAGATTTCTTTACCTGCTAGAGGATTCTGCCAAGGATAGCTTGTGTCAATTTAGTTTCCTTAATAGCCTTTGATGAAGCATTTTGAAAATCTAAATACACTGTGTCTACTGGATCCCCTTTATCTGTATTCTTACTGACCCACTCATAGGTCGCCATCATATCAGTGAGACAGGATTACTCATTTCCAGCATTGTTTATCCACATATGTGATCAGTGATCTTACCTTTCAATAAGATCTAGTGGTCTTACTATTTATTACAGACTCTTCCAAAGAGGGAGTTCATACTGACTGGTCTGCTCCAGAGTCTTCTCGAGTTGTTTTTGTAGGTGGGAGTGACACTGGTGTAGCCTTTCTCATCAATCATAGTGGCTCTTCTTAATGACAGCTGCACACCTTTGGCAGTAGTTCTGCAGTTTTGTGTTTGTGTTCTTTCAGAACTCTTAAGTGAATGCCATCCAGGTCCAAATCCTCCAGTCAGTATAATACTTGTGGTGTTTTACCTTCTGTTTCTTGCTGAAGAGAATGAGTTAGGTGCGGGCATCTTTTCTGCTATGGCTTTGTCATCCCATTTTAAATGCTTTTTAAACTGTTGTCCCCATGGCTCTGTAGCTTTTTGGTATACTTTCTATATGTTTTGGTTTTCATATATTAAAAGAGTCTTTACCTGTCAGCCAGAACATCCTTTTACAAGGTGTTTTTCAAGTTGCTTTTAGCTTTAATTTTCTGTTTGCATTTCATAAGCAGTATTTTATGAGCTTGGTGTCCTCCTTGTTTGGCCAGGCTTTTCATTGTTTTCAATGCTGAATTTTGCCCTTTGACAGTCTCCCTAACTTTTCTGTTAGGCCATACAGGTTTTGGGGGGACTGTTTCCTTTTTGGATTCAGGCACACAACATGCCTGGGCTTCTTAAACAGTGTTTTTGAACAGCCTACAAGTTCCTTGCAAGCTTCTTGTTGGGCTACTCCTTTAAGAGTCCTCATCTTGATTCTCTCATTTTTAAATAATTACTGCATATGGAATATCTCTACTTCTGGATGTTCTCTGCCATGCTAAACTTAATCATATTGCTATTACAGAATGGCTGTCTGACTAACACCTTTGGAATTAGGTCTGGAAGACCCAGTCTGGAATAGCTTCTTTTCATATGGGTTCTAAGACTAGTGAGGAAAAGCAAGGACTTATAGGAAGCAAGTCATTTATTGAGTCCAAAAAATGTAATCTCCTCATACCATCCTTGATCTAGCCTTCGTGTGGGTAGTGAAAATCTCTTACTACTACTGCCTTAATTTCAGTGTTTCTGTAACCTCCCTTACGTTTCCCAATCCCAACGGTGTTCTGACTGGGAGTTAATAGTACAACCTTAGCACTGTGTTTTTATTAAAGTATGGGGTTTCCATAGTGTTTCTTTTTTTCCCCACTGTAATTTTACGCTATTAAACTTTCTTACACACAGGTTATTGCATTCACACCTGCACATCCTGTTATTCCTATAAAGTTAAAAGCCTATCAAGACTTTCATTCATAAAAACTCTTCAGGTGCCTTTTAACAAGGTGGTCACTGGATTGACTATGTATGCTATTCACTGTTTTAGGCATTCTGATGCTCTGCTATAAATCCCAGTGATTCTTTTGTCTGTTAAACTGAGAGGAGTATTTTATCATTGTCTGTTAAACTTGGTTTTAAGTTTTAACCTGATTTACATTTAATCTATTAGAAGTCCTGATTCCAAGTCATGATTGCCATGAATCTTGGCTCCAAAATATCCCACTGCCACCAAGTGAACAGCATGTTGGTTTGACTCAGGTTTAGAATATGCTTGTCTAAGGTCAGTCTGCTTCAGATAAACTCATTGGAGTAGTTTATACAGCTCTTCCTCAGTAAGCCCACTTGAACTGAAACTGGCTGTCAATCTCAGCACTTCATGAGTTAAAACTCGTGGTTATTCTAAATTAGTTAAAACTCATGCTTATTCTAAATTAAATTTTGCTGGTAGCCAAAAACCTGTAGTAATGCAGCAGACCTAGAAAACTGACACTTAATTGACTCCTGGGGAAAAAAAAAATTGCTATTTTTTTCCTCTCCACTCTTTCCCAAACTGTGTAATCACCAACTGTTTGAGTTCAGTCAAAAGTCTGTTAACATAGCAGTTAACTGAAGAGCGGGACTGGCAAATGTTGGCTTGTTTCATTGAGGTTCACAAATGGTTGTCAGATACGTGTAAATGATTAATGATTTAATGATTTTGCTATATGATTGAAATTTCTGTGTTAAATACATTGTGAAAGATCTAGAAATGGAATTTTCTACCTACAATGTTTGTGCTCACTAGCTTCTATCAGAGCCTCAAGTCTGACCTGGGTCACACAAGCAACATAATTTTCCATTGAGATCAATACCTCTTGTGTTACAAATTCTACTCGGTATCAGATGACACAGTGTTTTTTTGGTCTAACCTAAAATTAGTATGCCAGACCAGCTAATTGTCCCTCATAATGATACCTGGTTTTAACTCTTACAGGTTTTTGGGAGGGCCCCTCTCTTGTTCTAATACAGTATTCATTGGTTATTACTGGTATTAAGAAAAAGTTTGAGCTTTAATGAACATCAAAGTACATCCTTTTTTGTAAAGTTTATTGATTTACCCATATTTTGATGTTTGAATATGGTAGTAGTTCTGATTTATTGACAAAATACCTTATTTTCATTTAAGTCTAAATCCCCTTTTTCCTCAATAAAGGCAAAGTCAGCTTTATTCCTGTGTTAAACTGTAGATACTAACAACAGAAATGGTTACAGTTGCACAGTTACTTTGCAGTGTATTGCATTCACTTTATTGAAACAAAAAAATTCTCTGGAGTACAGACTGTGTAGTAAGGATGTTAAGAGGATTATGGTCAGTAATTAAGGGTGTTTACTGTTTGTATTTTGGTTTTCACAGCTTCATCACTGGTCCATCTGTAGTTCCTGGCTACTTCTCAGTTGAAACTGAAAATGTTGTGCTAGTTCTGAATGGAAGAGAAAAAGCAAAGATCACTTACGCCACTCAGTGGTTGCATTACGCACAAACATTAATTCAGACTCGCAAAATACAGCATGTAGCGGTTGTGCTGCTTGGAAATGAGCAGTGCAGCAATGAATGGATTCAACCATACCTGAAAAGAAATGGAGGATTTGTAAATCTACTCTTTGTTACGTATGACTGTGCGTTAGTAAATGAAGAAGATGTTTTCCAATGGCCTTTAGGAGTGGCTACGTAAGTGCTATAAACACAAATTACAATTGAAACCTAATTGTTATGCATGAGGTATGGAAAACTATATCTGAATGTTACTGCTGATACCCAAAACAATTCTAGTAAGTAAACTGTAGAACATAATCCTATTAATGATTTTCTAAATGAAGGGTTGGAATCTTTGGGAACTACATTTAGCAATAAAAATGATAACAGGAAAAGAACGCTAGCATTTAGAGAGGTTTAAAAAAAGGAACCCGTGTCTGGGTTCTTTTGTTTTCTGTTGTTTATTGTTCCTTGAGTAGATTTGCTCCCGAGATTTATAATAAATGCTGATGTAATATGTACCAATTACATGAGAATTTAAAAGATATTTATGTAATTGAGTTCCAATAACTGCTTGTTTAGGAAAGGAAAGGGATGGTACTGGTGGTACGTTTTTTTAACCCCTGTTATGGCTCTCAAAAGGAAATTGTATGCCTCCCATTTCTAATTGGTATACTCCAGTATCACAGTAATATAACCTGGCTTAACCATTTTTGTTACACTCACTGCTCAAAATATTTATTTGGAGTAGATAAAGTTTTGGTCCAGTCAGATGCATTTTTACTCCTTACAGGGTTAATATTGTTTTAGCTACTTTTCATGGTAATATAAGAGTAAAATAATACAGAATTATTTTCATATTTTATGTTGAATTTGAATTCAATATCCTGTATTGAGCCAGTTGGCAAATGTATGGAGTTTTTATACATAGCTTGAACTTGCTCACGTGTCATTGAAAAACACTAAATTTTGATTCTTGATGGCATCAGAGAAATTGATGGCATTGTAAGTTCCTAAGCAAAAAGAACCTGAGTTTTGATATGCACAGATAAAGGTAATGGATGACAGAAAGCAACAACAGTTAAAACAATATACCAGAGTGCGAAGCTGTGTGGAGAAAGATAGATCAGGTATCAGTCAGAATGGGGGTTTTCAGCCCTTGACCACCAACGACTGTAAAAATTGTGATTAAAGGTATGCAAATGTGCCAAATTTTCAAGTGAAGAGGGAAAATAAAGGTGTTGAATCCTCCAGAAATACTTGGCATGAAGAAAAAAAAAGTTTTCTGAAAGTTAGTTAACATTCATTACACAGGAGGAGAACAAGGAAAGGCCTCTTTCATCAAAATTTGGGAAGGTGAAGAAATTGAATATGTCTTCAGAACTATTAAAGGCAATGGAGAAATCACTGAAATGAAGTAGAGACTGCCTTTGAAACCAGTTAAGAATTGGGATCAGGGTATAGTTTTTCTTACAAAAAAGAAACAACAGGGAAGTATAACAGTGATTCATCAAAAATAGTGACATCAGAAGCAATATGTGTGTTAATTTGAGAATGCAAAGGAGCAGAAACTTTTTTAATATTCATCTATTCCAGAAAAAGTACTGACTTTATGTAATGAGAAAGTTAGTGTCAGCTCTTCAGCTGAAGCAGTGTTTCACTGGTGAGTAAAATAAGTGATGTAAGATTTGAGGAATCTGTCAAAAAAAGAAAAATGCCTGATGTGATGAAAACATGTCTAAAAGGATAGCATACAGCTTACATTAGATCCCAGAATGTCAAACTGGTTTTGTTGAGTCCAAAAAGGCAAGTTAAAATAGCTTGTATGACAAGCTTATTTAGTAACCAGAAGGTTAGATTAATGAAGTCCACCCAGATCAAAGTGAGATTTTCCTTTAAGAGATTACCAGTGATATTTTCAGTTAAGTGTGCGCAGAGGTTAACGTAACTGAGACTTAAACTCCATAGTTACCATTAGCCTGGCCATTTCAGTCAAAACTAGTGTTGCATCAAGAACAGATGCTTTTGAAAAAGCATGTGTCTGAATGACGTTTTGTAACATGCACACATAATATTTCTGATGTTGAAAGAAGACATAAGTGTTCTGGAAAGTCTCTGAGAGAGTGGAGGGGCTCAGTGGAGAGAGTAAAGGGAATAAAACTCAACTTTTAGGACAGGAGTTGCACTGGTTTGCTTTTGGGTCTGTCTGTATTTATAGATTGGCAACAAATAGGTGGCTTTAGTCTTAGAATCTCCTGCAGTAAAGGTGAAATGGTGCAAAATGTTTTTTCTTCAACATAAAGCATACAGCCTAACGTATACATTGTTTTTACAGGTACAGAAATTTTCCAGTTGTAGAACCCAGCTGGTCAATGCTACGTGATCCAAGATCATATATATGTAATTTCTTAGGAACAGTTTATAAGAACTCTTCTAGAGAGGCTCTAATGGAAATTCTGAAGCAGGATGGGCTTGACAAACTTTGCTGGATTGCAGCCAGAGAACAGTAAGACTTTGATTTACTTCATGAAAATACTCGGACTTTTTTGCCTGGCTCATTATTACCAATCCTTTCTTGAGTGTTAAAACTTACTAGAAATAAAGGTACCCAGTCATAATTAAAACAGAGAACATTGCTGATACTCTTTGTATAGGTCATCATAATGTAATGGACTTTCTGTTGCTATATTTTACATAAAGCATATTTTTAAATACATAAAAAAAATGTCCTATGTATACTACATATAAAGACCATCTTTTTTTTTCTTACATACGTTTGATTATGGTGGGTGAAGAAATATTTGTCGTGCACTTTGTGTGTATTAATGTCTTAGTAGAAGAAAAAGCTGTGTTTTGTTGGGTTCCATATAAGAGTGGCTTTAATCTGTACAGTGTGGCACTTATTTTAAGTAAGTAGAACAGATCTTTTGACCAACAGTAATAGGATTCTGTTTGTATTTCTAATTTTTCCAAGCAACACTTATAAAATGTTTGATAGCAGACACAGCAGTGCTTAGGAAGACCTCAGCTACCCCGATGAATCTCAAGAGACAGATTGTATCTGTGACACAAACTCTTATTTCACAGACGTTCAGAGGCACTTCAGGCAGATGGATTCAGGTTAACGGATTGTTTTACATCCTAACTTTTGAAGAGACAACCTCTACTGTTTTAAAGTATTTGAGGCCAGAAACTTCATTTAAAAGTCCATCAAGTGTCTCCCTGTATGTCTGTTTCTGAACTGTGCTGTGAAGTAAATTGACGTATGCATCATTCAAGTCATGCAAAAGATGTAAAATTGTGTTTCAGTTTGCCTCTTACACTTCTAAGTATTAATAATTTCCTAAAGGGACCATATCTAAAAAGTGTTACAATCTAATTTTAATAGTGACATTGTCAATACATTTTTAGAAGACTTGTTTAAGAACAGTTAGGACTAAAAGTAAAAGCCTATTGATTATGTGTGTAATATAAAATTCTTGTATTTTCAGTTTTATAAATAATTGAAATTAAAGCATATTTCTACTTTTTCATTGCAGTGCCTGTGAGAAGAATGTTAATTTTGAACCCCTTTACTTTCGTAGGTGGCAGCCTCAAGAGACAAATGAAAGTTTCAAAAACTATCAAGATGCCTTGCTGCAGAGTGATTTGACGTTGTGCCCAGTGGGAATAAATACAGAATGCTATAGAATTTATGAAGCTTGTTCATATGGATCTCTGCCTGTTATAGAAGATGTAATGACACCGGGTGATTGTGGAAATTCATCAGTGTACAACAGTGCTCCATTACAATTATTAAAAACCATGGGGGCTCCATTTATCTTTATTAAAAACTGGAAAGAGCTTCCTGCTCTTCTAGAGAAAGAAAAAAAAATGAGTTTACAAGAAAAGATTCAAAGGAGAAAAAAGCTTATAGAATGGTATCGAAACTTCAAAGCATGGATGAGACAGAAGTTCATTAATATTTTGGAAAATTCATTTCTGCCCAGTGATAAAGGATAAATTGTCCCTTTTGAAAATCTAGAATAGATTGAAAGCTTAATTTCCATTAACTTTCGGATGAAGCTTTTATACAAATCTCATAGGGCAGGTGCATTCCTTTTGAAGTCAACAGAATTGCGCTAGCTTGGCCAAGAGCTATGTTTGGCTCTCCATCCTTAGCAATTTTCAGAGAGGTTGTTGACTTATCAGGATGGTAGTTTTTAAGGATGACAACAATTTTATGACTATTTTTACCATTTCCATATTGGTGTGACCTGATAAATTTTTTTGTCGGAGAGTGTCTTTGAACATGTGGACTTGTTGAAATCCAACATAAGAACAACAGTTGTGCTTGAAGAAGAGAGAAGAATGAAATCTGTATGGTACAGAGTAATTTATTATGTAGATTAAAGAAGAAAAGTATGATTATAGCCAGAATGCCAGGTTTAGCACAGTCATTAAGATATATCCTGGTAAGTGCTTTTTTTGAAAATTAACCATTTCCTTGACAGACATTTCATTTCCAAGGAAGTGGTCATAAAGCTAATTAAACACTGTGGAATAAAAATGTGTATTTCAAAGTAAAAATGGAGGGCTCTTTCTTTCGTAGCAGTGTGTTTCTTCTTTAATGTCAGATATCGAAGTTTCCTTCTACCATTTCCATTTAGTCTTGGGACATAACTTTTTGAAGTGCCACTGAGCAGCATTCATTACCTGCAGTTACAGCTGCACATTCTGAACATCAGGCCTTAAACATGAATCTGTAGCTTATCTGATTTCTCAAAATCTGCTGAAACTCATCAGCTCCAAAAGATGCAGAAGTATAATATTGCATGTTTGTGATACTACATGTGCAACAAAGTTTAAACAGTTTTTGTTAAATGTAGCCAAAGGGATCTGCTACTGTCCTTGTACACCAGAAATCAGTGTGTGCTATTATCTCCGGTGTGTTCAGCTGAGCAGGGTTACTGCATACACAGCATTGGTGTCTTTGAATATCAGCATGCCATGTGGGTTCATTCTCATGCAGGAATTTAAAAGCCAGTGCAACTGTACTGCCAAGTAATACTAATTTGTGTAAGGATACTATCCATTTCTGGAGTATGTATCATGCAAGAGCGTTTCTGTGGGGCGTTTTTTTCAGTTTTCTTGCATCCCTTCTTTTTAAAAAACCCAAAACCAAACCAAAACACAAAAAAAACCCCAAAAACATATGAAAACACTGGAATTTAGTTTGCAAACAGTAGATGATATTGCTGGTGGATGCTCTAGATTTGGAATAAGGTATGTTTCAGAAAACCTGGATTTTTAGGAGCTTGCATTCCAATGCCTAGAAATTGCTCTTAGAAAACAATCTAAATCCAAATAATTTAATTTTCTGTCTAACATGAATTTTCTGTGACATCATCCACCTACTTTATCTGAAGCATCATACAGTTGCAATACAATGCAAACATACTTGTCCAGCTGAGACTGGAAGTACAGCTGTCACAACTCAGCATCAAATTGATGAGCCTTACTTAGAGGTGAACCTTGCTAGTCACATTTACAATAAATTTCCATACTGAGGATCTAAAGTATCCATCAGCACAGTAGTACACAACACTTGGAGGGTTAGAGGAAGTTCAAGTATCTGTAGTAGTGTGGTGTCATTGCTGTAATTCCCCTCTAGTAGAGTCTTTATACACAGGCTACAAATCTGTAGAGCAATGATCGTGAGCAGTGTTTCTCAACCCATAGTCAGCAGATCCCTCAGCACCCCTGCAGGATTTCAGGGAACTGCAAAAAACAGCTGAGTCTTTACCAGTCAGCCTAGATTCTTATACGAGAGGCTGCAGCTCCCAAAAAATTTTAATAGTGTGCAAGTCAAAGTCTGAAAAACAGTTCAGTGTGTTACCTGATCGTCAGTAGAAGAAACATGCTGCTATTCATTTGTCCATTTCTAAGTAAATGTATGAATATTTCCAAACTCGTGGCAATAATATCTTAAGGGAGGCCAAGACATGCACTGAAGTTTTATCAGAATTTCACATTGCAGCTCTTTGCTTGCTCTTGGAGTTTAGAGGGAAATAATTTGCATTTTATCTATATTTAACCAATTCTTGACACTTTAATTTCACCTGCTTCAGTCCAAAAGGAATTGTCACTAGAAGATTTTTTCTGTGTTCTATTTTCTAGTGCTTATGGAGCAAAGACTGCAAAACATCTTTGTTAAGGAAGGGTTCCTAACACATTAGACAGGTTGCTAGTATTTTAATTATTTCCTTGTTCCACTGTCCAGTATGTGGGAGAGATTGTAGTTCTCCTGTTTTTACTTCCTAATCTTTTCTCATTTGGAAAAATTGTGCCCTATTTGGATCCAGAGATGAACAAGACAACAAAAGGAACCTTGGCAAAAAAAGGCATGAGACTGAGGGAAGAAAGACAGTGAGGGGTGCAAGAAATCAGAGAGGAGGTCTTATCAGGGGTAGAGGAAACTGGTTTAAAAGAAGGGAAGCAGTTAAGCCACTGGCAAAAAAGAGTTTATCCCCTGCATGACACATCCAGGCAGGAGTAGTTAGTGTCTACTGTCAGTGAGAATTTGAAGAATCAATTTATTTGTTTAATACTGAGAGGAGAATACATGCTCTGTTTTTGTGGTTAGCCCTCTGGTTTGAGACTGGGATGCCGAAGTACAACTTTCCAGAACACAGAACAAGGACTTGAGGGCTCTTATAACTGCACATGCTGTGTCTGTCGGAGAGGGAGTTGTGCATAGAACCAAGCCTGTCTTGAGTCAAGAATGCCAACTGTAACATCAGATGTTATACAGATTGCTAATTATGCAGTATTTTGCATCATACTTAGTTTTGTATGTGGAATATATAACTACTAGTTTCATTATCAGAGGTATTTCCTGCTGATGAAGACTTTGCAGATTAAACTGGATTGCCTTGCTGAAAGAAGAAACATCTGGCTTCTCACAGTGTAGTGTAACTCTATATCTCCTACATATTTCTGAACCATTAAGAGTGGCTGTGAACACATGGTGTAAACTGTTTAAAAGATCAACTTCTAGAGAGCAATATGTTTCCAAAGAAATGTAACCAGTCTTTATAACTGTTGGTGATCCTGTAGATAAGGAAGTGGCTTGCAAAGGATCCAGCTGCCAGTTGCTTACCATTCTTGGACATTTCAGTTGTGATAGTGTATTTCAATAGGTTATTTTAGATTTAAAAATTTTTAGATACTGTCTTTCAATGAGTGAAACTTATACAAGGAGTGATAGAACTCGGAGTTTTGTAGACGCCTTTCTCACAGCAGTTAGTAAGTATGAATTAGGATTGCTATGTTCTGGAATCACCAATTTCTCTCTTGGCTTATTGCCCTCACCAAAACACTTGCAAAACCACAGAAATAAAATCCTGTTACTTCTTGGCAAACTTTGCATGTTAATAATAACCTCTAAGAGCTGGACAAGCTCAGAAGCAGCTTTCATGCTATAGAGTCCTAAAATATTTCCAGGAATTCTTCCTACTGGGATGGGAGAATTGAATGACGGTTGAACAAGATTATGCTTATTTTGGCATGTTCATATTGACTGACGTTGGGAGACACAAAAGTATTTCAAATGCAATTCCAACCGTGCCCTAAGAACTGTCGCTTCCAAGAAAATTGCTGCCATAATGCATGTTGGGACTGCTATCTTCTGGTAGTTAAAAAGGAGTTTAATACTTATGCAGTGTTGTGAATCCTACACAGAGGATGTGATGAATCAGTCAAAACGAAAAAGCTGACCTGATGAAAATGTGCCTGAAAGGATGACGCATAATTTACATTGGATCCCAGGACTTTGTGGTTTGGGGTTTTTTTCTTTCTGAGTCCACAAAGATAAGTTAAATAGTTTGTACAATAAGCCCTTCTGGGATCAGTCCAAGGTGATGCTATGAAAACCATGCTGTGCAGCGAAAGGGGCAGTGGTTCTAAACTCTTCTCATCCCAGCAGTTTGTGCAGTTACAAAGAACTGCATAGATTTCTTACTAATTACCAGTCCATAAATCATGACTGATAATCCTCTTGATAAAGAAACAGCTTGCAAAAGGTGACTTACCAAATGATACTTAAACTCTTTGGGCAAATTAAATTTCAGGATTTCTTCAGTGTCTCCTGAACAAGAACACCAGTATCGGGGTATGTATTTATATCTTGTAAGTATAAATTCTTTTCACATCTTTACTACTAATCTGAGCATGGAAGACTGCTTTGAGTGTTAAAATCTCTCCATGTGACTCTAGTTTTAAAGAATGTAAAAGCTGAAAATGGACTAGAGGTGAAATCTAAGGGCTAAGAGGTGTGCTAATGAGAAAAAGATGAATGCGTATGTACATTTCTGATGTATTTAATTCAAAGAGTTTAAGAGAAAATGCATCTGAGAACTGAAACTACCCAGCAGTAAAATTGTAAGCCGAAGAGCTTCAAAACAGGCTCTGTAACGTAAGTCACCTAGGGTCTGGTGTTTGTGTGTGGCTAGTATTGTAAGTGTCTCTGGTTCAAGATCCCATAAAGAGGCCTCAGTCTTTAGAAAAAACATCTACACATTTTGAAAATCAAGAACTTTTTAAGATTTCTCTAGTGCAGTACCCAAAAGTCACTGTCCAGTTTTGAGAGGCTGGCCTCACAGACAGGTATTTGTACAGGAACATCACTTGCCTCCTAGCTGTGTTGAATGCCCTGGCAGCACATGCTTTGCTATTCACATTTTCTTCCCTGAACACCCTTGGGACCTGAGTGCAACTCAGTGAACACTGCTATATCAGAATACAAGACATTTCTGATCCAGTCCCACAACACAGATGTGTTTTGTCAAGCATGCCATGAAATAACGTGACTCATTCTCTCAGCCAGTGTTACAGCAGCTTAATCATAGAAGGGTAGTTTTAGGTAAGTATCCTCAAATTGCTTCTGTGTTGATATTTTGCACAGTACTGTCTGACAGTGCAAAATTTCTGGTTTTCAGGTGACAGCATTCCTATGGTTTTAATTTTTTTCATCTTCAGGAATATGTCATTTGTAGTTTGAGCTGCATTTTTCAAACAGAAGTATTATACACAGTTTCCACTAAATGTGTATTTTCAGAAGATATGAGATGCAAAATAAATGCATCGAACAGAAATGAGTCATTCACTAAGATCCAGATGAAGACACAGCCCATTCAAAGACAGCAAGTTGTGCAGGTGGCCACAAATAAAGAAAAACGAATCTCTGAATGACTGAAAATTAGCCTGATCCTTTCAGATGCAGTTATTCAAACAGCATAAATCTGTTAAATGTCATATTTTGAAGTCTGCTATATCAAAAGAGTTTTGTTCAGGGCCCAAAATGAAAGGTTTCTACAGAAGTGATTTCTTTCTTTGCGTGTTTTTCCCTCTGCAATGGAATTCTTTTCTGAAGAGTAAAGGTGGTCCCTAGCCATGAGCAGGGATCCACCTTAAGTAATGTTTACATAAGGAGATGCTGAAACATCTTCCTGTGTGGCTGCTTATTTACTACTTTTTAGTATTTGTGACAGCTCTTGTCAGCAGTGAGGCTACCAAGATGCTAGATGCTAGTGCACAAAACTCTCTGAGATGTGAGATACCCGGGTTCAAGCCTTTGATCCAGCTTGGGCAGAGCAATGACACTGCCACTGCCACTGCCCAGCTGCTGTTTCAGAAACACGATCACAGGGAAGGCCTCTGTTGAATGCTTTTGTTCCTACTTTTATCTGGGAGGGGTGAGGAAAAACAAGGTTTCCTTTGTCATGGAGGAGAGCTGGGAATAATAAATCTTGAAATTTTGTATGAGACATGAAAACAGTCTTATGCTATAGAAGGCAGAGTTTTTCTGAAGAAATTTGAAAGATCCAAAGAAATAACTCTGAAACGCACAAAACCATTTTTCTCTTCTCTTTCACTTTTGTGTTCTCTTTCTCATACTAATGTTTTATGTTGAATAGAATTTCATCCAAATCACACTACACTAGAATCAGACTACCTGAACAGTAAGATCTACACTTATAAGGGTGGAACGTAGCAGCAATGTTTGAACCTTGCTTGATGTTAAGGCATTTTACAGGAGAAGCAATACTCCAAGATTAATTTGAAGATGTCTCACATTCAGGACAGGATTATATCACTATTTATTATTTAACCTTTTATTCATCAAAATGCGCAATATCATGCATATACTAGGAAACGTGTAATTTCACTGACATTTAGACTAGTATAATAGACCTGAGCAAATTTAGTAACTGAACCAAACTTCAAGATAAAATACTTAGTAAATTTTGATAGCCTTATTACTTTGTTTGTTACGAACATAAATTAAGTAATTGCTACTCCAGGTGTAGTACAAAGTTTTCTTTATATCCTTAGACAAAAAGAATTGTATCAAAAACTATATAATTTTTTTAAACAATATTCTGTTGTCTGCTACCATTGGGTGTGTGAAAAGTACACAATTTAATTTCAAGAGAGTTAGTCTTAATTTCCACACACACAGTTCAATGGAATCATGGATTCTTTTTTTGAATATGGATCTCCATTCTCTCTGAATATGGAAATGGGAATTAAGGACAGCACTGTTTCCCTTAAGGGGAAATGGAATGTACTGATGAATTGCTGTAGGAATTTAAATGGTGCTTCACACATCCTTCCTTCAAATGCTAGCATAGATTTAAGACAGCCAATGACATGTGCTCTCTGGTATACAGTCTTTAATTGCATATTCCTTATTGCTGGAGCGTTCAGTTTATTCATTTAATAGTGATTTATCAATCTCCATCAATGCAACCCTTTGCTCATGATTGTAGAGTATCATGATTGTTTTACAAAGAAAACTATGTAGTCTTACTAATGCTAAAACTGAAGACAATCTACCATCTGATGAGTATACAAGTAGGAATCTGCAAGTTATGCCATGTTGTACCAATTTTCCTTCCTTCCTTCCCCTGTCTAATCAGACTCTGATTGTTTCCTTTTGTATGTCTCTTTTCTCTGCTTTTTTCTCCCTGTGAACTGATTTTACCCAGCTGACCCTCTTTTCACATTGTTATTTTCAGATTATAGCAAATTGCTTTCTATCTGGTAGGGATATAATTTCCTTGTCCCCACGGAGAATTTCTACCAGGTACCCAATCTCAGTGTAGATGTAATTAGGCTTTTGCTGAAGTTCTGCTTTTGCTGTTACACAGCATGCTGCCAAAATATCTCTGTAGGATATTATGTCATCTGAGTGCTTGTTTCTTAAACATTTATAGTGTTGTTTAAGATTTTTGACTGTCTGCATTATAAGTTCAGTGAAAAGGATTATGTTTGTATGAGCAGAAAAGAGGACTACAAACATCTCTTTGCTTTCCATTTTACATCAAGGAATGCTCTTCGTTCCCTGAATGAAACTTCACATGCAACTATAGGTACCTGAACACAACTCATGCTGTTTGACACCTAAGTCTTAGACATTGGCCCATGACTTTTGAGATTTGAATTCAGTTCCCCACAAGTTAAGTTACCAAGGGCCAAATCCATCAGGCTACTGCTATCCAGTGTAAAACCTAGGACAGGTCAGTTCTGCTTAGATTGACTGTCCAAAGGACCAATCCTTTGAACTACTACTAGACAGCCTGTGAAACACCACAAAGTGGTCCTTAAAACTATTACTGTGTTTGTTTCCCAGTTGCAAATGCACATTCCCTACATGCAGATAAATAAAGAAGTTCCCCTTGCTGCCAGTGTTTCTAGTGAAATAAGATCGCTTCACTTGCTACTGATTTTCAGTAAAGCATTTACAAACATGAAATACAGCTTTGTTAAAAAAATTACTGATGTGGTAAGTATTTTACTGTTATTTCCTCCATCATCAAAGAGCAGTATGATGTAAGGTAGAGGCTAGGCTCTCCCCCCACCCCCCAGCTGCTGTGTGCTCTCTTGGTTTAAAACCTACTGGTTACTCCAGAGCTCCCACACTCTCACCAGTGGAAACTTCTCTACTTCTGTGCCTCCAAGTGCCCCTGAGTTCCCTGGTCTGGTCAGGGCTGAAAGACTCCACACTTTATCTCCAGCCAAATGTTGCTCCTCAGACTATGTATTCTCATGTTCATTTCCCTCAGGGCCCTTTACACATGCCCACAGCATGCCTAATGCACACCTCTTCAAAAAGGAAAGGCAACCGGTTTTGTTCAGAAAGCAGCACCTCAGGAGGAAGGGATTATGCCTGTTCTTTCATGTCACTGTTCCAGCATGAGAGCACTTCCCCAGGACATGTGAGAACTGGGCTCTGTTCCCTTCTACAACTGTGAAAACTTGAGCCCACATATTCCAGCTCCCAGAATTAAAAATGTGTGTCAGCATAGATTGGAGATGGCCTTTCTCCATTTAAAGTCACCCTACTCTTCACAAAACTTTCCAGTATTCACTGAGATAGCAAATAAGTGTTTATTAGTTACGGCACCCACCAGGCATCCTGAGTTCCTGTCTCTGTTCCCAAAGTTCGTGTATTTCACATAGGATATCATTAGATAAACACCAATTTCCCATCAGATAAACACCAATTTCCCATCACTTGTTGCAATTCCCCCTTCCTTGTCAGGCAACTCACTTTTTTAGGGACTGAGCTGAATAACTCAGTACAAGGGACTCTACTGCAGAGATCACACACCTAAGCTGAACACTGTTAACACTGAGCATTATGCCACATCAATGTCCTGGCTAAACCCAACGCGGCACACCTCTGTGCCTCTGGTCTGGTATGAATGAGAGATGCTATACCTATATAGCAGGGCTATAAGCTTAGATCTAAAAGCTGCAATGCTACTTCCCTCAGGTATCCATATGTGGTGGTATGTCCACAAGCCTCTCAGAGGGGCTCATGAGGAGCAGCAGCAAAATGTACACAGAAATCCCCTGGCTAGCATGGTTGCCACTGGCTCCTGTTCTTGCTGCTCACCCACAGTGGCAATGTATGTGGAACCAAGTTAAATAATGTTAATAAAAATCAGCTTACAAATATTTTAGAAAGAAACAGAGCAGCAGAATTACTGTACTTAAATAACAGTTTAGGTCCTGAGTTTAGGTCTGGTTCCCCAACTCCGCCAGTTCCCCTGTTTGTGGAGTCTCTCCCACTTCCCATGGACACAGCTGTTGTGAAGCTGTACTGATTTGCTGGTGTTAGGTCAGCAGGCTGATGGTTCAGATTGTTGTACAGATCTGTATGTGCAATCCTTGTGTTGGACAACTATACATTTTTAAACTTCAGGAGTTTGAGTGTGCCTTGCTATCAGTATCCCAGCAACTTCAACTCTTGGTTTGTATTTTCTGATTGTGATTCTATATATGGTTTACAAATGCATTTAAAAAATTTTTCTTAAACAGAGCTAACAACTGGACATAGTACTTTTCTGATGAATATTTAAATCAAGTACTTAATCTACTTCTGGGCCTGTAATCAACAAGACATTTCTGCTGTGTAGAGCAACTACCAATCTCCTCCTTTTTCTCTGTTGACTTTAATTAGTGTTTCAGTAATTGACTGAACCTCCTTCACACAACATTAAATTGTTTTATCAAAGAATCATAGTTTCTCCCTGTTGAACTCACAACCTATGAGTAACACCCTGTTCTCCAGTGTCTTGATTGCTCTGGCCTTTCATTAGAGGTGGCTCTTCTCTTTCTGGGCTTTGGCTAGTTTTGGACTCTCAGACTGCAAAGTCACACAGTGTAGACACTCCACCAGAGTCTACTCATGGTCATGGCTGTCCTTCTGTTGCCTTCTGCTACAAACAGACATAACAGATGATACTGCAGGAAGCCATCACTTTGTTATGATTCAGAATCCTGGGATGACCATACATCACTTTGATATACCTAATCTCCATATGAGAAGTATAAATCTTTTCAGAACTTTTTTAATTATTTCTCAGCTGCTTAATGTAGCAAGCATAACATAATGTTCATGTGAAGTATGTGTTACACAGCAAAATGCAAATAGCTAACTTGCAACAGTTCTGTAGGCAGAAAAGACACTCGCTGTATATTTTATGAACTTGCAGCAACACTTGACATATTCAGGTTGCTAAGAAACAAATACAACTGCACCAAAATAAAGATGAAGTTTTCACCTTCAAGTTATCTCCTTTATCAAATAGCAGTCTGAGTTTTGGTGACCTTATTGGTAGTGTTTTGTAGCTTGCATTTCATGTGGATAGGTCTAGGGGACAAGACAGAAGCAGCAGCAGAACAGAAACCTGAGGCTCCAACAGCATGGGAGAAATGAGGACTGGGGACAGCGGTAGCAATGTCTGCTTCAGATATCTTCAAGTACTGTCCAGGACAGTAGCTTCACTTCTCACTCTAAGAAACTTGGCAGTGTGATCCTTTTATTACCCACATTAAGTGCATATCCTGGACTATACCAACCAGTCACCAGTGAAGTGACAATAATACAGTGTAAATACACTCTTGCCAGGGACAAAAGACTGCCAAGGACTGAGGCACTGAGGATTTGCGTAAATTTTCCCTGAGTTTATCCAGGGTTTGACATCCTGTGTTGGTTTTGCTGAAAGTTAGATATGTAGTCTCTGAAGGGAGCCTCTGAGCAGGTGGGTTTTATTTAAACAATAAATACATGGCATGCTGACAGAAGTGGAGTGAAATCAGGAACACTGAAGACAACACAGAGACAAAGGGGTTCTGGCAGTCCTGCTACTCCAGTTCTGTAGAAACAAGATCTGAGATCACTCATTTTCAAGGCTGTTGATGACTTGAACTGGAAAACAAAATTTGAGCATTTTAGATGAGGATCAGCCCCTAAAGAGCAGAACAAAAGAGAAGCAATGTGTCTGAACAAGATTACAAGCTAAACTAATGCTGTCTTTGATTCTGGTGATTAAAGAAACAAATTTTTATAATATTTTAATTAACAAGTTTGAATAAATATTTTATCTCCTCCTGAAGGATCTTCTACCTCAACTTCAGAAGGATTAGAGGATTCTGTGCAAAATTTCAGCATATCTCTCTTTAACACAATATTGCAACATTACTAATATAGTGAAGCGATGTATATTAGTAAAGCTACAGTTTGCTACCGATTCGACACTTACAGTAATTGCAAATCAAGAATGTGAAGATGTAACAAGATGCTGTGAGGTCCCAGTAATCCCATAGGCAATCTTTATGTTGCTGCCCAGAAACACCAAACATCATTCTGATAATAACCCAGTCATCCTGAAAAGACTCAGATGGGTACAGGTAAGCAAAAAATATCCCAAATATATGCATGCACCTGGTGTTGACATGTCATTAGACATGTCCATAATGAATGCCTCTAAGAATGTCCCACGGAGCAGAAGTCACAAAAATGAGCCAATGGCCTTAAGGAAAGCCAAGTTCACAGTCCAGAGATAACTTCTGCCAACACCTTCTTATGATTAGATTTGGCAAATAGAGCTGAGCCAAGTTATTGGTTTTTGGACACTAAGACACTTCAGTCTCCTTCAAGAATGACAGAGGAACAGAAGTCATGACCAAGAAGTTGTATAAATCTATTCTGGTTTTCAATTTAAGCTCTGTCCTACTGACAAGAGACTTTCTGTACATGAGAAGATGCTTCTGCAGATCATCAAGATGTTGAACAAGAATCTGCAGTAAAAGATTCTATGTGTGCAGTCAAAGACCTCACATCATCCCTGCTGAGCTGCCGTGGAAGTGAAAAAAGAAGACCTGATCACACATTGAAGTTCTGGGCATACTTGCAGCACCCTGCAACCCCTTTTCCCTTGGGGAAGGCTGTCCACAAACAACTTCAAGTAATAGTCCACAACGGAGTTATTAATTCAAGCAGAGAACCTTCTGAATGCCATATGCCATCTGCCCTGATGACTTGGAGCTCAAGAAAAAGATGAAATATATGCGGTATGCCAAATAAGACCCAACTGCACTGGCTGGAAAATGGCAAAATTCCCAGTAACTCAATGCCAGACTTTGGATTTTGGCAGATATTTCTGTTGATAAACATTCTGTCTGAGAGATTCAGTTGCCTGCAGTTTGGAATTTCCTCATCCTCTGAGATCTTTCAGAGAGAGATGTTGTCGGAAAGCCTGGAAGGGATGGTCTATCGTTTTTACAATATTCTGGTTCATAATTCTGTTGTGAAGACTAATAACAATTACCTATGCAAAACATTGCAGATACTTCAGGAAACTGTATATCATCTGATGCACAGCAAATGTAAGCTTCAAAGAGACAACATTTTGCTTTCTGGGCCTCATAATCACTGATGAAGGTGATTATTAACGTAAGAATAAGAATGAAGCCATTTTCAAAATGTTAGCTAAACCAACTCCAGTCAATGACATGAAAGTTGTCTGTTTATACTAATTTTTAAGGCAAAGCCTTAAAGTACCTGGAATTCCTGATGCCTACAACTTCTGCATGAGCTTTACAGTGCAACAGTGGTTATTGACACATTTTAGGAGAAGGCATTTTATTAAATCAGTGAGATTTTTGCATCCATTCTGAGTTTGGATCATCATTTCAATCTGCACAAAGAAATCTTTGCGTCGTCCAACATTAGATGCAGCAAAATGATAAGGTGAGCTCTCTACCGTACATAGAGCTTCTCATACAGAGGAAATAAATTCCTAGATAAAGAAAAAAGATCTGGTCACTGCCTCAACATGTGGATACTTTTGTGACTGTGTTGTAGATTTTGGTGTAACCAGCAAAAATAACAGCAAACCACCCTCTTTTGGAAATGCCTTGGATCACAATAAATAAAAACTCATCAGCATTTTATCACTGATTATTGGGTTGACTGATTATCCTCACAAATAACTCTGTACTTATTTATGATCCACTATACATATTTGCAGCAGATGCACTGTGAATAACCCTTGACAGTGGTAACCAAGAGAAGACTGATTAAACTGCGGCAGGTAATCCTTACTCCTTTACCAGACACAGATCAGAAGTTATCTGAAATCCAGCTGGATGTGAACCATAGTTGAAATTTAATCAGCTCAGCAAATGAATAAAACGTATCATAAACTAGCCAGGTGGTAAGTGATTTGGCCTATCAAATACAAAGTGATTTCTGATTTCAGACTGTAATGGGGGCATGGACAATAGGCTATGGTACAAGAGGGACCACTTATGAACAGAGTACTTTTGATTATCCCTGCAATCCTGCTAACTATAATTCTTGGGAGGCTACATGATGCCCAGCATCAAGATATCACATAATGCTGAGCTCTGCAAACCATTTAAAGGCCAAACCATATCCCAGGTAAGTACTAATCAGCACTTCCTGATATGTCTGCATAAAGAGAACCACAGACATGGACAGTTGTTGTGGGTTGACCATGACCAGCAGCTAAGCACTCACACAGCCTCTCAGCAGGACAGGGAAGAGAACAGGAGGAGTAAAAGTGAGAACACTCATAGGCTGAGATAAGAACAGTTTCATAAGTGAAGGAAAAAGGAAAAAAAAAAGTAAAGCGTCAGCAATCATTCACCTTCTACAAGCAGACCAACATCCAGCCAGTCTCCATCAACAGCTGCTTTGGAAGACAAAATTCCCATTTTTTAGAGCTGAGCATGACATCAAATCACAGGGAATATCCCTGTGGCCAGTGTGGGTGGTTATCTCCCAATTTCTTACCCACCCCCACTATACTCACTTCAGGGGAGGGGGCAGAATGAGAAAAAGAGAAAGCGTCAGCAATATGCAAGCACTGATCAGCAATAGCCAAAATGTGGGTGGCATCAACACTGTTTTAGTCACAGATCCAAACCACAGCATCACAGAGGCTGCTACGCATAACGTTAACTCTAACCCTAGCCAAAGCCAATACAACTTCTGCTGTCTACCTTGCCTGAGCATCCTCCTTCCCTCAAATACTCAGCGGCAGCTTTTCATGGCTGACTACTATTAATGTTATTTCAATTAGAGAAAGTCAAAGAACTTTTGCTTCAACGCAGCTATCATGTGAATTTCATCTCTGCCAGATGTGATTTCCAAGACACTCTGGTGAGAAGCAGTACTGGAATCTTTCCAGAGATGTTTCTCTTCGTCGCAAAAACAAAAGACTAGTCTTACGAAGTCGTTCCTTGCTGTTCACTGTGAACTGAGTCCACTGAGGCTGCAGTGAACATAGTGGCATTTAGAGAAGGCCAGTGATCCATGCAAGACAATACTAGCTTATCATAATACCCCATGTGCAAGTGGTTTTGGTCCAGCTCATGAAGAAGCGCTTCTGCACCACAGGTCCAGCAGTAAGTCTATTACAGTTTAAACATCCCTGGCAACCATAGGAAGGACAAACACCACTTGGAACAACAAAGGAAGAGTTATAACAGATGTTACACAGCATGAGATCTTTGTGGACTGGTTTAGACTAATCAGACCAGATTATCAGTAGGTACATTGAACAGATGGTCTGTTTGTCACATGGACAGCAGTGTATATGCCACATGCTTGTATGCCCTTCACTACAAGTACCTGAGGGAGCAATATGGACTCAAAGAAGATGCCAGCTGTACTCCTGCACCCATTCCACGTTTGTCATCCAAGCTTGTCATTCATGTTATATTTCTGGCTGGTAAGTCTGGTTTGTGCTTCTCCTGCTGAAAGCTGACTCAGGAATGAGGGGAGAAATCCTCAGAGGTTGCTTTTTTAAAGTCACATTTAATTCCTTTCATTGGAAGTAGATGAGCTTTTGCTCATGCTTTTTTTCCCCCCACAGACTTTTCAAAGGAAGTACTGGTTTGCTGGAGAAACTGAATAAACACAAACTACAGAGAGCAGAGCTGTAGCTAGTTTTTATTTAAGCAATAAAAAAGTAATATTGCATCCTTAATTAAAGGAAAATTGAGACAATTATGTGGTTTAATGATCTGGTAGAACCTTTTTTTATTCCAAGAAGAGATACATTTGTCAAGAAAGGAACAATCAGGGAAATACATCTAGTTTATCGCACAACAGAACCAGTATCATCTCCTTAAAATAGCAGAGTTTTCTGTTTTAAGAAGTGCATTTAGAATTAGCTTCCCAGTTCTCTCTTTGTGCCATTGGTAGCATCTATTTTCATTCGTTGCTTCATACCAGTATTTTAGCCAGGCCAGATAATAAATTGCAGCACTGCAGAAGAGTATTGCAAAGAGCACTTGGCAATTCTGAACTACTAATCTGTGTATTTACAGAATTATTTCTCAAACCCTCCTTTGTTTAGCATTCTTCAGCTCCTAATCCCCCAGGTCATATATGTACAAGCTACTTCTACACAGCAAGATGACCTCTGTCTCCACATTGGTAACATATTCTCTACCTCAGATTCATGATCTTTTATCAACAGCAGCTTGCCTATGAAGGGAGTGAGAAGGGACATGCAGAAAAGCACTCATATCCTGCTTTGTCTGGAGATTTTCCCCTATGATGCCCTGAGAAGCTATGACTAGCCAGAGCAGTATTATGCTCCCTTAAGATCACACACAGACATGCCACAACTACGGCAAGACCTTGCGTTCTTAAAGGTTGTTTTATCCTGAAAGAGAATTGAATTTGGGTCTTACTTTTTGATAAGCAGGATGCCTTCCTCAAAGCAGCGGGTGACTTGAACAATTTAGTCACGTTTGTTCCAGTAATTTTCCTCTGATAATCACGTGTCGTAATGTTTAACTTCTGGAAAGCTAATGAGACACATGCCCATGGTATCAAGAGCACTCTGCAAAACATTGGAAGGATGTTTTCTGCCTGCCTTCATGTTTCTAAGGAGCAGAAATGCAAGCCAATCCTGCCAGTTTCAGCTCAGATAAGGGGCTTGTTGCTGGAATCACTCAATACACATGAAGAGTATTTTCAGAACTGTTTTATGAATAGGATATATGAAGATCATGAAACACATAGCAGGAAAGGATTTTTTGTACGATCCTTTTCTTTTTGGGAATCCCCATAACTGATAGGATATTGGACTACAGGTTTTTCCAGGAGGTATGAATAGAAAAAAGGCATTTTTCAGTGGTTACAGGCTGGTATCAATCATGAATATTGAAGTACGGGTGCTTTGGGTTTCTTTTTACGCCTAAATTTTCAAATAGAGCATTTCTGTGATGACTATTTAGAAAAACAGTGTGTAGCCAGGCCAGTTTTCAGATGACATCTTTTCACCAGAGGAAAAAAATATTTTATGATATGGTGCTTTTCAAAGGAAAATGTGCATGTCTTTTTCTGGAAATTGTCTTTCAATGTATATTTTGGTGTAAACCTCATTTATCTAATTCATATTTGCATAATAAATTCAAGCTGTTTATTTCAGAAAGCTCTCACAGATAACAATTCATCCATACAGTGGAACAGAAAGACCCAAGCAGACCAAATGAAACATATCTGATGGGTGTCCTGATAAGGCCTGAGGTTAACCTCCACATCTGAAAACTAAGCAGTTAGTTAGGTTAAACCAAAAAACACCAAGGCTAAAAGCTGGATGTAGTGCTCACCAGGCAAACTCATGAGATGGGACACAACAAGCCACAGTGGGAGGAGAGCAGAGGATCCGTGTTGCCAGATGCACGCAGGATGCCCAGCATGGAAACTGCAGGTACTGACTTTGGAGCTGGACACCCTGTGCAGAGCATGACTGAGGGCAGCTGTTGGTCAAGCAGGAGACGTCTCCTGGGCATGCGTTCTGCTAGAAAGAGCAAAGAAAATCATCTTGGATGGGATGAGCAGGCAGCAGGAGGTTGCTGAGGGGTTCCTGGGGCCAGCTGAGGCAGGCCGAAATGCATTTTGAGCTGAGTAAGCAAGGGTGGCTGTGTGCTGTGGCCCCTCTGCACAGTCTGCACTCTCAGAGGAGCATGGAAAGCAGAGGAATACTGATACCCCTTTGAAGCTTTGTCTGTGACTCTGTAATGAGTAAGATTAAATTCTTCCATAGTCTCATCCCATAGGATGGAAATTGTTGGTGCAGGCACAGCCAGTGTTGGGGTCATTCCTGACTCCTGGCTCTCCTGACCCAGTCCCTGTTGCACCCTGGCAAAAAGAAGGAAAAAATGATCTCTCACTTCACCTGAACTAGTGTCAAGAACAAGAACTGATCTAGATGCCAAGGAATATAAAGGAAAGAAATAAAGTAATTATGAGAGCAATTAAAAATGTTCCTTTAAGAACATAAATTCTCCCTATTTGGTGTTTTTCAAACCTGTAGGATGATTCAGGCAATTAGACTATTAAAACAACAGCTCACAGCCTGCTGAATAAATACAGAGAGGGCAAAAAGGAAAATGGAGTAGGTCTCTGTGTCAAACATGTCACCATTTCTCTGAGTCACTAACAGCTTGAAAATAAATTGCCATGGTTACATCTGGATCGGTGCTCTATGAAGGCAGAAAGAGCCTTACAAGTTGGTATTTGCCACAGACCATCATATCACTTTGGTAAATACAACCAATAGCACATGAACAGCTGTTTGTAACATGCAGGGAGAAAAAGCAGCATTACTGTGAGACATTTCAGTATGAGTGATTTAAACAGAGGGCTCATAAAGCCAGAATGAAATATCCTTGAAACTCTGCAGTGTTATAAATGTTGATTTGCTAACCAGCAAGATACTACATCCAATATCAGGGGGTTCTAATACTGAAAAAAAACTTCATCTTGCAAAGAGAGGAGAAAGGACTGTACAACAAAAAAAAAAGCAATAGTTGTCTAGATTACACTGACAGTATTTTGGCCATAAACAGCCCATTTGCTGTGGAGCAGAATCTCAGCCAGCACTGCAGGCTCTGGTGATTGCCCCCAGAAACAACCCCGTCTGGGTTTGGGGGGTTCCAGCACTGCAAGTATTTAAACCAAGATTGGACCTTTTTCTGAAAAATATGTTCTGTTTCAGTCTGAACTATTGCATCTGAAGCAGCCATTAATTCCTGAAATCTCATGCTCTGTATAATGCAGCAGAACAGCCAAGGAGATCATAGTGGCTTTTTCTTAATAACTCAGTCTTGATAACTATAAGCATTAATGTAGGCTAGTGCCATCATTTACTGGTGATGTCATATGCCCAAGCACTTGGTATTCTCAGGGTAAACACTGTAAGCTAAACTTTAGAAATGAATGAATTGTAATGCTTGAGTTTCTTTATACACTTTTGCCTTTAGTAGGAGGCACTCATCTTACATTTTGCTGTGTATGATGTACATTACTTAGAGTTCAGCAGACTTTCCTAACATCCAGATGATGTGGAATATCATGGCAAACATAATGAGAACTCTTTTCGTGTAAGTAAGACTGGAAATGGAACTATCATCCAGAAAGTCAATACTCTATCAACAAGTATCCTCCAGGGACCAGGAGCCAGAATGTTTAGAAAAATAAAGGAGGAACTGGCACACTGTCTAGCCACTCTAGAACGCACACTTGTCTGTAGCTTGCTTTTGATCACCTTCTTTCAACAATTTTATTTTTTCACTCCTGATCAAGGCAGAATGTCAAGTCCCCAGAGTTGTAACCAAATATTTAGAAACTATGTGCTCTGTTAGCATAGCTGAATAATAATATGTAATTAATAATAATGATGATTCTGACAATAATAACATTAATTGCACTAAAATAAGATATTGGAAAATACATCTTTTTTTCATAGAAAAAAAAAATTGCTATAGTCTGACATTGTAGGTTCAGCATTGTGAGGATGAGCTTAGAAATAATTCTGGTTTGGCACTGAGACTCCTAGATTTTATAGAATATCATTAAATAAAAAGCATGTGAGCTTTACTGTCTGATAACTATCAAAAGTAGAGTTGGTGTTTTTATTCTGCTGGCAAAACAGGATCCTGTGTCTATCTATTGACCAGATCAGCTAGTCAAAACTCCAAATTGTCCTTTATTTCTGTAACTTTTGAACCATTCTTTGAGAAGATATTATTATACTAGTCAGTCTAGTGCCATGAGAAATACCGCCTTGACTCTTGTAAAAACATATTCTATATTTCTCATCAACTATACTTCCTGAGGCATTTTTATTTAATCTGTCACAGGAAAATGCAGGAGAGCTGAGCACGCACACGACCAATGTGATCAAGCAATGCCCGTTTATTACAACCAAGAAAGCCCTTTTATAAATGTTCTCCTGCACACATGAGTAACATGCGGTACAAGTCCTCAAGACTGGACAGTTAACTTAGCCCGTGCTTTAAACCTTCTTATGATTGGATAAAAAGTGCCACATCAGCCTTGCCAGGCTTCCTGCCTGGTGTAACTTTCTCTTCCATTCCAACCCCTTCTGGAGGTTGTTTGTCTCATCGAGTTTCTCCCCCCTCATTCAGGGTCACATCCTTATCGCATTCTTGCTCAGCTGAGGCTCTTATCGGTCTTGTTCTCACGCAGAATTGCTCACATGGCCATTCTCTCACAGAAAGCCCTCTAGAATCCCAAGAGGAAAATATTAAAGCAAAGTTTTCTATAAAACACCCAGGTTGAGCTAGTTTGAAACAACCAGGAGTATGTTGCTAATGGTATAAAGAAACTAAGCTTTAAGCTAGCACTGAAGTGCATCCAGACTCAATTCTTGCTCAGTAGGGTCTCTTAAATTACATTTGTGGGAGGAAAAGTCAAGTCACCTTGAAGTGGAAGGAAAAGGATTATGTCCTTTCTGGTAGAAACACTGTTCAAAAGCTTTTCTTGTGTCTTATTAATAGTATATTCAACAATACAGTGGTTTCTTCTTTTTTTTTAATGTTGTATTCTGACTGGTTACTGTAGGCCTCAGTGCTACTTGAACTTTCTGTTCTCCTTCAGGTGCTTACAGGAGACAGCAGACTTTCAGCTGCTGAGGAACCACCTTGCTGTTTTATCTCTATAAAGAAAAACGCTGGCTGCAACTCAGTCAGTTTATCACTATTATTTTTCAGTTCTGTGGGGCTGTTTTTTAAATATTACATTTATCTTATTTAAACTGAGAAATGCAGTAGATTTCCTCATCTTAGAAATGTTCCTTGTGTTGTGTATTCTTTAGCGTTTAATGCTCTAAACTCACTGTAAATTATGACAAGATATGTGTAATCTAATATTGACACAGCTCAGTGCTTAAAAGCTTTTGGTCTCCAGTCTTGGGCATCTCAAGGACTGAGCATGTTGCTCTTAGATCATCCTGTTCACTCCCTCACAGCTCAATGCTCAAAGGCCCAAACCTGCCCCCAGTGAAGTGGAGGCAAAGCTCCAGCCTTAATCGGTGTTTGCAGAAGTTTAAGGCTTTTAGCTATGGAGACATTTTTGTTTCACAAGAACAGGGTCAAATTAAACACAGGGAAGAGTCCAGTAGGTGTTCATCAATATGAGGAAAAATAGGATGGTGGAGAGAGCCCCAGCCTAGAAACTAGGAGATCTGATGAGAGTTTGCAGTTTTGCCACGGGCTTTCCATAACAGATTTACCGAGTATGGCTACCCTGCTAATCCAAGCCTGGGCTGACTTGCTGTAGCTGTTCAGCTGTGCCAGCTCTCTCTCAGCTTCTACTTTCAAGACAGTTAAATTTGCATTCACACTATAGATGTTGTTTCATAGCACAACTTTCCACATGGCAGGTGGTTTTCTAGTGAGATGACATTTTGTTCTAGTGAGATGACATTTTGTTCCTAATTAACGTATTCAGTTCTTTGCTCAGGCTAGGTGATCAAAACAAGCCCTGCCAAGATGAAAATAAAAAAGCATCCACAGCTTGAACACTGGGCCAGTTTTCGAAACTGTTTCAATTAGTTCTGAAGCCAACATAAAATGTGTCCTTTCTTCCTGTTCCTCTTACATGTTAGATTATGATTATATTGCTTTCTGCAAGATTATGGACAAGGTGAGACCGCTGGAGAGCAAGATGCTCCGGGTGATCTAAAAGGGGAGGAAGCCTCTCTGTTCTTTCTCTTCTTTCTCAATGAATTTTCATTCTTGTATAGTGAAAATTAATGCTGAGCTGCCATGTGTCATGAGAAAACTTACAAGTTCATACATGGAAAGAAGATCTTGAAAGACCTTTGCAAGTTCACGATCCCTTTTGGATAATGGAAACCAGAAGACAGTAGGTAGCAATAGATGTTGGCTGAATCAGTGGAGCTCTGCAAAACCACTGGAAACAAGGTTGGGAGTTTGGTTTAGTGCCCTGATTAGTGACATAATTTCCTTGTAAATACAGCCGGCCACGTGCTCACTGACATCTGATGAGCAAAGCCTGTGCCACTGTGCCCTGAGGCTTGTAATTTTTAGCCAAACACTTGGAGAACCCATTGGGTACACCTGCATTAGCTCAGAGCGTCAGCTTGCAGCCAGCTGAAGCTCCCTGCCCCTTATCGTGCTTTACCTCACCCTGTGCCCCAGTCCAGAGAGAGCCAACTGCTGCTACCCTCTGTACAACTCAGCCCAGCAGAGAGTGGTACTGGACCATAGGTGTATTCAGCCATCCTGGAGGGATGGATGGACGTGGTTCTGCAGGCTTATACCTGGTGAAGCTGGCTTAGCCTCTGCCCTCCAGACTAGCCAGGCTGGTAAAGCAACACAGACACATTACCCTACTCACTGTTCCTGCACCATTGAAACAGTAATGGTGGCTACTGCAGCGATGGATGCAACTTAGTGCAAGTAGCAGGAGACCTCATTTGCCCCTAGAAAGTGGAAAACACTCCCAGGGAAGGATGGTCCTTTGTAACATCCAGTGAGTGAAGAGGACAGGGTAGGTGTGTGGTGGGACAGATATGGGCCAAAAAGGGTCAAAAGAGGGATTGAACTGACTTTCCAGACCTGGCTTTTTGGGCTTATCACATATCTGGAAAGTATGAATGGCAGGTGTGTGCCTAGGGAGGTGCAAATACCCATGAAAAGGGAAAATACACAGTGGGAAGGGCAGCACAGAAGAAAAGTGAAGCCTGATCTTAGGATGAAGAGGAATTGATCTTCGTCTTACTCTGGAGCCTCTCCTCAAAGAATTTTTTTTTTTTTTAATTCCTCCAGCTACAGAGAGAAGTTATTAAAATGTGAAAAGATGCTGGGATAAAGCACATACATCACTGTGTGCTCAGTTAAAAAAATCTACACCAATATACTACTGAACTTTTAGCTAAGGCACAGTAGTCTCTTCTTACCTGGTACTGTGAGGAAAATGATTTTATTTGTTCTCACAGTATGAGTCATCTACAAAAAAGGAGCCTATTGCATGCGTTTGGCATAATTAATGACGCCCACATAAAATGAGACTTTTGCCCCCTCTGTGAGATAAAGCTTAACTTGCAGAAGGATCCTTTTGAACACAGTGGTGCTAAACTTATCAGTGGCTGAGCACAAAGCATTTTCATCTTGCTTTGAAGCTGTTTATGCGGGTCTTGCAGCAGCAGAGAATAAAGTTACCTTTCTCTCCTACATGCTCCTTCATTACAAGTTCCCCGAGGATCATAGAGAAGCAAGGAAAATAATAAATATTAATTTCAAAAAGTTTAGTTAACACTTGTGCATGAAGACTTTTAGTGGGTTTATGCAAAAGCACATTGGAGACTTTACTGTGTTTCTGTACATAAATTCCAGAATATCAACCACTCAAAAGTCACTCAGTCACAGCTGTCACTTTCTTTAAATACCGCAAGACCTTATTCCACATCTATTTCATCTTTTTATCATGAGACAGCTTTAAATAACACTTCAGCTTGAGAAAACTACAGGGTACAGTGGACTAAATGAGACATGCAATAATCCTTAACAAATTTGTTGTAAGACTATTGGTAAAGCTGCCTCTTTAAATTATTTTTATACTTTGAGGAATTCCTTCTTTAAAGCGTATGTGTTGTCTTCCTCATTACAGTTAGTAACCATGTTGAATCACATTTCTTTTTCTGGTCATATATTATTCAAAATAGGATTTTTAATGTGACTTTACCTCCTGTTTGATACCTCACCTGTCTGGGTTCAGTCTGAGTGCCTGAGCAGTACAATCATCTACTTATCCTTTGCTTTCTTCCCAAAGTCACCTCTATCTTTCTCTTTTTGAGGACTAAAAAATGGAACAATATTATAGATTCTGGTATTTTTAACTTTTTCTTATTACTTTCAGTAGTAAAGGACTTCCAATTTTCATCACCTAAGCCACTTTTCATGGAATCATAGAATCATTTAGTTTGGAAAAAGCCTTTGAGATCCTGCAAAATTGCAGACAGAGCACAGTATTTTGACCAGGGCCTCCATGACATGCCTACTGCCACCACCATCATGCTTTTCCTTACCTGTGAGGTGGCTGCTCAGGCAATGGAGCTTCCAGATGTCTCCAGCTGGAATCTAAATGTTTGGCATCCAGCCCTTCACTCTTCCATCTCTCAAACACGCAGGAGCCCTGTCCCTGGCTGATAGTGACAGGACTACCATCCCCAGCATTTGGGGGAGCAGGGGTCTGCAGATACGGCATGTCTGAGCGACAGGTCAGGCTACAGGCAGAAATCCAGAGGGATAGAGAGATTGACTCTGGCTTGGTCACAGGGTAATTTGTTGGGGGCACAGTGCAACAGAAAGGTTTAATGAGAACGGGACAATTGCAAAGGCCCTAGAGGTGCAGCAAAGTGGGGATTGAACTCTGTCTATGGGGCAGAGTGCCAGTGCCAAGGGCAGTGGAAAGTCCCACTCATGGGATCTGCTCCTCAACAGGGTGGTGTCAGGGGAAAAGAAGGGAGATAGATCAGAGATATGAGAGCTACCTCCTGCATTCTCCTCATGGACACCCAAGTAGCTACACAGCTTTACCTCCGTACAGCAGTGAGGAAGTGTACCGCTGGGAAGACAGGAGCCTGTGTCACACTTGCCATTTGGTCTCACCTCACCCACCAGCAATTGATCTTGAAAAACAAGAATTAAAAAGGCTTACTTAGTCTTATGGAAGATGAAAGAAAAGATCATTTTTGGCTGCTGTATAAGAGTTGAACTTTGAAAACATTTGAACAGTTCTGAAGAGCAACATGAAAATTGTACTGTCGTGGAAGGACAAAGCAACTGAGAATGAGATGAGGTCTCAAGTAACTGAATTGAATCTAAACAGAACAAGAGCCCTGATCCAGCAAAGCCACCTCACACAAGTGCTGCCGTCCCCATGTTCTATTCTGACAATGAGGTTTGGCTAGGATGTTGTGATTACCATTTAATATCTGGTTTAATATCTTAGGGAATAAGCTACTGACAGCATAGCTGAAGGGGAAAAATATGTTTTTCCCAGCAAAGACAACACAGAATATGGACAAGTAGAGAACTGTTCTCACCAGAACGTAATTATCTCTTCACCTTTGACCCTGTTTTCTGCAAAAGGCATTAGCTTCATACTGCCTTGGCAAAGTCAGCCACAAAAGAACATCCATAGTTTGAGCTGTTCAATATATGAACTGTGAAATACTCATTTTCAGAATAGTTTTTCCACACTCACACTAAAATTTCAGCTGCCATGCCAAAAAAAGGGTTAATGAGAGATAAAATGCTTTCTAAACATTAGATACAGACTTCTTGTATTCCTTTCTAGAAAGGAATATCAAGTCAGAGTACCTGCCCTTTCTTCCCAGTTCAAGACAAGTTCTAGCCACTCCTTCAGAGTTTCTGGGTTGGGTCATCTCAAGTTAACATATGAACTGCTAAAAAGAAAAGTGTCGGAGGACTTTTTTACTATTTCTGGCTTTTCTGAAGACAAGCTGGTCAAAATTCCATTTGCCTAAAGCAAACAGTTTTTTTGACGTGTGAATAAAATATTATTAGGGTTTTTTTCATCATAGTAAACATCAGACAAGTAGAACTGTGTGCCTAGGCTTGTAAATTTTCATGATGGCTTTGCATGCTGGAATGATTCATGTAATGAAATAATGCTGGAAATTAATAAAAGAAACAAAGCTTCTCCCATCATCCAGATATTCACCAAGACACAGAATCCTACAGTTTCTTAAAGTCATTAAAATGATGCCAAATTATTTCAGCAGTTTTGGAACATACAGATAAAGACCAATTCAAATTTTCCTTCCATGTTGGTACCTGCTTTGCATGGTGACTTATCCAGGGCATTGTTCTAGCAGAAGGTAAGTAAAATACTTGCTTAACCCTAAAGATAGAAGAATCACTCCCGTGTTTCATTAGCAAAGTAATGGGAAAAGAGATGATCTAGCTCTAAATACCAATCTCAGCACAGTCCTGTCCTAGAAGAGGACTAAACAGTTGGCCAGACACCTAACTTTGCTGCATACACACTTGTCTCCTTGATCTAACCATCCCCTCCATTCCTGCTTTTGGGCACGCAGAGGATCCGACTCATCTCAACAGCAAAACAACTGTTCTGGACCTGTAATTAAACAGATCCAGAAAACAGAGGCTGCTTAGCCAGAGAAAGAAGAAAAGAATACAGAAAGTTTAATGTCTACAATTAACACACTGAGCTCAAACTTAAGCACTGCAGGGCTTAGTTTTGGATGTCTGGTCCCCAAAATGGTGCCCAGAAGCCTGTGCTACAGCTTTATATTGAATGCACAGAGATTAGTCAGGCATCCCACCTCCTAATGACTACCATTATGTTGGTCTGCTTATGCACCAGTTTTATAGCTCTCCATCTTGATATAATTCTTTCTCCCATGCACTTCATGGCTTCATACCTGACTTTGCACAAACTTGGGAAACACCTGACAGAAGCCCCGAGACTCTGTTTTGCATGCCAAATACCCAAAGGGCAGTACATCATCTGACTCACCAGCACTGAAGTCCTCCCTTGAATTCAGCCATAGGAAATAGCAGTTTAAATCCATCAACAGAAAATTGGACCCAAGAAGAAGAGGATAATTTTAACTGCATGGATAAATGTCAATATGCTGTGGGGCATTTTGGGAGCAGCTTAAGTTGCTGATGTTCTTGAGGAGTCAGCAAAAGCTGCAGCTCTGCAAAATGAACCTGATTTGACTTGCTCCCTTTGTCTCCCAGAATTGAGTCATACTGTTCAGTATGTCCAGCTTTGGTACAAAACCTGTTCATTACATCACCTCCAGATCAAGTACGCAAGTAAAATGGATCTGGCACACATTTTTAACTTGCAATGGTTGTCTTTGCCAACTTTGCCTAATTAGAGCAGATTCTCTCCATGACCTGTTTTCAGGAACTGAGCAGTTCAGTCAGGCCTGGCTGATAAGAGCCTACACTTTTCCTTCTATAAAATAATGAAAAGCTCATCTGTAACTTCAAATTTCCTTTTAGCTGCTGCTAAAAGATTATGGGTAAAAAACAGGCAACTTATTTTCAAGGTTAAACCTTGAAAGTTCTTCAAGTCCTCAGCACTGCAGACATTTTTAATCAGAGAATCTCTTCTCTACTTCAGGTCCCGATTACTCTGTATCTATACAGAGCAGATGTGACTCCCCCACTTCAATTCCTCACTAGACTGCAGAGAAGACTTCCTCTCATTTTCTTTCTCTTGTGGTCCTGCCTGTTTTTTCTTCCATGAATCTTATTATCCTATCTGTTTCTTTCTTCAGTGAGTCTTATTATCCCATCTGAACAGCTACACAATTTAATGGGTAGAGCAGAGACTACTTCCCTGGACATTATTGCCTAGAGTCTAGTGGGCAGGACACTTTCTTGGGCAGTAAGACATGTGGCTGTGAATCCCCCTTGGCTACGGTAGGTATGCTCACTGAGGCAGTACTCTTAACCTGTAGGCAGCTACGTAATTGAAAAGACCAGACGATGTATCAGACACTCACTCCGATGCTGGAGAGCTGAGGAGGGATTCCAGGCTTACTCCCATGCCCGTGTCTCCTGGTCCACACAAGGCAGCTCCCACACAGCACACAGGATTTTCTGCGCAGTTGCTTCTCCCCACACACTGTCAAAGGGAAGTGAACAGCTAAGACTGCATTTGGCATTAGGCACTGCAGGGCTTGATTTTTAGGGACTAAAATCTTACACTTGGCTAATCTGATGTATCTAAAAGACAACCTCTGAAGTGTGCTGATAACCCTGTATCAATCCTTCACAGTTCCCTTTATGAAAAGACATATAAAGTCCTCCTAGTCTAACACAATTTCAAACCAAAGCAAGAAACTCTCCAACAACAAAAAAAATATCATGATAGATGGTTTTGTTCTGCTCTGCCCTGACTGCTCAGATGGGATGCAGCAGCTGCTGGTCCACCAGCTCACTGTGACTGCTTGGGAGCATCCCATAAGATTCTATTTAAGAACTGGCTCTTTGCTCTGCTCCACAGGCTGAACATGCCAACTTGACAACTTGCCAACAGTCATGTCCTATTGCCATGGGTTTGGGTTTTGAGACCGATTTCTTTTTTAACTGTAGGTATTTTCAAGTTAGTTGAGAAGGTTTTGGGGGAAGGGAGGAGGGAGAGACAGATAGTAACCAGATCTTCTGATGACATTCTTTTCGCTGTAGGTTTCACAGCATCACAGAATGGTTGAGGTTGGAAGGGACCTCTGGAGGTCACCTGGTCTAACCACTCTGCTCAAGCAGGGCCACCTACAGCTGGTTTCCCAGGACCATGTCCAGATGGATTTTGAATATCTTTGACAATGGAGACTTCACAACTTGCCTGAGCAACCTGTTCCAGTGCTGAGTTTAACAATGTATGTGTTCATATTCATAGTAAGTTTGGTTCATTTCCTACATTTTATAAAATTAGGTGAGGACTCCATAACATATAAGGAAAAAAAAAAAAAAAAGTGTAATATGAAATTAGTGTTCTAAATTCTGAGTATGAAGCAGTAGTGCCTGAGAAAATCTGGCCTTTATTCTCATGTAACCATACAGTGAAAAAGCTGTACAGAGCTGAGTACAATATGAGGAAGTACTATTAATGCCATCTCCTCTCAGATGGTCTCCCAGGGCTGTTTTCTTAGAAGGAGTGAACTAGTAGTCAGTTATTTCTTGAAGGTTACTTAATAGGCAATTAGGTGTAAAAACACAAAAAGAGCACAACCTCAATAGGGACTTGAGCCCATATATAAAAATTAAAATAAAATAAAATAAAATAAAATAAAATAAAATAAAATAAAATAAAATAAAATAAAATAAAATAAAATAAAATAAAATAAAATAAAATAAAATAAAATAAAATAAAATAAAATAACTAGGGATTTGAAAAAAAAAACAAACAAAAAAAAACACAACAGAAATAGGGTAGAACTGAATACCTATGTCCAAGAATTCAGTGCAAAAACTCTGCAGCAGTTGGTTAGTAATGCTGGAGGCACCTTGCCTCACTAGAAACTTGCCCATGCAACTTGAAAATTCTTGTTTGGTGTAGCTGAATTTCCACATGTATCTGGGATTTCTTATCTATAAGTGACTAAGGATCTCCTTAAGTCTCTTAAGAAGTTCTGTTCAAAAGGCTGTCTCGGAGTTTATTAAAGACCCTTATACAGGCAGGAGTCCACAAAACAGAAATGTGAAATTGTGACACCCTTTCCATAACGCACCTTCTGATTAAAGTATTCACCCCTAAAATAGGAGAGTTACTCCTAATTCACTCCATCAAAGTGGGTTTAAACAGAGGGGTGACTGACACTGCAGGATGTTGCAGATAGTGTGCTTCAGAGAATCGTTGACACCTTTCCTGCTGAAGCTGGGCCTGCAAAGATTCATGAGACTTAACAATTTCTTCTCTAAATATGTTCTTCACAGAGGCTAGTGTGCTGAAGACCATACAATGCAGTAGTTGCAGTTTACAGAAACCTGGGAATACAGTATATATGTATATATATACACTATATATATACTTGGATATATACTATATATAAATACTTAGATATATACGATATATATATACTTGGATCTAATTTTTCAGGTGTACTTAGCTTACCTAAATGCAGATGAAGTATGTTGTAAACTACTGATATGTGCCAAGATGGTCTGCATGTTAGTGTCTTTCCTCATACAAGGTAGAGGTCCAAGCCATAGGAAAGCAAGAGCTCTAATTTATTCTCTATGTGGCTATCAGATGTAAGCACAAACTGATAGGGAAAAAAGAAGGAGCAGCAGCCCCTGACTACATGAAGGACATTTTATAAATCCTATAAATTCTGAAAAATTCAAGGAAAAGAAAACAGCTCCTGCATAATTATCCTTGAAGTTCAATACTGTAATGTGTACTTAGGAACAACACCAGAAGCACAGAATGCTTGATTAAGGCAAGGCATATTGATGATTCGGAAAAGGAGTTCTTTTTTAAAAATAAATGTCATTTTTAAAGCGATAAGGCAGAGTCACTGTTCTTAATTCTGTGGTCATGCAGTACCACAGGGACATAATTAAAAACACTTACTTTGCCAAGCTGGGAGACATGCAGTTGCCAGGCAACATCTTATGTACCTTGAGAACATATAACAATGCACATGATTTATGTAGTGCTACTGTTGTGTCTCCAGATGCTGATAGCATTGTATCTAATACAGATACAGATCCTCATAGGCTGAGCCACCACCTAGCTATAACCATCATGCTGAGTCTATTCCTTAGTTTGCCAGCATCATCCATCAGCTGCAAGCCCATTTTAAACCTACAGTTTGAATCACTACTTAATATAGTCAGTATTGTAAGCAGAAGTTGGTTGGAGAGGAGCAGTAATGAACTGCATTAAACTCCCTTAATTACTTTTTTCTCATATCAAATTATCAATCTAATAATATTAAATTATGTATGTTATTAATATAGGTGGTGGGTTTTACTGTATTTGGGAAAATTAAGATATTTATAAAATGCGTGTGTCACAAGACATCATCTCCCCAGAAGCCACAAAAATGTCTGGGATATGAAAGTCACACAAAGAATTACACCCAGATTTAGAAATATTGGAGATCTCCCAAAATAATTGTTCTGTGTTTTCAAGTTCTTGGAAAGAAAGAATCCATTCCCATTCTTCATCTGTTACTTAGCCTGGGCTAGACTTTGTCATTCACATGGACATGGCTTCATCCACTGTCACTCTTGAAAAACCCATAAAAGGAGGAAGGTTCAGAATGTTCAGAAGGTTCAGAACCTGCAGAGGTTCATAAATACCAATAATCTGTGTTATGAAAGCAAACCACAAACTCATATATGTTCAAATGAATAACATGCATTTTGTGTTGTATTTGTCACAGTTATTTGATGATGGAAAATGATACTTGCAGGATGTTAATATAGGAAACCTTCCTTACCCTAGTACATCTCAGATGTTTCATCAGCCATGTCACCCTACTCAGCATGAGTAAATGTATTTACATAGTAATCAACAGGAAATAACCACTTTGAGTCTGTATGAAAATCTGGTCCATGTAGGTTAATTTTCTCAGATTTTATACAAATTTTTGGTTCAAATATTATATTTTGAGGAGAGAAGAGGGAATCAGCTACTGTATTCAGAGTCAAAAAACCCAACAAGGTGGTTTAAATATTTTCTTTTTGAGGTTTGGAAGCTTTGAGTTGGTGTCTGCAGAAACCCTCCTGGCAGTAGACTGCTGCCAGCATCTTCCCACTGGAGGGAGCTGTGGCATCTGAAATATATCAACAGTCTCGGCTGGAAACTGCTCCGGAGGTCCTCATGAAGGATTTTCTACACATCTTTTGTCTTCCGCACTTTTTAAAACTATGGATCATCTTAAACAGATATTGTCAGTTGCATTAAGTCTTTGGTCAAAATAAATTTTTGAAGCAGTTGGTGTTAACAGAAAGCTTTCAGTTATATGCGTGTGCATGAGAAACAGAGGTGAGTTTTACAAAAAACATTATTCACCCGGAGGCAAGTATTTGTGTGTAGTTTGCAATATTTGCACACCCAGTTATTGTGACATTAGGATGCTGAACAGAAATAACAAAACGAAGCTAAGACTAAGGAAAGTGCAAATGCCAAAAATGAAAGGAAAAATTGCTCTTGAACTCCTTACTGATTTTCTTCCATCCAGGACACATCTTCTTGGAAACTGGAACAAAAGCTTAAAAGCTTTACTTTGAAGCCACAGTTGTGAGAGTTAAGATCATTATATTTTACCTTTGAACTACTGTATGTCTCCTGTTGATAAGAGCCAGCAGCCCAAGTGTGCAGAGAGGGTCAGCTGCAACCTGAGGATGTGACAGAAAAGCAGGTCTAATAAAGGACAAGGGTACCTACAGCATCTCTTGCCTCCTGGCCCCCAGCGAGTCCACACCTCTGCAGCAGGCACTTGGGCACTACCTGAGGAATCACAGGCACTTCAAAACTCACCCAAAACCCTGCAGGCTACATGAAGACACTCTCACAGCCAGGTGATAAGAAAAGTCAAGGACAAAGAAATGTCTGAAGTCTCCATCCTGTCCAGGGCTAGGTGTTTAGTAGTTTTGAGGGAGACTGCAGCAAGGACCACCTTCCCACTTTCCCTTTAGAGAGTCACACAAGTATTGAGTCTTTAAATTACAGCGTTCAGCCTAACCCTTATCTTTTAAAACTGAATGACAGGAGAAGTGATGCTTTCTAATACAGGGGAGCAGCAGCCTGAGAAGCAGAAGGTCTGGATTCAATTCCTTCTGTAGCCTGACACCATTCCAGCTGCCACCACCCAGCTCACCCTGGAGTGCTCTCAGGCGGTGCTAGCAGTTGGGATTTTGAATGATGTTAAACTGGTATTAAGCAAAATGTAAAAATACCGGGTGTCTCCAGGCCCAGCTTGGTGCCTGTATCCCTTCCTACCTCCATTTGCCCAGGTATTACCACCTTTAGCCATCTGACACCCCTCCCGCATGATTCTGGTTTATTTTTTACAACAATGAAGGCAGAAGTAGCTGAGGGAAGAAAGAACTCAGGAAAGCAGCACATTGCTGCTATCAATAATCAAAAGAGAAAATGCTACAGAAATAGCTTTTCTTTTCCCACTCTTGTTTCTGTCCACATATGCCTTTCTCTTGGGCAAAGGCTCCGTCAGAGGGTGGGCCAAGAGGCTGAATCAGAGAAATGGCAGTGTGCTGGGTAGACCATTAATAGCAAGGCACTTTTTTAGCCTGATAGGCTGCAGCTGTTCCCACCCATCTAGCCCACACTAATGAATAAGCAGACTAGCTAGATGTTTCTGCGAAAATGAACAAGGCTGACATTTGAAGTGTCATTGCTAGGCTTCAAAATTAATGCCCTTTTGAGATAAATGAGGGCAATTTGCAACCTTTAAACTACTGGCATGGATTGAAGCAGCCCAGAAAGCTGAGATTCTGCAAAATCTAGACAGCCCATGAAGGCCATATAAGGATAGCAAGACCAGGAGTGCATTCCCTGAGGGTACAATCCAGCAGCCTTATTCATATAAGCATTCTAGTTAAAGTCAGATAACAGCAACATGCTTAAGTACATAAGACTGATTTTTGAAAAGGCAACATTCTTAATTCTCTGATGCTTCTTCAAGTAGTTTCTGCTTTTTAAAGTCAACCTAACTTCTAATGTTCTCCGCACAAAACCATTAGCATGAGAATGTCAGGAGTAATGAAGTAGCAGAAGTATTTCATTTTTAGCTGAGAACTGATGGAACAAACATAAACAATGCAAATAGAAAATTTAAAGCCAAAGGCTAATTATCAGAATTGCATTTATCTGCTTGTCAAAGACTTGAATTAACACTAACAAAGCCCCTTAAGCTCACTTGGAAGAGTTCTCTCAAACATACCGATGTTCCCTCACCAGGCTTGAAAAGACAAGCTAAACCAAAACCCATCTTAGTGTTTCTCTGGACAATATAACTGTTAAATTTAAGAAGATAAAGTTTGAGAATAATGCTAGTGCATGTAAACTGGCAGGTGTAAGGCACATGCTGTTGCCTAAATTTAGGTGTGGAACTTAAAAATTGGATATTCAGCTCATTATGTTTAGAAGTGGAATATGAGTCTCAAAGGCTACGAACAGGACAAAAGTAGTACCAGAGAGAACCCAAACCCTGCAGTGAGAATGCAATTACTTCTGTATTTTTTCATTTTCAAAATGGCAAGACTGTCTCAGTCTCTTCTCATTAAGTGCAAAAGTTATTACTCAGAGTTCATTCCTCCTTGTAATTACTGATTGGGAAGTGAATAGCAACACCATATAAAAAAAAAAAAAAGGATAATATTCTTAACAACAGTAAAAGGCATAAAGTAGCCTCATCACTTTCTATATATTAGTTAAGTGATTAGTCTTATTAGCGCTGCTCAAAATGAACAAGTTAACAAGGAAGCATTAAAATGCACTTCATGACAGTAAAGCCAAAGGACTAAATATTGACATGCCAATTACTGCTTTAAGCCTCATTTTTTCAAACAAAATAGCAATGAAACTAATATGGGGAGGCTTGGGTTTGGTGCTTTTCTTTTTGCTTTAGAAGAAATACAACACTTGTTCATGTCCCAGACTGTATCAGTTCTCCAGGGCTGAAATCTTACCTTATTGAGGCAGAAGGATCTCTTTCATTTCAAGTCAGTGATTTCACCTGGAAGATTTTTGTGTGATGTGAACAATTCTCCACTGGATTCAGATGGATTTCATGCTGAGAGCGCTATTGCATGCATTTGAACATGGTAAATTGGATGGATATCCACATGCACACACACACACACACACACACACACACACACAGAAGGTTACCCCTCAGATGACAGGCCAACAGGATTACTTTCCCACGTAACTGCAAATAGTAAATGAACAAATGCAATCTGCATACACTTAGCTGTGCATTTTATTCAGGAGTAAGGGACTATAAATAATAACCATATTCCTAATAGACTGTTGTTAACATTCAGCCTATTACATTCAGGTTTTATGAAGAGGATGTTATTCCTGTCTTACATGACCCTTGGTTATGATAGTAAGGAAAACTGGAACAAAATCCATACTAAACAAAGTGTCTAGAATAAGTGAACTGTAGTGATCACCACCAAGGACAAGCTCAACTCTCTTGATTGACTTTTGAAGGAGGATAAATGACTTGCTTAAATGATTCATTTAGATTAGACATACAGACTTTAGTTGCCTAAATTTTGGTGTGTGAAGCTCACAAAACGGACAGTCAGATCCTTATGCCCAGAAGAAACACAGCAATTGCCCAACAGGCGAAAACACTAGTCTGAAGGAGTACATAGTAAATGCCTAAGGCTTGAAAATGGTTCTGGACCCAGGTCTAGCATGAACTTAAAGCACATTACCAATTCTACATACTCCACCTGTAGACACTCTTACTGTGAAATAAGAATGCCTCTTCTTCCTTTACTCTGCGTCTGGAAGAGATTGTGTCCACAGACCATTACAGTACGTCCGTGCCGGTGGTCAGAGTATTGTTCCTGGAAATGAAAGGTTAGTGACAGCTTAGGCTCACAGTGACACTTGGGTGAGGGAAACATCCTTCCTGAACTACTGAAGTTTGGGCAGCTGGCGATCCTCATTTCATTGCTGTGAGGGTCCAGATGAATGCTTTAGAGCCACTCACTTTTGGGTCAGTCAGGGTGAAATTCCAGCTCTTCTGCAGCCTTGACAAACCCCATAAGTCCAGATTTTGTCTCCATGTCTCCAGAGTTTATAAGCATGGAGCAGCATTATGTGCTGCACTGCTTGGGGCACAGGAGAGAAAAAAATCCTTGCTGGCTTTATATCTTAGATAAGCAACTCTATTTACTAAAATAATCTCATGCCCAAGAAAATAGATTTGATTCTATAGAAATGTGCATCTTATCAGTGACAAACATTTGAACAAACTCTGTGAATGGTGCCTCTTTCTGATTTTTCAATAACAATTGAATGTTTCATTGTTTCAATTAAAGCTTGGTTTTTCATTTAGAGACTTACTGTCCAACTGTAAAATGATTGATTGACTGCAATTATAAAGCAAGATGAATTATTTCTGTCTTCTTTTCAGCCTAAAGAAAATTACTATAGGGTTTTGTTGTTTAAGGGGGTCGATGTGTTTCATTATATGCTCACAGAGAACAGCTCAGTCATACTCCAGCACTCAGTTATATGGTCTATTTTTATTAGCAGCACAAGAAAGCAAATACCGCACAGCTCATCAGGCTGTGTAAATGAAGTGTAATAATGAAGTTCTCAAGCAGCAGAATCCAGCATGTCCATGTTATTCCCTTTTTGCACTGAGTGCATGAGGTATTGCAGGAACTGCTCTCTGTATAAACACATCTCTGTTTTATCATACATAATTCAGGATTTCCAATTCCCCGATGAATTATCTAACTCCATACACTGATGTACGGTCCACAAACCCTGCACCAGTATTGTACTGCTGCAGTACCCTACTACACTGCATTATTAATACAACTCTACCCCTTTCAACAACATATGTGCTCTCAATCAGCTTTATCCTAATATCTTCTAGATGTCTATAGTGTCCTCCCTGCCAAGAACTGGATATGCACTGCATGAAATGACTTAGAGTTCCTCGAACAACATTATGGAAAAACAAGAGTTTTCAAGCATCATCCACACATGCACAGGGGTTCATATAACAAGACTGTTCCACAGCTTCAGCACTTGCTGCTCTTAAAATTGATGGGAAATCTGTGGGGACCTCTTTGAGAACAGGTCTCAAAAGACAGGCATTTCTGTAATAATCTTCTGTGTCCTGTAAGTCACCTCAAACCTGGCATTGCAGAGCCCAGGCAGGGTCTGTTCCTGTGCAATCGCTATCCTCACAACGGGATTGCAGGCTGTGTAAATCAGTGCAGAATTGAGTCCAGAGACTTGAGCTGTCACTAACATCTTAAAAGAAGATTACACCCATGTAATAACACGCAATCCTTTGCCAATCCCTAAAGAAGGGCAGGGAGGGGGGGGGAATCAGATTTCTGAGCCAGCTCAATCCTGGTTGTCCTGGAGGCCAACCCTAACTCAGAGATCCAGAATCTGTGCAGCTCTAAGACTGGCATGCTCGAGCCTGCTGGGACATGCGTCCATCCTTGGTTGGTGGTCCTGCCATGGACACATAGCCCCGAGGCAAGCAGCTGAATGCAGGCAGATCAGTCTCCAGAGCCAGAAGATGGTTTCTGTATCTTCACAGGCAATTGCCTTTGCAGAGTAACAGAAATGCTCCATAGGCAGCCTCTGATTTAGCTCTGTGAAGCCAGCCAGGCCCATCCTCTGGTTGCAGCATCTAGTGCAGAGAGAAGGGATGATGTACGCATGGTGTTCAGCCCCCTTCTGTGCCCTTCTCCTGGGGACAAAGATCTGGGCAGTATTTCCCATCATAGGTTCAGTGGGAAGAGGGGGCTGTGTCCTTCAGCCCCCAGAAGAGGAGGGGGCAGATAACTTAATGTCTACACCTCCAACCACATCTTAGGCATGATTTGCATGCTCAGCTCCTGGGCAAGGGAGATAGGGCCTGGACTGACCAAAGGTGCTAGCCTGCATAGCCTCACACAGGGCACAAGGTCACTTGACCACCATTCTCTGTCCTCACTGTTTGCAAAAGCTGTGCTCTGCAAGACCCGGCAAGACTCACCAGCTTATCTTCAGCTAGTGCCCTGTGTCCCCTGGGAACAGGGCCCACTGTCTTGTAAATCAAGCTCTCCCCAGCCTAACAGGTGGACTGCAACAGCCAAGAGGCAAGATGTGAGCATCAAAGGCTGAGATGAAAATCAGAGTTGGGTGGGATTACAGAGATGACTGCTCTTTTGAGGCTGGGCTTCTTATTCAAGGGATGCAATTTGACCATACAGCCTGGAGTTAAATTGCCTTCAGACAATAACCTCCTGTACTAAGATTGCTTTAGGTGATCTGAATTGGGATCAGCACTAGAAAGAGATTGTGCTGGAAGGGCAAGAGGAAGGAATGTATTAAAATTACAGAGAACAACATATGAAGAGGGTAATGGGAACAGGAATCCTGTTACCCTGATCCTGTAGCAGGGGAGAGAATGGTACCTAATGACACTGAAAGACAAACTTCAAAGGGCAGGTGTATGCTTACTGCTGAAACACAGAGGTGTGGGAGTGACTGCAACGTCAAATCCGTGTGTTTATAAGAATTAAATATAAACACAAGCAAGAATGTCCTCATGAGTACAGTTGACTGTGCCGTTGCTCTCCGAGCACCAGGTCCCCATAGCACTAAAGCTCCAATACAGCCAAATTACTGGGCAGCAAGCTTCAACTTTACCATCAGCAGATGATCCCACAGCTCACTCCTGTTTGTCCTGAAGGGTCAGGTCCTGGCAGTGTCAGGACTAGTTGTCCAGGATAGGATCTCTGGGCACTTTCACTGCAGAAATCATACAGCAGCCATCTTTGGAAACTCCTTGTGAATAGTTTGCAACTTTGCCTAATCACTCCTGGACAGACCTGACATCAGCAGAGCACTCTGTGCCTCCATAAATTCCCCTGCCTACCTTTAACCTCCTCAGAGCTGTGGCCTTGAGGTTTGACTTTTAGCTTTGATTCATGAAGGACAGCCACATTCTTTGCCCATCACAAGGCAGCAGTGTCCATCACTCTGCTTTTTCCATGTTTTTTTAGCAAGCTCTTCTCAGGCAAAGGCTGAGTTTCAGGGCAGCCAGGTGGAAGAGAAAGTGGTTGTGCAGCCTGAATCATGCCTGACTCCTTTTGCAGGTGACTCCCAAGTTTAGAGACTGGGACATAGAAGTGTGGTTAATAGGTCTGTGAACTACTGTGCTCAACTCCTGGCATGCACAGCCTCATCTCTGCCTGCAGAGCTGGCAGCCAGCTCATCCTCCGCAGCCCCGAAGGGCTGAGACAGGTGCCAGCTCTGCAGGCAGAGAAGGAGGCTGTGCCCATTGTTGCTAGAGGCACCCAGGAGCAAGGGCACGCCTGGGCCACCTCTCCCCTTTGATGACTCACCCCATACTCCCAAATTTAGCTTTTCCAGCCCTTCTGGACCACCTTCTACCCCTCTCACAGCTCCAGCTTTGCAGGTAGGCTGTGCATCATTACTCATAGGGCTGGAGTCCATCCTTCCAATGCTGATATTGAATGTGACCTTGGTGGGCCTCCCATCTTGTTTTGCTTGTTTCCCCCATGAGCTTTGGGGAGTGTCCCACACAGGGGTGCTGGCATTCCTGCCCTCGGGAACATGCTGCATCCGAAGGGGCGCACCATGGTGGAAGCAAGACCCGCTGTGCTGAGAGCTGTGTCTATCCTCTTGGTGCCGCCATGACCTGGCCCCTCTGGGTCCTGGCCCCGGCACATGCCGGTGCAGCCGCGGCCCCGCTCAGCACAGCCGTGCCCTGCTTCCACAGAAACAGGGCAGGAAATCGGGGTCCCCAAAGGACACCTCTCCCTCTTCCCTCCCCGGGCGGCTTGGCGGTGGCAGCAGCGCGGAGCTTTAACTCTCCCCGCCGGATCAAGGGCTGTCTGCCACCATATCGCCGCCTCACACCCCTGTTCCCTGCGGGCACCTGGCCACCATAGGCCCGCTGCGGGCCGCGGGGCAGCCGGGCGGCAGCCCCGGCCGTTGTCCTCTGCCCGGCCCGGGCGGAGCACCTTCCCTTCGGCCACCGACTCCGGTAGCACGGGGGAGATGGGGTGCGGGGGGATAAAAAAAGAAAAGACTTGGCAGTTAAACTGAGGATAGAGACAATAGTATGCCATGCCTCTTTCTTAAGGCACATGGCTGGTGTCCCCCACCCTCCCCTCAGGGTTTTAGTTTCTGCCGTTGGGCTGTAGAAGATGGCTAATAAAGAATTATCCTTGACTATTGAATGAGCCCTTTCAGCCATCCCAGGAAGTGTTTCAGCCTCGTATAGCGCGGCTGTATCGCATCCAACTATTGTGCCAAGGACAGTGCCGGCAGACCCTGGCTTAAGCCACCAGCGCTTTCAGACCCTCGAGTTTCTGCTCCTCGCCTAGCGTTTTCCCATCCTCTGCCAGTGTCTTGGGTGAAACAGAGGATGGAAAGTAGCGACATGGGCGGTGAGGTGTGGGTCTCTTGGTGCGCATCCTTTTCTTCTAGGCGCTGTTGGGGAATATATTGCATAATACACAAATTGCAATAAATCCAAGCTTTGAGGATGGAGGTGAACCTGAAATGCAGTGTTAAAAAAGCTATGCAACGCCTGAACTCTCTTTACTAAAATGATGGGGTGTGCTCTTTATATACCTGGGGTGGACCCTCCTTGATGCTGCCCGTGATCTGTGATGTGCTGAGACAGAGTGTGTCCCCATGAAGATCCGTGGGCTTCAGGAGCCCTCCTGCCCCACCCAGGCAGGGGCTGGGGACCTTCAGTCTGAGGTGTCTGAAACGGGGTGGGAGGAACTGCTCAGCTGTTAAAAGATTTGTTGACTTTCTGTAATTGCACAGTATTTTTTCCTCATACTTGATCCTGTAAGATCAAATTTTCAATACAATTCTTGGAGTCTCATTGGGGTTTTTTCCCTCTTAAAAAGGAAGAGGCATTTTTTGAGTTGTCTTCTTCCTAGGCTTAACTTTTTATGAAAAGTACTTGTCACCAGTGAGTGTCTGTCTGGGTCCAGAAAGGAATTTAAGCTTCAAATAAGAGACCTGCCAGATAGGTGGGCAGTGGGGAGTCATCTCTGAGCTGGCAGGTAGGCCATGCTTCTAGTGTCTGTTTGACATGGGCAGGGCTGAGACAGCTCTTACACAGCTGGTGTATTCACTGTCGTTGAGCCCTTGGAGGATTGGTGTTTCTGCCTCTCTGTGGAGATGGTGCAGATTTGTCTTGATCACTGAGCAGAAAAAATGTTCAAGATCTTAAGCTCTTTGCAGAGTGTGCAGACTGTTCTTTGCATCCGAACATGATTGTTAAGGGCTCAACCTTCATTAGCTACAGCCGGTTGCTCTATAAGCTGTTCTTTTCTTTTGAATAATGAAGAAAAAATGCCATGCCCTTCAGCTACGCATATTGAATCATTTAATAAACAACAAAGGTTGAGGTAGAAAGCACCTCCCATATCTTGGCTCTCATTTGGTGTGATGGACTTCCATCATAATTGCAGAGGGAGGTGGCATTTGTAAACACAGCTTAGTAGGAATTTTGACTTGCTTTGTGCCTTTGTGGTGGTCTGGGGTGTGTGCAGTCTGGTCCCAACTGTCTCGCCGGAATTGTTGATTAGCAGCTGCTTGAAAAAGTATGCTGGGCTAGAAATGGTAGCCAGAGATGCTTTTTCTTTAACTGTCATCACTACAGTTGTATTTTGGGTGGCAAGAGCTGTCTGTACTAAGACATAATAGTGTTATGATAGACATAAGCTCAGTGATACTATAACGAAGTAGTGATACCATTGTGTGGTACCTTGAAAATCTTTTTGATGTTGTGGGGTTCAAGGGCTAAGGAATTAGTCTTAATTAGCCAGCAAGGTAACCTGAAGGGAATGTAAATGCAGAAAAGGCAGGTCCCAATGTACTACCTGGAATTTCATATATTAGGGTAGGAGAAAGGGTGTGGTCAAAACGCTTTTGCTGCTTATGACTTCTGGTGTTTGCAATGCCTAGCTGATTTCTCACTGCTGACATGTTTAGTTGCCCGAATTTTGGCAGCAAACTGGCCGTTTGAGGTCTTATGGACAGATGCATGCAAAGAAGTATAACACTACATATGTACCTTGTCTTGTTACGAGATTGCATGGAGTCCAGCATGCTGAACACCAGTGTTGGCGATTCAGAAACCATACCACTTATGTGTGCATTTGTAAATCTGTAGCAAGATGTCTGAATATTGATACTGAAGAAAGAGGGGCCTCTAATGTACATGGCCGGTAGGGTATATATATGGTGCCGTATTTGGAAATGAGGATTTAACAGTGCCATTCTTCACATAGCTTTTCTGCTCTTAACTCCTCAAATAGGAAGCAGTAACAGATGTTAATTGTTCTGCCTGGTTCCTGGATGGTGTAAACTTACATCTTTTCCTTGGACTTTTAGCTGTATCAGTAGATTGGCTGTTGCTTTAGTGGAGGTCATACAGGAACAGTAGAAAGATGCAGATGTTACCTGTTTGTCAAGCTGAAGTGGACAAGGTACTTCTGGCTTATTGGGCAGAACATCTTGCACATTTATTTGCAACATCCCTGATCTTCAGGCTAACTTCTGTCAAGAACTATTCCAATTGCAGTAGTAAGGGAATTGTGTTCACTTCCATGCACATTATATAGAAAGTAGAAGGATCTTCTTAAGGATCTCTTAATACTGAAGTTAGGTCTGTCTAGATGGATACCTATACCCATTGTTTTGGGGGATGTAAGGATATTATGATGACATAGTTACCTTAATTTGTAGACCTAAAGCTGTGTAGGAAGTATTGCTTGGTTCTGTAACTCTTGTTGGAAGTGAGCTACCTCATTACGCTTCTGTTCCAGTATGACCTTGTTACTTGATTTTGCTGAAGCACCCCACTTCTCAGCAATGTTTCTGATTCAAAAGCTTTAGGAAAGGCATCAAGAGCTTGTTTATTCAAGAACATTTTGACAGTTCTGAGGAACAATTTAGATTATTGTTGAAATGGCTTGGGCAACGTGCCCTGTAGACTTTCTGCAGACTGTATTGGATTACTGAGTAAAACTGCTTCTTAAAATATCACTGATCATCCAGGCTGTCAATTGTATGTGTTTTTTCTGAAGAATGTGATAATTTTGTAGGCCCTCTGAAGTCATTAGAAGTGGATTTCCTACCAACCTTGCAGCTGGGATGGCAGATACAACTAGAGCTAGAAAGTGGAGGGAATCTTGTTTAAATGAACAATAGACTGGTGGTATAGTTGTGTAATAACTTTCTGATACATGACCTTACTTAGATTTATGCACAGCATTCCTTAACTCAAAGCTCAGTTGACTATAGTAGCCTATTGTTGTCCCACCTTTTGTGTTCTAAGGACCACCTGCTCCTTGGTACTGCTGATAATGTAGTGTCTACTGATAAAGTTGCTGAGCAATCCACAGTAGTGAAGAAATACTAGACCATCCTCTGATGCCTGTGCGGGTATTTCAGCTTTGGTGAAGTGAGCTAGTGAGATCTTGAATACTTGGCTTACTTCAGAAATTTACCCCCCCTGGAGAAGAAATGTGTAGAAGTAGCAGAGAATCAGGGATGCTGCTTGATAGCTTTCAGGTCATTCAAGTGTTAAACTGGTATGTTTACCTTCTTAAGACTTGTAACTGGCCTTCCACCCCAAGGACAAACGTGCTTTGAATAGGTAAGCATTGTGCTGACTGATTATCTGGGCCTGTCTATTCAGTGAGAACCTCTGTATGTTTGAACTGTTGAGGATCTTTGGGATTTAACAGTCTCTTGGCCTTCTTATGAAACTGCATCTCCAACTGAAAAGGGCTGAGGAAAGAGCTACTTAGATGCTTCCTTTTTCCACCTTCATTTTCCAGTTGGAAGTGACTGAGTGGAAATATGAGCCCAAAAGCAGCTTTGTGAAGGGAGATACTTCCCTAAGATCAATATATGCGTGGTGTTCTTCAGAACAAAATATTTCTCCTCCGGAAACAACTTGTTAGCACGTTGTATTGCATTGCCTAATAATTTTTGTGGAAAAATGAAAATTCTAATTTGTGAAACTCAATTTTAATTCAGATTAAAACAACCTAGAATTAACACAACACAAGCCTCTCTGAGGAAAGGCTGAGCTCTGAAATACAAACTGGGTTGACTTTTTAGTAAACTTATCTGATAGCTGTTTGGGAAAAAAATCTTCATAATGAAAAATTTGGTGCCTTGGATGATGCCAGAATTCTCAAATTTTATTAAAAAAAAAAATCTGGTGAATAGATGCCAGTTTCCAAAGTTTAAGATTATCAGGTGTGGTTCAGTAGAAATTTTTCTAATCGAAGACCTTGACCACAGTGAATTTTGTCTTACACAGAAAGGATTATTTTTCTCTGTGCTGTTTTTCATTTGGAGTTACATGTTGTTCAAGAGAGGCTAATGAAGGATAGTTCCTTGCCTTTTTCCCCCACTACTTTTTTCCTGCTCTGATCTTTCCCTTCAGAATACAAACTTCAGTTGTCCAGGTAAATGTTAATAAGATTGTAGCTGGCTATGCAGCTGTAAGGAGTATCTGCAGGTGTAGATGTAAGTTCAGTCATAAACCGAACAGTCTTTTTTTTGGTTTTTTAACCTCCATATTCAGTACTCTTCTCACCACTTTCTTGGAATGAAAACTAAAGAGCTTGTAGTTCACCAAAGTATTTGGGGGATGGGGGAGGCCTACAAAAAGCCTACTTCCCAAAGGTCATGATTGAGGAACTTCAGAGGTTTTGGCCTCTTAGTGTTTCTATAGAATTAAAGGAAAACAAAATGCTTTTCTGCACCTTTTTGAAAATGTGGCCAACAGTCAGGAAAGTAGACCTTTTTTTTCCTGGTTTGAGCATATACTGCAGCTGGTGTATCCCAGCACCTCAGTGAAACTACATTCAGTATTATACTTGAATTTAAAGGTGAATAAAGTCCTAATTTCTGTAGCACACATGAAAGAGTGAGCAGTGAATGTATTATCTGACCAGTGTTTCTGGCCATATGGCAATCATAATGCATACTTAATGTGCACGTTTTGTGTGTATCTGTGCTTTTCTTGTTAGTCTCTAGGAAAGCTTTAACTCACCTCTGACTCTGAAACATTTTGGATCCCTTTATGGTCACTTCTTTGAGGCTTTTTTTCCCTTTCAAGCCTCCTTTCTGAGCAGTTCGCTGTTGTAGAGCAATGCTCTAAATCATGCTAAGGTTCATTTAATTTCCTGCCATTATCTTTTATTGGTCACTCTTTTATGAACTGAAGTCCTAGTTGCTAATAAAATTAAACTTATAGCTTTGAAATGGCTGCAGTAAGACAGAATGAGAATCCGAATTTCATCTCCTTTTCTTCCTCAAACTTTGTGAGGGTTAGGTTTTTGCCTTTTGTGAAAACTAGTCTTCTTGTCAGTCAGAGGTGATGGATGGCAGCACTGGAAAAAAGTGGGTCAGTGCTGTTGAGACTGGATAAGAAATTCCCTGCTGACCATTACACAGCCTATTAGAAATCACTGACCATGACTTGACAGTGCAGCACATCTAATCTCTGTTCTGGACAGGGCTGGACATGGGGGAGAGCACAAATGGAACCAGGCAGGTGTCAATGGATGCTCCTGTGGTGCTTGTTCTTCCCTTTACCATTTTTTCAAGCCCCTGCTACATCTAGCTGTCATGCTATCCCACATGTAACCTTTCTGGTCTCCCTCGTGGAAATTAGTGCTACCTTAACTTGTCTTAATCCCTATTAGAGTCTAATCTACAATTAGTGCTTGGCTTTCACAGGCTTTGGTGTGTGGGAGTTTGGTTTTGAGTGTGAGCCATTAGTCTAAATGCATACCAGGGCTCCTTGCACCTGCATTCTTCCCGCTGTGCCCATTCTGCTTCCTGCAGGTTTTAGTCTCGTGGCAGCGTTTCCTCTGACTGGCAGCTTCTACCTTGCCAGTTACTGACTCGATGTTCCTGGGACACCCCTCCCCGTGCTCTCTGCTCTGAGCTATCAGGGCTGATCTGATCAAGTGCTGGCCATCTCTGAGGCAAGGCTGGCTGACCTTGCTCTGTGCTGGTCAGTCCGGGAGCTGTGAGTCATGAATAGCCTGTTCTGTCTGAAGTTACTTTATGTCTTTTCCTTCCCCATGTCTTGTCTCTTGGACACTGTGCCAAATACCCTGAGGTTGAAGAGATTGTGGGCATATGTATGCATGCATGCAGAGGAAGAGCAACAGCTGAAAACTGGAGGCAGTGATTGAAGGTGCAATGCCTGGCATCACTGCTTGTGCAATCCCTTGTATACCACTAACAGGCATGAGACTGGTAGACTGTGCCATAGCAGATACTTGGGATGAAGAACAGCGGTCCATTGCTGAGAGCATGGGACCATGTCCTGGGTGAGAGGCAGAGCTGTCTGCACAGGAAGAGACTGCTGTGTGTCTTTCATATTACCAAGACACTATCTGGCACCAAAACCAAAGGAGTTGGTTATCACTGCTCTTTTTATTTTGTTTCCAACACTTAAACAACTACAGGCTGTTCAGACAGTTTGTGTGGTGTCTTGGTCCTGTGGGAGTGTTTTAAGACAAACAGTTCTCTTTGATCTGTTGTAACAGGAGCAGTAATCCTGAGGTACCACTTCCTCAGGAACCTACTGTTTTCTGCAGCTTGTGGAAGTTATCTTCTGGTAGACATGGAAGTGTGTCACAAGTCAGAGCCAACTGGTAGGCTGAAGGTGGTGTGTTATGTATTACTTATGCTCTGCCCACTAATCTATCTTGTCCAGACAAAACACTGGTATTCTCAAGTTGTTTTCTGTTAGCTACAACTTAGTAACAGAACAAGGAAAATCTCTTCAGTAGTCCCTTCCCTCCTCTGTTCATGTCACTATTTCTTAGGTGTATACCTGAATGAATTTTAAGATGCAGTATTCAATCTTTCATTGTACAACCCACTGGAAACCTGGATTTTACCTGGAGGTGACCATTTGATAAATCCTGAGATTGAGATGCAATCTCTTTATGGAAAATGAAGAATGCTTTGGAAATAACCCCAAGTAAATCTAATGTTCTGTTTCCAAGAACTGGCTTGTATGTGCGCATAGGCATGACTCTGTTAGTCAGTGAGTGCAAACATAATGAACAGTTTGTCTTCTCTTGAAGATGATGCTTGTTTTAGTTCATGGTTGCCACAATAAAATAATCCCAGCTCTAAGTGCATGTTAATGAGATAGGTGTTGCAGGTAGGAAGAAAAGGTGCTCCTCATAGTCTTTCACTTGAAACATTTGGTCAAGAAGGTGGCCAAACCTCCTATGTCAGAAAAATCCCTAGGAAACAAACACCAGCAAAACCACTAAATGCTTTCAGAAAGTGCTGTGGAGAAAGTATATGCTTTATGATTTGACGCTAATAATCATATCTGTGAAATGCGTTAAGGATGAACTGTGTCATTAACTTTTAACTCTGTGCAGTGCAGGACAGTGCAGTTGATCTGGTTTTAATGAAGTCCTTCTGAAGGTGTGTGGGTAACTGATCTGCATTTACCTTTATCATAGAATCTGGGGGATTGCTTTTAATTACAGTGGTGAGAAGGGAAAAAAGTCTTACCATTTTTCTAGAAAAAATTTCAGTAGAACTTGCTTAGAAGTGTGATCACAGATTCATCAGTTAGAATATCTGTATTAACATTGTTATGTTATCTATTATTGACTGATAAAACCTCTTTGAGTTTCAGTTACAGCCTCCTGAGACTTCCCATTATAGATGTAGATGTGCTGACAGGCAGACAAGAAAGTTGTATTATCGTATTAACCAAAACATTCCCAAAATATACTAGACATAAAATTATTTTTTATTGTGAAATAAAGTTACAAAAATATAATTAGAACACTTATGGTGTATTATTTCTTGTTAACTATATTGGGGATAAAAAGCAAATGCAGCTGGCTTACCGGATGATGACTTCCAGGAAGTAATGATTGTAACCCTTCACATAATTAGCTGTTGTGGGAAACATAACCAACTACTGCAGATTCATGTAAATGGACTGTCCAGACTCCTTAACTGACTCAGTGCTTACTCATCTGATTTACTCTATGTGGGATCTGCTAGCAGTTTGTTGGTGCTGTCTTGTGTCAGAAGTATTCAAGATGCTGCTTTGACTTCTTTCTTCCAAGGTGTCACAAGTGGAGTGGTGCACAGTTTGGACTTTGCTCTGTGTGTGCTTTAAACTAAATAAGGAGGTGTAGTGATCCCCTTTCATTTTTCAGTGTACATTCCTTCATATGGTGAAAGAAACCAGTCTCTACTGTTCTTGCTGGTTCCAGAGTATCTGCTTCCTGAAAATCAGAGGGATCCACTCATGTTTACAGAGTATGGCAGAAGTCTAATAAGATTCAGTGATAGCTCTTCTGTGGCTCTGTTCTTTCAACAACCTGTCTTCTTTCAAGCCTTACTGTTCTCTGCTTTTCCCCTCTGACTCTTTTTTTAGGAGCAGAGAGGATAAACAATCTAAAGCGTTAGGTCAGAGGCAAGATAAAGTAAGTGTTCATTTGGTACCAAGATGAGCAGGCATCTGAACCAAAACTTTCGAACTCAGCAATTAAGTTACTGTTTTAGAAAGTAAGAGAGAAATTGAAAGGATTACAAGTACTTTTTTTTTTTTTTTATATATATTATAGGATGAGAACTTCTATTTTTCTGCTGAGGAAAAAAAAACCCTTCAGCATTTCATCATTAACTTTTTTTTTTTTTTTCCAAAGATGCTAACTGTCCAGTAAATAGTCTTATAGGAAAATTTACAAGATAGGATTGTCTGTGGTAGCAGCAGACTGGATTTGATCCATACAATCCCATTCCTTAAAGTTTTATATTGCTGGTAGTTCAGGGCACTGTGTCATGTCTGCTGTCTGATGCCTCTAGTCATTGTTCTTGCTTGCTAGATACACTGCAATACAAGCCTCTGTACCAGAACATGCTGCAACTAAGTTGAGAGACATAAAGTTACTCTTACTGCTTTGACAGTATTTCTGCAGGCATTCAAAAGGTATATTAAAAAGAAAAAAAGGTTCTCACCCTTATTATAGGATACTTAACACACCAAGGTTGTTATAAGTGTTTAGATGGCACAGCGTGCTCCTCCTCTTGAAAATCACTGATTTGATGATTAGTAGAGATGAAGATATATACGCTCTTGTTCATAGATGCCTTGTGTATGTGGCAAATGGGTGTATCTGCATTCTTGGCATAAATGATATCAGCTCTATGAAGAACCAGCTCTGTAGTGGAAAGCTGGCTAGCTTGTTTGGTTTGTGCTGCAAAGGGATAGTTGATGTGTTTAAGAACTTGATTTAAGTTTAAGAACTTGACAACTATGCTGTCTTTGCTGTCTAACAGACTACTTGAGGTTAAGACCCAGTGTAATAGTTGTGTGCATTATGTGCCTTTTTTTAAGGCTGCCATCATGTATTTGTACCTTCCTAATTTTCAAGTAACAGTGCATAAGATTAGTGAGATTCTTAATGTCACAACCAAAAATATAACAAAAATGTTAATCTCCTCGGATACCCTTCCACTGAAGTCACAACCATGTTCAGAGTGGGAGAAGGTACCTTGCGCAGAAGAGATGAGGGAGCCCAGTGCAGGTAGCAGGTCCCTACCTGCTAGGGGCTCCTCTCCTCCCAGGATGCTGTGGAGGAGCAAGTGCCGTCATGCATGGCCAGCATTGCTTCTTCCCCAGCAGCCTGCCATGGAGCAGTGTGTGCAGTCTGTGAGCTCATCGGATTATCGTTGAATGTACTGTAATCCTTTAATTGCCAGCCACTTCTGATGCCATGATATTGTAGCTGTGGGTCAATCTCATGCTGCTTAAGCAGTACTCCCACTACTGTCTTTAACTTTACCTGTGGAGTGGTGGAATATACTGCCCCTTGCAAACTTCATCATATGGCCTTATTGAGAAACAAGCAGCCAGGAGCATCTTGAACCATTCTGTTCCTTGTTCCTGACTAAAGTTACTGAGCTTCACTGGAGTCTAGGCATACAGCTCTTTGTCAACAAACTTGTTTAAGCCAGAACCTATAAATTGGGAATGTGGAATAAAATACTACTTTTTAGGGTTTCTGCTGGGCCTGAGAGGTTATGGGGTGTGAGAGTTGGGGAGTTTTTCCTCCAAACTTCCTTTGAGACTTCTTCCGGCATCTTCCTGCTTCGGGTGGTTTCTGCCAAGGTTTAATGCATTATCAAGATAACCATTCTGATTAAATGCACCTTAGGGAGGCACAATATCTGGTCTTATGGAGATGTCTCTGGTACTTTAAGTAAAGAAAAATATTAAAATGTTAATGGCAAAACTGGACAAAAAAAGTCTATTTGAGCAGGACTTTAGTGCTGCTTCTGTCTGCTAACACAGCAGAACAAAGGGAAGTGAATAGTGAATTAGATGTGCCTTTGGCTCACTGTGCCTACATACAGAAAACTGGAGCATCTTTTCCTTATGAGACTGCTTTTATGACTAAAACCAAATCTGGTGAAATATATGTGTGTTGCACTAGGCTGCAGTGAGTTGTGGAGTACTGAGAGGCTGGTGAAAGAGCAAGGATAACTGACCACCAAAAACCAAGCAGTTAATATACATTAAATTTGCTTAGCAGCTTTTGCCTGTCTTTCAGAACATCTCTAGGAAACCTTTCCGGACAATCCCTGATAACTGGTTTGATAATGCTGGACAAGAAAACCCTCTTTTTCATATCAAAAGGGAAAAATAAGAAATAAGAGCAAATGAAAAATAACAGTGTAATTCCTCCAATACGTACCACCCTGACTAGCAAAGTAGTAGGTGTAGAGGGGATGAGTTGCCAGAGGCTGTTCATGAAGATACCAAGTGTATGCCTTGCTGGTGACCTACCAGCCAGTTCCGTATAGCTCTGTGCTGTTCCCTGGTGATTACAGGATGGCCTCTGAGTAAGGGGGAAGGTCTGTTCAGGCCTGAGAGAACAGACTTTCCAGATACAACAGCAGTTTTCACACTCTTCCATATGGTCTCAAAGAGTCTTAGGGTGAAAAGTATCCTATGGTATTAAATCCATAAAAGAAATCTAGCTCCTGTGTTTACCTTTCAGGTGACATGTTTAGTTCCCCTTTGGCTGCTGTCTCACTTCAGAGGTATCTGTGGGTATGTTTATGCAACTGCATACACTGGCCTAAATGTTTGTTCTGCGGACTGTTTGCAGGAGTTAGTGGGAAGCTGTGCTTCAAATTATAACATAGTTCCCTTATTTGTAGACCAGAAACTGCCTTGCCTCCAGCTGGCAGAGGCAGGAGATAAGCACCGGCCCCATCCATGCTGATGTCATCTGAGTTGCCACCATAGAAGACCTACAAATGTTAGCTTCCTTTGCTGAGCCATGTGAAAATATGTATGAAATTGCAGCATTAGGAATCTGATCAGTGCATCTTTCCTAGTTGTCAGAGCATTTGCACGAGGAGTCTGGTTTCACACCATGCTGCCTTTATCTCACTCAAAACCGTGTCTTGAAACCAGCTCTCCCATCCTGCAAGTGATTCCTCTGAGAGCTAAGGAACAGAATATTCTGAGACAAATCTCCCTGTTTACTTGTTTGTTGAAGCTCTCCTGCTTTTTTCCCCACTTAATGAATATTTAATTATTTATAGAGTGATTATGAATCCATTGCCTGGTAGTTAGAGCAGTCACCTGAGAGATACAGGTCTCACTATGTATGTGTTCCAGCAAGTCTGTGTTCCTGTTCTACTTGTTTTTTTACAGAAACAGAAAAGGGAGAGGGCTGTAGGACTGAGATATTTGCATGACCTTTCTAAATTAAGAATACTTACTTTATTAATCTGGAGGGGGAAGTATTCAGAGGATATCTTTAATTCATTGTATGTGATCAAACAGTATACAGAAAACCACCATCTCTTTCCTTTCTATTGATTTTTAATCTCAATGGTCTGCCAGCATTTAAGGCAATTTTTGGCAGATAGTCTCTGGTTTTGTTCATAGCCTCTATGAAAAAAATGTTTGTTCAGAGTTATTTGAAATGTTTATGAATGAATGTTTGTTTGCATGAACCTCTGTTCCAATGACTCTTCCTGCAGCATTCCCTTTGTAAAGCGTATTCAGTTCTCTGTCCCATGGTGATTCTCAGGAAGAAAAGGAGAGTTTACAACCTTTGGAAGAGGGACTAGCCACTCACAATGATTACAAAGATGCTGTGAGGCTATGCAGGGCAGAAATCAGGAGGGCTAAAGCCCAGCTAGAAATTAATCTGGCTTCAGCAGTCAAGGAAAATAAATGTTTCTTTAAGTATGTCAGCAACAAAAGAAAGACCAGAGAGAGCTTCCATCCCCTGCTAGACACAGAAGGAAACATGGTAACAGGTGATGAGGAAAAGGCTGAGGTGCTTAATGCCTTCGTTGCCTCAGTCTTTAATAACAAGACTAGTTGTACTGAGGGAATCCAGTCTTCTCAGCCAGAAGACAGAGACTGGGAGAACGACCCTCCCGCAATCCAGGAGGAGACAGTCAATGACCTACTGCATCACACAGACATACACAAGTCTATGGGACCAGATGGGATACACCCAAGGGTGCTGAAGGAGCTGGCTGGGGTGCTCGCCAAGCCGCTTTCCATCATTTACCAGCAGTCTTGGCTGACTGGGGAGATCCTGACAGATTCAAAATTGGTTAGTGTGACTCCTAACTATAAGAAGGGTTAGAAGGATGATCCGGGAAATTACAGGCCTGTCAGCTTGACTTTGGTGCCCGTGATGGAGCAACTCATCCTGAGTACCATCACACAACACATGTGGGACAACCAGGGGATCAGGCCCAGTCAGCATGGGTTTATGAAAGGCAGGTCCTGCCTGACAAACCTGATCTCCTTCTACAACAGGACAACCTGTTTATTGGATGAGGGAAAGGCTGTGGATGTTGTTTACCTTTACTCTAGTAAGGCCTTTGACACCGTTTCCCACAGCATTCTCCTGGCAGAACTGGTTGTTCGAGGCTTGGATGGGCACACGCTTTGCTGGGCAAAAAACTGTCTGGATGGCCGGGCCCAAAGAGTTGTGGTGAACGGAGTTAAATCCAGTTGGCGGCCGGTCATGAGTGGTGTCCCCCAGGGCTCGGTTTTGGGGCCACTCCTGTTTAACATCTTCACTGATGATCTGGACGAGGGGATCGAGTGCACCCTCAGTCAGTTTGCAGAGGACACCCAGTTGGGTGGGAGTGTTGATCTGCCCGAGGGTAGGGAGGCTCTGCAGAGAGACCTGGACAGGCTGGAGCCATGGGCTGAGGCCAACTGGGGGAGTTTCCATAAGGGCAAATGCCGGGGGCTGCCCTTGGGCCACAACAACCCCCAGCAGCGCTACAGGCTTGGGGAGGAGTGGCTGGAGAGCTGCCAGTCAGAGAGGGACCTGGGGGGCATGATTGACAGCCAGCTGAACAGGAGCCAGCAGTGTTCCCAGGTGGCCAAGAAGGCCAATGGCATCCTGGCTTGTGTCAGCAATAGCGTGGCCAGCAGGGACAGGGAAGGGATCTGACCCCTGTCCTTGGCACTGGTGAGGCCGCCCCTCGATTCCTGTGTTCAGTTTTGGGCCCCTCACTCCAAAAAGGACATTGAATGACTCGAGCGTGTCCAGAGAGAAGGGCAACGGAGCTGGTGCAGGGTCTGGAGCACAGGTCGTACGGGGAGCAGCTGAGGGAACTGGGGGGGTTTAGTCTGGAGAAGAGGAGGCTGAGGGGAGACCTCATCGCCCTCTACAGCTCCCTGAAAGGAGGTTGCAGAGAGCTGGGGATGAGTCTCTTTAACCAAGTAACAAATGATAGGACAAGAGGGAATGTCCTCAAGTTGCACCAGGGAAGGTTTAGACTGGATATTAGGAAGCATTTCTTTCCAGAAGGGGTTGTTGGGCGTTGGAATGGGCTGCCCAGGGCAGTGGTGGAGTCCCCATCCCTGGAGGTGTTTAAGAGTCAGGTTGACATAGCGCTGAGGGATATGGTGTAGTTGGGAACTGTCAGTGTTAGGTTAATGGTTGGACTGGATGATCTTCAAGGTCTTTTCCAACCTAGATGATTCTGTGATTCTGCTCCCCAGTTGCCTGAGTTGCAGATCCACAGCCGGCTTTCACTGCAGCCACCAGTAACTTCCTGTGCAAATATTCCTGACTTATTTCATATCTGTGATTAGTAAGGGTTTGTGTGTTGGGTTTTTTTAAGGGTAGAAAAACTACCTCAACTGATGTTTAAGGAGGAAAGAAGGGGAGTGGGTCTGCAAATATTACTGAGGCAAGCCTACAGTTGTTAGTCAAATAACAGTGAATGTTTCGGGGTTTAGTGACTAGACGCAAATGATTACACAGCATTAATATAGCTGTAAGAAGGAAACCTGAGAGCTCTGTCAGTCATGGCTGTTGATCAGGTTGTTTCCTTTGCAGAACTATTTTGGAGGACAGCAGACAGTACTTCAAAAATCCAGGATACTTGTAGATATTGTCTTTATTTGGCTGTATTAACATGCCTATTCTTTACTTGTACTACTTCATCTGCATGTGGTGAAGTCAGGTGGTTTGAACAGCTGTATGCAAAGTACTGTAGCTCAGAATTAGGCAAGAAGATAGAAATGATGGAAATGTCCAAATTCGTTTCAACTTAATTTAAAAGGGGATTTAAGAAGACTTTTCAGGTATGTTTCTGAATTTTTGTACTGGCATATTTTGTGTTGGAAAGAACAATTTGTTCATAGTTCTGTTCTTCACTCGGTTACCTGGTAGTTTATCTAGCTATTCATTTGATTACTTTTTTTTTAAAAATGTAATTGAGTGTTGTATTAAATGAATAGCTAATGCATCCTGAATCAGTAGCAGCTCTTACTGGATAAGATGATGCTTATAAGCTTGTTAAAGATACTGTAAATAATGAGTTAGAATATATGTGAAGACTTAGGGAACTGAAGTTTCTATTAAGTATTTATATGTAATTTCTTGATTTCTCAGTTATAACATCTGACTTGCAGAGCACATGTTGTTTACTTTATGTGGCTTTGTTTTTTCCTTTGCTTTGCTTGTGTTATGCTATTTGAAAGTAAATTTAATTCCAAATACTTTTTTTTTTAGGTAACATCTGTGATTACTTTTTTCTCAGTTCATAAAATATCAGTAGTATGTGAGATTATGGCATTAGCTGTGATAACTGCCTCTAGTTGAGAAACTTCTGCCTTGTTTGTAGGTGTCTTTACGAGATGCTCTGAAAGAGAGATTTTTAAGTTACAACTTGCATATTGTATAGCACAGTGGGATTCAGACCTGTTATTGGCATCATATGGGTCATTATTCCTATTACAGTGTGTTTATAACCTTGCAATTACCCCTTTGAATCTCATCTCAAGAGTCTGATCCTGGGAAGACATACTTCTTCTGTAGTTCTTGTGCAAAAGACCTGACAGTGAAAAAAACACTTTTGGTCTCTCCTCCTCCAAGTCTGGGAGAAGACTCTCCTCTAATTTGGGCAAGAGCACTTAAAATGAAGAGAGGTCTTAATTTTACGTGACTGAATACACTGACAAGTTTCCAGAAGTGACTGAAGGTGGCCTTACTCAAATCAAAAACCAAGTACAAAGTTCCTTATAATTTGATGCAGACTTCACAATGATGGATGAGTATTGATGAAACTGGTTGTTCCCTTTGTGAGTTTTATTTTTCCTGTAATGGCGAAGATTTTTGCCAACATCTGGTAATTAGTTAGGTCTCCTTTACTTGCTTGTGTTTTACCAAGCAGTGAGATGGGCCTTGCTGAAGCAGTGCCCCACGTGGATGGGGTAGAGCTAGAGCACTACTGAAATTCATCTGTTGTGTATAGACATGTCAATTCTCTCTAATGAGCCTTGGCTACAGGAAAAGCTTGAGACCCACTGCCGTAAAATTTCAGTCAGTTAAAGCATTAGGCTTTGTAATGTATTCAGTGTTCTCAATAGTTGCGAACGAGTGCAGGGCTGGGGGTAGTGAATGAAGTGGTATTGCCTTTACAAGCAGTATAGTAGCTGCCGTGTGGGTCCTATTTTGCACAGCCTTGTTTACTTTACACACATGAATTTGTTGACCTCACAAGCGCTCTTAACCTTCCTAGGGCTACTAATCTCCACAAATGTCTGCAGGATTTGGCTTAATTTTGGTATGGAAACATGCAAAACGAATGAATCAAACTGTGAGTCATCGTTTTTTACAGTAAAACATTCTGACCTAGTCCCACAGTCCACGTGCCTGGCTGATGCTTGCCTGAGAGCTTGTAGGATCTGACCCATGCTTTGGGAATCCTGACTTCTTGGAAGTGTAGCAGAGACTGTTCTGAAACAAAGGATATGTGGTGCAGAATACACTGAAGCAAAACAAGAGCTGTCACTTGATTCAGATGCAACTCTCAAGATAAAATTAATGTAGGTTGTGGACAGGATTATGCACACATTACAGAATGTGTCAGCAGTACTCAAGATGCCCTGTGAAAACTGTAGGGTAGATGTTTTCAATTTACTGAGTGTTGTTTTCCTTATTTGCATATAGCTTAACTAAAATATGGTACAATAAAATAAACTCACTTTTAGAATTTATTGGAGGCACTGAATTGTAGACCTAATGCAGATAAATTATGTGAATGTCACTTTCATGTCTGCAAAATGCAAAAGCACAAACATAGTAACCACAAGGCTCTTTTTGATATTTTAATCTTTTAAACCTTTGAAATGTTGATGTGCTTGAAAGGGCTTCTAAATCCATTGGTTAGTTTGCACTGTCTCGTATTGTGTTCGAAATCATAGCAGATAAAGGGAGAGTGATCAAAAAGCTTAATGCAGTCAGAACGTCATGACCTGTTATGTAAAGCAACATTTGGCAGGGCCTTCCCAGCTGCTGTAAATTAATGTTAACAGCATTTTATCGTCTGCTTTCACTGTCTTTATTACATAATCTGAATATTTATGACCCTATTAATATATTTAGCTGTGAAATTGCAATATTGGTGGAATGAATGTTCCATAGAAGGTTGAACGAGGAGAATGATTTTTGCCTCATGAACAGAAATTGTGTTAATATTAAAAAGCTTTGAGTTCATATTTCAAAGAAGTTTGCTGTATTGCTTTATGGTGTGGCATGCTATTTCCCTAAATATTGTCATAGAATAAGTACTTTGGTAACAGGATAGTGTTTGCCAAACACTGTGTGTGCCTGTGTGTATATAAAATACGGAGCACTACCCAGAAAGTAGTGATTTTTTTTCTTTTTTACTTTTAATGCAAGTTCCCAAATCCATAATGATAATATTCTGTAGCCTTGTACAAACATAGCCAACCTGTAGACCGTAGACAAGACTCAGTTTATCAGAATCACCTCCACCCAGAGAGCTTGTTCCAGGTAGGATTTTGTGGCAAGCTGTGAACCAAGTTGTTATTACAATGATTTTTTTTGGTGACCAAGATCTTGCTTTCTGTCCCATTTCCTCACTACCCTACACTCCCTTCTTCTGCTGTGACTAGATACACTGTTGTCTTGTGGCCTGAAATGCATGTCACACACTTAGAGTATGTGTGCACAGCGTTATATGGTTGGGGACTGGTTGCAGATGCTGTCCCATTGCTGGATGCACACTTGCCTGTATCGTGATTGTATTTGAAATGTGTGGGAAGGCAATATGCTGGGTCAGGAGATGAATAAGGAACTGTAAGGCATGTCCTTTGGGAGTCTATTAGATTGTGTTATGTCTCCAAACAGCTGAACACCCCCATTTGAGTAGACATCTGCAAGTTTCTAATAAGATGATGTTCAGAGGCCTGACACTGTTGTGTTAAGTGGCTCCCACCTTCGGAATTTACGAGTCGTGTTGCTATCATGCTTTGTCATTCTGCAAGATAAATAGCTCAGTCAGCTGCAGGCTTGTGTGTGCAGGATGCCTACAAAAAGCTGAGCTGCAAAAGTAAGTTTTTCATTTGTTTTGAGTGGGATGAGGTTGTTGGTCACTTTTATCTTTGAGTGCAAAACCTATATCCTGTCTGATAGCTACTATCCTCCACGACTTGCCACTGATTACCAGGGCTAGAGTGTGAGAAATGCAGTTGTTTGTGGAGTTCCCTTTTGTCTGCAAGAGTCTCACGGATGGTAGTGCAATTCCAGTGGTGTGTTCTGACACTACCTAATTCCAAGCAAATCTGTCTCTTAATGGTCTCTACTTCCACCCTCCACAGTTCAAACCTTGTGAGCTGGTACAGGAGGCAGCTGCACTTAACTCTTAAGTGTACAAAATGTTATCAATGTAAAGGTGAGTACAGGGTATGGAGAGTCAGGAAGAAAGTTTAGATTAATACATATTGTGTAATAGTATTTTGTCCCCAGGCAAGTTTGTTATAGTTACTGTAGAGCTCCAGATGATCTCTCTTCCTTTGTGGGGATTAGAGATTTAAATATGTATTGTTCTTCTGGGCAACAGTGTTGAGCAGTCAAGTAAGGTTCATAATAGAACAAAGAAACCTTTAATTAAGACAGGAGTTTCAGATGCATTCTTTTTTGCTTTGTGTAAGAGAAACTTGCATTAAATCAGATAAATAAATACAACAATGAATGTGGTAGAGGAATTTTGGAAGAAGCACATCTGTTTACAAAGTTAAGTGCCGAGTTTACAATAAACCAATAATTTTTACTTGGGAAGCTCTTAAAATAAGATTCCCCTTCTCCACGTCACTGAGCATCTGAGTCAAGATATTTTAATGAAATATTTTTCAGCTTATTCAGTGGCTTGGTTTGGGGTTTTCTTGCTCACTTTTATTTTTCATACAGGAAATACCTTTATTGCAATGTAAAAATTAACAGCAATGTTTATACTGTTACCATAATTTGGTTTTATGTCTGTACATGCATTGTAATTGCATTCTTCCCTTATTCATCTTTGTACTTAGTTTGATCTAAATACGATGTGGTATTTGCTTTAAATATGAAGAATGACAGTAAATCTTTTCTGATATGTTCTGGGATGTATGTTGCTCTGTGGTGCCAAGGTCTTGAAGTCAAACTTCTGCGCAGCCTCAGCAAATTGCCAGTGTGCAGTAAACTGTAAAACTGGGACCTTTAAGGAATAATATGTGGTAGCTTCAAGGGTTTCTTAATTTGTATCCGAAATTACCTTTGGCAAAAATACAAGCTATGCTCTCCTCAACAGATACTGGTAAGAGGAAGCCTAGCAGATTTGATGCTGGTTTTCTTTTGCACTGGCTTATCTAATGTTTACTGACTTGCTACAGGCAATGAGACAGTGGAATAATCTCCTGTCTTAAATGAGTTTTTTAAAGAAACACTTTAAAAAGATGATTGTGGTGAAGCTTTGGCCATCTGTCCTATGCCTGTCCTCTGCAGTTTAAATGCCAAATCCAACCATGGCAAAAGACTGCTGTTGTCTGGGAAACAATTGATTCTACTCCTTGTTAGTGTAGAAGAGCTCTCAGATATGGCTCAGGATAGTCCATTTCCCTAATTACCTATCTCTTTGGGTATTTTACAGCCTCCTGCCCTTTCCTATCAAGAGAGTGCTTTCCAAGGCAAAATCCACAATGCTTCTTTAAAGAACTTAATCAAAACTCAAGAAATTCAGAAGAAAGCTACTATTGACTTCAGTGGACTTTTGGTCAGGTTTTTGGAGAGGAATAGTATATCCTTTTGTGTTAAATAACAGCTGTGATCATCCCTGGTCAAAATTTTATTTTGTATGCTGTTCTAGAAATAAAACACTACAGTTTTATTGGGTGAACAGTAAACATTTAAAATGCAGAACACTGTACATCTTACTTGTGGAGGTGCAAAGGGTACTTCACAGTAATGATATACTTGGAACTTGTTGAAATCTCCTGCCCTGGCCCACATCTTGCATCCCCTTTGCTGCATCCTATATATGAGTAATCAGTTTGCAGAAGAAAGCTATTGTCCTCCCTCTCCTTGGAACAACCTCAACTGACCTGTTGGATCCTTTACCAGGAAGGAGGAGAGGCAGGGACATTGTGTTGCATTTATAGAATGTGCTACTAAATGACTTTTCCTGTTGCCTGACTTGATCATGACTGGTTCTTGTTTGTCACAAGGATCAGTACAGTAATCTCACATAAGGAAGATACTAGTAACTTGAGAGTGGAAATTTAAAAAGGTCTTTTTTTCCTGAATATTAATTATTGCCCACTGCCTCCTGTCCTTTCCTGGACATCACCGAGGTGAGTCTGGCTCCATCTTCTCTGTTCCTCTCCCTTGTCTCCCATCAGATATTTTTTGATTTATTAATGAGCCTCCTTCAGGATGAACAGTCCCAGCTCTCTCAGCTTCTCTCTGTATGTCAGATGTTCCAGTTCTTTAGTTGTCTTTGTGGCCCTTTGCTGGACTCAGTCTAGCGTGCTCATTGTACAGCAGAGCCCAGAACTGGACACAGCACTGCAGATGAGATCTAACCAGGGCTGAGCAGAGACGAAAAAAAGTCACCTCCCTCAGTCTGCTGGCAATGCCTTCCTAGTGCAACCTCGGAGGCTGTTTGCGTTCTTTGCCAAAAGGGCACATTGCAGATTCATGTTAAACTTCGTGTCCCTCAAGACTTCTTTTTTGCCAAGCTGCTTCCCAGCCAGTACTGTGTACTGGTGCCAGGTTATCCCTTCAGAGGTTCAGGATTTTGCATTTCCCTTCAGTAAATTTCATCTGTCCATTTCTCCAGCCTGTTGAGGTCATTCTCCCTTTGAATAACAGCACAACCATATGATGTATCAACACTGCTCTTCCCAGTTTTGTATTATCTGTAGACTTACTGAGGATGCACTCTGACCAGTCATCCAGGTCATTAACAAAAATGTTAAGCAGTACTGGCCCCAGTATCAGCCCCTGGAGTATAGCACTAATGACTGGTCTTCAGCTGGACTTCATACAGCTGACCACAAGCCTGTGAAATTGGCAGTTTGGCCAGTTTTCAGTCCACCTCAGTGTCTGCTCATCTAGCCCATACCTCTATCAGTTTTTTCCTTGAGGATATTGTACGGAACAGTGCTGAAAGCCTTACTAAAGTCAAGATAGACAACATCCACTGTTCTTCCCTCCTCTGCCAAGTGAATCACCTCATTGTAAAAGGCTATCAGGTTAGTCAAGCCTGATTTTTCTTCCATAAATACATACTGCCTATTTCACTTCTTATCCTTAATATCTTTGGAAATTATTTTCAGAAGTACTTGCTCCTTCACCTTCCCTGGGATTAAGCTGAAATAGGCTGAGCTGTAGTTCCTGGATCTTCCTCCTTTACCTTTTTGAGAATAGGAGTCACATTTGCTTTTTTCTAGTCCTCAGGAACCCATCCTGATAGCTATGACCTTTTGAAGATACTCAGAGTGTCCTTGTATTGGCATTAACCAGCTCTCTTGGCATTCATGGGTGCATCCCATCAAATCTAGGGGAGTTATTTATGTAAACTGGACATACATGTTCCCTAGACTAATCCTTTTGTACCAAAAGTAAGTCTTTTTCCCAGTGGTCTCAGACAAAGGCAAGTCTTGCCACTAAAGTCCAAAGTGAAGATGGCATTGAGTACCTCTGCATTTTCTCTGTCCTTTGTCACCAGTTTTCTGCTTCATTCAGCAGTGGCCCCACATTTTTCCCTAGTCTTCCTTTTCTTGCTGATACACTTGTAGAAGCCCTTGTTGTCACCCTTCGTGTCCCTAGCCAGATGCAACACCAGACAGGTTTTGGTTTTCCTAACTTTGACCCTGCATGCTTGGATAGCATCTCTGTATTCTTCCTGGATCGCTTGTCCCTGGTTCCAGCTCTCATATGCCGCCTCCTCATGTTTGAATTTTGTCAAGAGCTCTCTATTCATCCATATAGGCCTCCTGTCACTCTTGCTTGACTTTCTACTCATCAGGGCAGACCATTCTTGAACTTGGAGGAGGTCATCATTCAAAGTCAACCATCTGTCCTAGACCCTCTTCTCTCCAGGACAGTAGACCAAGGGCTGCTAGCAGGTCCCTGTACAGACCAAAGTCAGCTCTCCTGAGGTGCAGGGCTCTGATCCTGCTGTTTGTCTCATCCTCTCCCTCATACAATCCTGAACTCCACCATCTCATGGCCATGTCTGCTCCAACTTTCACATTCCTGGCCAGTTCTTCCTTGTTTGTACATATGAGGTCCAACAAAGCATCTCCTTTCATTGGCTTCTTGATCACCCATGTCAGGAAACTATTACCAGGGTGCTCCAGAGACCTCCTGGATTGCTTGTGCTGAGCTGCACTTCCAGCAGTTACCAGGATGGTTAAATTCTCCCTTGAAGACTACAGCCTGGAAATATGAGGCTTCTTCCAGATGATTAAAGAAGGCCCAATGTTCTCCTTCCTCCTGATAGGGTAGTCTGTAGCAGACACTCACCGCAGTGCTGCCCATGTTGGTCTGCACACTAATACTGACCCATAAGGTCCAAGCTGACTCGTTGTCCATCCCAAGGCAGAGCATTCCCACTGCTTTCTCAAATAAAAGGCAAGTCCCTCTCCTCCCGCTTCCAGTCTGTCCTTGTCCAAATACTCCAGTTGTGTGAGCTATCCTGCTGTGTCTCTATGATTCTGATGAGATTGTAGCCATGCAACTGCAATCAGACCTCTAATTCCTCCTGTTTATTCTCCACACCACAAATATAAGTGTACAGGTGTGTCAGGGGTATCCCAGTCTTGGCTGATTTCACGGAGTAGGTGTGAGCTTTCCCTATGATACTGTTCTTGTAGGTACTTTCTTATTTCTGATCATGCTCTTGAGGTGGTCCCCTTTCAACCCTGTTTTGTTGATTATAAGGTCTCTCTTGTCCAGATTATGCTGGCCCCTTGCTTGTCATCCTGGTCTGCTGCTTCCTCACTGGATTGTAATTGTGTTCTTCCTCCTCTGTCATTCCAATTTGAAAGCTTTCCTCACCAGTTTGGCTAAAGATCCTTTTGCTGCCAGCTTACATGGGATTGGGATACAGGGATTCTTATTATGTTATGGTGGCATTTTGTGCTTAATGAAGTGAAGTTACATTACATAAGCGCATTCAAGGACTCTACTGTAAAATGACCTGGTATATTGTTTTACCTTAGTTACCAAAACTTTTGTAGCCATCTCGCAGTTTTCTACTTCTTCCACACCCTTGCCTTCTGGACAAGCAGTGGGGAAAAAAAATTGATGTAGTTTTTGCTTGGAAGTGGTTTTGATTCTAAGAAGCACCTTCTTTGGAAATGAAATGCAAATATGTTTCCATAATCCCAACCAGTTAAAGATTGCCTGAGTCTCCTAACAGCTGAATTGAAACCATCTTCTATGCAAAACAGCACCACTTACTCTAACTATGGGAGAAAGAGGAAGACCCAGGAAGCTTTCCTGATATCTTTCTGTATCTACTGATTTAAGGTCTGCCAACGTTTCCCCTGCTCGCCCACCCAGACATAGAAGGGGTACAGAGAAAGAGGGTGGCCTACAAATTCAAGGGAATTTAGGAATCAGTTGCTGTCATGTCTTGATAGCTTTCTGTGTTGCTCTTCTGGAGACATTTTGTCATACCAGGGCAGCTCTAACACGAGGTGGCTCTGCTGTCGTTGGGTAATTGCCAAATCTGCTTCGTCCAAAAAGAACAGAGAAGAATGTGTTGCTTGTAAAACTCCCTGTGACTGCTCTCCAAGTCATCTCTGTAGATTAGATTTTGTTTGTTTGTTTTTCCTTAGCTCCAGTTTAAAATCAGTTCCTCACCTTGATCCAAATAGGACGGAACACATGGTGAAAATGTACTGGCAGCAAACATGTTCTTATGATGGATGAATTTATGGAGCTAATTAACTACATTTAATACAACTTAGATTACATAATTAAAGCAATCAGGAAAACACTAGTACATAGCTAGATTTTGTGAATTAACTTTTTTGATTAAGCAGTGATAGTCTTCTGTAAATTTTTAAACCAATCTTGTACTGAATAATTCTAGAATAAGTTTTACAGGGTGGTTTTAGGACAGAATGTCCCTAAGTTGATGTCACATGCTGACTCTAGTCTTTGCAAGAATTTTCTCTGTGAACAACCAAAAAAAAAAGTGCATCTTCCATCTTAATTGAATCCTTGAAAAACGTGCCTACAAACCAAATGAAAATGGAAACTTTATACATCTTGTCAGCAAATTGCAAGCTATCAGTCACAGCTACAGATGAAAGCTAGCACGACCTACATCTGTCGTGTTGCTACAATGGTGCTGGCATTACAGTTCCATTGTTTAGGTTTAGGGTCAAGCCTGTTGAGACCTCTTTTTATTCAGCTTTGAATGTATCCATTTTCATTAAGTTTTTCAAAGCCATATGAAAGACTCAGCAGGGCAAGATGTGGCAATGTTGAACCTAAGTTAGTCTTGCAGCTATCGAACTGTCTCGTAGTCACAGATGGTCACTGCGATTGTCCACAGCAGTCTACCACCGGAGCGGCTATTGAAAGGGCACAAAAATGATGGTACAAAGGGATGCCTTTTTTCCCGCCAATAAATGAGGCTACTGTTGCTCTGAGCTGGCATTGTTGGAGGTTTTGTACAGGAAAAGAATGGCTGTTGACAAACGAGTTTCCATGCTGAAAAATGCTACTCTTATTCCTCAACTTAGAGATCTTTCCTTGGGTGAATAACTCTGTCTGACTAATATCAGAGTGACATTTTGCAAACTATTTTCATTGATTATGTGGATGACGGCTGTACTGGGAGGTCTAATACTGACAGCAGTAAATGCAAGCTTGTTAACGTGCTAAACAAGGCATGCTTCTGTTTCGTAATTCCATTAGAGGAAAATCTCTTTGGCTGTACACTGTTAAAAATATCAAGGGCATTAATTGCTACGTTTCTGTGTTTAATCCTCAAATGTTAAAGTGTCCTTAAATAGATTGAAGGACCTTGGTCAGTTGTCTTCCCAGGTTATGTAACCAAGTACCAAATATCTTACTCTTCACGCTATAAAAATGTAAGGTTATGGAGCTGGTAAGTAAATCTTCTAAATCCTCCTCATTGACAATGTGAATGTTCTTTTTGTTTTGTTTTGTCTTTAAACAGAACTGCTTTTTTCAAGTGTTAACTATAATTTTCCTTCTTTTCTGGTATGGTAGGGTGAAAGCCTCCATACAAATGATCTGCCTGTTTGTAAGCAGCCTGGTAAAGGTTCTGGTGAGATTACAGATACTTTCAGATACTGAAAGAACAATAAAAAGCAGTAAAGCTGATTCCTGTTTTATGGGATCCTTTGTGACCTCTGACAGATCAGTTTACTGCTGGTGAGGGAACCCTTAAAATTCAAGTGACCACAGTGATGAAATGGATGCTTGTTCCTGGACAGAAAATATCAAGTCTCTATGGAGACCAGTTGAATGATTCACCCCCTAATGTTTAGAATTCGTGCTTTTAATAATTAGAGTGTGCGGTTTTGTGGTTGATTTTGGGGGGGGGGTGTTGTTTGGGTTTTTTTCTACCCTTATCCTACTGAAGCTGTCTGTTGGTTAGCCTCTTGTGCTATAGTGGAACTTCCCAGCCCCCCCAAGGCCCTCCATAATTTCCAAGTGGCCTGTTGCCCCAGGAATTTCATAGTTGTGTACGTGAATGTTTGTTTGTTTTGTCCCTTCCTTTGGCCTTGGAAATCTGTTGCTACATGAAATGTCTTAGCCAGACAGATCTAAGTTACAGAATACTGTATTTCTACATGTTAGAGGTAATGAACCTGGGAATGTACTTTGACTTGCAGTCACTGGAATTAAATACTTCTGTGCCAAAGATGGAACTGAAAAAAAGAATATTTTTCCCATAAGATAAAAATCATTTGAAGAAGGATGGGTCTGACTGTTTCAGAAAGAAACTTCCAACTTTCTTCTGCCTGGATTATTCTGTTAACAAGGGAATCTAAAGAATGAGACTTCTTGCCAGGAAAGAGATGAATATTGATGATTTTCATGATTCTGAGAGAACCGAAAGGAATTTGACACTGACCTAAAGCCGAGTCATTTGTGCAACTAGTCCTTCATAATGACTTGAGTCAATGACCTCTTGTTTCAATAATCGTACTTTCTGCTGCCTTGCTTGTGTTCAGCTCTGGTATTACTTTCCCATTTGTGCCTTACAGTATACTACATGCAAATAATCCCTAAACAAACATGTAGATTATTAGAATTTGTCAATAGTGACTTCTTGGAAGCTGCATCCTGTTTAGCGGGTGGTTTCTTGGCTGGTGGTTTCATTTCTCAATAGCTAGCCTGCGTTTATCATGATGTCACCATAGTTTATGCTGTATGTTTCAGGCAGAAGGTTTTTTCCTGTTCCTTCTGATGTAACAGGTGCTGGTAGACAGAGCAATAAACGTACTTCAGACCAAGCAGTACAGATTTCACAAATTCAAAGCCTTGTGCAAAACCAGACAGCCTCTGCCAGCCATGGACTGCAGAGCTCCAAGGTCTGGGCATGGGGAGTGCTGGGGGTGACATGGGTGATGTCAGCCAGAGCCTGGTCCCTCCACTGCGAGGTGGAACCAGCCTGGGCAAGTGCTGGGAACAGCTATAGCTACCTCAGCAACCTCTGTGCCAGGCAGTCCTGCACCTGACTGGTATACAGAAGGGCTCTTCTGACTAGGTCAGTTCTGTGTTTTGGGACCCTACCATCTACAGATAACCAATCTGACAGTGAACTGGTCAGGCTATTGGTCAGATTTAATTAGTAGTTTGAGTAATACAAAAAGAAGTGCTTCAGGCTTTCCATAGTTGCTGTCAGAACAGAAATACCACTTCAGCCTCCCTTTTCAGCTTCAATTTAACTCTACGTCCAGAAAGAAATCAAGGTCTGCTCTGTCAAATGCACTAGCATCAAACAGGATCTTATTGACATGTCCATGATTTGTACCAACACAAGTACTTGCTGAGTTTCATTTCTAGATGTTTTCTGGCTTTGCACACAGTCAGATTTCTAAAGATAAATAAATCTAAAGGAATAACTTTGGAGTACAGTATACTCTGCTGAGGGAGTAGTTCCTGATGTGTTTAGACCAGTTGTACCTTCTTTGTCTGGTTTCAAATATATCTGTAAGTTGGATGGAACAGCAAATCCAAAAACACCGTTAAATGATCTAAGGGGTTGGGTGTGGTTTGTATGGTGGTGGGTGGTTGGTTTTTTTAGCCTTCTATTACAATTAAAGAAAAATCTATCCCATTAGTTATCCCACAGGAGTTAAGGTATTAAATAAAATGTGCTGGCTACATATATTTTGGTGAGGTTTGAGGTTTAAGCTAACAGCAGCATCCTGAAAAAAAATGGGCAGATTCAAGTTTTGGATGCCTGAAGAGAAACCTTCCTCCTTTGTGATGAGGTACTGCTCTGCACTTCAGGACAAAGCCAATGTGTTGCAGTTCATACTGCAAAATTAACGTAATTTATATTGTCCCAGTGTCATAGGAATATTCTGCCGATTATTGACGTAAATACCCAAAGTGATTCTATATGCACTTCCTTACTATTCTAGTGTTTTAAAATGTTACTTTTTTTATCCTATGCCACTTCTAAAAGAAGATACTCATAAAATCAAGTTTGCAATTCCACACACAGCTGACTACTGTAGGGTTTTTTGTAGATTGTAAAATGGCTTCTGGATGTTCACAAAACCCAGTATAGGATTTTTTTTACCTTACCTGATAATAAAGCTGAAAGCATCTCCATCACCTCTAGAGAGGTATCATGTTTTGTGACAGGATTAAAATGTCTGGCAACTGTTCTGTATGCCTATTATTACCATCGTCATTTCCTTCAAGACACCTATTTCCAGTGATCTATCATGTGTTATGGCTTTTCTTGAGAAGAAAAGGAGAGATTCTCCCCCAGGTAATTGCATTCACCCACACCATTTTTGTACTGTCTAGGAGCCTGGGGGATCTTTTAGCATTCCAGCCTGGCAAGAGGATACAAGATATTAGAATTCATCAGCTTGGGGCTGTTGTTACATGAGAGCTTTCAGTGTGAGGACACTTGGAATCTTGTGAACTTACTTCTTCTGCAGCCAGAAAACTAGGAAGACAAACTTGCTGATAATAGGCTTATATTTGCTGTGTATGTACCTCTTTTAGAAAATACTTGTGAAGTTGCTCTACTCAAATGGCATTAAAATGCAGTGCAGCCAGGGTGCTGCATATTGCTGTTTGCCTCAGCCTACAATTTATTTTATTTTAACTGCTAGAACTCTTTTTTCACTGCTCTGTAATGCTTCCTTTCTTTTGTGTTGGCTCCTTTTGCATCCTGTGTCTCAAAAGTGGCTGTTGCTACCCTTTTGCCTGAGTGCTGACAGTCTCACCTTTGAGCTCTTCCACCTAAATTCTTTATCAAACAATCTGTGTCCAAGGCAGCACACTTGCTCTCATGGGTCTCGCCTGCCAAGAACACTGACCTGATGTGTTTGTCTTTATGTGGTAGTTGGACTTTGCCTACTCTGCATCTGTCTGGCCATGGGGGGGCTAAGCATCTTAGTTTTAAAGGTCTTCCTGTGGTTTTGGGTGTTTCCTATTGGTTACCAGTTAGATAGGTCTGCATGACAAACTGCTCCTACTTTTAAAGGTCCTATTCCCTCAAAAATATACAAAAAATAAATGCAGGTATTTCAGGTACGGCTGTTACTATCAATGCAAACCTTTTAAAGCATTCTCCTGAGGTAAATTAGCAACACCTTATTCATCAGTGTACTTTATAGTAGTCTTCCTGTGTTGGGTTGCTGTTGTTTGGTTACTTTGCATTCTGGTACAAAGCATGGGGAAAACTGTTTCCATGATTTAAGAGTGGTTTATATCAGGAAGAACTGGAATTTGCTTTCACTCTTTAAGTGTATAATCCCTTCATAAGTTGCTTATTAAGCTAAAGATTAATTACAGCTGGAGCTTTACATAAAACTGAGGAGTGGCAGAGTAAGAGGTTTCCAGTAATACCTTGAAAGCAGTACTTGCAGTGGGGCTGGAATTGAGCCCCATACTTGCCAGAGGTGGCAAAACCTCTGTGCTTTAAGTTCATCTTTTGTTACCTTGACTCAAGAAAGAACTAATTTCTTCTCCACCTTGCTGTGTGGTGTGGTCTGAAAGTAGCTGAAAATTGACTTTTTTAATGGGGGGGG
>NW_020799092.1:46159319-46314861 GCF_003259725.1 Athene cunicularia | reverse complement strand
ACTGTATCTAACCACACAGGATTTCCTGTGCTGGAATGGAAGCTTAGTGGAAGCCACGTTTTTCACTTCCTCTTAATTCATTCAGAAAAAATAGAGGTCAGCATCATGAATTGATATGGCTGTAGTCACTGTTAAAAGCTGAAATCAGCAATCGCTAATGGATACATTGTGATGCCAAGAGAACTGCAAGGCAAAATTGTTTCTCTTTAACACAATAAAGGCTACACATGCTCCTAATTACACTTTTAAACTCTAGTATGAGAAGAGTTGTGCAATTAAAAATTCCACCTCACTGAAGGTAAGAAAAATAATATATATATATATATATATATATATATATATATATATATATTGCATTAGACTTCAGTGTCTTGGTAGTATGCTTTTTGTCTCTAATCAGAATGAATTAAGTTGTTGATGAACTTGCAAACGATACAGATCAACACTTGGCTTTTGAGTCTGAAAACGTTGCTGAAGAGGGTTAAAAATACTTTTTTTTTTTTTCCCCCCTTAAACTTCATTTTATAATACTTAAATAAAATTACCAGTTTTTTTTCTGTCTGCTTTTGATTTGTAACATATCTACTTGGGAGTGCTTCATTGGCTTTGTCTAGTAAGATTGGAGCTTCCTGTCATAACCACAGTGAAGTTTGGAGTTACGCAATGGATTTTGATAGGATAGAGTGCATATATTTTTAATCCTGTTTTAAAAGTTAATTACCCTGTTTGCAGTAGATATTCAGAGAGTGAGCTAACAACCTGTGCCTTTTCTTCACATCCTATCTGTGCTTAATGGCAAGTCATCTAGACATGCTCGTACTGTGACATGGGACCATGCAAGCTTTCTTTGCTCCAGAGCTAAGCTAACCAAACAGCCTCCTGACTATGCTGTCTTGGTGGTGAACCCAGAGCCTCCTTGGTACTTCTTGACTTGGGTTCAGTGCTTTTAAGTCGCTAACATAGTTTTATTCTTCCTTAGTCCAAACTGTGGTCTAGTGTCATCCTAGAATATGGAAAGAATGTATTACTGACTCAAGTTGCTTGTGTGTACTCTGTGCAAGTCTTTTCCCCAACTATGGCATTTGCAGTGGAGACTGATTAATTCAGCTATAGTTTTCACTTTCACTCAAGTGATGTGATCCGTATTACTCTAATGTCCTCTATCACAATTCTGAGACATCTATCTTAAAGAGGTTTTTTTCAAATGGGAAGAAGTCATCTCATGGCACACCTACACCACCCCTGCCTGGTAGAGTCTCTGTACTTCTTAATTTTCTTTCAAAGTATTCATAGCCTGGTCCTGCAGTCCCTCAGTGTCATGAGAGTCAATGAACAGTACATGCAAAATGCCTGTATGGATGTACTATACCTACTTTTTAGCCCAGTCCCACTTGATATGTTTCCATGTTATGCATACCAACCTAAATGCATCAGCTGTTTATAGATGTCTCTGCAGTTCAGTTTTTACTTATGTCAGGTTTTCCATTTTTATGTTACTGAGGGGATATGTAGATCTTGTATGTTTCACTTATTTAATTGATTAAATAGTTTAATCACAAAGCAAAAATCATAAGAGGCAAGCTATTAAGGAATTTTTGTGCATGTTTTACATGAGGACTTCCTTCTGTGCCACTTTACATATATTTTGGTTGTGTATTTATCTTGAAAAAACAGAACAGTACCCTGGAGCCACTACAGACAGATGGGTATGTAAACAGTTTGCAGAAGCAAATAGAACTTGTAGATCAGAACATTTCCACTCAGTTTGATGATCTGTTAAATAAGGCAAAATTTAAAGGCACTTCTAAACAAAACGCAGTGGGGTTTTTCCTCTATCCCTCTCTTCCCACAACTCCCAGCTCCTCCCTAGATAATTGTTTGAACAAGCATTCTACTTATTACTGGAACTGAATAGTTAGAGGGAATTTGATCTTTTTTGAGTTCACTGTAAAGGATTTTGAGTTACGTAGAGGAAAAGTAGCATAGATTTTTAAAATATATTTTACTCAGAACATAAGGTATCACAGGTTTTTAAAGTGACAACAACTTAAAAATACCACATATCTTGCAGTACATTTGAAAATTGGAGTAATAATGTCTTTTATCTTTTTACCCAAAAGGAAGTATTGTTCACCTTTGGTTTTTGTATGGTACTGCATGTTGTACTCTGGGTCAGGATAGTAGCATATGCTGTTCAGTCTGAGCAAGACTATAGGTGGATTTTCCCAGAAGCAAAAGTTTGGCAACTCAGGGTATGTCCAAGAAGTACTTCAGGGAAAGGAGTAAAGTTTTCTCAACTCTTCCGAGGGACATACTAGTTTTGGCACCATTTCCAGGCTTCTCGTTTCTTTGGTCCCTAAAGGAACCACAGTTCTATTAATCAGGTGAATTTTCTCTTCTGAACAATATTTATGGATTTGCACAGCACAACCAAAACTAAAATTCTGTATATGTGAGTTTGCTGTGCACTGCTTATTTCAGCCTACAATTTCTTTTACTTGCCAGTCACTATAATACACAGTTAAATTACAGTAGCACGTTTTACCTGGTCTGTAGGAAAGCACCTAGTGCATTTATGCTGTATTTTCTAAATCTTTCCATTTAACTAAAACTTAGCTGTGTTAAGAGGACATAGGCAGCCCATGTTTCACTTTTTGGCTTCTGGGCTTCTGCCTGACAATTCTTTTGAAATTCTGCAAGTGATGGCAGACACTGCTTGGCATACTCTTGTCTGAATTACAATTTTACTTTAGTGTAAAGTTTTGCAACTATATATTAAGATAGCATGATAATTATGCTCTGTACCTGCCTTTAAGGAAGTAAAAGTAGTTTTAAAGTGGCAATTTGCCATTAGCAACAATCAGGTGTTAAAAGATTTTACCAGACTGTGGGTATCTCTAGGCTTGCTTTATTAACAACTCAGAGCTGGGCCATCACCTCAGTGAGTGGCCACAGCTGACAAAAACCGTATTTATATGATTCTTCATAACATGCAATACAATACCAATTCATCATCAATTTCAAAAGTCCAGAGTTCTGACTAGTTCTTCTCGTTCCGCTCTGGTTCCTCTTCTGACACCACTGTTGACTGATGCAGTCTTTGGTCATCATGGTTACTTATCTTCAGTATTGTTCCTAGAGCACCTGTGCATACTGCATTGAACTGTTAGTATGGTTACTAGAACACCTGTGCTGTATAAAACAATATCTATTTATTAATATTCCTGCTATTAATAATATCCTAAGAGAAAAGAGTTTTCTAAAGCTTATTCCTTTTACATCAGGTAAGGTCCCGAGTTAATAAAACCAAAAGGGAGATGTCTGAAACAACATGGTGTGTACAAGCCTGTATGTGTCCTACTGGCTTAGAAGGAAATTCTGCTATGTACTGCTTACCACATGGGCTAAATTTATATGAGAAAGACATCAGTGTTATTACCTTGGTCATTGGCCTTTCTTTCAGTGCTGCTTCATGAATGAGTTGCGAGCAACAGCTTTGCATCTGCAGATTTTGAATGAAACATTGGATTGCATATTAACATGATGGCCTTCCTGTGTGGCATTTTGGTTGCTTGGACACACTAACCACACTTCCTTTTGATAGCTAATTTAAATACATACATTCTTTCGTGTGTGTGTGTGTGTATATATATATATATATATACACACACACATGAGATATATAGTATGAGGATGGTATTTTAAACATATGGTCATCTTTTACTATCTTTGTGGTAACCCAGAAAATCAGGTGGTTTTTTTTTTTTTAAATCTAGTGTACTTGAGAATCATACTGTAAGCCTGCTGTATCAGCAGTTTCCTGACACCATTTGGGTGACTGCTGAAGGCTGCATGCTTAAAGGCTGTGAAGGGGAAGGTGGGACATGTACTGACCTTCCTAGGTATCAGACAGACTGTTACTGGGCAATAAGGCTTAATGCTTGCTCTGAAGATGCTGAAGGGCAGATGCTGAAGATTATTCCAGCTCACCTTTCTTTGCATTTTTTCCCTCACTTGTTTGAAGACAAAAGAAATTTTGGTGGAAGCCTGAGAAGCCTGTCTGACAATGACTTGTCTGCTTGCTTGTTAAAAGGTTTATCGCTCATGCCCGTCTGGGAAAGGTACACTTGCAGTTATCTGCAAAAGAAAAAACCACATCAGTAGAATAGACACAGTGAAAAGACAACAGTATAATATTTTAAATTTTATTTTAAGCCTTTTCAATTGGAAAACATAAAATCATTGCTTTTACTTTGTGGTGGCAATGATTGTTTCATGTTGCCTGTAAACAGAATGATCCATCAATAAACATGTCGGCCTACTAGCAACTGCATTTGTGTTTTATGCAGGTACTTATATATGATAAATGGAAGACAAGAAAATACACCTGAATAGATGTATAGAGATTAGTAAGGACATATTACCAGAATTAAAACTGGAGAATATTTTGTGGAATAATAGGTGAAGTGAGGGAAGAGAAATCTTTTTGTATATCCACCATAATGTGTGTTGTGCACATGCAGAACAGGAAAAATTGTACTACTGATCATTTGTGATGTGAGAGCAACTGATAAGAATTTCAGGACTTTGAGTTAATACTTTGTATTTTCTTTGCATTTCTACTGAATCTTTATTGCTACTGTAATGAAAACAACTGCTAATCTGCCTAGAGAGTCACTCGTTTTGGTTTGTTTAAGTAGACCAGGATCATGTCCTTATACCAATTTCCAGTTTTAATACTGGGTTCCCCGGTAAATTCTGCAAGGCCCTCCACACACACTTTGATACATAACAAGCAGCAGGTGCAGCTGGTCACAGATGTAAGCAGATTTGGCTGTCTGTTCAGATTGATGATATTTTGAAGCTGTGACATGGAGTGAAGTGTTCACTGTGTCTTTTCAGAGAGCTGATGCCTGTCAAGTGCCAAAACGATTTGGCACTCTGGAGTCACAAAGTACGTATGAGCTCCCTGGAGAAGAGAAAGTTGTAATACACATTCAGGGAGGACTGCATCTTCTGGTAGATTGCTTGTTTAAGAGAGATGCAAAATATTCTTTTAGAAATGCTCTGGTTTAGGAGTAGTCATTTTACCTAAGTAATTCCTGGAGTCCACAGCCTGCATCTTTCACCTTCTCTTTTTGACCAGGTGGAGAGTAGGCTGCAAACTACAATTAGTCATCATGGATCATGCCATGGTTCCTTCTGTCCCAGGGGACCTGTTTCCCTTCTGCCACCAAAATGGTAAGGCTCTCCCATTTTGTGCTGGACAGGCATCTTACTACAGAACTAGATACAAGTGCAAGACTTCCTCATGTGCAAGACTTCCTCAATTACAAACAACTTGCAGTTCTGTGCCCAAGTGCACCTCCTGCCATGGCTGCTTCATATCTGGGTACAGGAATGCCTACAAGCTATAGCGCTTAACACTTGTTTCTCCAGAAGGTTTTCTTCTTGGAGGAATATCTACAGCACCACTACTCTAGACAAAGTATCCTGGAAAAAGAAAACAGACTTGTTACCCAAGTGTTCAGTTTCTTTCATTATGTTATTTGTTGCTACATCAATTAAACAGCTACAGCAATTTTTAAGAAACTTTGAAGAACAGAAGTCACAGAAGCTAATCCAGTATCATATTGAATTATTTTCATATATTGGCCTATAGCAGGCTTTTAATGTCTTCTAGCCTTGAATTATTTTTATTTGGCCTTCAGACTCTTGCTTCATTTCTCATCTTTAAAATGATAAAGGTGTCTATTGTAGTCTCTGGGACAAACAGAAATAGGATTAAGGAGAGGAGGAGGAAACCCAAACAAAATGGAAACAACCTTGTGGTAGGAACTTGAATAGATCAGAGAGGTGAAAAGGACCTACTAAACTTTGAATTTTACCTGAACTCTTGAAATTAAAATGTCATTGTATACTATTATTCTTAGCATATTAAAGATAGGGTGGAAAATGTATTCTCTGGTTTTGATGAGGACTGTGAAACCATGAAGACATTCTTCAAAACATCTGGCTTTGTTTTGTGAATCAAATCATAGGAAAAAATATGTGGTTTTGGCACTTGAGGAGGATCCAGTCTTCAGTAAACTATTTTATTCATTCTGCACATTACAAGAATTCATGAAAGTTCTCCAAGTTTTTTGGGTGTTTTTAGTTCAGAAGTGTTATTAGTCTAATCAAAGATGTAGCAGAGGTGGGCATGGTTACTGTTGCCTCCAGCTGAAAAGATTCAGTCTCATACTTCCCCTTCCCTCATGAGAATGCCCTCATCATCAGACAAAAGCCTGTTTTGGGGCAACAGTCTCTTGCTTTCCTCCTGGCAGCATTTAGCTTTATTTCTTTAAGACAGAAAAACTTCAACCTAGGTTGTGTCATACTTGGTGACCAATCTTCTTTTGAATATCATCATCTTTTGTCTGTCTTTCTTTCAGGGAAAAGTTAGAAGTTTGGATCCTCTCTTGAAGTGAGTGCCTGAGGTGTGTGTATCTCAATGCAGGGAGCAGTTCCTGAGCTTCAGATATAACCTGCAAAGTCCCATCTGTATCACAGTAGAAGGCAGAAATCACTCTAGGGTCTGGAAGCAGCAGGACTGCATTTGCATGATGCTGTGTTGTAGCAAGTAATTCTTGCTTCTCTTTCCATTCGTCTCCCAACCTAGAGACTTGGAAAAATGAATGCAAATGAATGTGTGCTTTGGGATGTCTCTCCTATAGTAGAAAGTATAAGAAATTCTCTGAGAATAGGTAGAAGTCTTACCAGGTTGTAACAAAAAAAAAAACAGTGAAGATTTTTTTCAGAGCACATAAAAACAGTTAATCAAACTATGACCCAGTCTGCAAGTGCTTCTGTACAAATGTCAAACCCTTACAGGCTAATACAGATGGATTGGAGTGTCTGGATTTCAGTTAGGATACTTCCACAGTGAATATCCCAGAAGTTGTTTTATTGGGTTATGTGTCAGAATAAGAGTAGGTTACACGGTTAGGATAATGGCTCTGTGCTTTAAGGAAAGTGAAACTGGATAGCGTTAATAAGCCAAAAGTATCAACAAGGATCTCGGTCAGTGTGGATAGAAATTTAACTAATATATAGGAATGATCCTGGAAATACACTGGCAGTTATAACGCAAGGTGGTGTTAATGATGCAGAATACAGAGGAAGACAAGTATTACTGTGATGATAAAAAACAATAATGATCAGAGACTTCAGCTGCTTCTACATACACGAGGGAGAAGTCACAAAAAGTATGATGTGGAAATAATGCTCAAGTATAAATTACTTTCTTGGAGAATCCACAAGAAAAATTCTGACTTTGTCCTTGAATTTCATTCACAATTTATATACTGAAGTGATGTATAATAGACAATGTAATCTATTTTAATTCAGTTTTCTCGTTAAAAATGAAAAGTCCCCCCCAAAAAACCCTCATTTCCCTCATAACGTTTCAGAAAGGAAATAGATAAAACTGAGGAAACAATCAAAGGCATATTAAAAGGAGCAACCGAAAAGGTAAAATACATAATAGACTATGGATTAAACCATGGATTAAGCTTTTAAACCATGGCTAGGGTTTAATGTGTTGTCTTTAAGTGTTCCAAGTTAATAGTATGCTACATAGCAGAAAGTGTCTGCTATATAAATCCATGGTGCAGAATTTCTCAAATGCTGTATATGATTGTAGTTTCTCCATCTCAGAAAGAAGGTAGCATCACTAAAATTGTACAGAAGGCAATTAGAAGTATGGAACTACTTTGATGCAAAGATGATTCCAGATAACTTGGGAAAAAATGATTGGGGAGGGAAAGGGGAAGTTGTGTGTAACTGAAATCAGCAAAATAATGAAGGTCATGGAGAAGATGACTAGGAATGACTGAAGTGGTGATATTCTGGAACACGTTGTTCCTGGAGATTGTGAGTACAGAGCATGCATACTATTGAGAAGGAATTAGAGAATTATTAGCCTGTTAGAGGTGTCCATTGTGAAGGGTGGTGATCTGTAACCTGGGAAGCAACTGCCAACTTGCAAGTTCTTCAGCCAGCAGTGGTCAGAGGTTGGAACCATATGTAGGAGCCAGTCTGCATTTACTGTTTTTCTGCTTACCCTGGCTTTTGTTGGAGATTAATGTACAGGGCTGCACAGACTTTTGGACTGAGTTGTTGTGACTGTTCTTCTATTCTTATGTAGCATTTATAAGATTGAGTTTCATATGGATAACCTTGGTTCCTGCGGCCTGTGGACATGAAGCATTGCAATTTCCAGGTAAAAATGATGGGCTGATGGAAATTTCTTTCTCAAGAAACTCTTAATTCAACATTAAGCAGGTAGGAATATCTTTTGACTGACAGTTGAAGAAAATGCCTGTATGCCCTAAGAGTAGGATATACTTCTGTCTTGCTGTGTTTAAGTCCTTATTAAGAAAAGAATATTCAGTTCAAGGATGAAAACAAGTATTCGCAATTCTGGAAAGCCTTATACTGTGAAAAATGTCACTAATTCAAAGGCTAAATTTAATTTTTTTTTTCATGAGATCAGTTTTTCTCTGTCTTTCTGTATTTTAGGAAAGCCATTTGCTTGACACGTTGCTTAAAATAACTTTGATAGTTGTTAGCATTTCACCAAATTATCTGAAAATATTGCTTTGTAATAGAAATATGAAGGAACTGCTTCTGGACCTCTTAGGATATATTTTCAGGCAGCAGTTGGGCTTTCTTTTTAACTTTTTTTGGTTTTTAAATTGGCCTTCATTAAGTAATTTTGCTGGTATTTCCAGTATGTCAATTACATAATGGAATAGTAAAACTTAGACTATATATCACTTAAACATGGATGCATTGACATTTTTATTCCTGAAGAATTTTATTCCTGTATGCTGAAACTGTCCTACATTCCTGCACTGACATTAAATTATATGAAGAAAGGCAAATATTTTTTCCCTGAGTTTTGTTAGGCTGATCTGATCATGCGTAATTACCTTTTTGGATGATACTTCTTCCAAAAGGTAATACATGAAGCAGCATCAGTCATGGGCTATTGACATTGTCATATTAAAAATGTCCAAAAGAACTTTTTAATGTACCCCAGTACATGTCAGATAAGAGTAGTTAACAGACACTGCTTTTACAGAACTCTGTATTCTCTCAGGGAGAACTAGATGCCTTCCTGATCCAGGCAAATTGTGTGTACAACAAACACTGAGGGTTTTTTTTTATTTTGAGAGTTATTTTTATTGTTTCCAAATGAGTTTAGCATATGATTCTGTTCATTTGATCAAAAATTCTTACTTGTCTAGGGGACTGTCTAGAATGCAAGGAAGACTTTAGTCCAGTAAAGTTTTCTTTAACTGTAACTGTGTAGCAAAATTATTTAGTTGTATGTGGAGAAGAATAGGTGTATTCACTTTGCTGGTGAACATGTAGATTATCTTTTCAGTGTCTGTATAGAATCGTGGTATAATTTACGTTGGAAGGTGTGTCTGGAGGCCATCTAGTTCAGCCTGCTTCAAGCAGCCCCTTAGATGACGTTGCCCAGGGCCATTTCCACTTAAGCTTTGCATGTGTCCAAGGACGGAGATTTCTCTACCTGTTCCATTGTTTGATCATCATCATGGAGAAAACTTTTTTCTTTCAGCTAATTTGTCATGCAGTTTGTGTCTACTGGCTCTCCCCCTGTCACTCTGCACCTCTGAGAACAGTATGGTCTGTCTTCATGGTATGCTTTCCATTAGACAGTTGAGGACAGCCCTAGTATCTTCCCTATATTTCAGTCAGTGATTAAAAGTGGCATTCAAGTTGCCATTTTTTCCTGTGGGAATTGTAATATGGAAGTATTTTGTCTCAAGTCCTCTGTCAGTTGAATTTTCTAATGATAAGAATTTTTTCCCCTCTCCTTTTAAGGGAGTGTAGTCCAGTTGAAGTTGTCCATTAGATGGTAGTGGAAAGTATAAAGTACTTGAATTACATCTCTGAGAATTACAGTTCCATTTTGAATCTAGATATTTTCAGCTTGAAGTGTTTTGTTCTTTCAGGCTGACTTCCAACAAAATATCAAAGTCTTGTGTGTGTAAAATAATCTTTTATAAGAAAAACTTGATCTTTGTCATTCAATAAAACTTGGTTTTGACTTAATTTTGCAGAAAGCTTTTAAGCAGATGTTTAATACATCTAATACATCTGGATGCATTTCTGTGGCTGCTGGAGGAATTGTACCCTAGTGTTTTCTGAAAATTATGGCTTTAATTGTGTTTTCCAAGCCCTCTGAAAGTTCATCTTTGGTGTATTCCAAATTGTGGCAATTTCTGATGTTTCAACCAATTTTGATTTGGTTGGAATTGTTGACTCTTTTTAATAACCAACTAATTTTCCTTTACTACCACACCAAGAAGCATAAAATTAGTGTAGTTTTTGTGTGTTTTTCAAATATTAAATTTGAACTTGCTTTGAAATATCCTGAAAACAAAACAAAACAAAAATGCAGGAGAAGTTGTTATATTGAACTGTGGTGTTTGGTTCTGATGTATCAATTCAAGCAGGTTTAACTGCTCAAAACATACATAATCAGGCACACTGCAGTGCTTTGACAACAGGACCTTACTGCCTTGGTGTTATGGAACAAACATTAAACATAACAGTTTTGTCTTCTAAGGTTTATAAAGAAGTATTTTGTGGGTTGGAGGCGTGTATGATTTAAAACACATAAAATGCTGGTATTTCCAAATTAGTAAAAAAGAGAAAGAATCGACTCTCAAACAGTGTAACTCAACTTGTTCAGATATGTAAAATGCAATGAGATTCTTATGGCCCAGTGTTTGAAACTGATGAACGTAGCCCCATGGCTTTTCTTTAGTTTGCATCACACCTCGATGTGTTTGACCTGGTCTGAGCCTTTTAAAAGGACAAGACACCTTTACCTTCTCAAGCTCAGTACTTGGAGGGGCAAGTTTTGAAGAAGAAATCTTTTAATCTTGGAAGGTTTTAAAATGACTCATTGTGGCAGGCACAGGCAAACCCTATCCAGTGCTCGGGCTTGGATTTCCAAGGGAATTAAAAGGAAAATGAGAAGAATTTTACAACTTACTTTTTAGGGGTAACAACACTGATAAAAGTTAATACAGCTAAGGTTAGAAGGACTGTGTGAAAGCACTGAAAATTTCTTTTCAAGTATTTCTCATGGCACACACTGAAAATGTTCGTAGTAACTATCACCAGGGAGACCAGTGAAATCCTGAAAAATCCTAAAGTCAGATGTGAGCACCAGGAGACATTCCATCTCGATTAACTGGGCTTTGGACTGAGCAATCCATTCCCCCCCCCCCTTCAACATTTTTTACATGGCTGAAGAGCACCATGCTTTACAATGAAGTAATTCTTCATTGCTGAAAAAAGTTACACAGACACAGACAGTATTACGTAAGACTAGGATGGGGCTCGCATTGTAATGATCTCAAACCTCAGAGTAAGCTGTCAGGATGCCAAATAGCTGTGAAAAGCAGTTGTGATGGACACACTTAATGCATATTAGGCAGTCTGACAAGTTTCTTTACTTTTTTGATGTATAAATGGCCACCTCCTGCAGCCGCTGCTTTTACATAGGTAACATTGACAAGTTTCTGTTTTGGCTACCATGACACAGAGTTAAATGCAAAGCTTGGAGATATGCTGAAGGATGTGTGTTTTGTATTTGGCTTATTCTTAGCTTGTAAATTGAGAGGAAGTATTTCACAATACTCTTATGAATATTAAGTAAAAAGTATATTGGAAATTCAAAATACTTAATTGGCAAATCGTGGGACAATTTTTCCGTGGTTTTTGAAAGACTGACTGCTGGATCCAAATGCCCTGTTTCTCTAGAAGCACTTACATAGTGGGTATGACATCCTTGGTGGCACTGTCAGAGATTTTCCTCTTTTTTTTTTTTTCTTAGAGTTCTTTCTTGAAAGAGAGTACCTTTGCATCTACTTCTTCATACCTCTTAGTTGCCTCCTTTTTTTTTAGGTTTATTTTGCTGTGTCCAGGACTTTGCTCTTTTGCATTATAAGTCTGAATGTATATTGCTGGCTTGGGGTTTATCTGTAACTTCTGCCAATGTTATACTTAGGTTCTGGGAAATGTACACTGATGGACGTCACACCCTGATTTGCTCTCCAGCCAGTCATGTCCTCCACTCATCTGACACATCTTCTGTTTTGTGACCTTTTTATTGATGCTTTTTAAATTGAGAGCAATAGAGAGGCCATCCAGCATGAGAAGTGGGGATAGCCACTTTCTGCTATTGATTAACTTACGCATGACCACACTTTTTAATTTGTGTGGATAAACAAAAATGAAGCAGCAGGGACAGCAGCTCAGTTCTTATGTAACATTTCCAAATGAGTTTGGGCTGCAGCCTGGATCAATCGGACTGGCTTGTATTGATGAAACTTAGCAGTATTGAAAAGATGTGGCAGCTGTTAGTGTTGGAACTGACATCACTGGTCTGTGACCTGATGATCTCTGCATAAAACAAATGGGTAGAAAAGTCATTTAGGTTTGTTCCGGGGTGGGGCCCTCCTTTAAATTCTGGAATAAAAGATCTCACTGTAGTAACATCTATATTTAAGCTTTTGCTAAGAGGGTCTTCAAGATGACCTATGCTGCTGTTAGTAAACAGGGTGTGAGGTTGCAGACCGTGCTATTTGAATGCCAATGCACTTCTGCTGCTGTCTTCCTGATCCCCACATATATGCCAGGGTGAGCTGACAGGGTTTTGCAGTTCCTGTGGAGCCATCACCAAGTGGCTATGCTGGCTGCAGCCCAGCCAAACCCACGGCAGTCACAGGGAGAGTGCACCTCCAGTGATGGTGCTTTGTGCAGTGGGACTCGTCCAGGCAAGGCCAGCCCGTGCAGGAGCAATGGTGAGGTGGCAAAGAGGATGGCAGAGGGTGTGAAGATCTGTGTGGAAACTGTGACTGCCCATGCTGTGTTCCTAGAAGGTCAAAATAGATTTGCTTTCCTTGGGATGGTGGTTTTAAGAAGAAGAAAACAACAAGGGAAAGCAAGATGCATTTCTATAGAATGGACCAGATCAAATGTCTTGGTGTTTTATTACTTGCCTAGTGTCAGGATGAGGTGTAGCACTAAAGAGAAAAAAGTACCTGTTTTAAGAACTATGCCTGATGATGCCTACTGTTGCAGGGAAAATACCAAAGGTTTTATGGCATTTTCCACTGGATTTCATGCTTATACTCCTAAATCATTCATCTGTGGTACAAAAAATATGCCAGTATAGTTCAGAGCTGTTTACAAGGGATGTCTTAGTTTTAAATTAGCAAACTATCCCTAATATTTTAAGGTTTGCCTTAGAACTCATAATTCTGTGGCTTTCAGATGCTGCTGGCACCATCCTAGTTGTGTTATATCGCATCCCTAGCTGCCTTTGTGCTGAACTTAGCTTAAGCTGAAACTAAGGCTGAAACTTCTCAGTTAATGATGCTTTTATATATGCACCACCTTAATTCAATCTTAATGAATGATTGGAAAGATTTCAAGGAAATAATTGATTTTGTTCTGGAAACAAAAATATTTTTAATACTGAACTTTCGTACCATATGAAAGAACAAATTGATTTGACCTTAAATTTTGTTTTATGTAAAACAAAACAAAAAAATCTGAATTTTTCAATACCTTTAATGTAATTTGCAGAGCTTTGGGGTCTGGATAAAGGGGATTAATTGTTTGGTTCACCTTGGGTATTCATAGAGGAACTGGAAAACACAAGAGTAGGAAATAACTTTTTATGAGACTTCTATAAATGCCTATAATATGCCTTTAATAATGGTATCCCTGCCCATTCTAAGCAAATAAATACCATAGCATTTGCTGAGAAATGCATCCTGTACTATTTAATATTTTAGCTTCATAACAAAATACTCGTGAAAAGAATGCAGAATTGAGTAAGAATATGATGTTTGCTCTCAATAATAGGAGGAAATGCTTGTGCCTTAAGAGGCATTTTTTTATTTTTACTGATGGTGATGGTGGAAGTATGTTCTGCAAGATGACAGTCTTCTCATAGAACATAGGAAAATAAATCTTTCATTTCACTCATTTGCTCATAAGCCATTAATTTCTTTGTCAGGGTTATAAGATTCAGAGAATCTCAAGATGGAAATAATTAGTTTGGTTCGTTAACTTTGCCTTTTAAGTATTTGATTCTTTACTGCCTTGATTCTTAATGAGGAAAACATGGTAATTCTGCATTTAAAAAGGACTGGACTGGCAAGTCACCTTACTGGATTATTTATAAACATTATAAATGACTTAACTGAATTAATTAGTGATGAATCACCCAATTCTGGTGACAGCAGGGATGGTTTTGACTTTGGAAGATTGCATTTATTCGGATTTATAAGCTGTATCTCAACTGCATTTCACCACATGGGCTTCCACTGAAATCTTGCTAGTCAGGTTACCTTCACACCTATTTATAGCAGAGTTCATTCAGTTTGTAAGCTCATTTTGCTTTCTTCAGATGATATTGTATGGTGCAGTGCAGAATACACATCCTGAAAAACCTTGCTGTAGCCAGTGCCTTGACTGCTGGGCAGGCAGCAGCCTCCCTGTGCCTTCCTGGGATTTCCAGTTATGTCCTTTCTGAGCAGGAGACCTCAAACCCTCCCATTTTGGGGAGGAAGCCTGCAACTTTCCCTCTCTTAAAAGGTACTCTGAGTTTCAGTCCTCCAATTATATGTTGTGGTTTCCTCACCAAGACTAATTTATTCCTTAGATTGTGTAATTTTGTTCTTTTTTGGAGCAAGGACATGCTGGATTTAGAACAAAACCTGTACAAAATAAGTTTTAGCTTTGAAAACAGTGAAATAGTTCAAATGCAGTGCATGTTTACTAAATGTTTAGCCAACAATGGATGAGCTCAAATCCTTCTTTGGAGCTTCTCTCTTTTCTACTTTGTTTCTGGGAGCGCTGACGCTTTGGGAAACCCCTGGCAACTCATCCAGCCTTTGCAGCAAAGATGCTGTTTATCCTGTCGGGTAGGTCTTTAGTCTGACTGTATCAGCACTTCTAAATCAAGATTTGCACCAATTGGAGACAGAGGAAACCAATTTCTTGAAGCTTACATCTTGGCCCGTGTATTTCAGGAGTATGCTTAAACATTCTAATCTGGGAACCCATTGTCTTGCTTCCATGTTTGCTCTTCCCACAGCCCTATTGAATTTTGGCATTAAGACATACAATAACTGCTCTATTAGACAGTGCTGAGTTATGGAGTCTCAACTGGTTTATGCTGCAATGCCTTAACAATCTTTTTGCATAGCGGCTTTCTTAGTATTCATAGCTTAATTGTATATCATTTCTATTTCACAGCTTATATCTTTTGAATCATGGCTGATATATTGATATGTTTGTTACTTCAGGGGCAGAATATGGTCCTATCATGGCATTTATAATAAGTGTACTGGACTCAGACAACACAATGTGGTTTTCTTTATAGCTACTTTGCAAAATATGTGATACTTCTTTCTCTGAAAAAGCAAAGAGTGATCTCTCTACATCTACTGGAATTTTTTTAAGACCTACCTCTACAGGTAAACTGCTTCCATTATCTCAAGTAAAATGGATGTTAGTAACCATTAAAATAAGCCCCTCAGAACAGAAGTTGAAGCACTTGCAGCTAGAACAGAACATGACAAAATCACAATGAAATGTATGATATGTCAGTGGTAAGTAGGGAAGAATTTAATGAGACACTTGGCCACTTTGAGTTGAACTACTGGTGACCCCAGAATGACAAATGACTCATTAGTGGGCTACTATTACCAAAAAAAAAAAAAGTGGGCTGCCAGTACAAGGGGAAAAGGGGTGAAGGAGATCGTACCTTGTGAGATTTACTAGAGCACTGAGGGAAGACCTCAGTTTGATTATGACCATGGATGGAGGCAGATACCGTGTTATAGTTAAATATCTCTGCATGCCTGGATTCCTTTCTCAGCTTCCCTGCGTGTCTTGAACAATATAAAGGAGGGATGGTACTTTCTTTGTCATCCTGCTGTTGGTAAACTTTGGGGGAATGTTGTGGGTTATTCTGTATTTGCACATCATTTAGCACAATGGGGTTCCTTCTTAGCTGGGGTTTCTGGGTGCTTTTATGCTTAAGGAATAAAATAAATGTATCTAATTATTAAACCATGCACTTCAAAAAAATTAAGATAACAGCTATCTTCTTTTGTGCCATGGAAATAAATTTAATACACTTAGCTTATTTAAATATACGGTTGATATTGAAGAACATTAACCTTGAACAGAAATATCCCACCAAATCTTTTACGCTCAAAAAAAAAAAAAAAAAAAAAAAAAGTAAAAAGTTTGTAGTCCTTTAATGTGGAAAGAGTTAGGATATTAAATGATATTCATAAATCTCATTTAAAAAGTAAAGTCAAGATGCCATCAGTATCAGTGCACTCCTCAAGTGCTCATATCAAAGATGTTATTTGCAGGCAAATGTTCAAGTGTAACTGTATTCTGTCTTTTAGCAAGTTTCAAAGAGCATGCTGTTGGTTGATATTAACTGTTGCATTCACATCTATGATCCTGAATCTCTGTATTACTTTTTGTCTAGGAAAAGGAAAGGTAATGACACTTGTAGTGTTGATGGCCAGAGGCAAGACCTAGTTCTGGGTGTTACTAGACCTTATGAAGTCTCTACAAGGCCTGAAGGTGAAGAACCACAAGTGAGGACCTGATGCCTCCTTCAGCAGTCAGCAGTAGAACTTGCTTTGGTTTCATTGGTGCAAAACTGGATCTTAAGTGAACTGTGGGCTCTTCATTCTTGTATCTTTGTTTTGGCTTATGTTTTAATTGTTTTCTGAACTTAAAAATTTTAATCTAATAATAATTCATAGCTCTTAAAAAAAAAAAAAAAAAAGCATCAAAACACAGCAAAAACTGTAACCATCCTTGAAATATTGAAGAAACTGTGCACTGGATTTATACCGAACTGTCAGTGGTGCCTTTTTCAAGACTGTGTTGTGTCTCTGATACGCTTGTATTGGATCTTACAAGTGTTTCTGCATACATGAAAACTGAGAGGCTTAGTGATCTATCTGAGATTAACTAAATCCAAATGCCTGGAAAAGTTTCATTTTCTTAAAAGTAAACTTTCAAGGAAAGAAACCTTTACTATTTTAATTATTCTTGTTTTATTTACTTGACTTTTTATATAAAAAATGTAAACATAGTGCTGCCTGGGGTACTTGGACATCTGGTCCTTTTTTTCTCTCATTGCCTCATATTGATACATGGTTCAGTTAAAACCCAAATATCCCTGTTTGCAGTCTGGAGCATCCTCTTCTTGCACTGACTGGGGAGCATGGTCTTGGTTTTGTGGGGGTCAGACTTTTCTGAGTCATTGACTATCTGAAGAGTGAGCTTATGTTTCACTGTAAGTGCCTGTAGTCCTGCCAGTACCAATATGACTACTTGTATTATTTATGCTGGAAATGTATGACTCTTCACAGGGTCATGGCTGTGTAAGAAATTTTTATATTATGCATGAAAGTTTTTGTTGTGGAAACTGCCAGTGGGTTTTGGTAACACTACTGCTATGAACATCAGATATAAATTAAGGTTTAGAAAATGTGCATCACTTCAGAGTTTAACTTCATAATTGCTTTTCTGACTTCCTCAATGTATTGGGATTTTACCAACATGCTGGCATTTTGAGAAGCTGTCTTAAAATTTTGAGTTCTTAAATATGCGAAGCTACCCATCAGCATGCCACTTTGCCTTTCTTTTCTAGCCAGTTCCCATTTCTCTCTTAAGTACCTCAGAAGATAATTTATTTTCTCTTGCTGTAAGAGGAACATGTTTACATTCCTTTATCCTTCAGATGTTTTAACCTGTTTTCCCAAGGAAACATGTACCACAAGATCCTGCTGTGTCGGTCCACCTGGCTGCCTGCACCTCTCTCTCCAGCACCTTTTGAACTGGTGGGCAGATCTCAGCCACACGGGTCAGAGGGTCAGCAGTCTGAAAGACAGGATGCTTCTGTGAGCTTTTACAGTATGCATATCTGTCTGCAGGAGGGAGGATTTAGTCCCATTCCAGCTGAGGGATGTGCTAATTAGCTCATCTTTCATTAGCTATCAGGAGACAGAAGCAAAGAGGTTTCATCACTTCCGCTTTTGTTTTTTTCCTTTCCTCTGCCCTTGCCTATACTTTTCACCATTTGCTTCCCCTCTTCAAACAATGTCACTCTCTTGGGAGATCCTGTTGTTTGTCATCCGGTTATTTTGACCAGTACTCTTGTCTTTGCTCCACAGCTGCTTATCTTTTGAACTTTGCTTGCCTAAAAATATTGGAGAAGCTGCAGGGAGGCCAGCTGGGAGTCAGAAAAGCCATCGAAGCTGTGAGGTCTGTCAGGAAACAGGAAACCTGAGTTGTACAGTGAGGGTTCTCTACTGCAAGGCTGTGACCAGCAGAAAATCTAATCCTGCCATTCTTTGCTCAAGTGACTAATTCTAATTTGTGTGTTTAGGCTCTGGGAAGTCAGCAGAGACTATCTGTGTCTGTAAGGAGTTGCTGTACCAAGTCCTTATTTTAAGAGCCAGCTAAATTGTTTCTTACCTTTGAAACTGGTGCCAGCAGAAGCAGTCTGTGCATGCTGAAAAAATCATGTACTTTGGTGAGCTAATCACTTGAATGTTCGACAAATGGCTAAGTGGTAAACTTTAAGCAGATTATGTTTCACTGAATTGTTTCCCCTCGTTTGTTTTTTAGAATGTCAAATATATCACAATGTGATTTATGAAGACATGCCTTTAAGTAGAACCACAAACACTTATAGGGACACTTGCTTCAGACAGCATATGGCATATCCTATGAATTATGCACAGTCGACATACGAAGAATGGAGACAGCCCAAGGATATGATTAGACCTGTTATCGTAGCAGTGACTGTACCTTATTTTCACTTGACTGGAAAAAATGCAATTTTACTTCCAAGATTGTTGCTTCCAGGTGCAATATATTAACAATGCATATGAATATTGAATGATTGCTAGGAAATGTGGTGGTTTAGTTTTGGCTAGAACGTTAATTCATTGAAAAGCTAGTTCTCTTCTGTGCTGAACCCTGTGTTTCTGATGTAACCGTTACAGTGTCATTGCAAGAGTAGTGACATAAAAATAGATCTCTATTTTGTAAGTGGTTTATTGTAAAACATAAGTTACACACCAGCAAAAACCACACTCCAGATTGGTGGCTTTCAGCAAGTTTGCCTTTACCTATTCCTGGTTTTCTTGATCTGAAGAGTAGATTTTATGTTTTTACGCTCAATTGTATTGTTCCACCAAAATTATTTGCTCATCCTCCAGTAGAAATGCTATTAGTAAAATGCTGGTAATGCAGAGATTGGACTCTTTGGGGGTGAAAGGCCTGAAGGTTTTTGATTAAAATCCTGTCTCTGCTTCTGAGGGTTGTCAGATGTCTTCTATAATGTTTACTTCCTGGAAACAGACCTAAAACCGACTTGTTTCACAGCAGCCTAGCCCACAGCACTTCCCTGCAACCATACAAGAGCCAATGGGTGACTTGACCACTCAGGACACTTGAGCCAGCTGTAGCAGTCAGTGTTGTGTGACTTTGCTTCTTCCAAAATTTCTGCTACAGTTAAAACAGAATTCCAGAGGTAACATTTTATGTTTAGGTGGTTCTATTTTGCATTGCAGAGGTGAAAAGCTTCTGGAACTTCATCGGTGTGACTCAAGTATAGCAAAATCAAAGAAACAGAAGTCACAAAATTCCAGCCAGACCTGCTGTACCCTGGAACCTGACAAAAGCTTAAGCACCAGACCGCTGCTCTCAAGCCTGTGTGAAAAGCATTTGTACTGTCCATTATCTCCTCTTTTCTGATAGGGTTAGCCGTTTAATTCTTCTCAACTGACTGATAGTGAAATAGGTGTTCTTCAGCCTCTTAGATATGGTTCCAGTGATACTTTCTCCTAGCCAGCCTCCTAGGAACTGGTATGTGCTGATGATGAGCTAAATCAGAATCCATACTCCATGTTAACAGTCTTACTTCTGCCACTGTTGTTTTCAGCACCCTATATATTAGGTATGTGAAAGCATTTTGGCTAAAGATATTGAAGCATCTAATTTGTACACACTGTAAATCCGTAAAACTCCTATGCTTCTGAACTGTTGATAATGCTTTCTGGCTTTTCCTTTCCTGAAGATATCTGTCAGAGCACTATTACAATAGCTTTCACCATAGAGAATTAACAGACACTTCACAACATTTATATCTAGAAGAATTATGGAAAAGCTTTCACCTTTTCTGTGGAGAAGACGACTAAAGGGCAGAAAGTGTCTCAGTCAAATGATGAACAACATTACTAGTTTTGGAAGGGGAAATTTATAGGTAAATCTTCATGTCTTGTGTCTATGCTATATGGTGAAAGGTATTTATCTGATTGATTCTCTTTCTGGAAATCCAGGTCACCTTCCTTTTAAGAGAAGTTGGAGTGAACGTGACTCTTCTTCTTTTGAAATTATTAAGGTTTAGAGCAGTGCTGCCTTGCTCTGTGTAGGTGCAGGTGAAGGCAAATATCCCCATAAAGATGTGCAAGACTGATAGATTTGGATGTCGCATATGCTACTGTAGATGATGTAACAAAAACCATTGAACTTATTAAACTTGATGCCTCTAAAAATTGGATCAGGGCTTCATCCTAGTTTTACTAAAAAGGAGTCCAGAATCTTGGATGTTTTCTCTTTCTTGTTCATCATATCAGCATCTGCAGAAATGAATATCCACATTGCAGGAAGATTAGGCAATTCTTCCTGGTAGTATATTGAACAAGATCCTTGTACAGTTGGTCAAAATTCAACATGAAATTTAAAATATTTTAAATCTGAACAGAATATTTTGATAATGTAATTTTAAAAGCTTTGACTGAATTGGCCTTCTCCTGTGTTATGTTTAGTGAGGTCTAAGAAAAAATGTATTCCAGTGTCTTTTCAAACACCTTGGCTTTTGTCTGTTGCTCCAACACTCCTGATGAGCTTTGACTAGCATTAAGCTTGTGGATCACTTAAAAAAAATCACACTTTCTAAAATGGAGTTGTATGGTAATATCTCAGATACCCTGATCACTGAAAAAATACAGATGTGCTTTAGGATGTAAAGATTTAATGGACTTGGAAGTAAGTGAAAAGGAAGCTTATTTGTCTGACGACACTCTTATTAAGAGACACCTAGGAGCTTAACCTTGCAGCCATGCTAACTGCTATAGCACACGTCACCAGGCAGGTTTGTAATCAGAAAAATGTCCTTTTACTTTTGAAGCAAATGTTTTTCCTTTTTGTGATGCAATGAGAGTGTCACCCTACATTTTAGAGGTACTTTTTACTCGAGAGTCACAAAAGACTTGATTGCTTTGAGGATTTGAACTTTCTTAGGGTTTTTTCACAGTACTTTCTCCACTCTATAAAATTCAGTCACTAGCTGAGTTTCTTTTAACAAATTGAAAAATTTCAGGAGGACAGTTTAATAATAAATTTTATTTATAAACCCAAATTGGCTTTAACTGCTGCTTTTCATCTCACCAATGTATGCATCAACTATTTTCAGGATCAGATAGCATTTTTCAGACAGGAAGCAGAAAATGATAAAGCAACTTCTTACTATTTAAAAGCGACATTTGAATTTTTAGAGTTAGAATTTTAGACTTGCAGCCAAGATAATACAGAATAGCTACAACTTCATTTTGGAGCCTTCAAAGATGAGTAAAGTATACAAATTATGAGCAAATGATACTGTAAATGTAGATCGGTTGAAATGTGGCCAGGCAATTTACAGCAGCTTTTCATTCTTCAGATATTTTTACATGACTATAGTCTAGTTGTGTCTTTTCTGTCTGTCTGTCTTTCTTGTAGCCCCAGCTGCTGAAAGTAGATGTAGACAGCTGTAAGGCTGTCCTGCTTTTGAACTTGGACAACAAATGCTTGTGTCTATGCAGATGTTTGTTTTGCACACTGAAGGCAGAGTTGCACACAGTTTCCTCTCTTCATCCTACAGATGTCTGCATATTTGAATTGTAGAGCTTCTTGACACCTAGAACAAAATGTTTTCCTTAGGAAGCAGAAGGAAGTTATTACTATGCAAACCCACAGCAGAGCTTTTATATGAGCTATTTCAGAAGTACTAGTATGTGGTTAAATGCGTCTTATATTCTCTCTATACCCTTATTGTTCACTCCTCCTGGATTTCCTTTACCATCAATGCCAGGCGTTGTATCTGTCAGTGTGCTGTGTGATCGAGCCTATAGCCAGCTGGAGGAGGTGGTTTTGGTGTTAGAAATCTGCTCTCCCTCACAGCTCTTTGTCCTGCTACTCAGCTGTTTCTTCAGTGCTGTGCCCTTGTTTCCTCCAGTGGGACCTCAGACCTAAGTCCTCCTGCCCATGCCTGTCTTACTTGCCCAGGCACTGCACCAGTGTATCAATAGCTGTTTTGCTTTTCCAGTGCTTTGATAAAGACAATGGTTAACTGTGGTATTAATTGTATGTTGTTTTAATAAGGGCTGCCTTTGTGAGTCATGGCAGTTGAGCACCTGTAGCTTGGAGGCTCATGTTAACTGCAGGAGACTAGAATAGAGTCATGATGAGGGAGAGCAGCTGAAGAAGGAGAATTGATTGTGAATTCTGACGATGCGATGTATGATAATCTCTGTAGCTCTTAGGTCCCTTGTGCCTGACTTCATTAAGGTCAGGAGAAGGAAAGAAGGTACTCTGATAATCTCAACGCCTTTCCTCCTGTACTGCAGTGTATGTGGAGTGGCAAAAGCACACTTTCCTTCTCAGCATGTGATGGCAGCAAGAGGAGAGAGACCCTATCATCTCTTTATTTACTCCCTAGCAGAACGCAGGAAGAGGTGAGATGTATAAGCCTTCTCCCATACTCTCTCCATCCCTATTAGCCTGAGAAAGCTGAGTAGGAAAATTGAGGAGGAAGGAGGCATAAGGGACTGAAAATGAGCTTTCAAGAAAGATAGACAACTGTGTCTTTGAAGCACAAAAATAAGAGGACATGAGGGATAGGAAGAGTAACACTGAGGTGGGAACAGCAGTGTAACACCCACTGGCAGTTGGCTGTGTGGAATAGGGCTGCTCTGAGCCGGGGGTCCATCACACGCTCTGCTTTGAGGACCAGCAGACAGTGCTCCTTGAGGGTGAACACTTCGCTCAAAAGGTCAGAGGGAGAAATGCTTTTCATTCTCTTGGCTTTTGATCCCTGTGCATTTCACACCTAGTTACTTTTTCTCCTTTCTTCTATATCATTGATTCCCTGGAAGCTTTCTCATTTTTTGTTGGAGAGGATGTTTTTAACATGTTAGCAAAAAAAACCCAAAAACCATGAAGTTAAAGTCTCAGATGTTAGCCTGGATGAATCCTTCTGATGGCTTAGAGATTGGCTGAGTTGAAGTTGGTGGTATGCCTTTAAGATTGGAAATCAAGCCAGGCCAGCAGAGCTCTTCCAGAGGCAATTCTGGGAAGATTATTGCCCCATTAGAGCTTCTCATTCTGCCATAGTTATGGCCTTGTCATTACTGTGGTTTTGAAGCTATCATCTTACACCTGGAAAACATTAACATAGGATTCAGTTCCTTGTAGAATTCTCTCAAAAGCATTTGTTTGTGGAAGTTATCTGTTGTATATGATGTGACATTTATGGTAATTATAATTCCTTCCTCCTGAGACAAATCCTTCTTCTGTTCTTGTGTATGGGGTTTTTTACCATAGCATTTCCTTTCTGATAGATTTGCTTTATAGTTTTAAGTCCCTTTGAACAAAGAGATATTTGGATTTGTTCCTTAAATTGCCATAATTGCACTCTTTCCTGACTAGTATGTTTGTAGGCATTTGTAATTTCTTTTGTGTTAGCATTCCAACATCTGGACTTAGAGGTCCTTACTAAGTGCTTATGATCTGATCTGTAATATGTGCTGGGTATCATATTCTGTGGAGCTCTTACTTAAGCAGTTGCCTTGGGACATCAAATGTATTTCATTGTATCTTCCTAACAGAAAAAAAAAAAACCATGTTGGAAAGACTAGTAGCAATCAGGGAAGTGTTGCTGTAGTTACAAAAGGCATCCCACTGGTGCAGGAGAGGTTGACTCAAGTCAGTCTGCTGTGGCTCACAGCAAGGAGGCATGTTTCCACTCCTTCAGAAAAGAGCAGTGTCCCTGTCTAGCATATGTGTATTAGCCAGCTGGTGACCTGGCCAAGCTCCTGCTTGGCAAATCTGTCCCTTTCATGCACTTAGGCATTGGGCTAATGTTGTATCCAGCCCTTCACAAAAGGGAGAAGTACTGAGCAATGCCATAGATAGATGTTCTACCTCTCTGGGACTTGCCATTTCAGAGAGCAAACTCCTATCATAGGAGTCTTTTCTCCCTCCTTAATAAAAATAACCAGACCTACAGGATAAGGTATTTCCTTTTCCTCACAAAAGAATAACATCCTGACACCTCTATGCCTCAGGTTTAATGCACGCATGAAGAAGCAATTATATGACAGAATGTTTCCTCTCCAGCTTCCTCCATGATTCAACTGCTTCACATTCCCGTGTACTCTCAGCACTGGTTGACCTGTCTCTTGTCACAGGTGTCCAGAACCCTTGGGACCAGTGACCTGTACAAAACAGGAGGTGTGTTGTACCTGCTCTGAATTCTCTGCAGGAGGACTCCTTTTGCAGTTGACTAAATGAGGAACAATTGGGTTCCTGAACATGGGTATTGCTGTATTTATCTTAGATATCTAATACAGGTGCTTGCCTTCCTGATGCACAGCATCCTGTGGATTGCCACTCCATACCACTGCAAACCCAGTAGTGATGTGGATGCTTTAAGTGATGGTCTGATCCACAAGACCAAAAGGAAATTTTTACACAGGAAACGAGGTGAAATATGTGGTTGTATCTGGTGCAGACTTTAAGCAAGAGAGTCATTTATCAAGGAGGAAGCTATATCATCCTTCTTGTTAATGCTTTACGCATGCATTTTTACTCAAGTGCTTGACAATATCCATTGTACTTTATGGCTGACAGTAACAGAAATCACCCCTGTGCTGTAGGATTTGGACTGGAAGACAGTGAGCCCTTGATATTAGTGCCATTACTCTTGCCAAGGCATCAGAGCATCATTTTTAGGGAATTGTTATCTTGCAAGTACTTCACCGGGGTGCCTAATGCACAGCTGACAGATAAGACAGAGCCTGTGCCAGGCACTGTGAGAAATGGTAGAGCTTACTATTAGATGACGGTGTATCATGCAGGGCAAAGCAGGCTTTTCTTGACCCATTTTTTCTGACATATGTCAGCACATCTGACATGTATTCAGCACATCTGAATAATTTAAAAGATTTTTTTTTTTGTCCATGTGCTGCTGCACCTGTGTGCAGTTATTCTTTCTGCCTCTCCCTGACTCACTGGCATGGGGGCTGCTGCTTGCCGTTTCAGATGCTACAGATCTGTTCACTGATGCAAAAATTGATTATACAGAGACTAGTGATTTATAGTCATCAAATCTTTTTGGAAAGGGACTGGTTTCTCTGGGTTTGCTCTGTCAGCAATGGAGAGAGGAGCAGCTCTCCCAGGGAGCAGGCCATCACATGGCACTTGGCTACTGCTCTGAATTGGTGGCTGAAGGAGAAGCAGGGTGGAAGATGAGCTCTCCTAGGCCAGAGTGATAATGCAACCCTATTACAAGTGTGGATGGAAAACAAACCTTACTCTCAATTTCCTCACACGCTTTAGTTTTCTGGGTTGGATTCAGGCCTTGGTCTGATAGATCATGCAGCCATATGCATCTTGTCTCTGGAGGGACTAGAAGGAAAGAGAGGGGGTGAGCAACTAGGGAGAGGAGGGAAGGTGAGATCATGTATTTCCTGAGCATCCCACAGATAATCAGCTAACAGAGATCAGCTGAAGCTTCAGTCCATCTGCACTTTGGGTCCCATCATCACTCGGGTTTGCAGTAACCTTCTTAGCTTCTGTCATATGTTCTTGCTTTCTCCTTTCTCTCACACTGGTTGCAGTGAGAGCTGATATGAAGGATAATATTTTTTACCATGTTAACTTTTAGCAAGATCAACACCCCGAACAGGCATAACACATGTTAGCACAGATGCGCAGCTCTAGGTCCAGTTTATGTCAGCTTAAGTTGCACCTCTGTGGCGTGCAAAGGGCGGAGTCAGAGATTGTTTAACAGCAACTGCAGATACAGGCAGTAAGGTTTCTCCTCTCTCGTAACACCAGATTTGATATATGACTAACAATTCTGGTTTTGATAGTACCTGCAGAAGGTAGGATAGCTGCTGGGTTTTTATTTTGCTGGATTTCCTTTTTCCTCAGAGAATTGCTTACGCCTTGCTTTCAGAACACAAAGGTGGACTCATCCTCCCCCTCTGTTGCTTTGTCTGAGTGTCAGAGTTTGGGTTTGCCTCCCGGCTGTTGTCTGAGGTCAGCTGGATTTTAGGCAGTGATAAGTGGCTCATGGTAGAGAAAGCGTGGACAAATACAGTCCTGCCAAACTCAAGGTTTTTGCTTTTATTCACAATGACCACTCCTAGACAGCTTCATCTTGGTATAATACTCCTTCATTTAAAAGCACTTCTTAAAAAAAACTCCAAACAGCATGAAGGTATGTGGTTTCCTGCTTTGTAACAATCCAACTTTGTACTGAAATGCCCTTCCCTTTATTGAAAAACACCAAACAAACAACTTTTTTTTTTTTTTTTTTTTTTTGACAAACTCTAAAAATTGACAATACAAAAAATTCTTGAAAAGGATGGATAAGTTACAGGACCACTGCAAATTTGGTCACAGAAGAAAGTGAAACACCTTCTCCTTAGCTCACTCGAGAATTTAGCAAAAGCTGAGAATAAAAATCCCTGTTTCCCAGGTGTTGTGTTTGTACAGTGTTCACCCTCAGCCAGGCAGCTCCTGTCCTGACTGCATAGATTCTGGCATGAGATACTTCATGCTGCACAAACCCCATGTTTTTCCAGTATGTGCAGCATTTGTCAAACAGTGATTTGAGATTTAGATGGACATGGTTGTAGAAAGGTTACCATTATGTACCGCACAAGAATGAGCACAACTGCACATCCATTTGTTTGATCAATACAGCTGCTGTTGTGAGCTGTAAATGGCTTCCTTGACCAGATCTTAGCAAAAGATGTCTCGTATTAAAGAGGGTGCAATATTATGGCTTTTTATGCAGGAAAGGTATGGCTTTCTGAGCTGAGCTGACCTTTACTATAGTTTTTCTTAAGTAGCATATTCCTCTTCAGATGTTTATGTCTACAGGTTTTAATAAGGAATGTCCTTAATGACACAAAACCTTGTTCTATATTTTTGCAGAAGAGTTTTTGAACTGAAAGATCTAAAACCTCATGTATTCATCAAGTAGGTTCTTCTATCGTCTTTGCTCTTTCAAATGTTTCTCATATAAGCTGCCTGCAATGGAGCAAATGATTCCGCTCCTCCAAATTTATTTTAAAAAATACCCAAAACATATGGGGAATACAGAGGGAGCATATGCTTGCTAAGTAAAACATCTTGGTAAACAGAGAGGAGCATCCTGCAAATCAGTGTGTTGTAAATGTCTGTCTAGTGCCTGTGTAAAAAGATAATGAAAGGATTTCCTTTTGCTCCTAAGCACTTAAGGTTCTTGCTATCCCTCCCTCCCCACATTCTGAGAGCATCAACAGAGGCTCTTGAGTGATGTAAGAAGCTGTTGGGATGTCTGTCTAGGGCAGGGGAATACAGGGAAGGTGTCAAAAAAACTGGTTTTGAAAGGAGACCTAAAACTGATACCAAGGCAGTTTTGGATTCATTTACTTGGGATCACCGTACTGAAGTCACCCATGCACAGAGGAGTTCAGAGGAAGAACATAGGTGGTGGTGAATCCAACCCTCATCAGAGGCAGATATATTTGGCATTATACAAGCAAGCCAGCCAGACAGTATGTTCTCTTGCATGGCTAAGATGTGAACGAGTGCAGGTTTCTAATAAAACTTGAGTGTCAGAGACGTGCCACAGTGCTGAGTTGGTGGAGTATGTGCTGAGTGACAGCATGAGGAACAAGTACAGCACTTTTCCCTATATTTGAGCAAACCAATGCATAGATCTGAAGGTGCAAATTGGAAAAAGTTTGGGACTCATGAGAATGCTGACAGGTTTGTCAGGTATCCCCCTGCCAGATACAGCCTCTGCGAAGTTGCTGCTTCTCTTGGATCCTCTGTTGTTATGTCGGTAAAAACTTTTATTTCTTCCCTTAAATTTCCTTTAGCAACAGTTGTTTAGGTCTTTTTACTTGGAGATTTAAATTATACCATTTCTGTCTAAATCATATTGACTGATGATATATTAAAAAGAAATCATCATAATTTCCCTCCTGCAGGAAATGGGAATGTTTTAAACTTTTGTTTGCATCTTAGTTACAAGCTTTTAATAAATCAAGAGACTGAAACTTTGCAGAGGTGGAAAGTTTTAATTAAAATCATTAGGTGCTTTAGAATTGAAATATGTTTGTTCTCCTTTGTTGAATAGGAATGCTTAAGGGCTTTCTTGATTTGTTTAGATTGTGGGGGTTTTCTAATCAGCTCTGCTTAAGCTATTGATGCATCCTTATGGGTTGAGATATGCTTTGAAAATGTCTTTCCTTTTTTGCCACAGACCCGGAGGATCTGCAACGCTGGTAATGGTACTGTCTGTGGGAGTGAGCCTGGTGCAGGTGGTGCCAGGGAGGAGGCAGGCTGTCCGGCTCAGTGTTCCCAGCAAAACACCAAGGGACAGGGACAGGTTGAGGGGAACAGGCACCCTTGATAGGGTTGCACTGAGGAGGTTTCTTGAGAGGAAGGATCCTTTTTCAAAGTTGTAAGCGCCCTACCCTGAAACTGAAATCTGGTATGTTTCTATCAAAATGCAGTTTTTACATCTAGCCTTAATGATGATTCAAGAAACAATTATTCAGAAGAATTAAACTGTTGCAGATGTGCTTTTCACTCAAAGGATATGAGATAGGTCTCTAGTCATCATCTCCTCATACTGCTTAAGTCAGAGACTACCCTAATTCTGGGTGGCTTTTCCACCCACTCTGAGCAGCTTGTCTGGCTCAAGTGTGAACTGCTTGTAGGTCTGTTGGAAAACTTTTTCCTGGCAAGCTGGCTTACAACCAACCAGCTTTTTCTGTTAGAGTTACTGTATTTTCTGATATGAATGTCTCGTTCAAGAGTGCTGTATACCTTTGTGGTTAGAGGAGTCTTTCTGTGAAAGTGGGAAAAACTTGCTCAGCTCAGTGAGAGGAGGAGGCCGAGCTCAGCAGCCTGGCTGGGTGCCATGTACAATGACCTCCCAGTCCAAGGGAGGTTTTTACCGGCTCCTGTCTCTCAATTTTGTAAATCTGGCTCTAGGGGGGAAAAAAACCCAAACATTTAGCTGTAACTTTTCAGTAGATTTTGGTTATATTTGCAAACAGTTTAAGAATGATTGTTTGTTCTCCAAGCAAATTTACTGTTGTTTGGAGGTAGGGAGAGGACGTTCCTGGTTAGGTTAGCTAGGCTCATCTGCAGCAGGATCTAGGTGTTACAGTTCTGTTGAGTTTTGTGACCAGATTTTCTTCATGTATGTGGTTCATTTGTTTTCTCATGGGTCAAAACCAATGCTAATTTGGGATGAAACTGGGTTTTACAGACAAGGAAAGAACTGTTACCTGAAATAGTGTGTCAGAAGACTTGACTTGCAGGATGCTTAATTATGGAGAACATATTTTCTTTGCTTTCCATTCTAGATAAAAGATTCATTTTGTTCCTCCTCTCAGCAGTTTGTTCCTTCAAAGTCGGTAAAAGCAAATTATATTCAAAACCCTCTTTTGCATCTCCTGGCTATCTTACTCTTGTTCCTCATAACCTGAAGGTCTGTGTAAACAAGTTAAAACATATCTCCAAACTCTCTAATGAGACTACTTGGTTTTGAATTTGTAACTTGCCTTTGGACTTCAGACATTTGGACCTCACTATTTGTAGTACAGTAGTATTTAGAAATACAGTGTGGAACACCAGGATCATACAGTTTCCAGCCCCATGCAAAGGTGGAACAAAATTTACAGTAATAGTCTCATACCTTTCTGAATGGTATTTGTACACATGCTCACAAACAGATCATGCCGCCTGTATAGCGGTGAGTCAACTACAGACCACCATGGCTTCACTGTTAGTGTTTGATATGTGTTTTGTTATACAGTCACATCTGGGCTTGACACTTGGTTCAGCACTGCACACTCATACAGTATATTGGAAGTAGAAACTGCGTTATAGATGACTGTCCTGAGGAGGGTACAGCTAGTTGTGAAATAGTGGCAGTTGGATAGAGAAGCCACAGAGGAGGTCTTTCAGGTAATGCCCACTTTGGACATGAATAATCTACAGTTTTAGACTGGGCAAATGTCTGTGGTGCATATATGGAGTCAACTAGGATGACTTAAACTTCATGCGAATATAGTCTTCATTTCTTTGTGATTTTTACATGGCTGGATTATGACAGATTACCACTAAAGTGGTATAGCAGTAAATTAATGCTAAAGTGAAAATGTATATCTAGGTAGAGAGGACAGGATTGATTCTTCAGTAAACACGCTCACTGTACTTGGACAGACTAGGTGCAGGAAGGAAGCTGCGGCCAAAATGCAGGTTTTGTGGAAACTGGAAAGATTAAGTTCTTTTTATCCAGATTATCTATTTTTTTGTGCCCTGTTAAGGTTTGTTGATAAATTTTAAATGGAACAGGAATAGAGCAGTTTGAGGCTAAGAACTGTAGGTAACTTGAAACTGAAGGTCAGCTGGTTTTAAGTTATCCACTGTCTGTTGATAAACTCAGGTAACTCCAATAGCTTGCCATCATACAGTTTTATTTTCCAGGAACTGCCATGGTTTCTCCTTCGTTCTCTTCCTACTTTTATACGTATTTCTAAGGAGAGCTTTGGTAACTTATTTGATGCAGAAGTAGTGATTTGCTTGCCTAGAGTATGCTGGCATTTCTTTCTGTTCCTTCTGCCCCTTTCCAGGAGATGCTCTCCAGCCCTTTGGTCACAGCAGCCCCTTTCAGGGAGGGGACATATGTTCTTGTCAGCAGTTTGGCTACTGCACCTCTGGGTTCATCCAGGCTGGGTGGGTGTGTACTCCCCACACCTCATGATTTTTTTGGTCCTTAGTCACAGAATGACAGAATTGTCTAGGTTGAAAAAGACCTTCAAAATCATCCAGTCCAACCAGTAACCTCACACTGACAGTTCTCAACTACACCGTATCCCTAAGCACTACGTCAACCGGAAAAAAATCCTTTTGTTTCAGCTCTTTTCTTAGTACTCCTGACTGACTCTAGCTCATCTTTGTTTCAAAAAAAAAAAAAGAGCAGGACTAAGGTAAACATTTGGAAATATAGTGCTGTTGTAAAACCAGTATCAGGAGTATTCCTGTCATCCTTTTACTGCGGATAAAGCCTCCTTTGGCAAATTACCAGAAGCCTATGAGACTCATATCACTTGCTGGTATGTCTAGTTTGTCCTTCCAAGTACCCTTGCTTTTTTCCCCAGTTGGTATCCATGTTTACTGCACTTGTTTTTAACAAAAGTTCCCCTAGTTTTTGCTCATGTCTGGAGGATGGGCTTCTTACAGAATGGAGGTTTCTCCATCACAGGAGTCATGTCTTTGATTTCTTCACTAAATTGTGAACTGCTTTCTGTGAATTACTGAACTACATTCTTTTCCCGGAATAATGAATAGCTAATTTGTGCAGGTTACCACTTTGCCATCCAGCTGCTATGGCTGTTGAGGTGCTTCTCAGAGCAGGCACTTTATACATATGAAAATTAAGTGGCTCAGGTCCACTTTCAGTTTAGCCCCAGAAACAGCCTTGGAGCTACTGCTTCTGCCCTGCCCATTGCAACCCTTCTCCTTTAATCACTCCAGCAGGGCTTTTGCTACCAGAATGTCTACTTCCAAGTAGAGCTAGGCTAAAAACATAGGCAATAATAGGATTTTTACAGCCTTTTTTTTATAAAAGGATCCTGAACTAAGAAGCAGGTGAAGGATTCATCTCTTGGCCTTTTGCTGAAAGTGCCCTAAGTGGCACGTCTGTTTCCTACAGCTGTTCTTGGTGTCTTTGCTTCCATAGAGCAGTCATCAGAGCCCTGCTGGAAACCCTAACCACCCATATGTCTCTTAGAGACAGACATTTTCAGAATAGACAAACCAGTGAATTAATGCAGGAAGACAATGCAGAGAGTGGATACTACAAATAATCAACTTTAAATTTTGCTAGTTCTGACCTTTCATCTCATAAAAAAGAAATGTGAGTGATTTTTTTGTTGTTGTTGTTAAACTTCTAACAGATTGAAGATTGTGTCCAGGGGAGCTGGAAATATGCAAATTATTTTAGCCCAAAATTCACTTACTAGCAGATACAATTCTTCATCTTACTGTTGAGCAAGTGAGCAATGGTTACCTACAAACAGTCTCACAGTGGGTTTTTTTTTCCATTCCCATTAGCAGGAACCTCAGGGGGGGGCTTTCTTCTCCTCCTAGTGTAACAAATGAAGATAAATTTAATTAAATGTGGTACACAATCCAATTTATACTTCCCCATAGCAGGAAGGTGGAACAGAGAATCTGCTCTGTGACACTGAAGGATTTGTTTTTTCCCATTTAGTGGAATTTGGGGCTCTGCCTAATTGAGTTCCAACTTGTCAGAAAACCTTCCTTTGAGGTAGGCATTGTATTTTCTCACTTAGAAACTGCATCTTTTACCAAATCAGAGCAGTACATAGACAAAGGTATTTGAAGTTTGGCAGAATTTATGTTGTCTTACTAATTCAGTGACATAAAAAAAATACCTGGCTGTTACTACTATTTGTTTGGTAGTTATAATCAACTGACATGGTGGTTATCATTTTACATTTTTTAGGATTCCCACAGACAAGTTCTTCTATCATGACAGGGATTATTGTTTTGTTTAATTAGGAAAAATATTAACTTATTCTGCTCAAAGTTTGGCATACAAAACTTATTTTTTTCATTCCTGGAATTCGATGTTGTCATGTTTCTTAAATCATCTATTGAGTCAAATTCAGTATTATTTACTATGTGAAATTGAGTCAAGACACTGAAATATATTTCTGGGTAATATCATAGTCATGCTCAGAGGACTGATAATCACACCCTGGGACTTTCCTTTCACAGACTCGGGCCACATCTCTACTGAAAAATGAAGCAGATTGAAGTCTGTCTGGTCTGACAGACATATTCCCCAGCAAGGCTTGCATTTGTACAGATAAATCTATACAAGGAGTATGAAGCATTGTGATATGACTTAGTTCAAAGATTTATTGGACGGTAGACACCATCCTTTGCTCAGCACTGAGTGGGTGAGGGAGGAACTCCAGTCCTCTGCTGCCGTTGCAGAGTAATGGGGACAGGCTTTGGTCTGTGCTGTCCCCTAAGGCCTGCACAGCCAGTGTCCAGTTGGTGTGCCAGCAACTAAACTAGACTGTGCAGCTCTGGCATGTTGCCCAAGACATGGTTTGCCCCACTTGGTTGGCTAGAATAGACAGGACCTTATTCAACTACAAGGATGTACTCAGGTGACTAGTTAGTATGGGACGTGGACATAAAGTTTTACAACTGGCGTTGAAGTCATCACAGTGGCATTGTCTCAAGAAGAGGAGCATCATGGATCTGTTGCAGCAAAAAAATATGAAGTTGTGTTAGAAGAAAAACACAGAAGTTCTCAGTATGTTAAATTTGTAGTTTTTAAGGAGTTAATTGTGTCAAAGATAAATGAGCAATAGTGAAAGTATTTTGCTGCATGTCAGGCAGGTTGGGCTAAAAAGGATGTGGGTAAAATCCTGGCACACAGAGCACAAATTGTGGTTTCCTTTTTGTCCTTAAGTGGACTGTGACTTCACCTTGGGACTTAAAAAGCTGTCACTGAAAGCCATGGCTGGGTCAAATGCATGCTCTTATTTATGGCATGCAGTGGAGTGTGTATCATACTAAAAATGTTTTACTGATCTCTTAAAGATGTGCCATGCACAAAGAATCATTTTCATAGGATGTAGGGAGGGCATATTCTCTAGCTATTAATTTCTATGTCTTATTGTAGTGATAGTCATCAACATACAGGAGAGGCCGTATCTGATTGATGTGCAGATTTCATGGCTTTCCCACTCTTCCTGCTGCTCAGGAGTTCCAGCCCTTGCAGTGCTACCAGCATAACTTAACAGCTGTGTCACCTGCCAGAGGTTCAGAATAATTGATTTTTTGTCAAGAAAAGACACATCTCTCAACATTTAATTTCTAGAAAAAGCCTTCAGACATGTTAGCTGTCCACCTGAGATATTAAGAAGGAAGGGTTTTATTGTGGCAGAGCTTAACAAAATGACATGGTGTTCATGTCTGTGTGGTAGGGAGGTTTCTGCTTCTCTGGAGGTAAAGGATGTGTGCCAGCACCAAGCCTGGCGTCATTTTAGGGAGGCATCAGCAGATGGGTGATACAGTCTCTGTCACAGAGCGGACACTGCTGCACTGCCCAGTCAGCTCCATCCTCAGCCTTGTGGCAGCCAGGGCAGGGACTTAACCTGGCTTCACCCAGCTTACAAGTAAGGAAGCTGATTAAGATCATGAGGTTTTCATTACTGTTCAGCTTGTGACAAACTGATTTTTTTTCTGCTGCATACTTGCCTTTATATTATGTTCTGCACTTTGAAGAAACTTAGAAGAACCTTTTGAGAGCAGATGCTACAGCTACCAAATATTTTGTGCTCAGTGCCCAGACTCTACAGCAAGAACATATATATGCTGCTTTCTGAAGTACTGGTGCAGCACCTAGTAGTTGACTACTTGTTTCTGCTTAGTCTTAGCTAGGGCAGAATGGTGTGAAATGTTCTTTGAATTGCCATGTTACATCTTTCAAGAAAATAAACTCTTAGAGTCTGGAGAAACAGGGAACAGAAGGGCATCTAAAATCAGGGTGCTGAAGGAGTGGAGTTGCATTGAATTATTTCCAGCATAACTGGAACTTGCTTTCACTACAGATCTTATTTTCTAACTGGCACTTGGATATTATTCTGATAAATCATAGCGCTTATGGAAGTCTAAAATCAGTTTTAGATATTTTTAACCATTTAAATTTAATTAGAAGAGTCATGAGTTAATAAAACAGTGCAATAATTTCTGAGTGCTAGAGAGGAGTGAAAAAAGTGGACTTAAATCTGCCAAGTTAGGATAATTAAGCAGTGTCAGGCAGGATTCAAGGTTCCCCAGTGCTTCAGCAGCTCTTGCACACGCAGAACACCATCTCCAAAGTGCAAATTAAAATGGGAAAGGAAAGGACTACCGCGTCTTCCATCTGCCTTACAATTCCGTCCTTTTTGCTACTGCTTACAAGGGAAATTGTGAAAACTAATGGTGCAGTGAACAAATACGGTTGCCTGTGGTAAGCAAAAGATTATCCAGAAGTCCTCCATGGCAAGAATGGGTTTGTTTAACAAGCTTGTCTGCATTTTAGTACAAAGTCAACAATGGTGATCCCATGGTCTGTAAACCTGCGTACATCCAGTGTGGATTTTATTATCAACTTTAAGCTGCTGCTCCTTTTCTCCATTTCTTATCTTTTGTTGCTGTAGTTCAATGAGTATCACTCATCTCAGAGGGGCCCTTTGGATGTCAGCACTCCACACCACCTTAAGGATACTCTGGCCAGTTGGCCACCCTATCTAGTAGCTGAGAAGCTTAGGGCTGTGGGCCCACAAATACCCTCAGAAGTGGGCCACTGGGCCTGGAAGTTTAATTGAAATCAGACTGTTTTGGAGAATGCAAAAAAGAAAGATACATTTCTTGACTTTTTTTCACTCCCATGGTCATTTTCCATTGGCAGAGACTTGGTGACGATTCATGTTATGTTGCTTATTTAGTTGTACAGGTTATTAGCTCTATAAACAGTTCCCTGAGCAGTAGGAAACTTAGTAACTATGTCCTCAAGTCTGTTCTGGCTTTAAAAGAAAGTAACAAAGCACAAGCCAAGGAGAAATTATTATACTGATTTTTAAAAAGCAAATATTATGAGTTCTTCATTGAAACAATGAATTTACAGGTAGATAATTTCTCCAAAAATAAGGAGATTTTTTTTTTTTGAAGTTCCAGATGACTTGAAATAAAAACACAGCAGATAAGTTTTATACATACAGAAAGATAAAACCTGACAGCAGTTCGTCTGTGAAGAGCAAATGAATTGACTGTCACCCAGAAAAATGATGCCTTGTAGTTTGATTTAATTTGCAGAACAGATACAGCATTTCAAGAGCGGTAAAAACACCCCATCTGTCCAGCAGTGGTGTGTGCACTTCAGAACAGCTTCTCTGCTGGTCCCCAAAGATCATTCTGTTCGTAAAGCTGAATTTCTCTCACAGTCCCAGTCTTGTGGCGATGTCACGTGTGTGCCAAGCTGTGCTGCTCCCCAGCCTGCTGTTGCCACCCAGCCCACCTGCACACTGCCATCAATGCAAAACAAGCAGCCTCTCCAAAGAGTCCATGCATGCTCCTGCCGAGCCTGGTGAGAACATAGTATTTCACTCACCAGTGTAAGCTGTTGCTGGGAAATTATCTTGGCTGTAGCTACCAACTTTTGAGAAGATTTTGAAAGAAACTGAGACTTATCTGTAATGGCATGAGTGGTCTGAGCTACACCTGCAGTTCTCTCCCCTGCTCTGACAATACCCATGGAGCATAAATGACAGGAAAGATTTCTTTTCCCTCTATGGGTTAGTCCTTCTGTCTGTAGAAGCTATGATACTGAGATGTGTTGACCTAGGAGAGTTGTGTAGTCTGGATGTAACAGGCAAAAAGACTGCCTGCTTTGATAGCAGTATGTCAGCTGAATTGAGTGTAAGCTTCTGTAAGTTTAAGTAAAGATAGCGATCCGAGTAGGAGTAACATTAGTGACAAATCTCTTTGGTGAGGTCAGAATTTAGCTTATAAGCCTTGATCTTTTGCCGACATGAATTTTCTGAGCTTGACCGTCAGTTGATGCTAAAACTGCTTTCATTGCTGTAGAAATAAAGGGGTTCTTTTGTTCTATTTTATGAAGTGGCATAGCTGAAATAACATTTCCTTAGGTGCTAGTCAAAATGTAGCATTTATGATCTAAATGCATAAGAGGAAGTATGTAACAATAATATAGCATAGAGCATGTACTGGGTGAATTCTGTTGAATAGTTAAGAGACAGCCTGTGTTCTGTAAAGGAAGAATTTTCTATACAGAGGAAATAACCAGAAGGAAGGATACATTTCATCTATGGATTAGAGCAATCACAGCAGTCTATAATAACCAAATTAAATAATAGATTTATAGAAATCTGTGGCCAGGAAGGAGTTTTTTTTCTTGTAGAGTGCTCATGTCAATCCAGCATTCCAGACACTGCAGCAAAGAACTACTCAGAGAAGAGCCATGAGTCATTTTTCTGTTCTGCTGGCAGGTAGCTCATTGGTGAGGAGAAAGATTTGGGCATATTGAGTTTCTTTTTAATTTTCTCATGTGCCCAAAATTTAAGTCTGCAAGGAAAAGCTCATGGTATCTTTAACAAGCATAAAAAAACCTGAATGGTTGAAGACATTCGGAAGCTTCAGAGTAAGTTGTCACATAGACCTTGACAGTTGAAATGACCTAAATGGGTTTTTAGACCCCTACTGCATGATCACCTGTCTACTTGGAAGACAAAGATGTGCACAGACTCCTTGTCTGTCTCTCTCTCTTCTCTTTCCTCTCCCAGGCTACAGACCTTTGCCATGAATGCCATAGTTGGGGTTGTTTCTGCTTTGTTTTGTTCTTCTTAAATGGGGCTTATTTGATGTGGATTCTCTTCTTCTGTGTGCTGGTTGTTTGCAGAGTTGATTTGCTCACCTGGAGGTGGGGCAGTTGGATTGTAGGAGAGCATCTGCTCCTGCAGTGGGAGGTGAGGGCTGGATCACACTGGTGAAAGACCTTGTATCAGACCATTGAGGCAGGGGAGGCATCTTGTGCTTTGCTCTTCTCTTCTGGTTGTTGCATTTTTGGGAAGAGCTGGGATTTAACTGCTGAGCAAAACAAAGTTTCCTATCCTATGAGAAATAGGTGGTTTTGTTCTCAGAGTCCCAGCTCCTGTGACCAGAAGGACAAAGTATGACATGCTTAAGGTTTGGTAGGATGTAGTGCCAGCACTTACTTATGGGTGCAAAGGAGCAGTTGCCGCAAAAGCGCTGGCACTCAAAATGTGGTGAAGGCAGACTGCCTGCTTAAATCCACGGATGCTTGGCAGTAGCACTGTGGCAAAAAGTGTCCTGCCAAGTTACGAGCTGGCGTGCAGCCCTTCATTCAGGCTCGGACTGTAGGCAGCCAAGTGACCAGCAGCTGTGGCTGTGAATAGCAGGAGGGCATTAGTCCAAAAACAACAAGAAGAAAAGGTTCTGCAGCTACGTATAGAGGTTTTCTTGGCTCTTCCAGACATGTCTTCCCATTTCAAGGGGAACTGGAAGATAGAAAGTGCCCTAATGCAGCCACTCGTTTTGGATCCTGTCCACTGGGATCCACCAGTAACACAGTGCTGGTTGGGGGCATATTGTTGCTCAGTCTGTAGCTGCAGTAGGTAGGAGTGTGTTTGCTTGAATGTGTAGAAATAAGTTTGTAACAGGAGAGAATTCATTCTTTCTCTGCTCTCTTTGTTTCAGCACCATAACTGAAGTGACCAGTCTTCATCCTGCAAATGGCTCCTATACCAGTTTTCCTGCTAATGGCTGCATGAGGACTGTTTTTTAAGTGTGCCAGAGTGCTTGAATGAATGAGGTTTACCGTTTTTAAAGGGGTTGACAGATGTCAACAGGGGCTTCAGATTCCTGACCCTTTGTACAGCCCTTCAGATACCAGGCATGATTTTCACTCCCAATCCATATTCACAGGCTACTACGGCCTGGAGATATGTTCTGTCTAAGGCAACCTCAGCCACATCCCCCAAAACCCTCAAACAAACAAAAAGTCTGAAATTAATTATCTGGGAAATGTTACGAAGTCAAACAGTAAATTTAGAGCTGGGGTATGCATTGCATAGGTTTCACTTTAAGTGGGAACCTGTGTAAGGCTGTATGCTCAGTGTTCTAAGTGAAATTGGATGGGGGGCAGAACAAAATCCACAGAAGTCCTGCCTTCCGAAGCTCAAGGGCATCACTGTCTATGCAGCCACACTTCTTACTTGCAGGTTAAACACAGGGAAATTATTTCCTAGTCTGTCATAGAAAGCTAATGTTGTGGGGACAGGTCATGATCTATTTAAAAACATTTCTGCAGCAACCTGCAAGATCCTCACCCCAACATCTCTCCTCAGCTGTCAGGCTGGTGGGATTTCCTGGCTTTTGAAGTGGAATTTCCTGCTTGTGGTCAAGGAAAATGGCAGCAAGAACCTGGAAGAGAGTGTGAGCCATACTCCTTGCTGACCACAGAGCTTCCCTCTTGCCATTTGTCATAGAAGCTCTTAAATAGCTTTCTAGCCATGGCTCTCTGAAATAAAAGCTTGTCCAGCACTGGTACCTTTTAGGCTGTGTAACTCAGAGAGGAGTATCAGCAGCTGGTCCAGAGAACCCACCACAAGGCTGATAACTCTCATCATCTTTATCTTGTCTGTTGAGAGGCAGGATAATGTCCCTGGGAGGCGTGGGACTGCTGATCCTAGCGGTGACATGGCATTAAGGACTACTAACTGTACACAAGGGCATCTCCAAGCCCCTCTTAGTGGTTCCTGCTGCAGTTTCTCTGCTGTCAGCATCCTCGGTGGACTGGAGCTAAGCGCTTTCCTGAAACAAAACCTAAAGTGCAGATGTTGCCCAACTGCATTCAGCTGGACCAAAGCTCTGCCCATCATGACAGAGAAGCCAAAAGCAGGTCCTTTACAAAGGCAGAAGGCTGGGATGAGACTGGAAAGATCAGTCCCCTGGTGTAGCACCCTAGCTTCTAGCAGCAGACTCAGACATGAACCATTCTTACGCTACATAACTGAGGTGCAGTTCGAGTCATGTAAGACACAAGTGTCTTCAAGGAAGAATTGCAAGATGATTAATGCTCCGATGTCTGCTTAATTACAAGTGCATGTTGGTCGCCAGATGGTATCTAGGCTGAATTTAAAGTCTGAACCTTTTCCTATGAAATATGATCTGGATATCATAAATGTGAGAATGAGGGATATGTGTGTTGATAGCTCACTGGTGTGAAAAAGTGACTGAGTTTTAATGGTTTGGAAATACAAAGTCTGAGATACCATGTATTGTCCTTAGTGCATTTGATGAGACACTTCTGAGTGTTTTAAAACTAATCTAAAATCTTAATTTTTTGTGAGGAAGGTATTTAAGGAAAAATGGGAGGTGATACAGCTTTATCTGAAGTTACCCAATCAGATAAAACCTGCAAACATAACTATGCCTTTGGAGAGCCTATTTGTACTCTCAAATAGTTCTGACAAGCTACTTGCTTTTGTAATGGTTCACAGGATGGGACCCTGAGACAGTTTGTATTATTATCCTGTAACATTACTGGATTAATGTGTCTGCGTAGTTTGGGTATTGTAATCATGACTTAATCATGCTCTTTGCCAGGCAGGGTTGAAGGAGCTGGTGGGAGGCTTTTAGTGCAGCTGAGTGGGTGACCAGGGAGAGGTGTCTGGCCCAGTGGCACCTTCCAAAGCTTTCAGCAGATACCAAAAGCTTTGGCAAGACTGCTCTGTAAGCACAGAAGTTAATTCTACTTAAATGGGACAGCTCTAGGGGTAGCTCAGGTGGGAAGCAGCTTTGAGCAGGTGTGTAACAGCACCACAAAGTGTTCATTAGAGTTACTTTTGTTGAGAGTTGGTAATGAGGGTTCATGGTGGTATGGAAGGTCACCAAGGACTGACAGGTCTAGGCACAGCCTATTGCAGTGCAGCGAGAGCACTGCAGCATCATAGGGCGGGGATGTGGGCATTGCAGTGGGGAGTGCTGTGGCGGGGTGACAGTCCATGCAAAGTGTTGATCTGGCAGTGGGTTAATTTGATTAATACTGTGTATTTATGAGGTGTTTGGCTTCTGAGGTCAGGAGGGGCTCTCCCATAGCTTTTTGGGATGTTTGATGGAGCCTGATGCTTTGGTGTGTTTGGAAGTGAAGATGACGAGTTTTATTCCTTGCTGGTGTGTGGTCAGCACCATCCTTGTATGTCACATTGCAGTATATCTCACCATGGGTGCTTTCATGTGTGTCACTGGCCTATATCTGGTTGAACATACCTTCTCCAGGGTGTATTAATGCAGTGTTAGATAAGACATTATTTGTAATACTGTATTGTGTGCAAAGAGGTTACCTTGATGAGTTTATTTCTGATTATGATTTGGATTATGTCAGTAGTTCAGCTTCATCCACTCAGTACTTAACTCTCAAAACAGCTATAATCTTGTCTCTTTTTGTTTTTTCATAGTGCACTGATTTAACCTCTTGTCTGAAGAAAATAAACATTTTTTTGAAAGGTTAGAGTTATATCTTGAAGGCTGCCACAAACAAAACCTGATTTTGTACTTAAGGCATTAATTTTAGAGGATGGTGTCAATGGGGGCATAATTGAAATAATTTTAGGATTAAAATCTTTAGAAATAAAACTTTACTCAGAGGTTATTGATTTAATTACACGAGCTGCTTCCCTGCTTTGGTTGTATGTGCAAATCCTGGACAAAGGGTAGGGGTGTTTTTTTTTTACGCTTGATGTGAATTCAGACTGTTCAAGCTGCAGTGTAAATGTGTGGGATTCCTTTTGAACCAGCCCTTGACCAGAGGGCCAGTGAGGATGGCTCAAAGCTGCTGTACAGAGGTGTTAATTCATCCAGGGTTTAAACATGTGCTTTCCTGTCACAAAATAGCCTGACAATCATTTGACATCAGCCACCCCAAAGAGCAAAATAGGACAACGTCGTTGTCCATTACAGCTGGTATCAGTTCGACTTTGAATTTAAATCTGCCAGCAAAATAAAGACAGGCACCCTCCTGTTGCCTGCTGCACCTGTCGCTGTATCTATGGAGCTTGGGCTCTGCTAGTTTTTAACTTGGCACCTTCTCAGCATATTGTGTATTTACTTCTCTGAATACAGTGCAACAATTTTCTCTATGTAGCCCATAGCCTCTCTATGTAGCCCTAGGGAAATCACACATGTGAATTGCTTAAAGACGACGTTGCCTCGGTGCCTTTTTCCATAACTAACATAGTCTACCCATTCCGGTAATGGGTAGCCGATGTTAGTTAATAGTACTTGGACAGTTGGGACTTTGTTATGAACAGCCACTCAGGCTGGCTGGCTGTTATGTCAGTGTTTGTTGGGTGGTTTTTGTTAGGTTGGGGGTTTTTTTTTAAATCCACAGCTTTCTCGTATCAGAAAGTGAAAATCACAGCATTTGCTGATCTGATTTCTTATTCATTGCAATCTACTCAGCCTGCCATATGGCATTACACACATTATTAGTGAAAGAATTAAAAAGTGCAAGAGCAGAAGGACATGAAAGACATGAAAGAAGAAGAGCTGCTACACTGAAGTCTCTTCTGGACAGACTGGTCAGATGGCACAAGTGGGATGTGGATCTCCCCGTTTTCTCCTCCAGTGGGAAGCCAGAGGCTCAGCCTTTTGGAGCCAGCAAGTTTTTTCTCTTTGTCGAGACAAAAATAGCCAGAAATTGTGGAACTTCCTTCATAAAGGTGCAGGTCCCCTGTACCCATAACTTACCTTACTTTACTTACCTTGCTTAGAGTTTGGACGTCTCCAGCCACCATCAGCTTTCAGAGATCATGCACCAATTTTGTTTTCTAATATACAAGTTTGAAGGAAGCCACTACTGTCCACTGGAAATCCAGACAGCATCAGAAAGTTAATACTTGTTTCTTGTATCTCTATTCATATATTCCTGTTTCTAAAGTCTTTCTCTTTCCTGTTGCTATGGTAAAAGCCTGCCTAAAAAGGGAGAATTATAGCAGCAAGATCCACTGACCTACAAAATAACGAGAACATAGTGGCTCTGTACAGAGCTCTGCTTTTAAAGTAACCAGTAGAAAATCTGTAGTGGGAAAGGGAGAAGGCCAAAGTACAGGGACCATGTACATGGATTTGTATTTAATCAAGTCGTATGGTGCGGTCAACACACTGGAGGGAAGGGACGCCATCCAGAGGGACCTTGACAGGCTGGAGATCTGGGCCTGTGCAAACCTCACGTGCAAACGTTCAACAAAGCCAAGTGCAAGGTCCTGCACATGGGTTGAGGCAATCCTATGCACAAATACAGGCTCAGCGATGAGACATTGAGAGCGGCCCTGCAGAGGAGGATTTGGTGGATGAAAACCCCACAAAGCCAATTGCATCCTGGACTGTATCAAAAGAAGTGTTGCCAGGAAGTCGAGGGAGGTGATTCTCTCCCTCTACTCCACTTTCCTGAGACCCCCACCTGTAGTACTGTGTCCAGCTCTGGGGCCCCCAGAGCGTAAGAAAGACATGGACCTGCTGGAGTTGGTCCAGAGGAGGCCACAGAGATAATCGGAGGACTGGAGCACTTTCCTTATGAGGACAGGCTTGAGAGAGTTGGGGTTGTTCAGCCTAGAGAAGAGAACGCTCTGGGGAGACTTTATAGTGGCCTTCCAGTACTTAAATGGAGCCTACAAGAAAGCCAGAGAGAGACTTTTTACGGGGGCATGTAGGGATAAGACAAGGTGGGGAATGGCTTTAAACTGGAAGAGGGTAGATTTAGGTTAGATATAAGGAAGAAATTCTTTACTATGAATATGATGAGACACTGGAGCAGGTTACCCAGAGAAGTTGTGGATGCCCCCTCCCTGGCAGTGTTCAAGGCCAGGTTGGACGGGGCTTTGAGCAACCTGGTCTAGTGGAAGGTGTCCCTGCCTGTGGCGGGGGCATTGGAACTGGATGATCTTTAAGGTCCCTTCCAACCCAAACCACTCTGTGGCTCTAGCTTTCTATGAAAACTTCAACTTATGGGCAAAACTGCTGCTTCTGATCAGTGAATCTGTACAACTGGTTTCCTATATGCAGGAATTTTCCGTGATTGCAATATTAAAAATAATGGACAACCAATAAAAGCAGTCTTGGGTTTTTGTTTCTGTTAATAGTCTTCCAGCTCTGATGTGATTTTCTCCTCTATGTACATGAATGTCATTGATACAGTGTTGTACTGCAGTGGCTTATCCTTGCTGGAGGCATGATCCTTTTCCAACAAACTGGTTTGAAATGAAATGAAAACTAAACCATGAATTTTTTGGTTCACCTCCCAGACTGTAAAAATGGATGGTCTCATTAATGATTAACACAGCAGCTGGTAGCTCAAAAGAGATCTGGAAGAAAATACTTCAGAGTCTTCCTCCTCCAGTAAATATATTGGCTTAACAGTTTTCTGTGCTCACACTACTTGGTTTCAGTTATACACATTTGAATCCCATCAGAGTGGATCTCTGCCTTCATACCTGCTTTATGATCACTAAGGATGCATTAGTTCCTAGTTGCATCAGGTATTTTTTTGCAGTATTATTACTACTTACTCATTTGCAGTTCCCTGTGATGTTAGTAGTGGTTTTTACAATGCTTTTCTCTTTCAAACCAGTGAGGCATTTAAGATTTCCAACATCATCTTGCCCACAGCATGGTTAGGAATCAAGTAGTTCACAAAAATTTTGTATTTACCTGGACATTGCTTCTGACATGTTGTTTTGCTATTGAGAAGTCCTTGTTATAGCATTAAACTGTTTAAAAAATATAAACATATATTATGGTCACAAAATGTTTACTCCTGTGTTTACTCCACAATATTGGATTACACTGTGCCTCAGCAACTGACAAAAACTCTAATGAACCAGTCTCTCTAAAGAACCAGAGGGATGTTTTTAGACTAAGTGTTTCCAGAATGTGATCAACTGCTTAGCACTCAAGAAATAAAAGTGCTTAAAAAAAACCCTAAAACAAAACAAAAAAACCCTACCACATAGCAATTGTGCATATAACAGATAGTGGGAAGACATGTAGAAGTCTTCCCATGTTACTGTAGATTATAACCATGAGCATATAGTCTCTTCTAAATTGACGGATTTTGTTTCAAGTTAATAAATACACTACAGACTCTGGAACCTTCTGCAAATTTTCAAATAGCTATTTCTAAATATAGGTACACTTTTTTCTCTGTATTTGCTGTAAAATAGTGGTGAATGCATGTACAGTACACTAGTTTCCGCCCTGGCAGAGGTAAGACAAATACACAAGCTCATCTGTGCACAGTTATGGTGGATAATACATCCAGAGTTTATCACAAGGTTGTTTCCATGGTGTACATGATATCAAGCAGTATGGTCCACCTGACAGTGAGCAGGCTGATCCTGACCCAAAGGCTTCATGTTTATCCCGTCATTTTTTTAGGACAGCAGAAGGAGCTGCTGCTCAAATGGTTGCATACCACCTCCTGCAAGGAGATCACTCCAAGACAGGTGTGCTAATGCCAGAGGCCAGGAAGAGGATGAGAGAGGAAGGAGGAGGCAGGTCTTCTGCTCACATGAGCCCAGCAGTCCTGAGCCCCTGACTAACAGTCTCTCTTTGTGAGACTAACAGTGAGTGAGAGAATGCTGAGGCATAAGCATATGGTGGCAGAAGTGAGAGCTGCCACTGTTGCATCCCACCACAGGACCTGAAATACAGATCCAAGCTGGTGTATCTCTAAGGCTGAAGTACGCTGGAGTGTTTGTAATTTTGGTTGGTAACACTCGATTCTCATTTGCTTTCACTGACCTGAGTGGATATGTGTTTCTTTCATTAGAGATCCGAGCTCAACTCATCGAGCAGCAGAAATGCCTGGAGCAACAGACTGAAATGAGAGTGCAGCTTCTTCAGGATCTGCAGGATTTCTTCCGCAAGAAATCGGAAATAGAGATGGAGTATTCCAGAAATCTGGAAAAACTGGCAGAGAGGTTTATGGCAAAAACAAGAAGTACAAAGGATCATCAGCAGTACAAGTAAGAGAGATTTTCTTCCCCCTTGCCCCCATGTTAGCCAGTGCTGGAGGGCTATACCACTCTTTGCTTCTGTTGGGTTTGAGTACTGCTAGGTTGAGCCCAGCTTCAAAGGCACGTTTAAAATTCCCACCCCTGTTTAGCAGCGTAGCAATTCTCATTGCAGTTGAAGGTAAACACGTGCCTAAATACTGTTTTGTTGATTTGGTCCTCTGCAATTATTAATATAAGCTTCTGACAAGTAGTTTCAGTTTCTTAAAAGGTAAGTTGTACAAATCTTATCCCTAATCTACCACATGGAATTTAAACCACCCAAAATACCGCCAGTATCTAGAAGAGATGCAGAGCCCCAAAAGGGCTTCAAAGCTGTGTGCTGATTTGTTGCAGTGGAGTTGATAGGATTTGAAAGTGTCTAAATAAAGGTCAATCACCATTACAAAAAAGAGGACAAGAATTTTGGCAAAAAAGGCATTAAGAAAGAAAACTGGTTTTATTTGTTGTTGCATGTGAACTTGTGCTGCCTTTTGACCCTTCTTCTTCCTGGAAATGAAGATGATGTGAATGTTATGCCTTGCTTATAATTTAATATATCCCTTTCACGGCATAGTTATTTGTGTGCAAAACAAAAGTGGTCAGGTAGTATCTGGCAAAACATGCATACAACATGGTTTCTAAAGTATTTCAAATGCATTACTTGCTGGCATAGTCTCATCTGGTTATTTTCTTGATTTGAGTTGATTAATGAGTGCATTTGCCTGGCCCTGTTATGCTTAGGTGCATAAAACAATATTTTATGTTTGTAAAACCGAAAATAAGTGCCTTTTTTGACTGTCCAGCCAGTGCTGTGCTAGAGATACACAGATAAAGCTTTTATTTCAGTACAAAAGTATTTTCCAGATACATCTGGCAAAGAAAAGGTTAATCCAAATACAGCTTGCAGAGTTCAAAGAGCAGTAATATATATTTCTTAATATTCAGTTAAGTGATTCAGTGATTCTCTGAAATAACCAATGTGTGCATATGTCACCACTTCAGAGAGCGTCCTGGCTTTTATTCAGCTTGTAGCATAATCTTTTTGCCTTGTGCATAGAAATCTTTCCTCATTCTTAAACATGCTAAATCCAGACTGGCAGATGTGCACAAGGGTTGTGACTGGAGTCCTGCCTTTGGCTTTGTTCTGCAATTCTCTGCTTTGAGAAGAGGTTGCAGCAGAAGTCACTAACTGTGCTCTTCCCACCATTCCCCCAGAACAGTCAGGAAGGTGTGAGGTGTTGGCTTTGGGGCATGCAGAAACAGTGAGAACCAAGTAATGTCAGCAGGGACCTTCAGAGCTGCTCATTTTGGCTGACAACACCCTGAAGCTCCTTGCTGTTAGTAACACTGTTAAGATGTCCATCTCAAACAAAATGGGGAAGTTTCCTTAACTCCCTTCTGATTCATAGCAAATGATTAAGAAAAGGCTTTTGGCTGTTAATCATTCATTGTTGTTTTGATTCTGAGGGTGAAAGCTAAAGGTAGATAATTAGATGAGGAGTTAAAAGGTATATTTCTAACAGTGAGAATAGTTAATTATTAGAACAATTTACAGAGTTGAAGGAGTTTATCCCTCAATTCATCACCGCCTCTGGCTGTTTTATTTTCATGGGCTTGACCCGTTTAACTATAGGAGAATCTCTGCACAAAAAAGTGGAAAAAAAAAAGAAAAAAAAGAGCAGCAAGTTTCTAGAGCACTTAGTTGCAAAGCAAACTTGAAATTAAAATTTCTGTAAAATCATAAGGCAAATTGTATAAATAGTTTTTTGTTGTCCGTGAAACAGTTGTTGAACGACATGTATTTTTATTTTGCTTTGTGTAAAAGAAATGAGAACTCATCTGTGATTTCACTTTTTGCAATACTAAAAGCTTGGAGTGGGCCTACAATGCAAAAAGTCTATCAAGGAAATTCAGAACTGGACCACTGTGGAAAAAGTCCAGTCATGCTGTTTGATTTGTAATTGAACCATCTGGGACTGACAGTAGCAGTGTATTTATGAGTGTTGTGAGTTTATGAATGCTGATCACAGAATATGTATGCTTGTGATGTTTCCTTCTACTTTTATAGCAGTTATACAAATCCATTGCAGTGAAACATGCGATTTTGCTCATGAAGAATTTGGGTTATTCTTGCAGTTCTTGTTTATTTCTAATGTCAAAAATTAATTACTGTTACTCTTTCAGCAGTGACCTTTATTGATTTTGAATATTTACATGTATTCCATCTGTAAGCTTTGTGGCAAGATTTTTTTTATACTCTCAGGTGACTTGAAGTGTACTGAATCCTTTTTTCTATATTTTTATATCCATGCCTCATGGGATTTGTAGAATGTGTCTTGAAAGTGATCTGAAGCTTCCCTAACCCAAGTTATTCCAAGAATGAATTGACTTACTGTTCAGAAGCAGCCACACACACTTGTTACATAACAAGTTATGACTGCAAATGTCAGAGAGATGTTTGTGTTAATAATATAACTTTTTAATTTCTGTACATAATACATGTGTGTACCTCCTTCTTAGGAAAGACCAGAACCTCTTGTCGCCAGTGAATTGCTGGTACTTACTCCTGAACCAAGTGAGAAGAGAAAGCAAAGACCATGCAACATTGAGCGATATCTACCTGAACAACGTGATCATGCGGTTCATGCAGATAAGTGAAGACTCCACCAGAATGTTCAAGAAGGTAATACCTCTCCTGCAGTCCTCCAGCTGAGCTTGTAAGATGTATGAGAGAGGCAAAAGTGTCCTAATAGGTAGCATTTGAGGAGAAGATTCATAACACGTAGCCTAAAATCTGTTTTAGCACACATATAAATTCTTCATGACTGTTCTCACAGAGCAAATCCTTAGTGCTGAAGTGCCTGGGAACCTGCTGTATATGCTAGTGACCTTAAGAGCTGAATCGCAAATATCAAAAAGGAAGGGAAAAAACCTGTTCTTCTCTCAAAAGCATGCTTGTCTACCCATGCAGAAAGGAAACAGCGTTCACTTAGGACTTCCAAAATAGTAATGCTGTATTAATTAATTATTTGTAAAACCAGTATTTCATTGTAACTCTATCATGAGAGAAACAGATTCAAGCCAAAGTAAGGGTGTGCCTTGTAGTGCCTTGGCATAAAGATAGTAGCATATGCTGCAATTCTCCCAGAAGTGTTTCCTTCCCAATATTAAATATGAACATACACTTTTGATAACATAACTACTTCTATTAAATCATTTAAGCATTGTATCTGTAAATGTTTGTCCTTGTACGTGCCCATTATGTGTTTTCATAACACATACAATGTATAAATCCCTCTAGTGCTAAGCAAGCACTGTAGACAGCCTTAATTCAAGATCTACACAATGTGTTTGTAGTCACTGTTGTTATAATGTTCTGAAATAAAAATAGATTATAAATGCATACCCATCAGTCACTGTGTGATGCTGGTAGGCAAAAACAAACAAAAAAAAAAGAGTTCAAAATGAATAAAGAATTTAAAATGTATGACTGAATGATGGCAAGGGTACCAGATTAATGTTTTCAAAATAGGGAACTGATTTCACATATAGCTGACCACAATCATAGACATATAGCATTGGGATAGGGAGAAGAATCATTTAGGGAGCACACAGGTTGTACTTGGAGGATAAAAAAAGTAAAAACATGAATCAAATGTCTTGGTGTGCATTAAAACCTGTAACAGAGAGTTGAAATTTATAGTTTCTCAGTAATGGTCTGTTCATATAATATGTCTGATGCATAAAACTATAGTTCACAACCACTAAACTTACTAACATGGAAGATTATTATAGAAGCTGAAAAAATAGGAAAAGCAATTTGAGCATGCTTCAGTACTGTCTATGTGAAGATATTTCAGACTTGCTTGGACCAGTAGAAATTTTTCAGTATTCAATCTGGAGTAGCTTTTCAGTTGTTCGTGTCATATCTCAGAAATCTCTTCTTCACTGGGTATGTATTATAAGACTAACCTGTTTGCTTTCAACATAGTTCAGTCCTTTTACACTGGAAATCTTGCCTTTCCTTCCCTTATCTCCAGATGGACTGTACAAAATTATCTAGATAAAGTTTTCTATGGAGACATGTGTGTTCTTCTTTATTCACTCATAACTTACTAATGGAGATTGCTGCAGTTTATGTTTCAGAAGGAGTAAAATACATGGACATTTTCAGTGCATTAACAGGAGGCATATTGTCCCGTCTTCATGACAGACTCATCTTTTTCCTCTATGTTGTGCCCAGGAATGTGCAACATTTCAAATTTTCTCTTTCTAACATAGCTTTCTTGAAAAAGAGCAAGCAGCTGCTCTTGCTTTTTTATTCCTAACTTGGATCTTCTACAGGGGAAAGGAGAGAAAGGAAATGGAGTGAGTCCTGCTGTGCATAACCTGGAGCTCACATCAATGAAGCCCAGATCCTCAACAGCCCTATGGTACCTTTAGCAGGGTTTGCCAGCTGACACAGTGTGATAGTGTCACATCAAACAGCTGTTAGCTGAGGTGAAGCATGGGCAGAGTGAGCTCACCAAAGGCTGTGTAAAGGGATCTAAGCCAGGCTGGCAATATGAGGGGGAGGGTGGCAAGAAGACACGCGGCACCTCAGCATGGTGTAAGTGGGCATGTGGCCTCAATATGACAGTGGTTGTTCATCAGTATCGATTCTGGGTGCACAGTTTTAGGACAGTCTGTCAGGGATCAATACTTGTTGGAGAAGGTTGGTATTTCCACTGAGTCCCAGTGTGCACAGTTCTTGCTGGGGTGCTTGCTACAGAGTACTGGTGATTTATTTGCTGTTAGTTCCCAGCTGCAGAACTGATTATACCTTGAATGATGATGAATCTCCAGTTTCTCCTCTGTGAAAAGAGAAGGGAGTTATGAGGTGAACATGTTGGACAGAGAGAAAACCAAGACCTGCGCAGGAGATGAAGCTGTTAGCAAATTGTCTTGCTTTATTGATGAAGAACATAAGATGTCTCTGTCTATGTTTGGACCAAATGGGCAGCTTCAACCATAATGGTCTTTAAAGATCCCTCCCAACCCAAACCATTCTATGATTCTGTGATAATTTCTGTCAGATGTGAATGATCAGTCTAACTCGGGGTATGTCGCAAACTGTCGCAGAACTGTTTAATGGATGTCCACTAGGCAACAGAAAGAGATTAGATGCAAAATACACGTCCTGTGCTGCAGTCCCCCTTGCAGGAGGGAGGTCACAGGAGCAAAGAGAAGGTGCACTTAGAATGAGAAAAGTGACATCCAGCACTCTCCTCCATCAAAATTGTATTCTCCATAAAGAAAATGGCATGGAATTTGATGAAGATCTCTAAACATCAAATAGAATAGTTAACTATTTTTGTCACTTTCTGTAGGTTACTTTTAAAAAGATTGGATTTGGAATAAAATTCTGTTGGAGAAATGTATAATCAGTCTCAATGGGTGTCATCCCTATGAAAGTGTGTGGGATTTGTTCACTGTTCACAGATTTAAGATTAAAGTAGAGACAAACCATATCCTGCAGATACTTCTGCATTGGAGTCTCATCATTCTGTTCTGTGAAATATGTGTCCTCTCTCAAGTAATAAATGTAAATAATACGATCAGTTGTAATATGAAGATTTCAAAAATAAAGGCTAACAAGTGCATGCTTAATATCTTACTGCAGTTCACGGTCAAGTGCAGGAAATACACCCATCTAACATATCTGTACTCCATTGGCTCTCACAGCATTACTTAGACATTAAGGAGCACTTAATGTCTAAGTAATTTCCAAATACCAGTTAATCAAACTTCTCTATATTCAATAATTATATGATTTAATTATATATCTTCCAGTTTATTAACCTAATAGTGTTATGCATCACTATTATCATCTTGTTTTAGTTCTCCCTTAGTCTTGCAGCAGCAACTTCTGCATCTTCAGAGGTGCTTTAGCTCCACTTCCAAGTCTGGAAAGTAACTACACCAAGTCCATAACCAGAGATCTCCATTGTTCTGCTGTGAACCACCAATCTCCCTGTTGCAGAAGGGGAAAGGTTTCAGAGTGGATTGCCCCATTGCTCACAAGCAAGACACAGGGAGACAACAGTGAAGTCACTTCTTGGCTCTTTCTGTCCCTCTTTTATCTCCCCCTGTCTCCTCCCGAGAGGATGAGACTGCCCATTCTGCTTCTCAGTGGTAGTCCTTGCAGCTATTTTCCATCTTTTTCCATCTCCTTTTTTTCCATCTCTCTGGTGGGCATGTAGGTCCTCAAATTAAACTTTTCCATGAAGTGAGCGCAGCATTTTCTAGAGGGTTACTGTTTGTATGCTGTCCTAAGATTGGTTCCAGCTTGAATTACAGTAATGAAAAGATCAAACAACATTCGTATTTCCTGGCCATGCTTACCAATAGAGTATTGTTTTGTTTCCTCTCCTGCTGATGTCTCCTATGTGGGATGCAGCACAAAATCACAAGTCTGTAGCAACTCCTTTCTCTAGTCCTTCTGTAAAATGTGTATGCAGTACCCAGTGTTGGTCTATATGAAATGTACTGATGAGGGGTGCTGCGCCTTGGTCTTTGTACCTTGCCCTTGTCTCACTGTCTGTTCTTCCTCACTGCTCGTTCTTCCTTTTGGATGCATCTATGCATCTGTCTCAACATCTGAATTGCTTTGGTGAAATGATCCCTATTTGGTTCTACCTTAGATGTTCTGATGGGCCAGCATCTGTTTAAATGTACTAAACGCAGGACAAAGGTAGGATCTAGTTCATAGATCTTGTGGCATTTATCTGATGATATTATGTCAGGCCTCATAGTTCCAGGTAGACACTTAAGCTCTTCTTTTTAGTTGCATATAAAAGCAGTACAGATTGCTGTTCATGCCTGGCCTTCATGCTGCATATAAAATTACAAACATAAAGTAGCAGAGTTCAAACCTTGCATTCTTGCATGTTTCTTCAGGCAGATAGGGTAGATGGCCTCATGGGAACAATTAAAGAATAAAGTAATAAGGAAAAATGTCAAGCAGAAAGGAAAAGTATTATGCAGAACATTTCATGTAGTGATTCTGGTTACCCCAGCATTAATAATCAACTGTATAAACACATACCCACAAAATCCTTAAGCAGATTTGTATATTTATAATTTATAAACATGTATTTTCTTTGGACAGAAATCATAACGAGCCAAGATGAACATATCTTCCAGTGTTTACAGTAAAAGATGCTGGAGAAGCCAAGCACAATAAATATTTTAGTTCCATAATCTTGCTATTAACAAGGAATATGACTGCCTGCCAAATCTATTTGATGTTATAAAGATTGTGGCACATACAGAGATTTTTTTTCATTGTTTTCTTTAACATTTAAAGGTTTAAAAGGATAGTAAAGCTATTTGTTGCTATAGACTGGCAAATCTGGGACAAAATTTTACTATGAGTTGGTTATGTCAGTGTCACTGCAGCTCATGAAAGCTCCTTAAAAGAAGAGTTTGCACTTCACTTCCCCCAGGGACCAGCAGCAGACTCATTTAAAAGCAATAGTCACAAAATATTTTCCCTAAATGATGTAACTGAGAGTAGCACTGTGTGTGCTAAATACAGACACTAAAGAGTTCCAGGAAGAACTGAACTGACTCTTAAATTTCAGTTTAAAAAAAAAAAAAAAAAAAGAGTAAAGTTTAGGTGCTCAATTATGCTATAACTGAAATGGATGAAAAAATTGTTATAGACTTCAATGAAGGGGGATTAATGTGAAATAAAATTTTAAGTTTCTCAAAGATTAATCTATAAATATAAATCTCTATAACATCAGTAGGGCCACTGATGTGTTGAATGCTGAGCCCATACGGAAAGGGTAGTTTAGGTACACTTACTTGTCTGTTGCATGGGTGTGAAAAATCCACTACTGTCTCTTAATGCTTTGAACCAGATTAGTAGCATATATAATATTTTTAGCAAGAGTTTGCATGTGCTCTAACTTTTTTATTATGTTCTTTGTTCTTTTGGTTAATAGATGCTGATACATTTCTCTAGGACACAGGGAATAAAGAAGCACCTTAGTGATTGTCAGGTTTTAATGGCCTTATTAGAGATATCAACTCAGCTCCAGGAAAATGTGTGATGCGTCTTACATTCTGTTGTTTGGCTACCCTGAGGATAGGCTTCTAGAGGAGCACACCATTCAAATGTGCTGAACTACTGCAGGGAATAGGTAGCCTAAAAGAGAAATAGGAGAGCCATTAACCACTGAAAATAAATGCACTTCTTATCTGGTGCTCTTAACGTGCTATAGTACACACTAAAAGCTGTATTGTTTGACACGAGTCAGTATTTCTTGTTCTTAAATGATAATGTAAAATGTGTTGGTTCTTGAAAATAAATCCCTTTTATACTGCTAAGGTTAACCAAATTTCCTGATTTTTATTGGACAATTGCTACAAAATCTTTCATAAGAAAGAGGCAGCAACTGACATGTTATCCATCACTACAGGCACCCTCTGCAGGTTGGAGTCCCCAGATGACCTGGTGGAAGGATGACTCATCTGTGATCATGTGGCATTGCCAGGCTGTCTCTATCTAATTTTTACTCTTTTTACTGATCACCTCCCTCCCTCTCTTTTTGCTTCCCATTTTAAAGCCTAGTGTCCTTTCCTATAACCATCTCCATCTTTTCTCTGCTGTGATTATCTTCCATTTACTTTAAAATTTACCATTGATCAGTGTGTTGTTGCCTGGGGAAGATCATATATGCATGGTGGTGAGTTAATCTGGAGGGCTGGACTACTTGTGCTTCAGTGCTGGACAAAGCTCTACAGGAGGAAAAAGAAAGGGGTCCTTGTAAATAGTGATCATTCCCCAAATCCTCAACTCATCTGGTGTCTATTCACATTAAGGTTTAACTGAAGAGCAGAAAAGGAGGGTGTGTCTTTCAATAAGCTGTTGTGTGCTTTACTTATAATAAAATCTGCAAATGATAAAGAGAAAATTGATTTGGGGTTTTCTGTCTCACCTCAAACAAATTTTTGCACTGCTAGCTGAAGGCATGCTGCCTTAGAATTGGTATTGCTGTGTTTAGAGCTTGGTTTGCCACCAGTTTTGAGATGGTAGTGATCAACAGTTGAAACATATAAATTGCTTGAAGCTGGAGTTCATCTACAGTTTTTTCCCACAAGTGTACGCTTTCGTCTTCCTGTCAATGTCAACCATCTTATTTGTATGTTTTGTCCTTCTTTCTGCTAAAGTAATTTAAAAACAGACCGCTCATATTCAGCACTATAGAAGCAGCTATCCAAGATAAAACAGGTGGCCTCCACTTCTTGGAGCTATGAGATGTGCAAGCTGTGTCAGTGCTGTGCTGCTGACTTTTAAAGGCAGGGTGCCAATGTAAAGCAATGAAAAGCAATTCAGAATTTTTGCTAAAGCTTTTACTGTGTTTCCCTACAGCAGCTTGCAAATCTGCAATCCTTTTCCAATTCCTTACAAGCACTCTGTGCACTGTTATGCATATCAATCTTTTTCCTTAATATTAGGTGAAAATAATCTGTTATTTGCAAAGAAATGGAACAAGTAAGCCTTATGTTCTAGATAGTTCAGTAGTAGAGCATACCTCATGAAAAACACCAGACTTTGAAAAGTATAAGCAATTAGGAAAGTTTCATAGTAGTTCTGTTTGACTCGGCTTCAGAGCATCTGTCTCACTGTGCCTTAGCTACTACAGCTAATGCTCTTGGGAATACAAGAATTTCACTTAAGTGTTTTTTAATTTGTATTTCTAGCTTCTTGTCAGTTAAAAATCATCTTGCATATAAGGGAGTGATTACTGTTAAGTGATACAGCAGGTTCCTTACCTAGAGTAAGAAGTATGACAGTAGGAATAGGAGAAAAAATTCAAAATTTTCTGTTCCAGATACTGTATGTGTCTGTTTCATCCTTCTGGAAGACGCAGTGGGTGGGATGTGTGGTGTGGTTCCCACTCATACGTGGGCATTGCACTAGAAATTCTCATTCAGAAACCATTACTCCTGCAGGTGTTTTAGTGATAGCCAAGTGTGTGTCAGCGGCTTTGGAGATGAGTTGTCCCTGAGGATTTTCCTTTGGCTTCTGTACAAATACAAAGTACTTCTCATAGCTAAGACCATTATCTATCATGAAGTTGGAGTTTGTAGAAGCTGGGCTAATTATCAGTTTATTCACAGGAAAAAAAAGGCTGACATTTTCAGCATGAATGTTACAGTGTTAAGTACTGCAGAAGAAATGTAGTCAGGCAGTTTGCCAAGTCCCGTAGCTCTATTCTATAGCTGTTTTCCAAAGTCTGTGGTACAAATGCCTTCAACTCTTGCACAGTTGCCACAATTTTCATCTGATTGAACTGCTGTGGACAACTAACAAAGGAATATATTTGAATGAGACTCCAATTAAATACTCTTATTTTGACATACTTGCTTTCGTTAATAACTACTGCTAAGCATTTCTCTTTTTTTCTGGGTCAGAATGAAAGTAAAGACACAGTCCAGAAAAGCTAAACAAAGCTGTTTCAGCAGCCCACTCTGTGGAATATTATGCAGTTGGGTATCTGTTTCAAAGAGGAGCCATAATTATTTCTTTCACAAATATTTAGATAGTTGCATGTGCTGAGAAACAAAGACTATTCTAGATGTAAAAATTGGGCAGGATGTCCCTCTAGAATATCACATTCCACGTGGTTTAGTTTTTGTATATATCATTGCAGTCATAAAACAGTGCACAGTTTGTTCCATTGAAAAGGCTTATAACATTAATCCTGAACTTCACCCTTTCTGTTGGCACCAAATTTCCTGATGCTTCATGGGAGAATTTCTCAAATTACTTCTAGGTTTCCTTTTAGAAGTCTTCTGTCCAGATGTTATCTGTCTACCTCTGCATCCCTGAATCATTATTTTTAGTGCAGTGTAATTCTGTTGGAACAGTGTCTTTATGAGCAATGCTGTGTTCACTGTCTAGGATGAACAATGAGTAGAAATATCAAGAAGCAAATGTATGCTGCAGTTTCTACATGCCTTTTTCTAATGATTTCTTTTTAATTACAGAGCAAAGAGATTGCGTTTCAGCTTCATGAAGACTTAATGAAAGTACTTAATGAGCTTTACACAGTAAGTACTTACTTAGCTTATCTTATACAAATTCCGTATCAAACTACTTCTATAAGCTTTAAGTGTTCTTTTATCTGGCAAGTTACCCCCCAGTGGAGATGCTTACTTTTGTCTTTTTACACAAGTCTAAACTATCTCTTTTGGAAAGACTCTACTCACTTGTTTGCAATACATATGCTTTCAGGATTACTCCTTACTTTCAACCAGTTTTCCCCCTAGACTATGCTAAGCCAGTATGTTATAAGTTTTGTTGATTATTAATGAAGCATTTCTACTTAGAGCTTACAAGAGCAACGCTTCTTCATTTTCTGTCTTGTTTTTGTCCATGCTGCTGTCTGCTTGATTTGACTCATGGACTATACTCAGTAAAAATCAGTAAATGTTACTTATGTGACCTCCCCTCTCCCTGGCTGGGATAAGTAAATAATAAGAAGAAAAACAGAGGATTATGTAGGCTTTCTATACCATTCAGAGAGGTCAAGAAATAAACACTCTAAGCATTCTGGCAAGCTGTTGCTAACCCACTAGAAAATCTGAGAGAATGTGAGTCTGAACTTTTTTTCCTCTTTGAAACTCATCTACACAACTTGTTACTAGAGGATGATGTCTTGTTTACCTAAAAAACATTCCCCAAAATGTTTGGGGGGGGAATATGTGCTGACAAAGAAGAAAACAAGAATTACTTTTGGTTTTAAACATAGCTTTACAATGAAGAGGAACTGGTGACATCCACCTCTTACAAAAGTCTGTTGATTTCTTATGGTTGAGGAAGTTGGACATCTGAATTCTCCCTTCTGTCTGGAAGAACTGAAACATCTGTGCTCCAGTACCCTGCATAACAGTCTTTAGAGGGCTCCCTTCCCTAGCCCCAAGATTTGGGACACCAGGGAAGAAAACCCACAATATCTATATCAAGAAACAGTTTGTGGTTTTAAGGAAGTTTAGGAAGATATCAGAGACCAGTTTTGAGAGATTAGTCAATATTACTTCTGTGCATCTTATCTGGTTTTCTTTTGACCTAGGTAAAATTGTGCACCCATCAGTGGATGGGTTGAAGAACATTTAAATTCAAGAACTTAGGTGACAAAAAGAAGATCCAAAGAAATTTAGACCCGTCTCACTGTCCTGGGTTCTTTTGGATTGTATCTATGGACACAGATTCCTAAAACCTACCTAACGCTTTTATATTTTGTATTGAGGGCTTTTCTTCAGGATTTTTTTTTCTGAAATCACTACTAATTTTGTAGGTTGCAATACCACAAAACCTTGTTGGCTCAGGCCTGTAGTCAGTGAAGTATGCTGGGATCAGCTTCTGCAAAGTAGTGATAGCTGCAGACATTTCACACAGCTACAGGGGGTCAGTGACTATAGAAGCTATTGCACAAATGAGCCTTCAGTGGTGAGTAAGACCTGAAGATACAGTCTTGTTTCAGTTAAACAGTTGCATAAGCCCAGTGCCTAGTGAGGCATGGGATTAGTGCCAGTGCTCCCAAGGTAGGAAAACAGTGAAGCATGTGCTGAAATATTTTGCTTAATCACCAGTGAAAATCTGCAGGACTGGATTTTGGTATTTTCACTCTTTTTCTTTGCTCTAGTGCTATGGCTTCCCACTGATGGCTACAGATTTGTTCAGATATTAAGTTACATGGGCTTGGGCTTCCAGTGAATGCTAATTCCTTTCTCTGAATTTAAGGGGTTTGTAAAATAGATAGTTTTTTGAAGTTAGTAGAATACAGAGCATGTGCAGAATTTGAATTAGATTACCGCTGCAGAATAGTTTCTTGTGATGGAATTTACTTCACCTATTTTTCAGGCATCTTCAGTGTAAGTACAAATAGCTCGCCATCTAGATTCCAGTTATATTCACTAGAAAACTAATATGGGGAGATCAGACCCCTTTGTCTGATCAGATGCAATCATTAACTCCATTGAACAGCTTTTCATTGATTGCAAAGGAATTGGTCAGCTGTAGATGCCCATGTTTAGCCAGATACAACCCATTCTTAGTAAAGTGACAATATGGTGAAGAATAACATCAGTTCCATTGACTGCATCTTTAGAATGATCATCAGCATATCTCTGTAATGTATGTGCTTGAGTACATGTAGTGGTTTGAACTCAGCCAGTAGCCAATCACCTCGCAGCCAGTCGCTTCCTCCCCTCCCCGCCCCGCCCCATCCCTGGTGAAACAGGGGAGGGACAAAAGAAGAAAATTCATAGGTTGAATCAAAAAAATGTAGTTAATAGTAATAAAACAACAGTAACAATAAGAAGTCCAAAGGGCTAATGTACAATACAGTTGCTCACCACTCGGCAACCAGTACACAGCCCACTCCCAGCAGCAATCCCAACCACACCACAGATCCTGCCATGCCAGCCGGAAAATGGAAATGAGAAAGCATGTATCTCCTTTATATACTGAGCATGATGTCACATGATATGGAATACTCCAGTAATCAATCTGGACAGAGGGAGCTGTTCTCCCTCTCAGCCCAAGGAAAGTTAACACTATCCTGGCCAAAACCAGGACAGTCTCCACCCATTTTTCCATACCGTTTATATTATGCTCAGGTTCCAAATATATTCTAAGGAATCCCCATCCCTTTTCCCGGGTCTCACAGATATAATTCAGTCTATGGGCCATCCTTCCAGAATGTCTTCCAAGTTCATTTAGTCCATAACTTTGGGTTCCTTCTGTCCTTTCTGTTCCTTCTGAGAGTCTTTAAGGCTGGAGGAATGAGGTGGAGTTGGCTCAGTTGATGGAGCAGGAGGCTTTGGATGTGGCAGGAGGATGTTGCGGGGCACCAACTGCACTAACAGGGTTATGTGACAGTCCAGTTCATTGGCTGTTTTCACCTAAAATCAACTCCTCTTGAGGCACACGTTGGACTTCTCCATCCTTCTGCATTACCCACCAAGTGCACCCAGATCCTTGGGCAAAAGTAATCCCATGCATGGGTTTACCTTTACCCAGTGCAGGAATAACCCAGATTATCTTCCCCAGCATATTTTTAATGTGCACGATGGGGGCTTTATCCCCATCTACATTATGTAGGAGGTTTAATTGAGCAAGGCCAGTTTGCTTGACAGATCCTCTGGTATTGACCAACCAGGTGGCTTTTGCTAAATGCACGTCCCAGTGTTTGAAAGATCCACGACCCATTGCTCTCAGTGTAGTTTTTTAGGAACCCATTGTATCACTCAATTTTCCCAGAGGCTGGTGCATGGTAGGGAATGTGATATATCCACTCAATACCATGTTCTTTGGCCCAAGCATCTATGAGGTTGTTTCAGAAATGTGTCCCATTATGTGTCTCCATTCTTTCTGGCATGCCATGCCACCACAAAACTTTCTTCTCAAGGCCTAAACCGGTGTTCCAGGCAGTGGCATGGGGCACAGCATAAGTTTCCAACCATCCAGTGGCTGCTTCCACCATTGTAAGCACATAGTGTTTGCCTTGCCAAGTTTGTGGAAGCTGATACAATCAATCTGCCAGGCCTCCCCATATTTATATTTTAACCATCGTCCTCCATACCAAATAGGCTTTAACCATTTGACTTGCTCTGTTGTAGCACACATCTCACATTCATGGATTACCCGTGCAATAGCATCCATGGTTAAGTCCACCCCTCGGTCACGAGCCCATCTGTATGTTGCATCTCTTCCCTGATGGCCTGAGGAGTCATGGGCCCAGCGAGCCAGATATTGTTCACCCTTTTTGCATGTCTTACAACTCGCTCAGGGATAAAGATTTGGTGACTATCACTGCTTCTGCCTCCTCCTCCTGTTATTGTGATGGGTCTGGTTCATCATCACCCTGTATGCCACGAGGGGATTTTCTTGTGTATTTCTGCTTATGTATGGGAGCAAATGACACCATCATGGATTGGTTCTCTGGTTCAGCTGCAGTGCCTGTCCTTGCAGTTGTAGTGGCTGTAGTTTCTGTTGTGGACTTTGGAGTGGCTGCAATGTCTGTTGTTTTGTAACCAGATCCAGAGACCTTCTTTTTGAGGGTGCTGAACAGTGTTTAATAGCACTTGGTGAGCATGGGCTGGGCCCCAGCATGTTGCAGTGAGCTGTGCCTCTCTGCAGTTACCCAGGTGACAACATAGTTTTTCCAAATATTTTACTAGTTTTTCAGGATTCTGTACCTGTTCAGGAGTGAAGTTCCAATACACTGGAGGTGCCCACTGTTCTAGGTAATTGCCCATGCTACTCCACACCTCCAGCCACTCATAATTCTCCAACCTTGAGATAGATCTCAAGGTGATACGCTTCAATAGTTTCTTAACTCTGAAGAAAACCTGAACCACATGCAGAACACACTGGTTCCTAGCAGTATGACAACCATGTTAATGTCAACATTCCAAGGATATTTGAAATTTCTGTAATTCTCAAACACAACTGTAAATAACCCCTGGACCAACAACTGCATCATGTCATAGATCAGCATTACATAGTACAGCAAAAACAAAATTTTTGAGTTATGGTGGTGGGGACTATGTACAGCAAATAATGGTGATAAAATCTTAAGGAGCCAAGCAACAGACATGACCTGATCTGTCGATCTGTTATTATCTCAAACCTCAAGCCCCACGTTGAGCACCAAAATAGACTGTTCTGGTTTGAACTCAGCCAGTAGCCAATCACCACGCAGCCAGTTTCTTACCCTCACTCCTACCCTCAGCCTTCCACCAGTGAAATAGGGGAAGGACAAAAGAAGAAAATCTGTAGGTTGAATCAAAAAAAATTAGTAATAGTAACAAAACTACAGTAAGAATAGGAAATCCAAATGGGTAATATACACTGCAGTTGCTCACCACCCGGCAGCCTGTACACAGCCCATCTCCAGCAATGATCCTGACCACACCAAAGATCCCACCACACTGGGACTGGAAAACAGAAGTGAGAGAGCATGTTCTTCCTTTATATACTGAGCATGACATCACCTGATATGGAATTCTCCAATGACTGATCTAGGCTCAGGCCTCTAGCTGTGCTCCCTCTCAGCCCAAAGAAAGTTATCTCTATTCTGACTGAAACCAGGACAATACATAAAGGTAGAAAGATATCTAGACACATGGAAACCTCACACATAGCTTTTAATTCTGTGTGACATTTACTGTTTACAGAGTAAAATCACAGTGGCCTTACCAAAACAAATACCTACAATTTTAAAGTCTGGGAGGTATGTTTCTCAGTCACTTACAAGAAGGAGAAGCCATCTTCCTCTTTGCCCCATGATTTATGGAAAGAAGACAAAAATTCATTTTTACTATTGTGAGATATATCTTTGTGTCCAAAAGAAAGCAAATTATTTTCAAATCAGTGAATAATATACTAATATTGAAGTCTCTCCCTATTACTTAGTTCTGGGTTTTTTTTAAGAAATAGTTAAAATGAGAAGCCTTATTGGAGTTTAAATAAATACCTCTAAAGCCTTTGAGTGAAAGGAAAGTACTGGGGCTTTTAATGAACCGAGGGTGTGTGTGAAGAAGGGAATAATCCGTTTACTTATCATCATTCTTTATCTTATAAGAAAGGTTTGTAAATTAAGGTCACCCTCCAGAAATAAAAAACAAACAGTTGTGTGTAAAAGTGTATTAAAGAGAATGAGAGAAGATAATTAAAACCATTAAAAGCTGAAATAGTAAGAAGTGTTTGTGCTGAGACACAGGTGTATACAATGAAAAGAAATTATAATTTAATTATACTCCTTGATACTCCTTAGATGAGGAATGGGTTCCTTAGGCAGAAGTATTCAGGCACACACAGTAGTTCTGCTGCTCCACACTAACTCTTTCAAGCCAACATGTTGTTTGCTCTGCTGACAAGGTTTAAGATATTACTTGCCAGGATTTCTCTAATGCTATGTGGTCAGGGGCTGGATTAAATGTTTTATTCAAACCTAAATGATGAGAGGCTGTACCCACCCATCTCCAGCACGCCAGACAGACCTGAGGCTTCATAACACCTGCTTTCAGACTTCTCAAACACCAGGTATCTCAAACATAGTTTATCTAGAACGATGAAGAATAAATCGGATGTTTAAAGGAATTGCTACCGATTTGGTCCAAATATTTTTAATGGCTGAGTTCTAACACAGCCTACTAAGTATCAGAATAACAACTGACTTTTCTTCAGGTGACAACACTGTATCAGGCATCCTAGTCTTCTCTGTCATCAAGGTGCCAGAAAAAAAGGTGACTTTGGGACCCAGCTCTGGAAATCTAGTCTTGCACTTCTGCCTCAGAAAATCCTTTTTAACCTGTTCATAGGGCCAGATCTAAAACCCGATGTAGTTAGGGAGTTGTGTCCATTGGGTTTGACGTTTTTTATATCAAACAAATCAATAAGCAGTGCCATAGATTTTGCAAAGAATAAACTGTTCTAAGAGAAAAAAATAAAGAGATCACTGAGGAATTGAAGAAACACACCACCTTCCACTAAGAGTGCATTATGAAGATTTTCAAATTAAAAAACTTCCTGCTCAAAGATATTTATTAACTTGTGGAAGTTTGAACCTCTGCCTTTTTTTGAGAGAGAGAGAGAGACTAGCAAACATTTTGACTGATTTTTAAAAGCTCAGAACTGCAATGAAATGTCCAAAAAAAAAGTCACTTTGGAGTATTAAATGCCTACTGTTCTTTAAAAATTCACACCAATAAGAGACCTTTCTCCTTGCTTTCACTTTATGGAATTAATTTTTTTTCCTTTTTTTCATTACTAGGAATTAACATGGAAATACGAGATTTGTACCATAGGTCTTCATTTACTCCCTGGGAGTAGCTTACCTTGAGTTGACTTTGGGTTGTATAATCCTCATTAAAATTACACATCATGTACAGAATTGTTGAAAAAATAAGAAGAGAAGCAGGTGAACTGAGGCTTCAGAAGATGTTCTAAGAACCTGTGAGCAAAGTAGGCTTACTTTGCTGGAATAATCAGGAGTTTGTAAAGGCAACTTTACTTTTTCAGTTTCCATCTTTTTCACATAGAGAAGGTTTTCTTAAATGTTACATTACATAATCATATGTTTTCTACATGTTACTCAAATGACTAGTGAAAATGCATTTTTAAACTATATTTTCATTTTTCAGTATTTTATGCACTGGTTCTTAAATTATGACTCAAAACATCATACTAAAAAGAACTGAATAGCTAAGCTTCAGTCCGTATCTTTGCAAGTTCAGTAAATTATGAGTGGCGAGTACTTTTAATTATGTATGGCTTCTCCCTGGCTGTGCCAGCCAGTCAGTGTCTTCAGGTCTGCAGCATCCCAGCTGCTGCATTCCTCTCTTACTCCTCTCCCAAATACACTTTCAGGCAATGTAGACTGGTAATTGGTCCCATGTTTTACCTAAGTATATAAACTGTCGAAACTAGAACAAGGCCTACCTTTTGAGTGAGTGGGGATGGGGAGAGAGGAGCCCATTTGGTTATGTGGGGGTCGCAAAACAGAGATTTCTGACAATTACAGGGTAAAAAAGTTGGTCAAACTGAAAACTGCAGGAGATTTGGGTTGGTGTTTTTTGTGAACTAAGAGATTTAGAAACCTTCTTACATGTTGCTTAAAAGAGGGAACGGATTATTGATTTTACAATAGATCATCTTTCCAACAGAGAGAGCTCCCCAGTCAAACTCTTTCTTCCATTTTACTGGAAAGCTAAAATATCTTGTATTATCAGATCAAATACTGGAATATGACAGTTAATGTCTGAATGATTGGGAATGGTAGGAAACAGAAGGTAGGCAGTCTTTTCTTGCAATGGAGGGAGGTCTCCACTGGATTTATGTAAGGGTGAGGGCATATTCATAAATGACCTCTAAAAGAGTCAGAGAGGGATCAGTTTGGTGACAAGTTTGCTAAAAATACAGAGCTGTTCTGGTAATAAGGATGGGGGAAAATGGTGTAGAAAACCAATGCACATCATAAAAATACATCTTCATGTCTCCCACTAGGTGTTTCAAATTACTCCAACTGACATCACACTTTTCACAAGCAATGCAAATGGAAGGCTTTCAGAAAAATAAAAAAGTAGGGACAGTCCAAAGCAAACAATTTCATATTAAATAAGACAGAACTGCTGTGCTGCTTGCATTTTCCATTGCTTTATCTCACTCTTTAAAAATCTTGGCTGTTTAATTTCTCAGGGTAGTTGCTGCCAAATTTTCTTTTTTCTTTGCTGAAATAAAACAGAATCTGAATTCTCTATAGAAAACTTAAATCCGATTTACTGTAGCACACCAGAGATCTGAGAAGGTGAAATCAGTAATTCTGTATTGGTAGTAATATATCAGTGACAATTCCTGGAACCACAGAGGTTGGTTTGGAAGTGAACAGGGTGCTGAAAACACCTAATACTGAGCCTATTTAGCTGCTAGAAGCCATTGATGTGGTAAAGTTGGCATAAGATTTTACTTATTTTTTGGGGAAAGTAGTACCTAACCTGATTTAATGAATCTCTTGCAACTGCACCTTCTGATAAGAACTCATGACTTAGCAGACAATTATGAAACAGTTCAGACACAGTAATTGCAACAGGGATGAACTGCTGTTCTGTTAAATGCCAATTTCCTGAGAAACACTATGAAAAAGCTCTTAATTACTCAGTTTTATTATAAAAATTAAGCACATGGTAACACATGGTAATTTCAATATATTTTAACTTCGTAGCATTCAGTCTTAATACGTTGGACTAAGAAGCTTTCTAGAAAAGTATGCTTGTAGAAAAAGAAAGCCAGCATCTTACTATGAGAACATTCTTCTCTTGTAGCCTACAGAAATACAGCACTAATTAACATCTTGTTGATGGATTTTCCCAGATAACAATTGTGGGTTTAAATAAAATAATTATCTAAGGGTTTACTCTGATGTGCTCTTCCCCATGATAAGTGCTATCTTCTGCCCGAAGCCTACTTGCTGAGCTCTTATGAGTGATGCTGAAAATTTGGCACACAAAACGAGACATTTATATCACTAAGTGAACAGTCTGTCACCTACAAGTGGGAGAGCACACAGTTTGGGTAGCACAGGCTTTTTCATCTGCTTGTAGTCTGACTTAGTTATCTGACAGAAATCTATATTTATACATCACTGGATCTGCAGAATAAACCTGCTAAATTAATAGGAGATAAACCTACCATTTCATTTTAGAAAGGGACTAGTATGCATTTAACAATGCTTTTTTCACTACAGTGGAGAAGTGCAGCATGTCATGATGACAGTTCAGCATCTGCAAAATTACGACCTTGCTCTCCCTTTTCAGTGCATATGTGATGACTGATCAATAAGCACTTTGGGGACTAATTAAAGTCAGTTCAGTGATGGATACTCTCACAGGACAGTCGATTGTTCAACAGTTTGGTGGACATTTGAGAAGCAGTATTGCTTATTTCATCAGATGATTTGTCATTTGAATTACAGATCTATGGATCTGTTACATATTCACAGATCAGAGATCTGTGGGTCTCAACTCTTCACACAGTACTCTTCATACAGTAAATCTTCATACAGTTAATCTACAAGAATTAGGCAAGCCTGTTTCTGTCTTCTACAGTATCTAAAAGTCTTAAAAACTCCATGGAGAAAAGATGGTATAATGTTAAGGGCAAGAGTCATATATGCAATTTAGCATGCAAATTCTAAGCTAATTTGTTGAGGAAGTGGGCACTGAAATACATGGAAGCCAGATCCCTAATCTCAAATCCCTTGTTCACATTTATTTCCATACATGTCTATATAATGCTTTTTCAGGTTAAGTTTAGCTGCTGCAATATTGGCTCTTAAAAAACATTGACGAATCATGAAAAAAGGCTGGAGCTGTCAGCTTTCCCCCCCAGAGGCTTGAAAAATAATGATGTCACTAGTGCATGAGATAAGCAGTGCTGTCAACATAACAAACTGGACAGGAGACAAATGCATAGGCTGATCACTGCTCTGTACATAGTTTGTATTGATTTCTAAACCAGCATGGCTTGGGTAGGACTGTCCAGCCCTGAGTATACTGCCAAGGGGAGGGCTGCTGCTTCAGTTTTAGTTACCTTAGGAATCATTTGTACTAAGAACTTAGTGCAGTTTGTTGCAAGAACATGGATTTCAAGTAGACTTCTTGGTTCTCTATAGAGACTGTGAGCTCCATGTCATCCTCACACAACACTTGACATGCAGTTGGTGTACAGTGAGACACTGGAATTGGCAGCATGTGCTGTAAGCAGTCAATGAGAGGAAGAAATACTCTTCAGCAATGTGAGGTTAGCAGAGTCAGCATGGAGGCATCTGAGCTTCTTGGTGAAAGCTGGTAGTGATACACTTGTAGTCCTTCACTCAGCAGGGAGGAAGACTGAAATGTCACAGCCGCTGCAGAAGGACATTTATGCCTAATCCACTGGGCTACATGGCACACAGAAAAAATGCTTCAAAAACCTCAGTGCTTACTGCTTTTGTCAAGCAGAACAAATCACCTTCACCACTTAAGTCAGATGCTTTGAGATGTGCTGTTAGGAAGCTCTGAGATATTACTATGCCCTCTTTGCACGCAGAAAAACTGAACACCAAAGTAAATAACTTTCGTAAGTGGTAAGACACATGAATTCGACTTGTCCCACCAACTGAAAAGCCTCTGGAGCTGACACAGCACAAAAGATTAAAAAAGCAAATGCCTGTAGGATTCTGTAAAGAAGCACTAAAAAAAAATGACTAAAAAGGCCAAAAGAGAAGGGCACAACCTTACTTTTAATGTTGTTTTCCCATAATTTTTAATAGAGCCATATCACTTTCTGTGCTTCTCAGGTTGCAGCAGTGGCAATAACACTGAACACTGCTCCAGGCAGTTTGGTTTTTTTTAACAGAGCTGTAAACACATGTTTTTTAAAAAAAAAATAACAAGGCCACTCTTTTTGATGTGTGTCTCCAACTGATTTACCTTGCTACAGGAAGTTAGTGAAAAGTTGCCTGTTTCATTTTTAATATCAATCCTATTTCAGTTGTATCAACAGCATGGCATCAGTATTAAATAGTGGCATACATACTTATGGTGTATAAGATTATGCATAATGTGATTATGCAGAATTGCAGTTCTCTGAAAGCTTCATTCTTTCATTTCAGCCATCACCTGACAGGGCATGCAGTTCATTAGTATCGATCCACACAAAGCCATGCTGCAGCAAATTTGCACTCTCCAGCTTTAATGTCCCCAGTGTTGCCACTCTATGGATGCTCCTTAGGCTGGCCTAACTACTCAGTTACAAAAAGTACTCTTCTCTCTAGGAAATATTTCATGACAGCCCCCCAGACTATTTTGTCTCCTCTCTGGGTCACACGCACACAACCCATCCGATTCCTCCTTGGCTGTGTCCTTTGGAGGAGGTGAATGCCTTGCATGGCCTCAGCCCAAAGATAACATCTACCAGGGAAAGCAGTCTGGCACCCTATGAAGAAGAGAGGAGGCCTTCATGCTTCGTTCCTTGCTTGAAACTTAAGACAATAAACAAAAGGAAGGGGGGAAAAAAAAAGGCTGAGAAAGGTGGAAAGTGCCTTTCTGTGCTGGAGGTGGGCAGAGACAGCCCTCCCCAGCAGAGGCAGGTGGTTTTTGGTTGCTTGCTGCCCACTATGCAATATTCAAGCTGAGGCTTTTCTTGCTTGAAGAAGAAAGGGAGGAATGGGCTGAATCAGTCTTTCTCCCTCTTTGTGCTCTGTGCAAGCATGTATTTGCAGGCTGGCAGCCCAAGCTCTCTTGACTGCAGAGCCAGTGTGTGTGGAGGGGGAAGATAAAGGTATTAACTGGGGGACTATGGGGAAAGCATCTTCACAACTCATTTATCAGGCGGCTCCTTCTCCAGCTCTCATCTGGTGCTAGGTTGCACCCAGTCTGCTCGCTGCACAGTTGGTAGCTACTTCTTCCCAGGCTGTGGACAGATGTCCAGCTGTCTGGAGATGTGCTCCCAGACAGAACCTTCCTGTTGCCTCTTTCTTCCTCTTTCCTCAGTGGTGAATGGGTCCTTCTGCTTTCAAACATTCAATGTCAACAGCCAAGCTTTAAGTCAGCGCTGAAGGAGTCAGATAGATATGGCACTGACATAAATTTAGTTTTATTGCTCATTAGTTTGTGTTTTAATTAAAGGACAGGAATCCTGCAGTTTAAGAAGAAAGAGTTTGCTTTTTCCTGTCAGAGCAAAGAAAAAAATCTCCCCCCAAAAATTTCTACAAAACTTTTGAGAAATATTTTATAGCTTACTGCCCCATTGCCTATTACGACATTTCAGTGATGCAAGGCCCTTCTGAGGAGAAATGAGACAGGATGAGGGATGGTCTCACATGCTTACATTATGACTAGTTCTCCATCACCTTTCTCTTTATTCATAGTGCTTGGTAAAGCACTATGAACATTTAGAATTTTAGATACATAAACATAAAATTAAAATGCAAACAGAAATCCTCAGTCTCTGTCGGCAAAGAAATTTATCCAAGCTCCATGTTTATAAGAGAATGTTTTACTCAAAGACCCTGTGATTTTTCTGTAGGTACCTTTGTATTTTCATTTTGTCCTAACTCTCCTTTGACTCTGTTTTCTGCAGGTCATGAAAACATACCACATGTATCATGCAGAGAGCATCAGTGCAGAAAGCAAACTGAAGGAGGCAGAGAAGCAAGAAGAAAAACAGATTGGGAGGTCAGGAGACCCTGTTTTTCATATTCGACTAGAAGAAAGGCACCAGAGACGGAGCTCTGTGAAAAAGATTGAAAAAATGAAGGAAAAAGTAAATAGTCCTTTTATTTAGCTTCATTTGAAGTAAATTCAGTGCATTTCTGACATTCTTTGGCATTATTTTAGACAGAAAAGTCCAGCTGGGAAAGAAAATTAAACAAGATACACATATAAACTAGTAGTGGGTTATAGATAACTTGACTTAATTGCAGTTCAGAGAATGGAATACTTTATTCCCAGTATAATTCTTACTATGTGGTTTAATTCTTACTATATGGTTTGTCCCGTTTGAAACAAAACACTAAGTTATCACCTTGCATTACATTTGTTATATGCATAACAAGCTGGCAGCTAAGATTCATTCTTGTTAGTAGGAATGTATGCTTGAACTGTTACCATTTTTGCTACATACCAAAAATGAAGTAATTCATTATACATTAAATACAAATATACTATCTTTTTCCTAGCGTCAAGCAAAATATTCTGAAAACAAACTGAAATCTATTAAGGCCCGTAATGAATACCTGCTCACCCTCGAAGCAACCAATGCTTCTGTTTTCAAGTATTATATTCATGACCTTTCGGATTTAATCGATGTAAGTATTGGCACATTTGGTTTTTTGTTTATTCTGTTCATTCAAAGGAATACATTAGTAATATGAGTTGCCTAGAGTATGCTTATCATTTATAATATTGTATGGTATAATCAGCAGATTTTTCCATTCAGCTTTATATTTCACAAAATAAAGTACCAATAAGATGCTGAACCCATTCTTTTAAAGTTAGAACATTATGTTTTCTCCCCATGTGGCAAGAGAAAATATGACAGGAATAACACAAAAAAGGCAGACATTTCAATTTTGTGCTATAAAAGGATTTCTGGGGTACAAATGTTTTTTACAAGATAAGCTTCTTAAGTGAGCATCTAATAATGGTATTTTAACTCTAAAGAAGACATTTCCTCCATGTTTCAAAATCATTTAGTTTCATTCATTTAGTCATTGAATCAAATATACACTGCTTTTTATTCTTACTTCATGTAGTTTGCAGAACAGACAAAATCAATCCTGTACTCTGTACTGTCAACAGAATTGTTACTGATTTTCATTAGTTATTCCTGTGAGAACATCCTAGGAGAATGAGCTTGCACACTGATGTTGACTTGTACTAGGATTTGGTCTCCATAACCTGTATTATTGACATTTTTAGATGATATGGAGGGAGGATCCCACACTCTTGTCATGTCCCACTCTCTTCATAAGCTGACCACATATTTGATAAAGAAAATTTGCAAACTCAAATTCAGGAATATTCATTCACTAGCAATGTAGCTTTAAATAAGTCAGTGAGTACATCTCTGTGGCCCATATGAAATGCTTTTTGCTGCAACAATAACATTTGTTATTTACAGTAGTAAATACCATTCACATACAGTCATTTCTGGTGGGATGTTCATCACAAAGATAAGCCAGCTAAGCTTTGGTTTGTAATATAGTATAACTTAATGCAGCATTTGACAAATATTTCTCATTTCTACTGTCTGGAGAAGCAAAGCTTGATAGAAAAATGCCTTGAGATGAATGGTCTAAAATATCTGCATGTATGTGTTTTATTGTATGTTTTTAAAAGTTTATTTTCTTTGACATTTCTGTTTTTCTGTAATTTATAAAATATTGCCTGATTTTGTTATAACTTTTTCCTTTTCCGGATCAACTTTCTTCTCTCACTGTTGCATGTCTTCTCTTTTCTGGTTTCTTCTGGTTTATTCTGGTATATATTGTCCCTGTCTAATCTACACCCATGCACCTTCATGTCCTGCTCCACCCACCTGACCTCCCAAGGCAATGAAAACATTTATCAGGATCCCAATAAGTAAGTTGATCAGGGTGGAAAACTAAGAATAAGCAGCATATCTGCTAGGGTACCACCCAAGTGAGAAGTTGTCCCTACCTAATGGATGATTTTCCTGATACTACTTAAAGTATGATGGATTTTAGCTTCTAGTTAGGTCATGTCTGATGTGAACTTTATGAGTTCTTCCTGGCTGCTGGAAGGAAGGAAAGGTCCCTTTCCCTCTGTTCCTAGCACCCCCACCCTTCGGAGGTTGGGAAGATGCTGATTTTGTTTCTCCAGCCTTCTCTTTCTGAGCTCACATTTCCCAGTGAATGTCTCCAGTGTGTGTTTTTACTTGGTCAAAACTTTCTCAAGTTGGAAAATGCACCTGATTCTTACCCATTTCATTGATGTCCACAGAGGTTGCCATAGCAGTGACAGCTGAGGGGTGGAACCACAGGCCTAGAGCTTCACAAAGAATTCAAGGGGAGGAGAAGTGAAGCTCTCTGTGCATACATATACAATGACAACACTCTTTGGAGTTAGTGTATGTAAATATATTTACACGACCATGAAGGCTAGAGATTTCTAACTGCTAGTTTTTAACAGAAGTATCCATTCTACAGTATTTAGTAATGCAGGAAAATGATAACCTACTTTCTGTGGTACTTTTCCAAGCTGTGGACCAATGTAGACAATAGCATTCTTTTAACAAAATGTCTGTAGAAATTACTCTTCCCTAAGGAATTTAAATGGAAAGTCTAGCTGCCCTTTGCATCACTGTTTTGTAGAGTAGGCTGTAAACATGTGCAACCAGAATTTGTTTCAGATACAATTTAATCCAGTTCTGAGTTTGTTTAAATGAAGTGTCTTTCAGACATTTGTATTTAATAAGAATATGCTGTGAAAGCATTGGTATCTAGACAAGAGTATTTGCTACTTGACAAAGGAAATGCTTTTTGTAAATGCAAGAGTCTTGGCACGATTTGGGGGTTATATCATTGGAATGTGAAACATGCTTCCCACTGGCCGTATGTTGCAACAGTCCAGACTATCTCATTCTGTAAATCTATTAATGTCATGGTACAATTCAGAGTTTTCAGAGCAGTGGTGGCAATTTCATTCTTTGCCCTGTCTATATTGTCCCCATCTGCCTGCATGACTTTCTGTGGTTCCCTGAACTCTCTCTTTACCTGTACAGAAGGGGATTACCTCTCCTCTGTGTCTGAATTCCAGTTAACATGGAAGGGGTTTAGGTGTCCCAGAGCTGTTGGTGTTGCCCATAAATGAAACTGAAAGTTTTCCTACATTACTGAAAAGTGTATCTGATTAAAAGTGGGATAAATATATGAAGGAATGCAGTGAGCTGTTCAATAAATTTTTAATAACAAGGTTGGGGAGGGTTGTGGGACTTATTTTTTTTTACCAAAAAAAAAAAAATTTTTTTTTTTAAAAAAAAAAGGTTCCTTTTTTTGTTTGGATTCCAATGCATTTTCCATTTATGAGGGTCATATGGAAAATCCTAAATTGCAGTTCCTCAGCTGAACTTGGTCTGAACTATTCAACACCTTCATTTCATTAACAAAGATCAGGGCTTCTGACTTAAAATGATGATGTGCTGTTCATCTTAAGCTCTTGAGATAAAAGCAAGATAAAAATATTGCTGCAGTCTTAGCTGGATATTTTAATGCGTTTAGTGAGCTGAGGGTTCGGACCAACATTTTCAAAGAAGTAGGGTGATAAACAGGATTTGATCTGCATAGTGTATTTCTGTCCTTTGTGTATTGTACTAGAGGAATTTGAATTTTCTGTTGAATAATTCTTGTCTGCTGACTATATAGTAGGATCTAGTTCAAGTGGAGGACAGGATTAGCTTTTTTCTTTATTTGTATCATGTAAAAAGTTGTAACGATTACTTTTTAGCTAAATTAAATAAGATTTACCTAGTATGCAGAAACTTTTTTTTTAAGATTGTGGGTTTCAGAGGAGCAACAGCATACACATCCCTGCTAATCTGACTGTTAGTACCAACATCTGTCCATATGGCTACTACTACTCATACACTTGAAGATTTCCGTATAATTGAGTTTATTAGATTTATCTGGATTTTCGAGGAAGGTAGGGACCTTTTTTCAGACATCATGCAGTCATATGGTCTGAAGATAAATGCTAGGAAATAGTGATCAGAACAATTTGACTGTAGTTCTGCTGCTGGAATAAATAAAATATTCATGTGTTGGTCTTTCTTAGAGTAGTGTTTCCGAATCTCTAATTGCAGTCTGCATGCTTTGGATGGTTAAGAAGTTAGGGAACATTTAGCTATTATGAATGTAATATATTCTGTAAAGGTTCTTAATCATTCATAGAACCAAGTTTAAAACTAGGGTAGAGTGTGTGCAGCTCACAAGCTTTGTTACATAAGTTCTCATAAATATGATATGTACAGCCAGATCCCTTTGATTTGAATATTGATGTCTGTGTTGCAGGATGGTTAGAAAGTGACTTATTCAGAGGTTAAGCCTTTTGTAATGAATTCCTCTTCCACTGGCATTAGAATTTTTTATTATTATTCCTGAAATGAAATGAAGAGCAGCTTGCTTCTTTGGTTGAAGCTCTGTGCTAAGCACTGCAGTTTGTTTTGTTCAAGCCTAAATATACTCTGGGGTACAATAAAGACAGTAAATGCTCTTGAGACTCCTTCAGATTTAATTCCAAATAAGAATGAAATGCAAATTACAAAATTAATTTTTCACACATATCCCAAATGCATCACTCATCTCCCTCCACTTTGCCCAGCCAAGTCTTTATGAATCCAGAAATGCAATAAAACTCATAGTCTATTACTTCATTCTCTCATTTCTCATCTTCGTGTCTTACTATATGAACTGACATCTCATCTCTCCAGCCCATAGATTGATATCATCCAGGCTGTAGCCTTGGTGTGCTGATAGTGAACCTCAAAGATTCATATATATTTTGACTAACAGTGTAGTTGCTTGCTTGAACTTTACACATCTTTCTACAACTCTACAGATTTTTCCTGAAAACCGTGTGTACATGCATGTGTATGAGTGTGCATGTGAGTACATATGTACTTTTTTGCAACACCAAGAAAGGTTGGTGATTTTTATTCCAAGCCTTGTCAAACAGGATTTGGTGGGGCAGCAGTTTAGTGACAGTACCTTAAAGTTTTAGTCTTAGTAATGAACAAATACCAGAAGTGCCATCTCCATTATATACAACTCTCTGAACCATCACTAGTACTAGCAGATTAAAAAGGTACTCTTCTTTCCAAGTAGCCATGAGTTGATATTGTAACAGAGCCATTCCCCAGTTAAAATTATCTTTGTCTCCAAATTTTGGAGAAAGTGAACTAGAGTCTGGCAGAAGTAAGAGTTGTGATGTCTAATAAGTGTTTATTTTGCTTTTTAAAAAATAACTTTACTTATACAAATTCTGTTTTTACTTAAATCATTGAAGCAAAATTCCAAATTCAGGCATTTTAAATTCCATTCAAAGAGCCATTGGCGATAAGACATTAGTTCAGGTTCTGGATTTAGTTCCTGTTTGCTCTGCTGGCATTGGCATTGCAAGTAAATGCCTTAGTCTGGCAGGATATTCTGCTTCACTTGAAGAATCCTTCTTGGCTGGAAAGCCATACTTGTTACCCTCTTAAGCTTCCATCACCTCCAAAAGATGACCACGGCAATAGTTTCTAAGTAGATTAAGGGTTAAACAATAAAGTCCTTAGTACTGTCACAGCATAAAGGATGTTCCAACTTGCAAAAAAGCTGCTTCAGAAACCACCACAACTCTAATTGAAAATCAATAAGCTTTCTATTAATACTCAGATTAATCCTCTAGAGCTGAAATTCAAGCTCTAGATGCCTGTAGTTTTATAACACATGTATAGCTGGCCATGCTAAACCTGGCATTGCCCTCTATTTCTCATTTCCTCTCTGTTTAATCTTCCATGAGGTCTCTCTGAAACTAATGCACATAAATAAAACAGCTGTCCCGATCCACTTTCTTATCAGCACTTTCAGTCTGTCTTTTTCATCCAAGACAGTGAATTAAATATGAGATCTGATTTGACACAGAACAAGAGAAAAACACCAAGAGACTTTTCCTTTTAGAAACAGTATTTTTTAGTCTTTGAAATATGGATGTGCTTTAGTATAAAAGTTGAGTGGCTGTTTTAGTAAGTATAACACAATTTTCCATTCTATAAATGCAAAAGAGAGAGGTTAACCTAGGTGTGTTTGATTGAACATGACATCTTTTTTCCTTTTTCCTTAAATGGTTCAGCAACTGGTTTTTGGAGAGTCACTGTCCCATCTGCAGTAAGTACCTGGTGTACTCACTAGGACTGAAAGCTTAGTCTTTTTTGTTGTGAATAAAACAGCCTCTGTTGTTAGATTTCAGAGAGCAGTTGGATCACTAAGTGCAAACACTTGTTACAAACAAACATCGTTACTAAAACAAAGCGTTAGGACTTTCTCTTCTACACACAGGTTTAGGTATGGTGAACATTGAAAACACTTTCCCATGCAGTGTGTGCATCTGTCTGTCTCTCTCCCTCTCTTTTTCTCTCCTTTTTCAAAAGCGTAATAGGAAAGGGAAGGGAGCATGATCCTGTGAGTTCTAAGGGTTTGTAACAGCTATGAGGGAGGTACGCATATAAACATAGTTTACAGTAAACCTTCAAATTGCTTCTTCACCCAACTGCATTGCTTACTTGCAAGTCCTGCAGGGAAGGATGATTTTAAACTTCGGGTGGGCACCCAGGACGGGTGGTGGAGGCCTGAGGGATGCCCTAAAGCAGTGTGCTCCCTGACTGCCCTAGCCAGGCATCAGTGTCTGACTGGGACCAATCTCTCCTGTTTGGGTAAAGAACGCTGCTTTGTATGCAACTGTTAGCAGACTGATGTGCCACTATTGGAGTGACAGAGAGGTTTGTGATACATCTGCCATTACCTGGAAGCTCACTGAGCAGAAGCTGAGGATATTGTATATTGTGTAATGTGGGGAAAAAAATAAGGAAATGATCACTTGATATGTTACTGCTATAACATTTTAAAAATATATTCAGCTGTTCCTCTAAAATATTAACCAGTCATGAATAATACAAACTGAGGATGTTTAAAATTCAAGAACAAATGCAACTTTATGTTCTACCAATTAGGTTTCAATTACATTCCAGTGTTATTCTCACCCCTAGAAAAAAAAGACATGAATTACGACTTTCTGCATTTAGTAACATGATGTACATTGCTGGCTCTGTCTAAGCATGGGAAATAAGGTGTTTACAGTAAATACGTTTTCACTATCAGGGGAAGGGTTGTTAAACCATTCTTGTTGCATCAAAAAGTGTCTTAGATGCATCACCAATGCTAGAGGCAGTTGTGGGGTTTTTTTGTTTGGGCACAGACATGGTGAGCAGGAATTTCTTCATTTGCATTTTGGTGCTGGTATTGACTTAGAGGGGAGACTTATGTCAGGGTGGGTTTAAATAGATGATCCGAGGCTTACATATGACAGTAATACTAAAAAGCCCATTTGTGTGTGGAGTTCCAGCCTTTTTCTGTGTAAATATAGTGACTGCATATCTGTATCTGATAAACAAATGCAAAGATACTGCCATACACATACACTTGATCTCTTTTCTAAGATCGTCCTTTAATCTCTGCAACAGAATGAGGATACTAAATGCATCTTGTCTTGACTCCAGTATTGTATTTTAATTTAGAAGATAATTTGTTAAATACTTGAAAGACGGAAGAGTTTCAGGACAGATAATTTGTGGGTTCTGATTTTGGCTGGTGTTCCGCCTTTTTAATTTGTTTTCTTTTCCTTTTATTGTGTTTTTAGTGTTGTGACCTTGGATACCATGCTAGTCTGAACAGAGCCCTAAGAACGTATCTTTCTGCAGAGTATAACCTTGAAACTTCCAGGCATGAGGGCTTAGACATCATTGAAAATGCAGTTGACAGTTTGGAGCCACGAAGTGACAAGCAGAGATTCATGGAGATGTACCCCACCGCTTTTTGTCCACCAATGAAATTTGAGTTCCAGTCTCATATGGGTGATGAGGTCAGTATACTGACCAGTATCCCCACAGTGGATGTTTCTGTTCCTATATACCAAGACAAAGAATTTATTCCCTTTTACAAAGAGATTGGTAAAAACTGTTAATTGTTACCCAAAAGCAAGTGGATCAGCAATAACATTTTGCAAAACTGGCAGCACTGTTCTGAGTTTCTTCAGAGTTCTCAAGAAAAAAAATGTTGTGTGTTATTATACTCTTTATTACCCACAATGACACTGTTGTGAATTTGCTGGCCAGCCTGTGCTCAGCCCAGCACAGGTATAAGAACTGGCTTTATATCTTCACTACTTGCCTCACCCATGACAGACCTTGTGGGTGCTATTTGAGAGCAGCTGTAGAGCTGCTCCAAATTATGCATGCTGAAATGCAGCCTTTTCCCCTTCTTCCTCCCCATTTTATCATCTGGAGATTTCAAGCATACAGGGTACCCCAGCTGTGCCCTGTTCTGATAGACCAAAGGGAGGTAGCAAAGCAAAATGCAGAATCACCTGTGTACATATTTTATCTGAAGGTAACTCCAGGGTTGCATTTCTGTGTGATAGAGAAGCAACGCAAAGCAGCCAATACAGCAAGGCTGTGCTCTGTAGTCATAAGAGGCGGTACAGGGTTCCACACCTTGTAACACATAAATACTTTAAATTTAGATGGACTAATTTTATTGTCTGCTTTTTATTAAGTTTTAATAGCTTTGGCAGGAGTTCACCTAGTTTTAAGGAGAGCAACCAAAGACTGTTAACTGTTTTCTTTAATTCCTTGCATCTTACAGCTCTTTCTGATTCTTTGTTAGGTTTGTCAGGTCACTGCCCAGCAACCTGTGCAAGCAGAGCTTATGCTTAGGTATCAGCAACTACAGTCACGATTGGCCACACTCAAAATTGAAAATGAGGAGGTAAGATCTATGTCCACAAAGGCTAATTTCTCTGCCAGTCAGAGAGGGAGGGACCTGGGGGGTGTGATCGACAGCCGACTGAACAGGAGCCACCAGTGTGCCCAGGGGGCCAAGAAGGCCAATGGCATCCTGGCTTGTGTCAGCAATAGCGTGGCCAGCAGGGACAGGGAAGGGATCTTACCCCTGTCCTCGGCACTGGTGAGGCCGCCCCTCGATTCCTGTGTTCAGTTTTGGGCCCCTCACTACAAAAAGGCCATTGAATGACTCGAGCGTGTCCAGAGAAGGGCAACGGAGCTGGTGCAGGGTCTGGAGCACAGGTCGTAATGGGAGCGGCTGAGGGAACTGGGGGTGTTTAGTCTGGAGAAGAGGAGGCTGAGGGGAGACCTCATCGCCCTCTACAGCTACCTGAAAGGAAGGAGGTTGCAGAGATCTGGGGATGAGCCTCTTTAACCAAGTAATAAGTGATAGGACAAGAGGTAATGGCTTCAAGTTGCACAGGGAAGGTTTAGACTAGATATTAGGAAGCATTTCTTTACAGAACTTGTTGTTGGGCGTTGGAATGGGCTGCCCAGGGAAGTGGTGGAGTCCCCATCCCTGGAGGTGTTTAAGAGTCAGGTCGATTTAGCGCTGAGCGATATGGTGTAGTTGGGAACTGTCAGTGTTAGGTTAACAGTTGGACTAGATGATCTTCAAGGTCCTTTCCAACCTAGATGATTCTGTGATTCTGTTTATTGTGCAACCACCCTCTCTCCAGTCCCTAAATTCCTACCTCTGTAGTAGAAAGGATTTTAGATGGTCTTTCATGGTAGCTGAGTCAAAATCTCTTACGCTCTCAGCTACAGCTATTTATAAACACAAGTACTGAATGCCTGCAATGGGAATAGTTCACCTGGTAAAATAAAATGTGTTTTTTTGTAAAATACAGAAAAGCTATGCTGTTCTTTTTCCCCTACTCTGGCATCAGAGAGAGGCCTCCCAGTGGGTATAAATTGCACTTTTATATCATTTAAGGCAGTGTTAAAGGCCCTCAGTTTAAAAGAGAATCTGTTCCTAATTTAAAACATAGGGATAATTTAATTTCTTGGTGTACTTTACTGATAAGTTTTCAGGGTTCCATCTTTTCTCTTCTATATTATGTGCCTGAATGCCTAGAACAAACTGTTAATGTCGAAGAAACATGTACAGTAGTCTTTAAAAAAACCCGCTTGAATTTAGAAAGTATCTCAAGATAACAAAGACAAAAAAGGAAGAAGAAAGATTATTTCTTTCAGTAAAGAGAAGCACAAGGGCATAGGGGGAGACATCATGTTGTCAGGCACGGAAGAGATATTTGCCTACACTGGAGATGAGTGTAGAATGTGCATGATTTGGTTAAGCGGACTCTACTAGAGACTTCTGAAGCAGAACTGGGAGGTAAATCACATCTTTGTGAATCTTGCCTGTTACTTTACTGCATTGTGGAAACACTGCCTCCCCTGTTCCACAGCCTCCATGCCCTGGTTTTCACTATAAGCAATGGTGCTCCGTCGCTCATAGGAAGTACTGTGGGGCTGGTGTAAATCATTATTTCTCCAGCCCCCTCCTTCATCTGTGTATTCTACTTCTGCAGTCTAAACATCACTGTGCTCCTTACCATAGCACTCTGAAGAATAGTGTAACAGATTTTTATCTTGGAAGACTATGTTGTTCTGGCAGCCAGATCCTTGGGTGTACATATTCAATCTTATCACGTTGACCACACTTATGAGAGTTGACCCTTCAGAGCAGCGTATCATCTGTATTGCATTTCAGATTAGGGACCATAATCAAATCATGTCACGTTTCTATTCTAATTTCAGAAAACAAATGCTTGAGGGTGCTATACAGCAACAAATGAGTACGTCCATGTTTGTGGATTGGACCATGGTAAAGCAGAGAACTAGATAGGAAACCCAATCATGTCATTTTTCTGTTACATAGTTATCTGATACAGTAACCTAAACACACCAGTTTGTTTGGGGGAGTGTGACAGAGAATTATTTTGAGTAAAGAGCTTCCCCTCTAAACTGTTCTGATATATATATTTATCTTTCATTTGGCAAATTGTGCTTTTTAAACACCAGGTTAAGAAAACAACCGAGGCTACCCTGCAGACAATACAAGATATGGTCACCATTGAAGACTATGATGTGTCAGAGTGTTTCCAGCACAGTCGCTCAACGGAGTCTGTGAAGTCAACAGTCTCTGAGACATACCTGAGCAAGCCTAGCATTGCAAAAAGAAGAGCTAACCAGCAGGAAACAGAGCAATTCTATTTCATGGTATGTTGCTTGCTTCCTCATTCATGTGATACAGACCAAACACCTGAAGTAAAAATTACGCAGAAGTTCCTGGAGTTTATGTGCTATACATAGTAATAGATTGATCTGCATCTCTACAGAAATTCAGAGAATATCTGGAAGGTAGTAACCTCATCACAAAACTTCAAGCAAAACATGACTTACTGCAGAGGACACTCGGAGAAGGTAAATATCACACAATAAACTGAAAAGTGATTTTCAGACTATACAATGAACCCACTAAAATGCCAAAAGATATGCAGGAAAAAATTACAAAACTTAAAGCTTAGCTGTCCGGTAAGCATAGATTTGATTTTTACCACTCATAGTTTTGGTGCAGTGGCAAGAGTATGCACTATAAATTGATTTTATTTCTTCAACGGATATTTATTTCCCCTGTGCAGACATTTAGACAAGTGACTATATTTGGAAATGGAACTGTTGAATGAAAAATCTCATGTCTGAAAGGAGAGCTGACACAGTCAGTGGAGAGTGATTTAAGAGCTGTTTTGAATGTACTGTTTCTACTTCCTAATGATTTCTGTTGACTTGAGGTTTTTCTAAGAGTTGAGAGAAAGTGATATTTTTTAATCATACAAAATTATCCAAGATTCATCTCTTACAATGGACTCACTAGTGCAATATTTCTGATACATGGACATGAATGTCCTTCTTGCAGCCTAAAAACTCAGTGGAGCATTCATGAAAGGTAAAAGGTGAAATCCTGACCCCACTGATGTCAGTAGCAAGATTCTTATAGACTTAGTTTAATGTTGAGTTTCTACAAAGTATTTGCATATTGTGAACTGGAATGAGTGAGAACTTAATGAATAGCTCTATACCTGCTGATTGTCATTATTGCATATAAAATTATTGCATTACAAATTATGATATCGGAAAATTATCTGTTGTCCTGAACAGTCCACAGTTTTTAAAAATGCATCTTAAAATATAAACCAAGACAGCAGGTGTCCGTGATCAAATGAAGTAAAGCTGAATTAGGGCAGTAGTGAATCAGGCACTATGCACAGCTCCAGCCCACCTCTTACCAGCTCTCCCAACAGGCACTTCTTCATGCATCAATGGGAAAAAGAAAATCACACTGCAAGCCTTGATGACTAGCCACATGGAGTGTTACAGACTTGAGAGGAAGTGAATTGCACTGCAAAGAGTACAAATCCTCTCCTGAAGATTAAAGACTATGATTCAGAGTTCAGACTCAAGAAAGGAAACTTGTTCTCAGAAGAGTGTCTCTAAAGGATGTGTCAATTTATTTTCTTTTTACTGCCAAATATCGGTTCCTAATCAGATCTCTTCTTGGTTTTAATATGATTGCCCAAATCCACAAATCCAGTTGTGGAGATGCCTTAAGAGCTGTTAACAGTTCAGTGTCTATGACCCAAACAAAGCCCCTGTCCAGGGAGTGACTGAGATTGCAGTAGGAAATAAACAGCGTTTTCTTGCAAGGCTGGACTGTAGAAGATGGTAGCTGGTTTTAGACAACTAACTACATTATGTTCTTTCTCATGGAAGTTTTCATTTAATACGATTTTTTCTAGAATGCTTGCATTGAACAGTTTATTCACACAGAACAATGTGCACCTGATGTTAGTCAAAAAAAGAGGAAAATCTTCCTCCAAAAGTTCACAGAAAATGTATTTGAAAAAAAGAAAGTGAATGTTTGTTATTTGGAAGCCCAGTAAAATGCATGATCGTCCACTGAAGGGAGAACTATAAAAGGCAACAGAATCTTTTACTAATGCATGTTGGAAAGAAACAAGGAAAGAACTGTATGAAAGGAAATCCAAACTCAGCAGTGTGACCTAAGTGATAAATTGCTATCAGGCTCTGGGCCTTTCTGCCATGCTCAGACATGCTTGGACCATTTTGTCTGAGGAGTTCCCTTCGACCCACCAGCTGTAATCCCCAAATAGTTAATCTGTGTGGCCCACAGTGTTTTTGCATATAGTTTTTGCATCATCATAGCGTAGTACATACAAATAGTACCCCAAATGTATACATCCCATTCAAAGCTGATACTTGGGAGAAAAAGGCATCATTCTTGCAGGTTAAAAAGTTCCCAAGTACCCCCTTCTGTTGAGGCATGTGCTTCATTACAGTGCACATGCCTGGGCAGGAGGACCTGGATTCTGTGCTTTTCTTGGATGGAGATTGTTGAAAGGGTAGAATTACAACGGAATCAAGAACATTTGTGCTGTAGTTAGTATAGAAAAGATTTTGTAGGAAGTGAACTTCTCCCCTGATCCACTCAAGCTGCCTTTTCTGGCAGCATCAATTTCAGCAACACAGAAGACAAATAATACAGGGTGCTGTGTTAAGTAATGCGGAGGAGAATGGGGGAAGAGGGAGAGGTTTGTCTCAACTGCAAGTTTTCCCTTGGCACCATCTCTTGCTTTTATTCAAACCTGTACAGTGTAAGGATGTAGGCTGAATAAATCCAGATTCCAGTCTGGTGTCCACAACACTGACAGCGTTTGACTTCTGTCCCGGTTCATCACCTGCCTACTACAGTCTGTTGCTGTTTATGGACACAGCAGATACATATCCATGATCTGCACAAGGGAGATAGATGATGTGCTCTGTGCTGAGTCTGCATCTACAAATTTGGAAGAATAAATGAGAAATACTCAAATGACATTGTTACTAAACATAGGAAGCACACTGACATGCATATTAATTCTGACCCAAGGCTCATCTATTGAATGAACAACGCAAGAAAGAGAATAAGCGGTTGTAAAAAATATTGCCCCTGTGTCCCAGGTAGTTTTTTCCCTAATCTGTTAAATATCTGAGATGTGTTTAAAATTGCCCAGACTCAGGATTTATAACATCTTTTGTTTTAATAGGATTTATTATTGGGATTCTTGGTCTCAATGAACTTGGTTACATGTGTAGGGAGAAGTCCCTGGCTTACCCTTTTTCTGTCACAGGTTATTTTACATACTCTTCTTTCATCCCTCTTTTTCAGTTCTCTAAAATAGATGCCAACAATCTTTACATGCCTTATTAATGCCAGAGATTTTTCCCAGAGCTTGTTCTTTGTACCACCTTTTGAGGATCCCCACTCTTCTGGTATTGCAAAGTATATTTTCAGATTAGGGTTTTCAGTACTGTGCAGTGTTTCAGGTGCACCTGGTCATTGACACATAATATTAGGTTTTGCATATCACTGGTTTTCTTTTGGTGTCACTTTTAATTTGAGGGGTGTACTTATACCTAGCCTAAGTGATGCTCAGTGATTTTCAGAGTCAGTATAATTATCTGTAGTTTAGTTACCTGCATAGGTATTTAATTCTTTCTTCCCTAATATCTTACTTGAACCTGTTAATACTGGATTTCATTTGTGTCCTGTTCCTCTGCTGAAGGGTTTCACAGTTTTGTTAGGACTTGATACAAAAGTATTTCAGTCATCTGCACAATATTCTGCCTCCTTAGGTACTGTGATCTCCCCAAGACATTCATAAATGCATTATGTATTACATAAATGGTCCTAATGGGGAGGCTTGAGTAGATGACCGTTACACTTTTGTCATGATGAAAAAAGACCATTTAATTCCACTCAGTTTCCCTTTTCTTCACTAGTTTTTGATCAATGAGAATATTTTGCCACTCAATCCATGGCTGCTTTGTTGCTTTAGTCATCTCTTGTGAAGAAACTTATCAGGGGCCTTTGAATGTTTAAGTAAATTAATTCAACTGATTCTCCTTTATCCAGTATTTTATTGACATATACAAAGAATTCTAATAAATTAATAGGGTACAATCTCCCTTTTGGAAAACTGAGCTGGTTGGAATTTATCATACCATGACCTTCATACTCTTTCATTATTTTGCTTTGCATTATCATGAGTTGACATGGTGCACATACCTGACTTACTGGTCTGTTCTTCTGCAGAGGTTACCCAGAAACCTTTCTGCAAATTCTCCGCATTTCGCTGTGGTCTTTCCCAGTGGTAGCATTGTATTTTTTTCTTGCAATACACAGACAAAAGAGAGGAAGGATTCTTTCAATAGCAAGACATTGGTGTCTAGAACTGTATATTGTCAGCACTGAAGAGGGTTTAGGCACAAGGGGAGATATAATCTAATCTTCGTGCAGCTCTATTTCCATATTGATTTAGCCACTAAAACACATGAGCACAAACAAGATACATTGTTTGGAGTTTTACTTCAAATTATTTACAGTATCTAGTGATTCTTTAATCTACAGACAGGCTTCTTAAAAAATTGTTCCATAACGTGAGTTGTGTTTGTGTTTTAAATGTAACCGTGGAGATGGTAGATAACTGCACTGCCCTGTTTGTTGTATAATTGTATATCTTTTGCTGGTAACATGAAAGTAAAGGTTAAAAGTGATTTGCCAAGTGTAATTTAGATACAAAAAAAATTACCTAAAACCTGTAAGTGATTGTTTCCTGTTTATTAAACTTTTCTAGGTCACAGGGCTGAATACATGACAACAAGGTAAGATATTTTGATTTTATTTGATTTAGACTTACAAATGTAATAAAATGTTAGAAATTACAAATTTTATAACAAGTTTTCAAGGTTATATGACATTGTTACATAAATTGTGTACAGGCCCTGTGTGTTTTAACATTTAGCGTTTCTGTTTCTGCATGCTGATGGGTAAAGGACCAGGCTGTTCATCTTCCTCATTCTTGAGAGCTGCTTAGGTCAGTGTCAAGGATAGGACAAGCTGGAAGACCCTTAAAAATATCTGTGAATCACATATCAGATTTGGAAGTAGCAGGGGGCTTTTTGGTGCTAGAAAATAATTCTTTTTCAGTTGCTAAAGATACTTTGCCTCTCATGGTTTGTAATTCACTTGGTCAGAATATACAGTTCAGAAGAACCTGATACAGAGATGAATTTAGAAGACAGGCTGCATCTTTGATCACCTAGCTCTGGACAGGAATATCTGTCTCCCCCAGCATCCATGTGTTTGATACTTAAATGGGTCTGTATGTTCACTGAAGAGAAGGGATGCAGTTAGGTCTCCCCTCTTTGTGGAGTACATACCTTTTCAGTTGTGTAATGCCACACCTGCAATGATGCCTCCAGACATAAACACAAAGGAGCTCTGCAGCCCCCAGGGTATCCAACTGTGGGAGGCAATGGCAACTGTTCGTATTTGCAGCTGCCACTTGTGTGTATCGCCGCTATGGGTGCCACCCTTCCCATCCTGGTGACGGCAGGAACATCCAGCCCAGCTTTCCTGGTCTCACTCTTCCCTTCCCTTTCCATGCCATACATACTTGCTCAATGTCTTCTCTTTCTCCATTTTACTTCCTGGACCACCACTCAAAAAAAAAAAAAAAAAAAAAAAAGTCTTCCCTCCCAGATCAGCAATTTGGATCTGCCTTTGCCTTTGCTGGATCACTTGGTTTTGTATCATTTCTTTTGCCTGGCACCCATATTCCTGGGAACATCTCTGCAGACTTCAAACCAACCTTTCACTGACCACTCCGTGGTCCATTTTAACTCTGTAAATGGATTTATTCACCTTCTTTCCTTATACAACCCCAGTTGAAAAGCAGTAATAAATCAGAGCATTCTTCCTGGTTGCTGACATTAATTCTGAGGTCTGGGCCTTTAACTCTGCCCCCCAGTGCTACCAGAAATGCATGGAGGTCAGCAAGATTATGTCTAATGAGAAAAACATTCTTTCTTGACTCCAAAGCAGGTGACTCATCAGGCTCACATCATCCTCAATTCCCTCCTGTGTAAGCAGCTGAAAGAATATGATGGATTTAGGCAATGATTGTACCTTAGTAAAGTGGGGGAGCAGACTGAAGCCATCTTACCTATTTTCTTACAGCTGGTCACTTAAATTCAGAGAGTGGGGCTTGACTGTCCATTCCTCAGCACCAGTTCCCCTGTTCCAGCTGAGACCTGCCTATTGCCCCAGGGTTCAGTTAAGTTTCCAGGCTGTAAGAAATGCAAACAAAAATGTTCTTCAAGGTCAAAATTAAATGTAGAAGCAAAGAAGATATCTTTAAAGATGAGTTTAAAATAGCAGGTAGTACCCAGACAGACCGAAGTCCCACCACTTAGTGTTCTATGCATTGTTGTTTCTCACTGTTTCCAAAACATTAGATTTTTTGCTAATTCCTGAAAAACCTATAGAAACATTAGAGTGCTGGTGTGGGGGAACTAGGAAAGCTGTTGGCATGTAGCATGCCCTGACATTCACGGAATATATTGTGACCTAGAGAACAATATTTATTTCCTGAAATCTCTTTTGGTTGTAGTCATCATGTGTAACACACTAGCTAAACATTGTGCAGACCAAAGTTCTCTGTGTTCTTCCTTTTTTTTTTTCATTATGCTGCTTTTGTTTATTTGTTTCGCGTCGATGATATTAATTCCTTTAGCTAATTTGCAAGGTGTTTCTTTTCTTGTGTGAAGATTTTGGTGGTTGGATGAGGAAGGCTAAAGCTGTTTAACCTTCCCAGCTCTAGTTGAAAATGCATTCAACTTGGTTTTGAAGCACCTTAGGAGTGTGCTGAGCAGCTTTAATTTGCATTTGAAGCTTCTCCAGCACAAAGCAACTTTTCTGCTTGATAAGAGGTGCTTCCAGTGACCTGTGTTCTACTGCAGCTGGCAGGATGAATTCCAGTGGTTGCTGCACATTTCATGCATGACCACAACAAAAAAGGCCATTCTGATTGTTCTGTGTTTTGAATAAATGTATATGTAAAATAAAGGTGTCAATATTTATCCATAAGAATGTCAATATTTATCCATAAGTAATGTGTTTTTTAATGGGAGACTTCTTCACTTTTTAATCCCTGTTACACTTAAATTTGATGGAAAGTCTTTATTTGATAAGTACTGTGTTTATTTCTCCCTTTACAATGTTCTGTTGTTTTGCCATGAGCTTACAGACGTTTCATTTTATTGTGTGACTTAATTCTACGTTGCTCAGTAATCATATTCCCTTCCCTTAGGCCTCCAAATCTTCCCCCTAAGCCCCAGAAACACAGGAAGCCCAGACCCCGATCACAGTGTAGTGCTAAGTTGTTTAATGGTGATTTGGAGTCATTCATCAAGGTACTGGCACCAGCCACCCCAGTGGCTGATCTCAACACTTCTTACTATAATGGTCACTACCTCACATGAGCTGAGGCAGATCATTATGTTTAAGTCTGTCCTGGGGCTCTTTTCTTTCCCAGTTGATCAATATAATATTTCCTGAAGTCAGAGAGAAAGAGGGGGATTAATTTCTCACGTTAGCCTCCCTACGATTTTGTTAATCAAGTACGGACAGTATTGGCAGCCTGGTTTTATTAGGAAACTTAGCATCATGTAGAGGATAGGATATAGTGGTGTATCCCACGACTCAGCACTATTTCCTGCTTGCCATTTTCATTACATTCAGTAGTCAAATCTGTGGAGAAGCAGTACTACCCTGGGTTTGATATCCAGCTTTTGATTTCCTATGACTTTAGGAATTTATTATATTGTGTGAAATTGTGTTCACCGCTATTCTGAATCTTGTATCTTTGCTGTATTTACTATCTTCTTCTTTTTCATACTTTTATTTCTAATAATGCTTCTAGCCGAGGCCGAAGGAACTCTCACACAAGACATCAGGTATCGTTCTGGTGACAAGAGAAGCATCTCTGCCTCACTCTCGGGTTGCATTCACGCCTGGCTCAAAATTAGTTTTTTCAAAGACCTGGAGGGAGAAGTTTGCATTAAGAAATGAGTGTATGAGTACAGCAGGCAAAACTGAACCAGAGCACAATTCTGTAGTGCTTGTAGTCTTAAATGATGGATTTTTCCTTATTCATTAATAAGTACCTGCCCATCACAGTCAATTAGTGCCTCTGGATACTAGCTGACAGATCTAAGGGAAAGAAGTCTTCAGAAAATATGTAACAAAATATTTATAAATGCAGTGAATTACATTCCTAACTGCAAGCTCTGTGAACTGGGCTTGAATGTTACAGGGATTTTGTTTTCCTTCCTCTGCAACATACCGAGTGGCAAATATTTTGCAGAACAAAATTTTGTGCTCCGTGGCACCATACCAGTTTACCTGTCTTTGAATCAAGCATTCAGCCACCTTCAGTACAACTAATATTTTCATGCAGGCTGTGAGGTGCAAAGACTTTCAGGAAATTATCACATGATGCAAGAGATTAATATCATGAACAGTTTCTTTCTCAAGGATGAAAGTAAGCAAAGAAGCAGGAACTCCCACAACAAAAGCCCCTGGATTAGAGAAGCACAGAGCAAATCAGGAGAAATGATAATCCATTATATTCCCTCACAGAAAAGAGGGTTAGTTACATGACAAGGTGGGTGACAGGCTTACTTTTGCAAGTGGAGAGTCCTACATAGTTAGTCTTTCCAAAAAAAAAAAGGAAAAGAAGTCTGGTAGCCTTGTGACAGATTTGCCAGTGTGGCAGCTAACCTAAGGAAAACATCCATGCCCAAAGACCATGTCATTCCTGATAGGAGTGAGTCATTTTGACAGGCACAAAAGGCTTACACCTAGTGAAAAACAGTGTTGCACCAAAAGGCTTTTTACATTTTTGCATCATAAGAAATGGTAATTAGTCCCAAACATACATTCACTGAGTACACACATCAGATTAAATTCACAGCAACGGTGGGGTCACTGTTCTTGACATTTGATCAACGCAGATTGTTACTTCAAATTATCTCCCTGTCAGATCCAAAATCCAAAGGTGCTAGTTTAGATTATTTCAGGGAATTACTTAACTACAAAGTTGTGTGTGGTTCTGAACGGATTCTCCAAAACCAGGTATGAAAGTAATTTTTTTTTTTTAAATTTCTTACTGCAAACACTATCTTTTCTGAGGCTTTAGATTCTTTGCATGAACCAGTATACTAACAGGAGATACGGGTGCATGTTGTGCATGTTTTCTAATACTCTGCTTTTTTTGAGAGCCAGGCTGCTCAGTGTTGGTGAAGATGACAGTATTCCTGGGTTTAGCAGCTGACCTGTTCCATGGGGGTTTTTTTATTCAGCTGTTATTGAATCTTAACACAGCTCAAACAGAAAAAAGCTCATCCAGACATTACTGATTCTTGGCTAGCCAGTCTTTGCTAGGCTTTAAATTAAAAGACAGATAAACCACAATTTAAGTAGCATAATTAGTGGTACAGTCTTTTTAAGTCCCACTAAAACATCATGGAGTACACAAAAGATCAGGGGTTAGGTTACTGCAGTAAGTGCATTGTTTCATTGCTTCACTCTGTGTTATTTTTCAAACTTTTTTTAGTAGTTGACTTTTTTTCTACTTGGACTTAATTCATAAAATTCCCATTAGTGTTATTTAGTATGAAAATTAAGGACTAGTTTGTCACAGGAAACATGTATTCTGAGTTACAGGGTGCTTTTGAATTAATGGGTTTATAGTACAGACTGGTTTTATATTAAACTTTCAAATGAATTAGTTAGTTCTCTGAGTGCTCACATATTTGAAATTCATATGGAAAGAAAAATTACAGCTTTCAAGACAAGAATTTCAAAGGTAACTATTATTTATGAAACAGTAATTTTTTTCAGCGTAAGCACCAACTTTTCCAAATCATTTTTAATCATATGATTTGTGTCTTTAATAGATATTTGATGACTTGTAGTCCTTAATGTGCTTGGGGGAGAACATCCATTTTTTAAAGTGCCAAAACACACAGATAAAGGACTGTGACAGTTCTTTTGGAAAATCAGCAGTTTAAAAGAAAAAACCAAATAACTCACTGAAAATTAGTGTATAATCATCTTCTCTCCCTCCCATCACAAGCGTTTATTCTCATTTATTAAAACACCTCTACTTTACTGAAGATGTGGCTATAGACCTGCTGCTGTATCGTGGCTGAGACCAGGAGCTTTATTCCTGAGCTGTGCTAGTTGCAGGCAAGGAGGTGTAGGCTGTGACCTCCCTTTCCCAATACGTTTGTGGCTACAGAAGAGGCAGCTGAACCACATGCTCAGCTCAAAGTGGCTGCAGTTAACCACCCAGTGTATTGCAGCTAGTTAGAGCAACCTGAAACAACGTGCCAGGCCATCAACTTGCTCTATGTCAGGACACGCAAAATCAGCAGAGCACATAGGAGTGCTCTCAGGTCAGGAGAGAGACACCTGGTACCTCATGCAATGCCATTTGGTGGCTCTTCTCCAAGAACATTTCTGATAATCCAGCAGGTCCAGTAAAGGCCTTGACAACTCTGCGATCAACATTTGTCACCAAAAAACCCTCACCTCAGGGAGTTAGGTCCTATGTAATTAGGTCCATGTAGGATTTTCTCCATCAGGAAAAGAAAGGTAAGTTAAATGGATGCAGAGGGATCATCTTCATCATGAATGATTGTTCTTAATAGCAAACTTTTTAAAAGGAAAATTCACTGCTTTAACTCATTTTGCTTCAAAACCCTAAAATATGCATGAGCTTAGATGTCACATACAGTGTTAGCCAGATACAGTGGCAGAGGTAGAGAATGAAGTCTGAATTTCATGATCCAGTTATTTTACTGAAGAAGCATAATCCTTTCTTTTGACCTGTTCCTTTCCCTCCCTCCCTAAATGGGGAGAGAACTCTGTTAGAAATATTCTTTTCTTATGTGTTTTTTTGCCAGCACTGTATGTCCATCTGGATTGACCAAGAAAATGCATTTTCACATTCAGTCCAGAGTCCGGAGGTTTCCTCTTTTCAATCTGCAGTTCACTCTTTATGCTCTTGTTTTTCCAGGATTCAGGACAAGTCATTCCTCTCATAGTGGAAAGCTGTATCAGATTTATCAATTTATACGGTAAACTCTGAAACATACTATGTCATTTCATTATTGTGCTGACTTTTTTGTGTATCTTCTGCATAATGCATTTACCACCACAGCTTTGTTTTTAAAATAGAGTTTAGAAGTATTTTAAAAACTAGATTCATTTCTCACCACTGTCTCCCATCTTTGCTGCAGGTCTTCAGCATCAGGGAATTTTTAGAGTGTCTGGTTCCCAGGTGGAAGTCAATGATATTAAAAATTCATTTGAGAGAGGTAATTGCATTTTCATTTATTGGAGCACCCTAATATCTGACGTTTTAAAATCTTTTAAATTGTAATTACTTTCTTGGGTTAAGCAGTTTGTATACTCTTTGTGTACTGCACAGTCATATGCTTAAGATGAAGTATTATGATTACATGTACATGTTTTTCCCCTGTTATGTCCTAGGAGCTTGAGATTGTTTTTCATTTTGTTTAGACAAGGCATATGACTCCTGAATCAACTGTAAACTTCAGTCTTTTGTTAATGATAAACTGCAAATAATAGTCTGTCTAGATTTTATTTTAAAGATCCTCAGAAAGAAAAGATTATGGGTTTTAATTAGATTCAAGAGACTACTTAATGCAATTTGAGAACCCTGTTACTTGATCTTCTGGAATACAAGTGCTCAACTTTCTGGTCCCTCTGCCAAAGTGGCATCACGATCAATGAGCATACAGGCTGTGAAAGGGTTGTTCCATTTTCAACCATTGTTTTCATTCCTGAAAGAAACTTCAGCCTCAGATGAGGAATCATGGGAGAGATACCAGGAAGTGAAAACAGCTTTTTAAACATGAGCGGCATGCAATACCCAGCCTAGGATTGCTCTGCTAGGAGAGCCAGGATCCAGCAATACCCTAATTGTGTGAAAACAATACTAGTTACAAATTTTTTTACATATTACATTCTCTATTCTTGGGTCTTAAAACTGGTTTGTTTTTTTTTTAATTTCCAAAAAAAACTTTTTCAGATCATCTGCTAATGAGAAAACTCTTGGAGCAATAAGATTTGTGACTAAAAGCATGAAAAAATATGCACAGGATTTTTTCTCCCCAGGATTAGTTACATACCTTGTTAAAACTGATCTCATCTTTGACAAGATACATGAAGTAGCTGGTTTTACTTGCTAAGTGAAGCCACATCCTCCTATTCTCTAGCTGCCTTATTGTTAACTGCTTATCCTAGGTAGTGTTATTCTGGAGGATACATACATTTTAAAGTGGTTCAAAATAAAGATTAAGTCTTTAAAATTACACGTGGTTCACTCATGGCTGAGGTTTTAGTTAGGGTTTCAGTTACTATACAGTGTTTTCACAAAATCGTTGCACATATTCCTAAATGTTTTAAGTTTTCAGAATGAAGACAAATTTCCAATTCAACTACCTCAATTTGCCTTATGTAAGCTCCCAAGGAATAGTCTGAGAAACTCTATTCAATTAAGAAAATTTGGCTTTTTTATTTTACTAACTGTAAATCACAACATGTCCATAAATACCTAGTTGGAAGTTCAGGACCTAAGAGATCAGTAGGTTGTGTAATTTAAAGGAAGCTTTATTTAGACTGCTGGTTTTAGTTTAATCACAGCCTGGGATTTCTAAATCGGTGTTTATTATCTTACTTGAATGCTTGTATTGCCACCTCCCACATACTGAAAACAAAAAACCCAGAAAATGTCACTCACTTATAAGAATGATGCATGCAAAAATGCTGCTGCATGTGTGTTTCATTCACTTTATTTACTTTTTAAGGTGAAAATCCTTTGGCAGATGACCAAAGTAACCATGACATTAACTCAGTTGCTGGAGTACTGAAGCTCTATTTCCGAGGGCTGGAAAATCCTGTCTTTCCTAAGGAAAGATTTAATGATCTTATTTCTTGTATCAGTAAGTAGAACTCTCTGTTTCTTTCTCAATAGAATTTTACTTTCATATATACAGTAGCAGCCTGAAAAAGAGCTAACTTCACAGATTTTTCTGAGACAATTTGTTTGCCATCTGTAACAGTCTGGGTCAGTTATTAGTCATACTCACAGCTGTGGTTGTTCCCTTTTTCCAGTGGGATTAGTGTACAGTACAGCTCTTTGTTTAATAGGGCAGGAAGAATATCTTTTGGTGTACAAGAGAGAGTTAAATTTAAATGCATTATTATTTTCCTCTGTGCATTGGGGCAGATGGAAGAGGATGAAGTCATGACGGTGCAAACAGGGTACATTACTTTCTGCAAAGGTTTTCATGCCCTGCAGCTTGGAGTCAGCACTGGCGAATAAGTAACTAACGGTTTGACATTGTGTAGTTCAGGACCTTTATTGTGCTCAGCTTAAAACCCCTGATCCAACTGTTTGGAAAACCCTTCAGTGCAGGAATGGAGGGGAGCAGCTGAATGTTGTCTGTGGAAGAGCCCTGTCTGCCTTTCAACACACAGGTTGTAATGGGATGCCTTGGAGGAGCATTGCATGGGTCTGTGCACTCCTGGTGTTCGCAGCTGGACATAAAGAGGTTGTAGTAATTTGGGAAGTTCTCAGTGGATGAGTGAATTGCTCTGGCATGCACAAAACCCCTTCCAGTTCACATATCCCTGCAGATGTTGAGGAGGGGTGAGGCCAAGCCAACTATCAGTAGGCTTACTGTTCCCTGTGGGTCCATTGGAGTGGTCGGAGGTGCTAGCTTTATGGAGGAATTTCCTCCTTTCAATCCTTCCTTTATAACTTGCTTGCTTCAGCCAGATGGAGAAAGAGACAGTTTCACAGGTAATGAGGGCCAGTCCTTTGGGATATTAATTAGGGCAGGCTCTCTCCAAAATGTGTTATTTTGGCAAAGGGATCTCAGCCTAACAGGCAGGACCGCAGATGAGTGCAGAGTGTCCTGGGCCGGCCATTAGATGTCCCCCCTTTTCTGCTTGCTGCTGGGGGAACCCAACATGTGTGGTTTTCCTTCCCACACAGGGAGGATTGCAGTAATTCAGCCTGGAGGTTACAAATGCATGGATCACTGTGACCAAGTCTATGTGCAGTGTTTTATGTTTCATTTTTTGTGGGGTTTTCTCATCAGTTGCTACTTACAGACTCAGTGTTACTGAGGAGTCCTGAAGGACCTCAAAACCACAATTTAGTCTGATTCCTGATGCTGAGGGGGACACTGTCTCTTTAGGAGGCATAATCTTGGTTCTGCCTGAGTTTAGATTCAGCTAACTACAGTGCCACAGCCCAGAAAATGTCTGCGAGTCATAGAAATTGAAATCTAAAAAGGGATTGTTTTGACTGTGTGTTTTTCTGGATGACAGGGATGATGGAACTTTACCTAATAATCCTGCGCTGATTTCCATAACTTGTGGATGAATTAAAGCGTGTCTGCTGGAAAAATTTATTGATGTAGTGGCTTCAGTTGACAGAAAATCTACCACATTCTTGCATAAGCTATTCAAATGATTAATCACTTTCATCGTTAAACATTTGTACCAGTTTTCTTTTTCAAAATTTCTGCTGTCAGATTCTGCCCATTGGATCTCTTTATGACATTATTATTTTGACTAATCATTAAGAAAAATATAAATGATGGTTCTTACACATGGAGGTGGTATTGCACTCTACTGTGTTGAAGAGCTTTAAATAGAATTGTAAAATACCAAGAATGAGTTGAGTATTCAGTTTACAGATTATACTAGTGAGTGCTTAGGAGATGTAAGAATATTTGCCCAAAAGGACCTTTTAAATTTGTTCCAAGAAGAGGAACCTGAATGATTCCAAAGTGTTTCCATTCTCCATTGAAGCTTCTGAAGACAGGGTAGGGTATTTATTTGGAAGGAGGGCTAGAAGTTCAGTGGACTGAGTATATGTGCATGACACCTGCACAGAAGGAGAGATCCACCAACCTCTCAGAGCATCACTGTCTGAGAGGGATCCAGTTCAGTTATCCTAAAATGGTCTTCTGTTATTAAGAACTTGAATAAAAATGGCAATGAATACTAGATCCCTAGCGTTACGCCTTGGTTTCCTTAGAGGATGTCCAACTATTGCATGTTCAAACTAGGCAGTGGATTATTTTTTTGCAAGAGTTTTTTTTAAATAATAGTATCATCCAGCAGAGCTGAAATCAGTAACAACCAATAGCCTGGAATAAAGTTACTGCTTTTAGCAGCCACATTTTCAAATGGGACAGTTATTGAGAAAGAGGAATTGCCATCTGATCCTGGTGTAGACTGGCTGTTCTTTGAAGCTGTCATAAGTCTGGAGTATCATGTCAAAACGAGGTGTAATGACTGAGTAGTTCTGCTAGGTTTGAATTCTGCTGTTGCTGTTACAGAAGAAGGTATTTTCTTCCTGATAATGTGTTGTAAGAGTCCCAGATCTGTTTCTGGCAGGTTTTGAAGGAAGCCAGAGATGATGATTTATTTTGTTGCTTGGTTTGGTTTCCACAAGATTATTGTTAGGGACACTCTGAAATGGCATGTCAATGCTTTCCTTCAGCAGAGGGAGAATAGTTGGGTTTGAAACATGGCAGGTCAAAAGGGGTTTTCTCTTTAAGCACATTGGGGTGAGTTTACTTTGTGTTGTCACATTGGAGTGTTTGAATGTGGTGTAAGGAGAGAAAAAAACAGCTCTCGTGCCTTGCAACCACAGCCAGCCCCAGAACCACACACTGGGAACAGTAGGTTGTGTGTCTGCATCTTCTGATTATCTGAGAAGCCTGAGGTGGAGTGTCTTTAGAGCTGTGTACCTAGTCTATGTGTTTTAAGTGGCCCACCATTTCCAGGGAATAAGATGCTTTTCTTTAAAAAAAAAAACAAAAGCAAGCAACAAGCATTTCAGAATATACTACCTGTCACAGTTCAGTTTAAATAGCACCTATATGGCACATGCTATCAAAACCTGTCAGTCTCAAAGACCCTTTCCATTGCTACATTTTAACCTTAGCGCTTTGTGTATCTTGCAAAAAGGAAGACAGTCTAGGCAAGATTTTTCTCCCACTTCAGACTTTGAACCTGTCATAGTTGCTTTAGTTTCTTTTTCCGTGCTCATGTGGCCTTACAATATTAAGTATGTTGGTCTTCATGTTAAGGGAGAAGGGCTTTACTCCCTTTCCTCTTGTGAGAACACACATTACTGTAACTTCTTTAGATCACAGTTGATATATGAAGTCTAGAAAGCTTTTGCATGTTTAATTAAGAGGGTTTAAATACCCTTAATTCATATTGCATTCACTGTCTGATAAACAGTGAGGAAAGGAATAAACATTGTTTTAATAGTTTTTCAAGATAAATGTGGGGGTTTTAATGATGGGCAGAAATTGTTATAAAAGGGGGGAGGGGAAAAGCAAATTCATAAAGTTAATGTTCATATAAAACTGTAACAAGGCAGAATGTCACACATTTTATATGGAAATGTAATGTTGCCAGTGAAAAACCCCTTGAAACTGAAGTATTTAGTTATGGATGTCAAGCATAGCTGAGGCTACAGCTGCAAAATGAACCTTTCCTCAGTACAGCCACTGAGGAATTCCTTTGCATTTATGCATATATTTCCAAATAAAATAGAGCATTGTGATTCAATGCTTCCCCTTTTGCAAATACAGTGGAAACAGTGCAAAATTACTGACTTTTAGGGCAATTTGTATTAATTAAACTCATGAGAACAATGTTATTCTGTTTGGGCTTATGAACTGTTTTAGATAAAATTTGGGGCAAATTATTACTTCTCCAGAGTAGGCATGAAAGGTAGAACAGAACGTAAAAATCCATCTGATTATGGGCCATAATTCTGCATTCTCAGCAAAAGGAATGGCTGTTACTGCTCCCAGCAACACTCGGTAATCCAGAGGGTAAAATAAGGTGTTGGGGAAGGGAGGAGAGTTGCACTGCACTTCTTTTCTGCCCCTTTGTAGAAACAGGTTGGGCCAAACACAAGCAAAATATTTGTAACAAGAGTTACATGGAGGCAGAGGGTACTGAAGCTGTACTTAGGGCTGGCCATAGTTTGCCTTTGCTGCTGGGCAACTGCAGTTCCTCTCCTGATGTGAGTTCTCATACACATGAATTACAGTTCACTTTTACATAGATAGCTGTGCAATGTGGCAGGAGATACATCTCAACTTACCCAGACTGCTTAGCTTCTGCTCAGGTCATTATAATTCTTTATGGTTTCATCTCCCTTGCCTTAAATTTGATATATTAAGATGCCAAGATAGATGAAAACTTACATCTTTTTTCCTTCTGACTTTCATCATTTCAGTCCCTTCCTGCCAGCAGTGCCCATTTACCTAAAGTCATAAATGTTATGAGAGGAAATTATTTTATTGCTTTTCCAGACTATTGCTCATTACTTAAAAAGTAAAAAAACTATATTCTGAATTGTCAACTCTTCCTGAAAAAGTTTCAATAAAATGACAACTGTTTCCTTCCCTAAGTGACAGTGGAGACCGTTGTGTTTGTCCTCCTGTAATGGCTTCTTAAATAGATCTGGAAGAGCTGTAAGTGGCATTGCTGAGTTAATATATATATATATCTTCAAGTTAGATTGCACTCATCTACCAAAGTGAAAAGAGGCACAAATTGTTAACTTCAGCACTAATACATATTCATGTAGATTACTTTTCAGCTGCAAATTGACCGTAAAAATTACATCTGCAAGTGTAACTCAGTCCCATTTGATGTTCAGCAAGTGTGTAAAATATACATTAGGCATTCACTCTGTTACTAGTAGGTACCACACCAAGTGGAAGTAGCTAGTGACGCCCACATAGAGATACCACATTGGATTTAATCCTTCAAAACAGTGGTCCTAAAGGAGAGAGATAACTTACATTACCATTCTTTGCTTTCTTCCTCCACCGTTGTGCTACCCTTGCCTGTGAAATATGCTTGGCTTGCGCATCACTGGCTGTTAGTGTAGCACAACTCATTTACTGCTGACAACAGGTTTCTCCTTCTACATGTTCTGATCAGTAACATCTTCCCTTTGGCAAATGTTTGCAGTTCTTTTGTTACTACTGAGTTTGGCCCATGGAGGTTGTCTGTTAACAGAGAGTGGTAGAACATACATAATCCAGAATTTACGTTTCTGAGCTCTGACTGCTCCCAGGTTGAATCTGCTCCTCATTGGATAACTATATCACATCACCAGTGCAGGAGAGGCCATGTATAGAACCAAGACAAGGAAAAAAACAGTGCTTTTGTAGCATTTTTAACTAAACCTGAGTGTTAAAGGCATGTAGCTGTCCAGTTGGCCCAAAATATTTCAAAACCACCAGAAATTGCTCTCTTGCAAAAGTCTTTTGTTCTCCATCACCAAAGCGCTGCATTTATATATTTGAATATTTATTGCCTTTTACTGCTCCACTACTTCAGGTTTGTTGCTTAATTAAACTTCAGTTTATATTTTCTTAATGTTCTTTAGGATGAATGCATCCCTCTCTTCAGTTATAATTTATGGGGTTTTTATTTGTATTTGGGGGCTTTTGTTAGTAATCGTGTTTCCTCCCCTCTCAGGTTTCCTTTACTCTTCTGAGACAGATTGTTCACTTTTGACCTATTTCACTTTAGAGTCTACCTTTGCAAAAATCCCATTGTGAGTCACCAGGTGCTTAAAATACATTATGCAAATATGGACATTCATCAGTTCTGTATGTCTCTGCAGTAAGCAAAGGTGACACTGCCTCTCCAGAACAGGTTCCAGTGTTCTTGGAGGCTAAAGATCAGATCACACCTTTTAAGGCTTGAGTAGCTAGGATTTATGCCTATCTCATGCTGTTGAGAACTGGTCCTTAGGCCATGGCTGACAAAGAGGCAGCTAGCTGATAAGTATTTATGTAATGACATTAGTCTCATCTGGATTCATTCATCCAGTTCAAGGACAAGGAATATTTGCAGAGGAAGTCCATGAGAGATCAATAAATAAATCTTTTCTAAGAGCAATGAAAGATTGCACCTCAGCAGATCTTCTTGTGGAGGTTGTGATCTGCCTCTCTGGAGGAATTTATGAACAGGTTGGACAGACATCTCTCAGAGGTGATTAAGGTAAAGTCAAAGATTGTAGACTTAAAGGACCTCTGAAGAGTCCTCTGAGCTCTCTGTTTTTAATTTTTTGTAGTAGCTGGTAGAGGTTCCTTAGATCTCAAACACCTCTGATGCTTAGATGCCTAGATAATTTTATGGATACACAGAAAACCAAGCGCCTTATATTACTAGAGTGCTTTGCTCTATTATTGTCTGATAAAAATACAATAACAGTTCTGGGTGCAGGTGCCCAGCTCTTCCTCAGGGTACTATAATCATGAAGCCCCAGAAGCTGTTCTTTTCCCCTTCTCTTGTTTCACCCCACAAATGTCTCCACTGCTCTGAGCTGCCTTGTAGCTCCACTTTGACAGGAGTACAGTGTTCTCACACCAAACACTTTCTCATCTGGCTGGCAGGAAACTCTCCTGCTTGTGGGTTTGACCCCCATGGCTGAGACGGGCCTGGAAGGCAGGTGCATCAGACCACAGCTCCAAATGGTTTGCTCTGCTCTGAGAACTGGGAACTAGAGAGTAATAACCATTTCTATTTACGATATGTACCTGATGATAGTCCTGGTTTGTGGTTGATATTCATGTGTCCTTCAAACATCTCCATTCCCTCTCTCGCTCCACAGTCAGATAAACCACGTTCATTCTCAGTGTGCTTGGCCTTGCCAGAGGCTTGTCCTGTTGCTTGTGTTTGGGAATACAAGTCTCATCATATCATTACAGTAATGAACCAGTTTTTAAATCCCCTGATTTCTCTTTCTCTTGGCAGCTAATTGCATTATTAGGACAAGTCATGTAATATCAGCACTTCAATTTTCTTAGCTGAGGAAAGGGTAATACCTCATGGGGCGCTGAGGTAGGGCTAATTACAGTTCTCAAAAATCAGTGTAATGAAAAGAGGGTCTTCAACAGAAGTGATTTAAGAGGGAAGACAGCCAGCTTTTTGCAGCCTTGGGATTGCTGGTGGTTCCTTGCAGCTTGTAGCTTGGATGGCTGTTCTGCCCCAAGGCTCTCTTCAGCAAAGCCAATGGAGGCAAAGCAATGCTTTCTCTTCCCTCTGCATGGGAATCAGCAGAGCTGCAAATTCTTTCTGCCCCAATGCAGAAAGATTGCTCTGTATTCATTTCTTCTTTCCTACTACCCGAACACTCACACACTGCATATACACAAGCAACTATGAAATTTGGCTCCTCATTTAAAAGCAGCACTCAGATACGTAACATAATTACCTATCTCCTTTAAACCAAATCAGTGCTGAGAAAGAAAAACAGGCCTTTTGAGACAATGTGGAAAGCACATGAATTTACCACTTGGCAGTAGTTTGGATTTTCAGTAAAGGAGTTTTCATGGAAACTGGCACTGGGTTACCAGAAAGGTATTGGAAATACACACAGCTCATTCCAGCATGTATAGCTTGTAACTGCTTCAGGTGACCTGCTAGTACTTAGTACTGATCATGCTACTAGTAGGGCAGTTTCAATAGCTCATCACATGGCCATAAAGGCAAGCTCTCTATACCTATTCTGCTGTGTCCGTGCTGCCTACTGAGACCAGTTTCTGGCTCATGCATCCTGTGAACCATGTCTAGGAACTGCTTGGAAGAGTTGTTGTTGGCACAGACCATGAGCACATCGGAGAGTGTGTTAACTACTGTGTGGTAGCTGCCTGCTGGTGTTCAAGACTGTGCTCCATCCTGGTTTAGCACACTAGTTTAGTCAGAGCTATTGCATCCAGATAGGCAGCACATTTCTGGAAGAAGCTGCTGGACCCACCTGGGAGTCCAGCCAGTGAATTTCTTGGGTCTGAATTGAGTTCAGTGATGACTGAACCTGGTCCAAGGGCTGGTCTCCAGAACTGTCTGGAAGAGGCAGGTCTGCAGCACAAGGCATTATCCAGGAAAGGCTGTAATGCAGAAGGTAGGTCCTGGTGCTGCATCCCAACTTCCCTCCACCTTCCCACATCCAACACACAAGGCAGAAAGGCTGGAGAGGAGCTGTGCCACAGCACGGCTCAGCAGTGCTGCTGAGGTGGGGGTGTTGAAAGATGTAACCGAAGTGCCTTTGGATGTTCCTCACTCAGCCCCACACTATAGAATATCCACCTGCACACATGCACACAGGCTCAAAATCACCCAGACCTACAGCTCTGTGTGCAGAGACTCACAGATAGGCTTGTCAGTGGGAAGGTCAGCCGAGCTGGAGACTCATAAGGTGCCCTCGCTGAAACAGCAGCTGGTTTTGTTGGAAGAACAGGAACTGAAGATACAGGCAGGCTCCTTCCACTGGGAATGGTTTAGTTCAGGCAGGTGGAACTGGGAATGGCTTAGTTCAGGCAGGTGGAGAAAGGCCTTGCACTGAAAGTGGTGTCTGTGGGCTGTGCAGAACAGCAGTGTTTCACTACAGTGCAGAAGTGAGGCACATAGCATTGACGTCTCCAAGATGTGCTATGCACTAGAAAGGGAGAGGAGAACTGCGGTTACTATGCAGATCCTCGCTGTGCAAGCAGCTCCCAGGCTTAGCACACCCCTGCCATGGACTCCAGTTCTTAATCAGTAACCAGAAATACTCCTTGATTCATGCAGTCCACGTTTAACAGAAACATCAAAATAAATTTCAAGTCCCATACTCCACTTGAGAAAGTGTAATGGCTTGAACTAATTTTCAGCTAGAGTTTGGGCTCAGTGTGACTCATTATGTTATAAATCATACAGCTTTTCAGCAGTCCTTTTCCCCACCAGCTCTGCAACATCTCACTAGGGACACTGTACCAGCCTCCAGCCTCTCTGCTAGAGAATAGGTTTCTACCCCCTGCAGGGTTTTGCTTTGCTGCTCCCACAATAGATACCACAATCCAAATGGACTCATGCAAGCAGTGGAGGGCTGTTCTCCTGCAGAAGTTCTCAAGATGCTGAGTTTAACCCCATCCCAGAATCTTTTGTTCCACATCACACTAGTGGTACTGAGCCAGTGCAATCTCCTGTAAATACAGATGTGGGAACAGGGAATAAGCGTTCCCTTCAGTTTACCGCACTGGCATTTCCTAATGAACTATAGCACTTCTGTGTGGTAAACAGAAATCTTGCTGCCAACGTGCTCTGTTTATGCTTAGTTCTTGGTACCAAAATACTTATTACTAGACACCGATTGTTCTTCTAAGAAACATAAGTCAAAATACATTTTGCATCTACAAATAAATGCTGATTAGTACAAATAGCCATACCAAAGAGCACAAATAAACACTAGGAACTCTGTTTACAGTTAGCACATTTTAATGTAAGTAATTATTTTAAATGTGTACTCTTAAATATCATGTTCTGTGGTACAAATGGCTTTTCAGCTATTGGAATCAGCTCCTGTTTCATATTTCCAAATTTTCAAATATCCATTTCACTACCACTGGACAGTATTTCTCATGTAATCTGCTAAGATTTCCCCTAGATGTTGTCAATTGCAGCATTCTTTCTTGGCTGACATAAAAAGCATTACTGAAATTTTAGGTTGTTTCTAGCAGTATCATTTACACAGAAAACACGCTGAGTAAAAAACTGAGATATTACTTGTGTTGAAAAACAATTTGTGCTTTTTTCCCATCATTACCCCCCTTGCAGCCACATAATCCTTTTGGCCAACATAGAACATATTGCATCCTTTTTATAAGACATCAGGAACTGATGCTTTTATTAAGCTGACCTTGTTTTGCCTGCTTCAGAAGAATTTGGGTGGACTGCTGTAAATTCATTTGGGAAGATACATATGATCTTTGTGTTTGTTGCTTACACACCATAAAACATAAGGCCTTTCTCCTGCTTTGCCATTAAGACAGTTATAGCTGGACATTGGATTAAGGAAGCTCATTAGAGAAGCTTGGTGATTGAAATATTACATTTGATGTAAACATTCAAATGAAGAGAGTGAATCCATATTTGAAACTGATGGCAAACATCTCTCCTTGGTTCCCTTAGGTTATATTAATGTACTGATATTGTGGGTTTGTGGGCTGTCTACCTTAGCAAGTGGCCAAGTTTTGACTTAGACAGATTTGTAACTTCTTGTATTTAAAGAAGTTACTTTTAAATTTTATGGTTTTAATGAGAGGAAGAAGGACTTTTAGATTTTATTTTTGCAATAGGACAAAATGAGAAAATAGTGGCTAGGGACATGTGATGGTAAAGAGTCAAACTAAACTGAGTAAACTGACCAAATGCTATTTTAGACCATCATATGAAAGACAACTTAAAATACTTTCTTCTGTTTGCAGGAATAGACAATCTCTATGAGAGGGCTCTTCACATCCGCAAACTACTCCTTACTTTGCCCAGATCGGTCCTTATAGTGATGAGATACCTCTTTGCCTTCCTCAACCAGTAAGTGCTTTATAATTCCCTGAGCACTGTATCTTTATCTGCCTTCCTTTGCTGGTATTGAAGTTCTTTGAGTTTCCTCATAGTCTATGTAGAATTTATATTTAAGCTCCATTTAACACAAAAGATGATCTAATTGACAATGAAAACAGAAGGAAAAGACCATTTTTCATTAAAATTAGAATTCCATTTGTCCAAAACTCAGCAAGGTTGTAATAAGACAGATTAAAGTTTTGTCTGAAATGAGAAATGCAAGCTACAGCATTAAAGCTAATAACAAAATAAGCTGATGAAAAATAACAAACTGTAATTACATTTAAAATCTTTTATGTAATTTAAAAGTGAAGATATTTTTTTCCTTATCTCAAGTTGATTTTAATCTCCTGATGGGAAAAATATGTAGTATATTCAAGCAGCACAGTCACTATTAGATGCTAGGCACTGCCAGGGTGAGACTTTGTGTTCCTGCTTCTATTTTCTGGTAATAGGGCTACCAGTATAGAGAACATACATCCCCTGTGTATGCTTTCATATAAAGTACATTAGTCCTCACATTGTGAAAGACAGGTAGCTGCTGGAAGGAGTGTTGTATGAGAAAGGGAAAGTGGTGTTCATGTCTTCATCATCTCAGAAAAACTTCTTCATTCTCAAAGAGAAAATAAAAGACAGCTTAGGCAATTGCACTGTATTTCTCCTTCCAATCCTTCACAGCCCTCTCCAGTTTTGCTGACCTCAGTATTTTTCCTGCAAATTTTGCTTCTTGTGCACTTTACCCTGATTCTAGCTTTTCTGTTTCTGCTGCCATATTGTCTGTTTCCTGTTATATCTGTTTTCATATTGCTTTTTTCCTCTTTTTTTGCTAAATTTGCCCTCTGCTGATTCATTCCGTCTTTGTGACCTTCCCCATTTCATCCATCCTGTTCCTATAGAAACAGGGTCTTTGCAGCCAGGTTATGTGTACATGGTTGTAGTCACAGCTGTTCCTATTTCCTTTCTTCTAGTAGTTTCTGAGCCACTTTCAAGTAATATTTAAAAGAAGGGCAGAAATCTTTAATGAAAATAATCATTCATTTGAAACATTAATTCATCCCTCGAAAGTGACACTGAATGTCTCAAAGGCTTATATCACAGCTTCTTCTCAGACATACAGATTGACTGGAGTTATACGCACTTGTACTTGTTACATGGTCGTGTCAGCTACACTGTGCTCTCCACAGGAATGCAATTTAGAAAACAGGCTAAATCCCTTATTGCCTCCAGAGTGCTCCTGGTACATCCACAGGGAAAAGATCGCCATAGTTTGACTTTCTGCAAATCCAGTTTTGATTTTTGCATATGCAATTATGCCTGCTTGGCCAAGTGAAGTCATGAAACGTCATGGCAGACCTCATCTGTCTAGCCTCCTGCTTAAAGTGTCTAAAGTTAGATCAAGTTGCTCAAGGCTTTGTCCAGTCAAGAACCTCAAAGGTTTTTTTCCAGTCAGACCCAGTGCTTGGTGAACCTTACACTGAAGAATTTTTTTCCTGCTTCCATTTGGAATATCCCTTGCTGTGAATTGTGACTGTTGCTTCTCATCCCGTTGCTGTGTACCTGTGTCTGATTCTCTCTATTTTGATAATTTTGATAGAAGAAGAGTGCAGCTAGATTCTCTGCTAGCCTTCTCTTCTAAAGGCTGAACAAACCCAGTTCTCTCCACTTTACTTTAAAACCCGTATGCTCCAGCTCCCCAGCCAGCTCAGTAGTCCTTTTCTGGACTTGCTCCAGTTTGTCAGTCTGTCAAAACTAGACACCATACCTCATGTGCAGCTTCATGAGCACTAAGTGGAAGAGGAATAATCAATACCCTTGACCTGCTGGCTCTGCTCTTCCTAATAGAGCCACATATACAACTATCCTGCTTTGCAGGAGGACCCACTGCTGAATCATGTCCAACTTCCTGTCCAAGAAGTGCTTTTCCTTGGGAGCTGCTCTCCAACAATCAGCTTCAGACTGTAACAATACATGGGATTATTCCATCTCACAGACAGGACTGTGCGTTCATCCTTGTTGAACTTGATGAAATCCCCATTTATCCATTCCTCCATCTTGTAAAGGTCCTTTTAAATGGTAACTTTGACCTTTAGCATATCTACTACCCTCACATAGTGAGACATCATCTGCAAGTTCGCTGAGTGTGCCCTTCATCCTGTTGTCTGGGTCTTTCATGAATCACAGACTCACAGAATCAACTAGGTTGGAAGGGACCTTGAAGATCATCCAGTCCAACCATTCACCTAGCACTGACAGTTCCCAACTACACCATATCCTTAAGCACTGTGTCGACCCTACTCTTAAACACCCCCAGGGATGGGGACTCCACCACTGCCCTGGGCAGCCCATTCCAATGCCTAACAACCCCTTCTGGAAAGAAATACTTCCTGACATCTAGTCTAAACCTTCCCTGGCACAACTTGAGGCCATTACCTCTTGTCCTGTCGCTTGTTACTTGGTTAAAGTGACTCATCCCCAGCTCTCTGCACCCTCCTTTCAGGGAGCTGTAGGGGGCGATGAGGTCTCCCCTCAGCCTCCTCTTCTCCAGACTAAACACCCCCAGTTCCCTCAGCCGCTCCCCGTACGACCTGTGCTCCAGACCCTGCATCAGCTTCGTTGCCCTTCTCTGGACACGCTCGAGTCATTCAATGTCCTTTTTGTAGTGAGGGGCCCAAAACTGAACACAGGAATCGAGGGGCGGCCTCACCAGTGCCGAGTACAGGGGTCAGATCCCTTCCCTGTCCCTGCTGGCCACGCTATTGCTGACACAAGCCAGGATGCCATTGGCCTTCTTGGCCACCTGGGAACACTGCTGGCTCCTGCTCAGCCGGCTGTCGATCAATACCCCCTGTTGAAGATGTTGAACATCAACAGATGTTCATGCCTTTTGTTTGGATGCTTCCAAAGTGAAACTCCTGTGGGAGTATGTGGACAGAAGGGAAGCTGCTCAGGGATTTTAGGTTGTACGGTAAAAACAGAGACCAGAAGTCACAAGAGTCTTTGCAAGATCCAGGAACTGAGTCGCCTCCAGGAGTCAATTCAGTCTGCCTAAGTTATATAGCCAGTTGATGGGAGAGATGCATCAAGGTCTGGTGAGAATGATAGGCATGTATACCCACTTTGCATCCAGTCCACTTGGGCCTCCAAGGATAAGCACTGATGAGATAGAAGCAGCAGCAGTTGGTGCATTTTACATTAGCCCATTAGATCAGTGTATACTAAACACAATAGTTTGGGATCACTATATATACATACATATATGTTCTATAAACTCACTTTATAATGTGTATATAGCCTAATGAAGAAACCCCCTTTTTTTGTTTTGTTACTTTATGTGGGATTAAGTGTCAAGGAGGGCAGGAAATCTCTAAGTTGTAATGGAAAATAAAGTTCCTTCAGTTTTCAGAATAAGGTTACTCTCAGTGGAAAAGTAAATTTTTCTTCATTTTATTTACAACAGCCTTTCACAGTACAGTGATGAAAACATGATGGATCCATACAACCTGGCCATTTGTTTTGGGCCAACCCTGATGCCTGTTCCAGACATACAAGACCAGGTGTCTTGTCAGGCACATGTGAATGAGATAATCAAAACTATCATCATCCATCATGAGGCTATTTTTCCAGATGCTAAAGAACTTGATGGCCCGGTGTATGAAAAATGCATGGCTGGAGATGACTACTGGTAAGTCAGAATATTACCCTTCTATCTCCTTAAAATCATTAGTCTGTTTGTCTGGATAACTCCTGTGATACAGAATTACTTTTGCACACAATAGAAGTATGAAGATAAATGAGAAGAGCGTTTAGGTTCACATAGTTAAATGTTAGCTATAAAAAAAACATGAAGCAAAGGCAACTACAGTGAGGTTCCCTACAACATTTTGTGTTGGAGGCTACCATTGTGTTCAGCCAGATACAGCCAGTGTTCCAGGTGTACTGTGCAGAGCACACAGACAGGTAGGAAACTGGCTCTCTGGCTGTGAACCACCTTAACAAATTTCAGCTTATGGTGCCTCCCCCCTGCTCCTTTCCTCTCTTAGCAACACACACACTTTTTATAAATGAAAGAAGTCAGAGGTTCTGGAAACTTCTTAATAACTGAAGGTGAGTTGTGTGGGCTTCTTCAGTAATTATGTATTCATAGCACATCATGACAATTATGTTGCACATAACTTTATAACATTATAAATAATTTAAAATCATCTCACGCAGTTGACATATTTTTGAGATGTGTGGTTTCTCTCTCTGCTCAACCTTTTGTTTTCGTTCAGTGACAGCCCCTACAGTGAACATGGTACATTAGAGGAAGTGGACCAGGATGCTAGTACAGAGCCCCATACCAGTGAGGACGGTATGTCTGTTGCATTACTGTGCCTTTGATGGGAGTAATTTTACAGGTGTTTTATGCGGGAGACCTTCTTTCTTTCCTAATTATGTCATATTTGAAAGAAGGGTATTTCAGTCCTGGTGTTCTGCAGCAAAGCCGGCATCTTTAATCTCTGTTTGTGTGCTTTTTTGCTCTGATTCATCTGTGTTTGACCAGCTGTTTCCTTGTTTTCTCCTGATTTGCCCAGTCACAGGAAGGGCAAGAAAGAAACTATTTCAGTCAGCACATATTATTTTCTGATATAATGTTACATTTTTAGTGACTCTTTATCTGTTGTCTGCAAAAACTAATCAAAAGTGTCTCTTTAAATATTTCAGCTAAGGGATATTTGCCATTCAGTGGGCTCTATTTTGATACAAATTTAGAAGCTGTTCCACCTAAAGGATTTATAACTACTGAAAAACATGTTTGTATCCCCCACAGTGAAACTTCTGAACAATAGTCTTTTGCTATAAATATTAATCACATATACTCTGACAGTTCTGGGTACAGTAGATATCCATGAAAAATTTGGTACATTTCTATTATATCAGTTCTTTTTAGCCAGGTTTCCTGAAGGTGTATTGGACTGTGAGGTATTTCAGTTGGACTGTCCTTCAGATGTGCTTCCAAGTAACTTCTACCCAGTTTCAAGCAAGTGTAACAGATGGAAGGAGGTGTCAACATTGTTAAAGAACTACAATTTTCCTGACAGTTAGTAGCCAGTTAGAGGTGAAGGACTCAGAATAACACTCCCTGTAGAGAAGACCTGCAGTGTAAGCTCACTGCATATCAGGCAACCCAGACAGAGCAACCACAACAATGCACTTAGGCACCAGCAGAAACAAAAGCTGCCCATTGTCCATCTCAGAGCATGTATGGAAGGAGAAAGAGGAAGAGTCAAAGAGGGGAAAAGGAGAGGAAAAGAACTACAGCACAGGATTTATTAATTTTCTTAAATAAAGGATGTCATAAGGGATACTGGTTAGGAGCTGGGACAATTGCCACAGGGAAGGGGAACAGGAAGGTGTATCTGTAGGAAACCTGGCTACACTGGTCCCATTGCACACAGAACAATGTAAACAATAGTTCCACTCTAACTGTACCCGTCTGCTTTGTCACGTAGACAAGCTGTCAGTGACAGATTGCCTGTCTATTGCCTTTTGCCGAAGTGAGGAAGGACAGGCAGACTCTATCCATGCAGCTGTTTGTAGAATAGGGACAGTTGGGTGGGCAGGCATCACAGAGTGGGGAAAAACTGAGGATAGGAGAGAAGTCAATGTTAATCTTCTGCCTGTGGTGTGTACCTGTGCTTGCACCCGCAGTAGGGAATACTGACAGCTTTACAAGACAGCCTGTGTGCATGGATTCCTCTTGACCAGCTCTGTATAGCTAAACCCACTGTCTTTCTACAACACAGCTTCACTAATTAGGTGTGAACTCCCAAGGCAGTATAGCTATACTTTATAAGAGCTCATTCTTCCATTGGATGCACTAAGCAAGAGTAGAAGCTGAAGAAGTCTGTCCATCTCTCATTTAGAGCAGAAATAGTGAAATGCAGGTGACACATGACTTTGATATATTGGGGCCAACTTTGGGGTCCCATGACCAAACTGAGAGATAAAGGCCCAAGTGGGCATGGAAAAGAAGTGCAGCTTTTCAGCAGCAATCAAAAGCAGTTACTTTAAAACCATGCCTAGGAGAGGTTAAAACATAAGCAGGATCCAGAGGAACTGGACCAGAGCATCTCATAGTGCCTTGGTAATCATGGGCACTACACCACCACTGTGTTGTTATTATAACAGTTTTACATTTGTGTTGTGGTGCTACCTGTGTTACGACTGTGTCACTGGTGAAGACAAACCCTGAAGAGAATAGCTGTCAACTAGTCAAGTTCTTTTAAAAGATTTAACCGGTCAAGACATGGGTTTTTTGTTCACCAGATTGGCCAGCAACTTAATTCTAGTTGCTCCATTGCGCCTTCTTAATTAATTCAGTACTGAAAGGAAGTGGACATTTGTGTTTACCGCTAAATAATTGTTAGCACAAAAAATATTTGTAATCTAGGGAAATTCTGATGCAGAGATAAAGGTTAGCAAGCCTGGATCACATACAAAACATTGTTGGTTTTTGGTTCCCAGCCTGCAAGCCCAAACCCATTTTTTTCAATGGATACGGCTTTCTGTTATAATAGCACATTTTTCTAATGTAGGTTACAGGCTTAAAATTAAATGTATTCACCATTTCTGCACATACAGTCATGTGTTTGCCCTTTGGACAATGCCTTTTAAAAAATGTTCTTGACACCAAATGTGAGAATAGGTGAGAATTTTTCAGTTTGTATATTGAACTTCATGAGAGTCACTGACTGACCTGTGATGGACAGAAAGAAAGCTTTACTAAAGGGACTGGAGTATTTGGGGTGTTTAATGTGATTGATTCATTCATTATAAGCTGGATGCATCGCTGCTAGCTCTATGTGGAGAAAGAGAAACGGAGGCACAACATTGCTGCTGTATTGATAAGGGATGTGGTACTATTCCAGCCAAAACCAGGACAACATATAAATACTTTTGTAACTGCTTAGATTGACTTGTTGATACTGGAAAGGGAAGAGAGAAGAAGGAGATGCATTTTACTGTAGTGTTTTCAGTCTTTTTTAGATGTGCAGAAAGTATCCCTAATAAGTAAAACATATAAATTGCTTCTTTCTCCTAAATCTGGAAATGAAATTTAATTTGTGAAGTTCAGAATATTTGTAGTCAAGCTAAGATACAAAAAATATCTATCTGTAATTTTGCTGCAGAAGAACATTTACCTGCAAATGCCTCTGCAGTAAAGATTCAAAAGATATTGTTCATGTTTTGCTGAAGCACTTTTTAGTGTTTTCCTTTACCTTCAATTTGCTGAAGATTTTTTTATTCTTGTTGGAGGCATGTGGAAAAGGGTGACTAGGTTTGTTTTCCAAGGAAGTAAGAGAGAATTTCCTGAGGAAGTTAAACAGATGGGTTTCTCCTGGGAAAACATACATACAATTAACATCATACTGTTCATAGATATCTCATAAACATAGGGTAAAAACTGAGACGGTAGTTCGACAGGAAACAAAAATTACAGGGACATGTAAGACTGTAAGTTATTGTTCTGTCCCCAACACATAGTAATTATCCTGCTTTTCAGTAGTGCATGCTGTGATCTACATTTTGCCAGATTCTGTCAACACCTTGCAACATTTCTTTGCTTTTGCTATTCCCTAGTCAGAGAACTACTGTCCAGAGGACAGGACTTTGAGATTGCAAAGTTGCTGTTCTCTGATGGGGTGCAAAAGATGATAAAGACATTGGGAGATAGCATCTTCCCACAGAGTTCAAGGACATACTCTATCCCGGACAGCCAGGGTACATAAGGGAGAACTGAAGAGCAGAGCAAAAGCAGACACAGACACAGACACATACACACACACACACACACACACCCCGCAAAGTGAATGGTCTCCCCTCTTGGCGTAGAGGGCAGCGCAGTGGCACTTCAGTGCCATCACCTCTGTGGGGAGGTTAATACTACATCTGGCATCCCAATCCCAAAACTAAAATTAGCACTTATGTTTCTTCTGCCCTTTCTGCTCTTCCAAGAAGTGGAAGTTTTTCCCACAGTTCTTCAGTTTGTCCTAATTTTTCACTTCCATAGCATCTCCTGAGTCACTACAGATGATAGCTGGTGAGATCCTATATGTCATCAAATACTTCTTGATATTTTAGGCAAATGCCCCCAGGTATGGACAGAGCAGTGCAATTACCATTTCCTTCTGAGCTGTCAGTTTTACTGTTAAACATTCAGTACCACACAGAATTTGAGTTACAGATCCCAAATACAGCTTTCATCAGCTTTGCTTTTTTGGAAATGCTTGTCTGTCATTCAGTAACCTTGATGTTAGATGGTTTAACTTTTCAAAATGCATTTATTTCTAAGAGTGACTGTCATGGTGCTTTGGTTTTAACTATTAAGGCTTGACCGGTAACAAGGTGAATTACTATTTAAGTACAGTCTCAGTACTGTTTGCTACAGGAAAGTTCTCTCCATATGAAAGTAACATTAAAGCAAATAAAACACTCCTTCAAAATAATGAAACTTGTCTGAATTTACTTTTGGTTCTATTAAAAAAACTGTGTCAGGTCTAGTGGGCACTCCTCTCTGAGGAGGTGGGTTTTGTTACCCAGGCAATCTAACAAACATGTCTCAGAAGTCACATCCATTATGGTTACATTATCAATTCACACAGCTGGGCCAGTGGGGCAACTTCCTTCAGACCTCTGAGAAAGTATGTGAGTCGCAGGCGTTGGAAGGAGACAAAAAACAGACTCCCATTGTGCACCACGCTTAGATTAGTGTAATTTCACTGAGATAGAACTATTTCTAGTTTAATCCATTCATTTATAAATAAAAAGATCTGTATACTCAAATGTGGGACACTATATGGTCTGTTAAAATTAGCAGAGAAACAGGCTATATATCCATAGCTATTCAGTGTAGGGGTTTATCAATCAATCCAGTATCCATGACCATTATCAATTACAGTCAGAGAATGTCAAAGGAAATTCCGTAGAGAAAATTTGGGATTTTCTTACTTGCTGTAAAGCTTTTTTGTTTGGTTGGGGTTTTTTGCATTTTAAAGTATTACGTGTTAGTGACTGACTGGCTCTCTGAAACCGGGGAGCTTTTGCTTCTGAATTTTTGACCCACTCTTCCATAACCCATAACTTACCTGCAGTCTGAGACCAGTGTGTTCATACAGCCGTCTGCTCAGTCCCACCTGATCCCAGTAATATCTTCTTATAACAAATTCCACAAGCAACGTACATGATATGTGTAAAAACAGCGTTCTTTTGTCAGTGTTGCGTTATTGCCTTTCAGCTTAGTACTGCCCTCTTAAACATGATGCAAGATAAAGATGTGGTTAGTTTTATTTCTTTTAATTTGGCAATAGTGCCTTTCCATGCCTATAGTCTCTTTGTCACATCTGTACTTTCTGTTAGAAAGACTGTGGACAACATCTAGAAATGAAAGCAAGATCGTATATTAGAATATACGTACCAGCAGGTTTAAAGGTTTCCCAGTTTTCCGGACTGATTGTTTCTATGTCATCTTTACATTTTCTTTCCTTAAAAACATAAACCCAAGAAACCTATCACCCCTCCCACCCACCTATCAGGGAATGCCTGCCAGCAAGCCATTCAGTTGGGTACATTTTAAGGAATTAATATTGTTATTGCTATATACTGCATTTATATAACCAAGGTCATTTCTCCCAGTGTACATTACTTCTGCATGTGTAACAGTGAATTCCCCATACCACTGTGTGCCATCTCTGGAAGGTTTCCGAGTTCTTAACTCCTAAACACCCTGCAGTTCACTACTGACAAGAGTTCTTAGCATGACTGCAGAAGCAGCAAACCACAAGACACCCTTCTGCAGGCTGGGCAAGTTATTAAAAAAACGAACTGCAAACTCTAATCTCAATAAAGGTGCTATCATTATGTTTTCATGCTGCAGGATGAAGTTAATTTTAAAAAGACATTCCTGTGCAAAATGTTGTCATAAAGGCACAGTGGCTTTCATTACCAGCCTGGTTCTTTGGGGAATTACAACCTCAGCAATTCTAATTTGCACCAGACGGAAAGTTGCTATGCTAGTCATTAGCCCAGATGTTAATTTCCATCTAAATATTTCTCTAATTATGTAGAGAAATTTGTCATTTGAGGGACTCTGAGTTATTGGAATCTGCAAAGTGTGATTTTTAAACCCGTATTTTGTACGTTTTTCTTTATGTTTTGAGTCTGTGATGACAAATTTTAATCTATTTGAGCTCAGGTGCTTTTGGTTTTGTGCAGAAGAAACTGGAGGTTGCTAAAATCACAGCTGTTTCGCTGATGTCTGGGCACGGCTCTGAAGATACCTGCAGGCAGACATTGAGCAGGGGCCCTTCACTGACATCAGTAGGTTTCCAACACAGGCGTAGGTTACAGGATAGAGTGCATTAGCCGTGTAAGGCTGAATTTACTAGCATACTGACAGATTAGCCAGGACTGCTGTAACCAGTGTTTGATTTCAGAAAACAACCAACCTCCCCTGCAGAAACCAGAGGAATGCAGGATGCTGGAGCAGGCAGAGCTGCCTTAGGCAACTTCAGGCCACACAGGGACTCCTCCCTGTGGAGGACTCATCCTTAGGCAGTCTGGAGCGGTCTGCCTCACTCAAAAAGAGTGTTAAGGAAGCAGATTAAAGCACTAGGCTTCAGTGTTGTGTAAAACCCTAGGTTTTCACTAGGTCTGCATACTCGTCACATGAAAGAAATCTCATAGCCCACCTGGGCAGAGTAGCCCTACTCGTGCACAGGGAAATCCTGTCTTCCTTCCTTTGCCACTGCAGATATTAAAGGCACTCACAGTTACTTTTCCTTTATCACACTTCCTTGGGCCTCTTGATTATTCATCTGAGTTTGTTCATCTTGTTTTCAGAGGTCTTCATTGCCTGGCCTCCATCCCACTCCCCAGCCATGAAGGAGCCCTTTGCAGCAGGAGGCAGAGGCCTTTCTCCCAGCAGCAGCTGTTGTTAATGTTTGAATATGCTGTTATGTTTTCTGCAGCTTGCAAAGCAACTCAGATGTTTCACACCTGGGGCACAGATTCATTATGTTTCTTTGTAAGAGATATATTATAACCACAGCCTGAAGTCTGCCTTAGCTCAGCTGATCTCTGTCAGCTCTGCTCAAGAAGAATGAGCACTGAGAAAATGCAATAAATGGGTTTTATGAAACCAAAATGAGCAGGAAAGCCAGTGTGGAATCTGGTATCTGTTCTTCTTCCCTCCCTACCCAGAGTGCGAGCCCATAGAAGCTATAGCCAAGTTTGACTACGCTGGAAGATCTACACGAGAACTCTCTTTCAAGAAAGGAGCTTCCCTTCTGCTCTATCACCGAGCATCTGAAGACTGGTGGGAAGGAAGGCACAATGGAATCGATGGCCTTGTCCCTCACCAGTACATAGTGGTGCAGGATATGTAAGCAGTGTCTGGTGTGACTAGGTTCTTGGTGGGGTGTAAAGCATGCTGAAGCAATTAACAAAGTGATTTCCAAGTGGGACAGCAATTTGAAAGCTCAGATAGATTAAACATTTGCCTTCTGTGCAGGATGCCTCTGTCTTTATTGCCCTGAATTGACAGCTCTTAATCAAAAGTCACTACTAGGCTAAGATACTTTGTTTATGGATATGTTCCCAGTATATCAAGAGACAGATGCTGCTGCATCTATTTTAATTTTACTATCTCTTTGTAGCAATTGCTGACGTTTAAATTCAGCTGGATTCTTCATTCTGGAGAAATGCAGCTCTGAACTTCTGTTTTACAGTATTAAGCATGTGCTTTGCCGAGGGTGACAAAATTCTTCTTTACAGAAAGGTTACACTCGAAATATAAAGAGTTCAGTAAACAGAAGGATTATAAGTAATTTTTGGAGACATGGAGGAGCTGCAGTGCATTATAACATGCCTGATTTTCTTGGGATTAAAATCTAGGAGTGCCAGGATGCTCTTTGTCACATTTAACTGGCTGACTTCTCATCTCACCATGTGTGTTCTGTTCAGGGATGATACTTTCTCAGATACACTGAGCCAAAAAGCAGACAGTGAGGCCAGCAGCGGACCCATAACTGAGGATAAGTCATCATCAAAGGACATGAACTCTCCCACTGACCGTCACTCTGACGTGTATTTAGGAAGGTAAGCTTAGCATTACATGTTTTCAGTAGTACTGCTCACAGCTTAGGTAACACAACAATTAATTTTCCATGTGCTTATGGTGGGTCACTACAATTTGTCCCATAACCACTTCTTCATTGGTGCAGGCAAAGAAAGAGATCAGAACCTCCACCTCCTTTACGACGCCCCGGCAGGAGCAGTGACGGTCACTGCCCTGTACACCCACCTCACCCTCTCTCCAACTCGTCCATGGAGCTAGGTTCCCCCAACCTGGCAACTCACTGCAGTCCCAGAGCCCTCCTTCAAAATCGCAACTTCAATGCTGACAGCCCTGAAAGGCGACGTAGACCTGGACATGGCAGTCTCACTAACATCAGTAGGCACGATTCTCTAAAGAAGATTGATAGCCCTCCAATTAGAAGATCTACATCATCTGGTCAGTACACAGGTTTCAATGACCATAAACCACTGGACCCAGAGTCAATAGCTCAGGTTTGTGTCTTTTTAATTTTATGTCGCTCTCTGATTTTCTGAGGAGCAAGTCTTGGTGAACAGCGTAGCAGAGCACATGCACTAGTAGGAGTGGGTGTGCAGGAGAATATCCTACTCAGCTTTCTAAACAGAGTGTGTGTGAAAGAAGATACATTAAGGGATCCTGGATAGAAGAAGCACAAGGGGAAATAGACATTGCAGAAGCAATAAAAAGAAATCATTTCCCATTATACTGTAATGAAATTGCCTCTGCCACACAGAACGCTAGGATAGTGTATAATTACAACAGCTACATAAATCGCTGTGCTCTGATGAAGGCTGGCCTATTCTAACTTGCGTGTGATTAGTGTTCAATTATTTCTCAGTATTACAGTATGCAGAAGAGTGCTCTGACTGGCTAGTAGCGACCATTGCCATTCAAAGCACATATTTACATTCCAGGGTCTTGTATATTTTACATAGCTTTCATGTAGTTCATATATAGTTCATACCGTATGTTGATTTGATGCTTGTAGTTGTGCCTAAGAACATAACGTGCAAGATGTTGCACCTGCATAAATCATGGGCCATCTCATCCCTGTGTGAACTCTCACCTGTCTCATTCCTGGCAGTGAAGAGGTGAGGATGGAATAGGGAGCACCCCGATCATCAAATTGGTCTGTTGTACAGAGCTGGTAACAGCTCTTGAGCAAATAGATACCACCATCTTCAAAACTCAGATTTTGTCTAGGTAGAATAACATGATTACTAGAGGCACCCTGAGGGCATAGTATGATTGCAAAACTATTTTACAGTAACACTAACACTCATGTTTTAAAATTTAATGTACTGGTAATGCTTGCTTTCAAACTTTGCTTCCAACAAGGGATAGAAGGGACTGTCATGCTTGGTCAGAAAGCTGAACCATGTATTAGAGTTAGAAAGTATAAATGTCATTACTGTTTTATTTTACTCTATTATTTGTTTACCTTCCTGGAACCACATACAGTGCTGATTGGCTTAAGCTACTTTTTTCTTTAATGCCTAGACTAGTGTTCATTCCACAATAAAAGAACCCAAATTTTGATTAAACTATGTGAAAGTCACTGTGTGCAAGCAGGGAATAACCAGATATTCTAACCTTAGTTGTATCTCAGTATCACTGAAAAGTAGTAAATTAATGTCTTGGTGCATTCTTTTAGCATTTGCGCCAGAAATCCTAATGAAAAAAATAATTTTTTAGGTAAGATTGCTGAATATCTTACAGTTTTTTCTGCTTAAGATCTAACTCAGAGAAACAAGAGGAGAGAAGAGCTGATAGACACACAAGCTTTATTTCACTACAAAACCAGGTTTTATAATCCATGTGAGGGGATACAGATCCTGAACATCTGAGGTACTAGATAAGCTAGCTAACAGTTAGCAAATGGACTAAAATCTTTACAGCTGTTAGTACCCAAGAGATGACAGAAATCTTCACGTTTAAAAACAATGCTATGCAAATATACATTGTCCTGACAGTCACTTAATAAAATGGGTTGCGAGTTTTGGTTTAATTGATTTTCTTTTAATTCTTTCACACAAACAGGTTAAATATTTGTAATGTCCAGCCAAAGCTGCCATGTTGTCAATCGTACTGTCTTTCAAATAAATCTGGTGGAAATTGGTTTTAGCAATATAATATTTGTTAAAGAGAGGATGGTTGGCAAATCACTTCATGTATTTCTCACCCCCTCTCCTTACTACTCTGGTGCTTTGCATTCAGTAGTGAGTCGAATGACATGCCACTTTCTCTGTGCTCTGACCCAGGACATCGAGGAGACAATGAACACGGCGCTGAACGAGCTCCGTGAGCTGGAGCGGCAGAGCTCAGCGAAGCACGCCCCCGATGTCGTGTTGGACACCTTGGAACAAATGAAAAACACCCCCACCCCTGCCACCTCCACAGAGTCACTCAGCCCTCTCCACAGCGTCGTTTTAAGGAGCTCTGAGCCTCAGATCCGCCGTAGCACTAGTTCTTCCAGTGACACCATGAGTACTTTCAAGCCCATGGTGGCCCCTAGAATGGGAGTGCAGCTGAAACCTCCTGCTCTTAGGCCAAAACCTATTGTTCTTCCAAAAACAAATCCTAGCATAGGGCCTTCCCCTCCTTCCCAGGGTCCAGCCGACAAATCTTGCACAATGTAGACAGCTCAGCCACCCACAGTGCCAGGCTGGGATATGCTAGGGAAAGGGATGGATTAATGATAGAAGTCAGGGCTCAGTAACATCGTTTATTCATGTTTGTAACTGGAGAGGCTTTGTTTTTCAGTGGTTTTGAATGTATTGTCTGAAAGTAGCTACATTAACATGGGCATTTGTATTTTGTATGGTTTCAATTAAAAGAAAAACTGGACAGTTGTGCATCGTTTTAAAAAACAAATATAGACTTACTTGAAAACTTGATGCTGCACCATTTGTAATAAAAACAACACAGATCACAGCTTGCCACGTTGTACCATACTTCACAGTCTTACTGTAGCTATATAATAACAGACCCTGCACAAAACTAGGGGGGGTGGGTCAGGGGAGGAGGGACCTCTCATTTCTGGGTCACCAAACCAAATCTCAAGCAGGTTAGTAAGAAAAGAAATCTAGCATGTGAGGATTAAGTGTCTGTGTGGAATGTCTAAGTCATCTCAATCCACATTTCTTATTTAAGACACACCAAAAAAAACCTCACCAAACCCTCACAACTCATAATTGGCACTGAGTTTTAGCTTTCTTGTTGGCAGTCTCACTAGAGACAAGTGTTGGATGGATCTGGAGATCACACTGCTCTCACCAATGAAAAGCAGCATTCCAGGTCACAGCCAAAGCACATCTCCAGAACAGTATCTAGAAACTCCTTTTGCTGCCCTCTGTAATAGTGTACCTTTTCCCATGAAGCTAGCCCTTCGTTCCCCAATACCACATTTTTCACAAAAGCTAAATTCATTTAGAGTTCATAGTTGAGCGAGCCAGGCTCTGGGGAGTACGTGAACCTGTTGGTCCATTAGGCAAGCTGATAGGCGATTAAAAGGATCAACTACACAGTAATTCAGCAAAGTATCCTGTTGACTTTATTGCTCAGCGTCCAATTAAAGACACGATTTGAGTCATAATAGTTGGAGTTTGGAGCTGACCTCGCTCCGCTGGCTGCCTTGCACAGCGCAAACACTGCGCACATCCTCGGTTATGCTGACGGCAGCAAGACAGGGGCTCACTGAAGAGGGACTACCTCCTGCCAGCGATGCAGGGGTCACTCACGGGACAGATGGCTGCATTTCTACCACCTAGATTCAAAGCTGACAAAAGTTTTCCATAACTGCTTTGCCCCTTTTTCCCTTTGTTCTTTTAAATGACAGAAATCAGTACCTTTCTTATGTCTGTGTGAGTGACAACTGTCAACTTTGCTTAGCGCTCTGTTGTTAAACTTTCTTAGGCGTGAACTAAATGTACAGCTGTTTTGCACATTGCAAGAGTAAGCCATAACATTATTTCTGTGAATATATTTTCTGGCATCCAATCCATAAAATAAATTTCAGTGAAGAAGATGGGGGGAAAAAAATATCTGTTGTGGTACAGTACAACTGGCTTTAAGCAAGATCTGTCTTTCCACATATTCTTTAAGGTCTCACAGTTGGAAAGCTTGAAGTTTAGCACTCGCTATACATAAACAATCGAGTTTGGGAGGAGAAGAGTAGTGATAAAATTTGATAGGCATGATTACTGAGGTGACAGGAGCAATTTCCTGTTGTTACTTAGGAGCAATTTATTCCTGCTCTGGTTTACACCCTGTAGATAGATACTGCAAAGCCCCAGGTGTGAAGTACCCCATGAACTGCCTCTGAGAACCAAACTACTCCTGGTATTTGCAAACCCTTTTCAACCCTGCCACAGACTTCACAGGCATCGAGGTTAGAGGCAAATTCCTAATCCACCACAGCGGATTGTGCAGCATTGGTCAGTGAACCTCCAGCCCTCTCAACTCTACTGCCTAGTCCTAATATCAGGGCAAGAGCCTAAGCCAGGCCAGCCCTAGCTGCAGCCCAGCGCTGGTCTATAGGGTCTGTTCACTTGGTTGGGACCAGAAGACATTTTCAAGTAGTTCCCCAATTTACTAGAATCAGTGGAACAAACTGGAATTTCAGCTTTCATCTACATGCAGTTTTAGTCTAGCATTCTTAAATTAACCCACCTGACATAATTGAGATGGATACCTGTATCTTTAAATTGCATAGGGAATTTTGTATGTTTAAATAACTGTACTGGACTCCATAATGCTTATATTAGAAATTGTTTAGCAAAAGAAAATATTAGAAACAGTGCTTTAGTGAATGCATCCACTTAGTGCATTCACACAGTTAAATGTGTAGTTTGATGGTTATTATAGATACTTAAAAGTATAGTAAGTGGATATGTAACAGGAAGGACTGCTACAACTACAGACGTACTAAAGGGTAACTCCTACACACCTAATCCAATCAGTATTGTCCCTTACTGTCAAGGTTGATAAATTGCAGTACTGGTAGCTTCCTGCTTGTTGACTGTTACCTAATTGTGTCAATGTACATCTGTAGTATGTACATGTGAAAGTGCCTTTAAATTTTAGAGGAGCTTTAGCCTTGCTCTTGTACTGTTGCATTTCCATTGCATCCTTCCCTGTTTGTGTATGGCTGCATTCCCATTGCATTCCTTCCACTCTCAAAGAACAAATAAAAACATGGAAATTTCACGGTTCTGGAAGAGAAATGTACTGTTAATCTGTTGTGACAATGCACTTTTATGTATAGTACTGTACATTTTTGGCATGTACCATTACAAGCTTCAGTATACATTCAGGTTTGTTCCTCATAGTGTATCTTTATAATAAAGAAGATTGTTCTGTCTGTGTGTGTAGTTTTGCTGGGTAAACAGCTGTATCATCTAACAATCTACCTTCACCTTCCACATAAAGGGAAAACAATCAGCATCCCCCAGCCACCCACACCTCACCCTGCATCAGGTCCCATCACCATCTTGGCCTAAAGACATGTTTGTACCCAACAGGCTGCTACCTGACTTAAAGAGCACCATCCCCATAAGCTCACCCAGGTCCCTCCATACCTGAAGACCCCCCCACAAAGAGCCACCACCCTCACGCAGTTCTGCCTTAGCACCCATCAAGGGTGGCCAACCCCGCTCCGGCCAGCTGCAGGATGCCCCTGACACACATTCAGCCAACACTGACACAACCCTCATGTTCCCCACGGGAGAAATGGTGAAAAAAAGAATCCAGCTTCCAAATTTTAAAAACACTGTCCCAGAGTGAAAAGGGAAAAAAAAAAAAAAAGCCTACCTGGGGGCATTTCTTACAGCAGAACAAGGGTGGGATGCAGAGTGCCACAGGTGAAAGTTATCTTTAGCGACCACGCATGAGTGGGGGTGGCCATACACGCGCCTCCGGAGCTGGCTCCAGGAACCAGGGGCTGTCAGTGTCAGGCTGATGGCTGCAGGAGGGACCGTCAGCCACGGATCAGATGCTGTCAAGAACAATTCCTGGGCTTGGGCTGTGCCCACTGTGCTGCCCAACTTATATGCACTGAAGGTGAGAAGAGCTACTTGGAAATGCATTTCCAATCATTGCTTAAAAAAAAATTTAGGGGCATGAACCACAGCTGAAGGGGTTGGTTTTAAAGTCATCTCTGGTTGTGGTTGAGGATCACCACCTGCCAGAGGGGAAGAAGAAGATATATGTCAGGCAGTGTGGGGTGGTATGGGAGGATGGGCACGCCAGCCACCTCCACTCAGAGTAGGGCTTTCATTCTTGGCACTGGGAAAGCTGCCGTAACACAACTGTTCGTTAGTGGACTCATTGATCAGTCTGTGGTGGCAGCCTTTGTACCAGTGTCCAGTGACCTACTTTGGGTATTTCTTCTTGTCCCCTACTGCACAAAAGCTGACTTAAGAAATTCAGGAGGGAACAGCAAAGGTCATTCCTCATTCAAGGTTCTGCACAGCCCAGACGACTTATAACCCAATTTCCACAGTCATTCCCTACGCTGCTGAGGAGAAGTGGTGGCTTTTAATCTGTTTCAAAATAAATAAGAAAACACAAGAAGAAGCATCTCCTCCTGTTGTGTAATGTGACGTTTTGCTGTTGCACTGCGCTGACTTCTAGGTTTTGTAGTGGAAAAAACCTCAGCTGTTGCAGAGACAGCCAAAGGTTTTGGCAGGTGACTAGGGAACCGCTGAATTTACTGGCACTCAGAAAAGCAAAGGGATGATGAGTTGTTTTGCTTAGACAAGTGTATTAACTGTGTGGACAATGAGCAGCAGTGGCAGCAGGGCGTTCGGTTCTCAGGCCACTGCTGAAAATTGCTGTTTCAAGCCCTGTGCAGCTCCAGGACACAGCACTGCACAAACACCTCCTCAGCCAGCATAAGGAAACCATGAAGGTTCAGCCCAGGTTTTAAGTTCCCTTTGGTAAAGACACATGGTTTTTTGCTTACTCTGCGTCTCGAGGGAACTTACCCTGCCCAGAATGATCCACAGTCACTCTGCTCAGCCACTGCTACTCCGCAGGACTAGCCTTGATGTTAGTCTGGATAGTACTGGTACAACTGAAACCAAAGTATTAACTAGTGATGGTACAGGATGGAAGTATCGTTCTTGTAGGCCGGAATATTGCTTTTTTCATTAACTTGGCTCTTCAAGGGGAAAAAAAAAAAAAAAAAAAAAAAAATATATATATATATATATATATATATATGAAAGCCCAAATAGATCAACAATTTAGCATCTTAAAATCCAGTTAGCTAAAACAGTTTAATTACGGTTAAAAAAAAACAAACCTACCACTAGTTTAGACATACCATCGTAATTGCAGCTTCTCCCTTGCTTTCTGTTTCACTCAAGGGTATTTGCAGATCATGCTGCTGACAGTACCAGTCCCTGCCAGCACTATGGCTCCAGCAGACCCAGCATGAGCAAGTTTTCTTGCCAGGGGGCTGCAATGCTGGGATCCTTTTGACTCGGATGTGCCACTTACTCTCTGCCACAGCCTGCCCGGACTGCAGCGGCCTTGGCCTCAGCCTGGCTCACACTGTCCACCCCCAGGCCCCCCAGCATACAGCCCTGCTGGATACCCCACCTCCCTCTGACCACCCCTCTCTCCCCCTGGCCCCAGCAGTGCTACTGTAACCCTAGCACAGTATTTCAGTTCCTCTCATCCAGCTATCCTACTGATCAACAAGGCCAAAACTGGTGGAAAGGAAAAATAGAAAACAGCAGGTCAAGGGCCAAGCCATCTGATGCACCATCCCAGGCAGACAGGAGAAAAAAAAAACGTGTGTTGGCACTAAGCTGGACTTAAGGGAGAAGAGTGTGATGTATTTCCTTACCTTCTCACTCCCATGACAAATATAGCAAGAGCTTGCAGGCCCACAGGCTGGAAGGTGATGTGCAGAATGTGATGCTGACTGAGGAATTAAATAGTGTTCAAGAACATAAACAAGGTCCATCTGATTTAGACAAGTCAGCGGGTTTTCTCTCACCTTTCTCAATGCATACATACAAATAAAAAAATGCAGGAATACAGTTTTTATGCCTAACTGCAGCCAGCTGAGCCTGTGCCCCATGGCTGCACAAGGACAGTGCATCCCCAATTATGTTGCAGTCATCTCCCAGCAGGGTCAGGCCACACTGGCCACCACTGACTCACAAGGGAGGCTTTTTGGTCTGGGGTTAGAGGTTGGTCCTTTTTCCTTTTTTTTAATTAACAAACTGCATTGATTTATTTTTCTTTTCAAGTAGCATAGCAATGGAGTAAGTGTGAAGTACAAGGTGAAACAAATTCAGCTGTAAAATATGAAGTTATGCTGTACAAAGGAAGTCAGACGCAAGATTGAAATCAATAGTAGCTGCACTCAGTACAGTAGCACGGGTAAACCAAAACCAAACCCTGCCTGTTCTTATTTCCGTGGAGCAGATCGATTCCTCCCTTAATATCTGCCACATGCATTTTCAGTAGTGTACACTGACATCTATAAACACTGCCCAAACAACATAAAATGGTGGTTTACATTAATTTGAATTAATTAGCCTCTGGGAGGGACAAATCATGGGGACCAGCACTGCTCTGAAGGGAAATAAGACAGTCATTGAAATGGTTGTTTTTCTGACAGTGACTTCCTGATTGCAATGAAATAGCATTAATGTGGAGATTGTTACCAGAGCCATGAAGAGTGAACTTAAATGTGCTAAAGGTGGAAAATACCTAAAATTCTTCATAACTTTGACCAAGGACTGCTAAGTACTATAAAACAACTCAGTGCAACACATTTTGTTTTTTCCTGTCTACAATGTTTTCAGAGACAGCCATTACAGTAGTACATCAGCACCCTTGGCAACCAGCACCAAGGTGAACACAACAGGGTTATCCACCAATACCTTTAGGTTTAAGCTGAATTTCACTTGAACAGTTTTCTCAGCTCTTTAAATATTTTTTCCTGAACTCCAAGAATGTGTCAAAACTTAATTTCAGACCTAGTGTCAAGACCTTTTTTTAATTTGTCACACACATCACAAGTCTTATTTTATGGCTAAATTAAAGTTAGTCCGAACAAAATCGTACAAGGTTACAGTTGGGGATTAAAATATGGCTAGGCTGGGGCTTCCAAATCACATAGTTAATTCTGAACTCTCCTCCATTCCCTTTCCAAAATTACAAATTTAAAATAAATAAATAAGTAAATAAATATGCACATGTAATTTCTTGAAAGCATAGAGCCAGGCATGTTGCAAAATTCCTGATATGTGTTTTATTTCTGGTTAAGAAAATACAGTAATACAGTCCGTTGGGGGGAGGTAAGCCCTCCCTCCCCACACAGCCCCGACAGCAGGTGAGAGGGGAGCACAGTGGCAGACAGGGGCATGGGGGACACAACCCACCCCCATTGGAGGGACCTCTATTTCACATACCCACAGGACCACTTCTCTCCTGCACCCCCAGGCTGGCAGCAATGTGGGTCCTGCCCAGCTTTCTCCTGCCAGACCCAGAGCAATGTTTACCCTGATGTTGTCATTACACCTCAGTCCCTCGAAATGCTCCCAGTATTAAAAAAGAACTTACTTTGTCAAATACTAGAATTTTAGGCATAATATAGTTTCTTATGTAGTGTAGGCCTAAATACCATTCATATCTGTGTACATCCATGAGGTGTGCACATGAAAATTTATATGTTTGGTGAAACAGCGGCTGATTTACAAGCTTTTCAATAGAAACCTAAGTTTCTTCTGTACCTGCATTGAAATATTGGTTCTGTGGTTTGACCTCTATAGAAATACCTTGATTTTCTGTTTACAAGTCATCAGTTTTGGTGTTTGCTCTTTCACTGACTTCACTTTTTCTTACTTCAGAGGTGTACCAGCAGGCTCAAGTATTTAAATGCAATTTTTGTGAGCACTACAGTTTCATCTCCAATAGCAAGTACATTTATTATTACTTTAAAGTAAACTCAGTTTTCCCAGACATCTATTAGCAATGCTAGTCATAGAATAATTCAGTTATGCTTAATGTAGCTTTCATTCATAAATAAAATTGATGAGAAGGCAACTCTGCAGATATTTAACTTTTTCCCAATAAAAAAAAAAAAAAAAAAAAAAAAGTGTTCTGCTCACAAAAATAGAGTTCTGCTCCTTACAAATTTCCCAGCAGCTGCCAGCCATCCCAGATGTCAGCTGAGCAAGGAGTCCTGTTTGAGGGTGCCTGTGCTGGGTGGCAGCACTACCCTGGTCCCTGCGCTACAACCTCTGGTCATAGAAACATCGGCAGGACATTCTCCCGCTCTGTTAACCTGAAAGAGAATATGCATGAGTGACATCACATCTATACATTTCCCTTAATACAGTCCAAATCCCATATGGTGTGGTCCACATAAAGCAGCATTCAAATGCTGCAGGAACCAATTCACACCTTGCTCTCTTGGAGGAGGACTGGAGGTAAATATGTAACCTGTGCCATCCCTACAAAGCTACTGAGTGTCAGACATCACCCCTGAGGCTCTTTGCCCTCTTTGCTAAAACCAACGAGCATCTCTAGTGCCTTCAGCAGCTCAGGTCCCCCCTACATCCAGGGCACCCACTTCCTCAAAGTGCTGGGAACAGACATGTCTCAGCTGATTAAAGGAAGGATCCCATTATCAAATAAAATCACATCAGGCAGGAAAAACACATTTGCATGTGGCAGAAATCCTCCCAGAACAAGGTGCTGCAATTCCGTGAAAGGAAATATAAATCACTTTGCTGTTATGCTTACATGCAGGAATATTTTTCAGTGTTGCTTGCAGGACCCTGAGTAGCAGTCAGGAATAATCTGGTTTGTTCATAACTTCTGTCAAGATAGCACTGAAGTGAGATCAGGGCTCTTCTCTCCCTAGGCATTTATAATCCAGTCCTGATCTCTCAGAAATGTTATTCGTTACATCTGCTGTCTGCATAGCCACAAGCCCTGGTGAGGAGATGCTGGGCAGCCCTTTCCAGCCACTCTGTTCTTGGGGGCGGGTGTCTGTTTTGCTTATTAAGGGTACCAATTAAACTTGGACACCAGAGTGAAAAGAGTAGGTGTATTTTACTGGTGATAACCAAATAAAGTAACAGTAATACAGAAAACATGCAGTAAGAAAAGACAGAATAGTGCACCTAAAGCAACAAACAGGAAAATACAGGGTAATGCATCAAATCATTACTACATGAGAGAGAGAACCGTGATTAAGAAAGATCCATCACCACTTGCATGTGTTCCCATCACCCAGCCCCGCAGTGGCTGGGCAGCCCCGGTTACAGCGAGGGTTTGGGGAGCCTGTCCCGGCAAGGGGGAAATCCTACGCGGTGCGTCCACCCATAGGTGAGGCTGCCAAAGTCGCTGTGAGCGGGTCCGGCCTTATATACCAGAGATCGGCCAGCCAGAATAGCTGGCACCTTTGTTTTGAGTGGAAGATTTCTGGTTTCATTCTCCTGTTGGATTCCACCCAAAGCCTGGCCAGGGCTCGGAGCGGGGAGACCAAGGGAGTTTCTAACAAGGCCAGTTACGTGGGTTCTCAGCTTGAACAAGGCTAAACTAGGGAAGTTGGATACATTCTCTCAGCATTTCATCCTCACTACTGATTATATTCTAGGCTGCATCTTTCACTGGAGAGTTTACACACTTTGTTAATGATTACAGACTAAGTCAGCAGCTTCGTCTTGGGACCTGTTGTTCAGGCTTCAGTACTTCAAAGCTTTAGCACTCTTTACATCAGCATAAGTGCGTTGTTATAACTCAGTACAATACCTACTAGCACAATGGTTTCAGTTATAAAATATACAGGATTCATCTGTAGGTCAACTCTGGCTTGGGCTGGTTGTCTCAGCCTCAGCACTTCAGTGTCCCGCTCCAATGGAGGCAGAGGCCAGCCAAGGGAAGAACCCAGGTACAAGAGGCTCAACTGGTCAGAAGAGGATTCTGCATTAGAGTGGCAAAAATACAGGACAGTCAAAAGGGGAAGCTGATGCGTTATGCATTAGCCAGACAAGACTCTTCCCCACATGGCTCCTCCAGCATTCAGCAAAATGGCTACCTGTCTGCAGTGCCTGCCCTACTATTATTTACAGCAGCTCTGCTTCTCCCCAGATAAAATGTTAGAGAGAGAGAGGGAGAGATTGTTATAAGCTGTACCTCACAGGATAATGTACACATATCTGCATAAACAAAAATACAGCACTTCAATGAGTATGAATATCAATTCAAAAATAAAAAGAACCAAAATGGATCTGCATACAAGGTGCACTGAAACCAAAACACATTTCTTTCAGCTGGTAAAGCCAAAGACTATGAAAGCCATCTCTTTGTATATACCAGTTTATTCCACCAAGGTTTCAGATTTTACCTCTTTAATCTCCAACATCTCCTCTCAAGGAAAAAAGAGGGGCTGGGAAAGGGTGGGAGAGAATCTGCTTTCTAACATGGTAGCCCCAAACAGTAATCTTGCTGCCAAAATCGTTCACTTTCCATGAGACACAGACGTTTGAGACAACAATATGAGAAAGCCACTGCACACTGAATGGCACCTGGGCAGGCTCCCAGCTGGATGCCCATCCCTGTCCTCCCTCCTACCCACTCCCACCCTCAACCTGCTCCATGTCCCACACTGCCCATCACCTGGGGGGGGTAAAATAAAAGGCAAAACTGCCCAAAAGCTGCAACACTGGGCAATACCTGGTTCAGCTTTCTGTGGCAGCAAGCATTTCCATCAGACAGCTCTCACATGAGCCCCAGACTCCCACTCCCTGTTTCTGCTGTGGCATCTGATGCTGTAGGAACCGTTACAACAAAAACAAAGTTTCCTGACCAGGTTTCTGGTCTACTGCTGATGTCTCAGCATTTCCTTCCAAGGAGATTATTCTAGTTTCTCCGAAAGGTGAAACAAAATCTTTGATAAAAGCTGTGGCAACCCACTCATTTAGAGTTTTACATATTTTTTAGCAAAAGATTCAGCCAAAGAGGTGATGAACGGAATCCAGCTTACTCTTGTGTACTCAGCATACCAGGAGGTATTTTGCAGCTGGGTCTCTTCCCTGCCAGGACAGCGGAAAGGAAGCAGCACAGACTGGGGGAAGTTGCAGAACACTTCAAGCCCTGGTTTCTCTGATGTTTCAACACTTAAATGAACAGGGAGGAAAAATCACGGTAATTCAGGTGCAAAGGGATGCTTCAATTCCTAAGAAGCTTCCTCTCTATCATAATTTTTTTGTGTGTGTGTTACCTTGTTGTTGAAGACAGGAGCGACAGATCATGCTGTAGCAGGCCACCAAGGCCATGCAAGAAGTGACCAAGCAGGAGGTGGGACACCAGACATGGACAGGCAAGGAAAGGCACCGCCAGATTATTTCCCCATGCCCAGATCTGGTACAAACCTGTCTCTGAGATGACTATTTGTAAAACTGCCCTGTTTAACCCGAAGTAGAGAGTCCATTGGAAACTTCAGCTCTCTTCATGTATCATTCCTGAACTACTCAGAGTATGAAATATAAAGCAATTTATATTAATCTCTAGTTTGTACCTCAAGGAACCTGAATATCATGGTTCAATTCATAACAGTTACTCACAATTTGTATGGGTTTTCTGTAGAGTTTATCTTTTAAGGAGAGCTGAATGCACATTTCATGGCAGGAGCACTGGTGCTCGACACACCCTCGAGCAAGAGCCCAGCCACCACCAAGTTAACCTATATAAAACCATAGGCCTCACTCTATTGGCTTGTCCTCCAAAATACACCCTTTGGATTTTTATAAAGCAAAAACCATCCAAAAGGCCTAAATCAAACTCTTCAACAACCCCTGAGTAGCTTCTGTTTAAATTAAACTCATTATTTCACAAGTGACACCCTCTCTTTCAGACTTAAATACCAAGTCAGTGAGTCCCATGGTCTTTTAGCAGATTCAAGTATTCAAGTATAGAGTCAACTGAATATCTAATATATAGAATGAAAGATGAACTTTACATTACATCTTTAAGAAGTATTGTACACCTAAGTTATACTTTACAGAAGGATGGACTGTAAAGATATCACAGCAAATAATTTCAAGCAATCAAAAAGTCAACCACAAACTGAGAAAACATTATTTATTGCACAGCTGAACACCTTGTGAATACAAGACATAAAACAAAGCAGCACAGAGACAAAAAACAAAGCTGCTTGTAACAAAATTTTCCCTTTCACAGCAAATTCTACAAATTTAAATATATTTTCATAGAATACCAGGTTGGAAGGGATCTCAAAAAATCATCTGGTCCAACCTTTCTTGGCAAAAGCGCAGTCTAGACAAGATGACCCAGCACCCTGTCCAGCCAAATCTTAAAAGTGTCCAGTGTTGGGGAATCCATCACTTCCTTGGGGAGATTATTCCAATGACTGATTGCTCTCATTGTGAAAAATTTTCCTCTTGAGTCCGGTCAGAATCTTCTCAGGTGTAACTTGGTGCCCATTACCCCTCATCTTTTCCACGCAACTCCTTGTAAAAAAGGAGTCTCCATCTTCTCTGTAGCCACCCTTGAAATACTGGGACATGGTGATAAGGTCTCCCCTAAGCCTTTTCTTTTCAAGACTGAACAAACCCCATTCTTTCAGCCTTTCCTCATGTGACAGGCTTCCCAGACCCTTGATCATCTTTGTAGCCCTTCTCTGGACCCTCTCCAGCCTGTCCGCATCTTTTTTTGTATAGCAGGGACCAGAACTGAACACAGTATTCCAGGTGTGGCTTGACAAGCACTGAGTGGGAATTTTGTATAATAGAAATGGACAAAATCTCTGTAACTTGTCCCTAAAAGACTTTTTAAAATTAAAATGCTTTGCCACAATTTTTTCATCCTTATAGGATAAATACATTTCATTGTAACATCTTATACAAAACAATTCTGCTTTAACATAAGCAAAATTCTTTTTCCTGCTCTTTCTAGAATGAAATATTGTTACAAAGAAATGTTTTGTTTTTCACAAAGCAGCATTTCCTGATGGGACAACAACTTACAGGAAAATTACTCGTCAGTTCTGGCAAACACCTTTAGGATGTCTCTGTCCCCTCATGCACAGAAACCCCTGGGTCACACGGGGAAACACCAAATTCCAAGCCAGGGTGCAGTAGAGCAAATATTGCTATTAAAATCCTAATATTAAGAATGCAAAGGAAAAGTTGTCAGACTAAGAACTTTTATTTGAGAAAGACAGATGAAAACTTCAGCAGCCACGTGTTTTGTTTAGGGAGTTCAGCTCAGTGATCTGAGGACACTGAAACACGGCTTCGGTCCAAGGCATCTAACAGATGATGTAACAGTCACCGAGCGGTGTTACGCTCATCAGCTAATTGGCTTTTCAGAACTTCATTTTCCTCTTGCCAGAGTTTGGCTTTTTGTTCAGTAACTTTATGTTCCTTGATCAACTGATCCTGGAGAGCTTTTACCAAATCTTTTGAGGATTTGATCATTTCGTCTGCTAGTTCTTTCTTAACATGTTTATCTTTTGGGGCTGCAGTCAGCGCTGCCCCTAATACAGCACACACTACAGCTTTTCCTTTGCCTGGTTGAGACCCTTTCACCCCCGCAAGTGCACTGATATAGCTTGCCACTGCTTTTATGCAAATTATTGTGGGCCCAAACCTCTACTAAAGGAGGAGGACAAGCCTTATACTCCTTCAGCTTCTCAAAAATAGGGGGGCAGTCAAGCACTAACATTTCCTGGCCAGTCACGGCTTGCAACTGCTCGAACCTCTCCCGGCTTAGAGCTGAGAGGTTGCTTCCCGATTCTCGCTGTCCTTATCGGATAGAGAATCAGTATCCTTCTGACCCTCTCCTAGCATATAGCTGAGGGGCAAATTCCCAGTTCTTCCTGTCCAAGTTTGTGGGATACAGAACCAGTATCTCATAAGACCTTCCAACACCAAAGGGGATCCTGCTGACTATGCCAATTTTAATGTCATGTCCCACTCAGATGAGGGGACAAGTGACTCAGATTCATGAATCCCCAGTTGGAGTGGACCACAAGTCTCCAAGTCCAAGCATTTATCAACTACCCACAATGTACTAACTGAGCACACAATAATTGGCTAAGTATATAGCAAGTTGTGGCGAGCAATACAATATTCCTTGCATTTCCTAATGGAAAAAAGAAAAGAGTGAGATAGAGGGAATGGGGAAATACAGATAACTGGTCTGGGTTCCTGCACTGATCCTGCTGGCGAGGGTTCCAGGAGGCAGCTGTCTTTCTTGCTTGCATCCATCATCTTCGCTTCACTGCTCTCTCCAGGGACCCCCCTTTCTTCCACCCCACCTTGATTTATACCCACTTTCCTTGGGTCCATCCCCTAGGTCGACCCACACACCTACATATCCCATGTATGGGGAGGGGTAAGGTGTTTCATGGGATGATGTAATTAGCCTGATCACGTTAGCTTTCATTAGCATATTGAGGGGTGTTAACTTTAATAAGCATTTTGTGGGTAATGAAGCAAAGTTCATTCACCAGACAGATGGCCCTTGAAATTTGCCCCCCAGGTGCCCCAGAGTAGGGCTGTCCTGTCTCCATAGGGCTCCCTCCTCCAGCTGCATCTTGTGGTATTGGGGCAGCCTCATCAGCTTCAACCTCCACACTATCCACCTATGACTCATAGTTTTGTCTTGTGAGTGTTTGAAGCATTTCTTCGATCAGCCTCAACTTTTGCTTTCTTAGGCTGTTTTTCTTAGTTTCTCGCAGGCCTGGTTTCTCATACCCAGTGAAATATAGGTCATATAAATTGAAGTTTCCGTAATACTTTTATTAGTGGCAAGTCTTAGCTTAAACTTGAGACTCTCAGCTCTTACCTACCTAAATCTCCTTCCTACCCATTTCATTCAGGTTGCAAACACCATGAGAAGGGATGGAAACTCACAATCTTTGAAACTCCCACTGTTAATCATTCATGGTTTGTAAATGTCCAGCAGCCACTGACTTTTCAGAAAAAATACCTTTTTGACAATACTTTCTTTTAAATGTATCTGTTAATATCAAGTTTCCTTTGGTGAGCTCTTAGAGTGGTTTATAGAGAAGTAATCCTCATATTTATTTTTTTAGCAGCTGCTTGATTAAACTGCTACAACACCATTTTTCACTTCTCCCATTTATTGTGCAACCAATTACTTTTGGATCCCTGCAAGGATATGATCAATAGCTCTTAGTTTCTCTTTCAAGTCTCCATTACACATGCACACGAACCCACACACACAAATTGGTTTCACACCCCTACCCCAAACCTGGAGAACAGGAGTTTTCCTACTCCCAAGGCTTTAGCAAAGTTCTCTAACATCTTTTCTGAGCCAAGAGACCCATGAAATAGAGATAACATTCCTCGGGTGTTTTATGGCTATACATGTATTTACATATTTAGGAAGGCTGAAGGTGATGACATCACAAGTTGAAATTCTCTTTGATGCAACACATGTGTTTCCCACCATTGAAATTATTAGTTCATGAGCAGCCCAGCCACTTTCATCTGGATGCTGACTTCTCCTCACTCCCTGACTTCCTTTACATTTTAGCATTCATGGCAGAGCATCAAGAGCATGTTATCTGTTGCTTGTCTTTGCTCACAGAAGGAAAAGGATTGTGCCACAATGCCAATTTCTTTTGGTAGTTCATTGTAGTGTGCTGCAACATCTCCTTAACACTCCTTGCCATGTAAAGCAGCAGTAATGTACATATCAGAGGAGTTTTACTGCTGTTTAAAATTGCCTCCACTCATCTACTAACTATAATAGTTTGTGGAACACCTTAGAAAAAGCTAGGACAAACATTCAATCCTCAGAGCTTCCTGTTAAAGTATTTGCAGCGATTTCAAAAACCTTCCTTCTAGCAAAAGAACAAGTTTCTGAACCAATGCTGTCCCTGTAAATACTTTCCCAAAAGATGAGGGATTTGACTGCATCTAGTACAGTTAAACATAATTGAAAAGTTCCCTCAGTGCTCATAAATGCCAAATTTACTCATTAGTGGGCTTGCACATCCTCTAATCCTGTGAGCAGCCTTCACTGTAAGAAGTTACTAGCTTGACTTCAAACAATATCCTTCATTTCAGTGAGCTTTAAAGTTTCTCAGCAGCTGAAAACTGTTAAATCCACCTCTCAAGATACAGTGACAGATATTGTGTCTTTCATTTGGGAGGGAGAGGGAAGTCTGGACATAAATCTTCTAATCTATACCAATGTAACACCAGAGTTATTTGTGATTTCAAAAGCCAGTTTACTTTTATCAGAAAGACTGATAAGGTAGAAAAAAAAAAAATCACTGTGCTATGAGACTTCTTGAGGTCACTTGCTAAAAATCACTCACAATAATATACCTGCAGAACAATAATGCAGTTTACAAATCTTCATTCACTGGCATCACCTGATCTGGGACCCAGCTGGATTCACATCACAGTTTATGCCTGAATAAATATCCAAATATAGATCCTATGAAGTCTGTCATACTTCATTTATTTGTAAACGGCCCATGACTGCAGGCTTGCATTAACCCAAACAAAAGTAGACTGAGCAGATTCTAGAGAACAGGGACTATCTGGGGAGGTTTTGAATGGCTTCCAGGGCTGATAGAACATCTGAAGAACAAGATGGGAACCACACAGGCTTCACACCATGTGATATTATTTTTTTTTTTACATCAATGGGACAACCTAAGGAGGCTCTGGATTTGAGTCCATCACTTAAAGATTCAACGAACTACAAGAACAGAATATTTTATATTAAAAGTAACACATGGTAGGAAGACAAGATGATACAGCTGAGGAGTCACATCTGCAAGATCTTTAATACGATGGACCAACTAATGGCTCTGAGAAGCCTATGTTAAGAAGCCAACCAAGAAAGGCTGCACTGGGTTTGACTACAGATCCACGTAGTTCCATACCTCATCTCCAACATGGATCCCTAGATGTATCCAGGGAAGTCTGGAAAAACAGGACCAGCACATGGTGGTATCTCACTGCTTCCCATCGACATGCAGATGAGAGTTTACCTCACCCAGAGGCTGTGTTGTTGTACTTTAATTAATATACGGGAATCACACAGCCCACTGAGTTTCTGAAACCTTTGCTTCTTAAGCCAATGAGTTTAACATCATTTATGGGAGTAATTATAAAGCTGTGAACAAGGAAAAAAACAACTGAAACTATGATTTGTAGACATCTCAGCAATGCTGAGGAAGTGGCCAATGGGAGCTCCTCACATTAGTCATATGCTGAACACACTGCAATCAGAGGCTCTTAAAGCATAAAGGACTTAAAAAGTATCACTGCAATTACTTTCCTAAATCCAAAGCTATGGAGCCTCAAGCATATCCCAGATTCCAACCCAGCACTATACAGGTCCGAATCCCAAGACATTTCTGAGCCAGTATTGGCCCTATGCTCCCTGGCAACAAATACACTTCTGTTGGCACACCCAAGACCTAGCTTCTAAAAAGCACAGAACAAAATAAAATATTGAAGACACTTATGAAACATCAGTGCTATTAAACTGTACACCCCAAATTCAGATTTTCCATTTCCCAGACTCCTTAGTGCCTGCAAGTGACAGTTTATGAAAGCAGCATGTATGCCTTGTTGCAAAACACCACTAACGTTATATTTCAGGCTTCATTTTGAAGTGTATGGTTTAGCACAGAAACTTACATGTAATCAAGGGTTTAGGGATTTTTAAAAAGTAGATTATGAGCAGAATATTTTGTTTTTTAAAAACAGCCATCATCTTGAGTCAAGCTTAATATGAGATTTTTATCCTTACAAAACCAAATTGTTGAATACGCTCTATAATCTAATGAGTTTACTTCCTTGCACAACTGAAAAAAACATAGCTGATAGGTATACTCTTGGTTTCTGTAGGGGTACAATAGGAGTTACACCAGCTGTCTTAAGGAAAGAACTATTGAAAGCAATATAATTTACATAGTGTATTTGTCCTGTTGATGATCTATATGAAAACCTTTCTGACAAGTAGGAACTTATGCATAGCTTATGAGTAAGGGAAAAGAATGTGTATCGCTCTTAAAGTCAGAGAAGAGAAAGCATGCACAAAATTAAGGATGGATCTGGAAACAGCCTCACTAGCAGAGGTATGTTTTATTAACACACCTTGTATAATAAGTGCACGTAATTAGGTTACGCTTAGCAACTTACAGCATACCAGAGCTGTTGTTAACTTCTAAATGTGAAAGAAAAATTTTGCATCAGGACATGGAAAAACAGATGATGGTACTGAAAGGATAGGTATGCTCACAACTGCAGTGAGCGTGAGCATTTCTACCAAGGAAAAAGAAAAAAGGCGTAAGGTTGGAGCACCCCAAAATGGCATCTATCAGATCCCTCTTGCAGGAACGTGATAAAAAACCCCTGCTCCATCGCCATGACAACTCATGCTAAATCATTGCCATAGTAACCATGTGAAGATCATTAGTTTTTAACCACACACACAGTGGCCAACATGCCAATGAGGAGAAGCCACCACCATGGCAATGAACTCTGCCCCATAGCTGGTCCCACCCCAAACCACATTTGTGGTTTGATCCAACCTCCTTCCACATTTCCCAGGCCCACATCACTGGACAAGCTCCCTGCTACTGCTGGCTCTCCAAACCCAAGTCCATCTCATCACCAGAGCACTAACTTCATGCATTTTACTGTTGCCTTTTTTTTTTTCTTCCCCGAGTGATTTATCAGGGTGAGATTAAATGCAAGTAGAAAATTTTCATCTTCCGAATGAGTCACTGCAAATCTGTTCTATTAAGCCAGTGCACCATGGGGTGGCTTTACATGCTGCATTTGCATCCCACGCATGCAGTCGCAATATCAGTTCAAAGGCACTATCCTGTCCCCTGAAGAGCCACAATTTCAACATCGTCATTGCAAAAGAATGTGTTTACTGTGCACCACCAAAACCCATGCGATCGTCATTTTAATACACCAGCTCAGGCCGGGTTGCTGCCTCCCTGGCAGAGTTGTCATTGTGTACAGTGATGTAAAACAGCAGCAGGAGAAACAGGCATTAACACTTTTCAGATCATATCAAAGCCCAAAACTCATGGCTAGATAATGCCTTTCATCCAGCTATCTTCCAACACAGAAGAAGGAAAAATGAATACAATCATTACTGGGTTTCAACCCAGCCTGGGGGCAGAGGGTGAAGCATCGGTGACACATGAGCTTGGCAGTCAGCACAAAAGGACGCAGCAGATTTGGAGCAGTTTGTGAGGGGGCTCCAGGGGCAGCCCCTTGGCCCAAGGGCCTGTCCCCACCCAGTTCCTGGGTACAGCAAGCCTGTGCTCCTGCTAAGTGCTGCAGGTCACCCTGCATGTATTAATCATGCTGAAAGTGCCATGAAATTAGCTTATTCTCCTCTTGGAGGATGGGTGGGAGAGGGCAAGGTTCCTGCCACTGCTTTGGCCCTTGTGCCTCCCCCATTTTCCCTCCATTTCTCACACTCCTTCTCTGCCTCCTGCAGCTTCTCCTTGGGGTTGATGCAGACTGCAACACTGGCAAAACTCCCCAATCTTGACATGGAAGAGCAGCCATGGGGCTGCACAGGTGCCCACCTGCAGCCCTCACACCCAAGCACACCCAGCAGCATCTCGTGGGGCTCAAGATGGCCCAAAGCAGCACAGCAACATTGGCCCCAGTGCCTGAGCCACCCAGTCCCTGCACCTCAGCCTCCGCTGCTCAGGGTTGGTATGGTTTACTTTGACTGGTATGGTACATATATAAAACATACATACAAAACCCAATATAACATATGGTTATACCATATACATACATCATACACCATATACTTATGTTTATGCCATATGTATATACAGTTACATACCACAGTAGCTCTGCCTACATCAGACTATCAAAGCCCTTTTACTTTGCGTTCATCTTAAACCCTAGCCTGACACTCCCTAAATGGACTTTAACAGTCGTTTGATCGTGCTGCATTGCCTTGGTAAAAAATAATTTAGTTCTCCCACTGCTTAAGAAGGAAAAAAGAGGAAAGAGAAAGAAAAAACCAAAAACCATAATTTCTTTTAAAATGGAATGCAATTTTAAGTGAACGGTTAGTTTTCAACAGAAAAAAGGCTTTTTTACAGGTTATTTTGAAATTCAATAAAAAAGCCCCTCACAAAGAAGATGAAGCAATATCCTTTCAGTATTCATATATGCATTAAGGTATGAAACCAGGTATCTACTATTGCTGTTTACAGCTGAAACAGAACTACATAAATCATTCAATGGGGGGAAAAAGCCAACAAGACTCAAACAAATCTGTCCAGAGCAGTAAAATATATCCCGTGTTTATAAAATGTGTACAATAGCATAAACTATTTTATCCTGGAAAGAAACTGATTCTAAAATCACTCTTTTCTTTTTGTATTAACACTACCCTCTAGCGGCAGTTTTTCTGCTTTACTGAACCAAAAACGTAGTTTAACATATTGATTTTGTGCATTAAGAAATGATATAAAAATTGCAAACAGCAATTTGCTTACCCGAGCTGAATTTAACGCCCACATTTCGCAGTCGCTGAGTCTCTGCAGCTTTGGAAAAAGTTGTATCTGGCTCATTTCAACATATAAAAATATAAACATATAAAAATAAGTGTCTAAGAAAATACTACCATGAAAAGCATAAAAAAAAAAAAAGTCCCTATAATGCATAGTTGCAGAATAACCTTCCAGATGGATAAGTTCCTAGTGATTGGTGAGCAAATTACACTTTGAAGCATGAGCCTTATGCTTTTAATATATTATTATCAGCCCCCTGAAGACGTTTCTGTGAACAGCTTTAAAGATAGATATGGCAAAATGCTGTTCGGTCTCCGGACTTGCACCTCCTTCTTGGACAAGCTACAAACTCATCAGTAAGGTGGTGGTGGGATTTTTTTTACTGTTTTCTTACAATTTCAATTAGAAACATCTAGAATGAGCCGTTTCTGATCTAGAAGTCATCGCTTTAATAAATCATTCCCAAGTAGAGATGGGCCTGAGGCACCCACGGCATATTTAGATATTGAGAGTTTTTGTGTTCAGGTATGAGTGGATCTGGGGTATCGTTACAGTTTACAGGGATAATGAGAAAAATCAGATAGTGCCACAAATCCCACTAGGCTAGTCCAAGATTTAGACTCACCTATTTTTATACCAAATAGAGAGCAACTTCATAAATTTGTCTCCCACTATTCTCACTGCCAGGTAGTCAGCAGGTCAACCAGCTTGAAGCAACTGCTGTGTTGGGAAAACTCAGCATATGAAATTTTGGAGTTCTCCAAGCAAAGCCAGCCTGCGTGCAGAGTATAACTTCAGCATGGAAATGGATGATCAACTACATCTAAGTGTATTGAATTTGCAGGTAAAATGGTGTAGATAAATTGCTTAGGAGGGTAGGGTGGGGACATGATTCTTCACACTAATTCTTCACTTCTGTAACAACAAATAAGGAACAAGCTTTTCCCAAAAAACAGCGACAGTTGAAAGTAGTTTGGTCTTGCTCTCCGGACAGGGATGCACAAAGATAAGGGAAGGACAGCTTTTAGCCGGCTTACACATCTTGCTTTCAGCAGAGCTCCAGGCACTTCAGCTGCAGAGGAGCTCTACAAAAAGGCTTCCACACCTAGAATGGGACTTAGCCAATTTTAAAAATAGTTCAGACAGATTTGCAGCATTAAATAAAAAAGAGAAGACTAAACATGCCAGTGCTCCCAACCCCTCATCCCATCTCTATGACAAGTGCTGGCATCTCTTCAGGGTAGGGACATGGACTGGCTGTACTGCTGGGAGCAAAAGCAGCTCAGCTCTCCCACTACAAATCTAACGTAGAGCCCTCAGATGAAAAGCATCATCTCATAACCCAGGTTTTCACTCTAAGTCTTGTCTGTTCCTAGACTTTTACCTCCAAGTGATATAGAGTCTCACGCAGACCCAGGCAGTCCTCAGAGAAGCATCACTCCCAATCCCCACAGAACCAGACCCAGCAAGTGCACTAGCAGGACATGTAACCTCAGGCTGCAGCAGCCACCACTGATCCTGCTGAAGGCCATGGTCCTTTTACTACAGTCCACTGTTCACACGGTGACAGTAGCTCAGTGACAGCAGCTCAGTGACAGCTGCACCCACACAGAAAATAGGTGAGTTTCTTCTCTTCAGGCTTGTTTAGTCTCTCATCTTCCATTTGCCAAGAGAATGGCCCTATACATGTCCTGGTGTTTAATGTAAACCCCTGCCATGCAGCTGAGGCTGTGGCACCCTCCAGCAAAACTTTGAAGTCCCAGGCCCAGGGAGAGGAAACCTAGCTCTCACCTGAGAGCAGGGAAATACCTGGAGGCTCTGCTGAACATGCAGAGAAGAGGGAAAGGAGACGTCAACTTGGATTCCACTGACCACAGAATCATTCAGGTTGGAAAAGACTCTTTGGATCGAATCATTGAGTCCAACCACCAGCCCTACTCTACAAAGTTCTCTCATGGGTCTGACATTTGACTAAGCAAATGCTTCACAGAATCATCTAGTCCAATTATTAACCTAACACTGACAGTTCCCAACTACACCATATGACTTAGCGCTATGTCGACCCGACTCTTAAACACCTCCAGGGATGGGGACTCCACCACTGCTCTGGGCAGCCCATTCCAACACCTAACAACCCCTTCTGGAAAGAAATGCTTCAGAATATCCAGTCTAAACCTTCCCTGTGCAACTTGAGGCCATTCCCTCTTGTCCTATCACTTGTTACTTGGTTAAAGAGACTCATCCCCAGCTCTCTGCACCCTCCTTTCAGGGAGCTGTAGAGGGCGATGAGGTCTCCCCTCAGCCTCCTCTTCTCCAGACTAAACACCCCCAGTTCCCTCAGCCGCTCCCCGTACGACCTGTGCTCCAGACCCTGCACCAGCTCCGTTGCCCTTCTCTGGACACGCTCGAGTCATTCAATGTCCTTTTTGTAGTGAGGGGCCCAAAACTGAACACAGGAATCGAGGGGCGGCCTCACCAGTGCCGAGTACAGGGGTCAGATCCCTTCCCTGTCCCTGCTGGCCACGCTATTGCTGACACAAGCCAGGATGCCATTGGCCTTCTTGGCCCCCTGGGCACACTGCTGGCTCCTGTTCAGCTGGCTGTCAATCAACACCCCCAGGTCCCTCTCTGACTGGCAGCTCTCCAGCCACTCCTCCCCTAGCCTGTAGCGCTGCTGGGGGTTGTTGTGGCCCAAGGGCAGCCCCCGGCATTTGCCCTTATGGAAACTCCCCCAGTTGGGCTCAGCCCATGGCTCCAGCCTGTCCAGGTCTCTCTGCAGAGCCTCCCTACCCTCGAGCAGATCAACACTCCCACCCAACTGGGTGTCCTCTGCAAACTGACTGAGGGTGCACTCGATCCCCTCGTCCAGATCATCAATAAAGATGCTTAAGAGACCATCAGGCTATGCCATATGTTGGGAGACGTTTCCTCTGCCTGTGTTGTCAGAGAGGACTAACTTCAAGGCAAAAGCAAAGACTGTGAATTCAGTTTGATGCAGGTGCCCCTAATTTCCCTTAGCATCTCCCACTGGCCCTCCTCACTTTGCCTCTGACCAATACAAATAAGCACCACATCATCCTCCCCACAGGAAGCTTAAAGGTCTTGGTTCAAGGTGGTAGATCCTTGTCTGGGATCCTAACAACTCAGCATGGCAACACTGGCTCTTTATGGCTCTAATCTGAGGAATCTGACTTGCACACAGTAAAAAATTTCTCAGTTCTTTTGTAAATGATGCATACACCAGAGCCAAAATTTAGTGCCACTAAATATTTTATCTGATCATCAGTGAGCTGCATAAATAAAGCACAACGTTGCACTGCTTTGAAGCTTCAGATATTAGCTCATAACAACATGGCAGCATATCCCAGTTAATAATGGAATACAGTGAAGCCTGTCTTAATCATCTGTCCAAAAGCAGCTGCTTCACCAACACTGTTGGTACCTAAACACTGTTCTCCTGGAAATAGTGTAGTTATTTTACAATAGTCACATAAACCCAGCAGCTGCCACTACAGGCGGGGTCTAGCACAGCTTTTGCAGGATACAAAATTTATATAGATTCCCACAAAATTAGGCCAGCAATGCAGAGGGGCCAACGAAAAACCTTCTGCTCACAGTCTATCTGCATTGCAGTCCTTTTACGCCTCTTTTCTCCCTGCCTGTCTTTCCCAGAGCTGTCATGCACCCCAGCCAATCTTGTACTGACATATCTCCTCTTCTGTACTTCGCTGTTCTTACCACTGCCATGTACAGCTAGGGCATGGTCAGGTCCCAGCTGCAAGGTGGAGAGGTCTGTTATTCTACCACAAATCCAGTAGCTGCAACATCAGGTTGAAAGTTAAGAGAGAACTGAACTCAAACAGGCAAACTCTCCCAGAAAAGCTCCATAGCAATTACTAAAATCAGTCCATATGTTAAAAGCATGCATGCATAAGAAAGGAAAAGAGGCGTTTCCTGGAGAAAAATGATAGAGTACTTAATTTCAGGGCAAGAGAATCCATTACTTTTATCCGTTACCTTTATCCTCCAAAGGAGACTTTATCTTTAAATCAGTTTTTCACTAACAGGAAAAGGAAATCAAAGTCTAATTCCATCTTGCATTTGACTTATTTTGTGTGCCTGCTCTGCAAAGCATTATGCTATTCCTGTCCTTTGTCAGCACTCTTTCTAGAGCCTCTCCTGCTTTTCCCATAAACAGCCCCTGCCTTTGCACAATTGCAGTCTGAGGGCCATCCCTGCTGAGCAGCACAATTGTCCCCAATGGGCAGGACACTGCCTTACTGCTCTTGAGGCTCAGGCAGAGCCCAAGCAAATAAGCAGTGCTTGGCCTTGGCTGCATCCACCCTGGCAGGGCTGCTTTGCATCTCTGGGAGTCTGAAAACAGGACTTCTGGAGAAAACAGGGCAGAAACAGCAAAGTTTCACCAAGCTAGTTAGCTTGGTGCTAACACTTCTGGAAACAATCACAGAGCTAACCACGAACCCAGGACCAGCTATGCTGTGTGACACTCTTCTTACTTCAAGATGAGGGGTTGTAGAAATCAGGATAAAAAAATAGGACTTGAGGAATGAAGTATAGCACATCATTGCTGATTTTCTTAAGCAAAGTTTGGTTGTGAGATGATTGGGACCCAGTGCAGTAAAAGGCAGCAGGCTGACCTGCAGCAGCAAGCATCATAGACACACAGACAAGGAAGCCTCAAATAATGGATATCAAAGAAAGAACAACCACTAGAAACATCACAAGCATCTCAAAAGGCTCATATATGAAGAAGAGTGGACCAGAGCAATAAATAACTGGGAGAGTGCCATAAATTTATTTCTACTTATAGCAGACTTTTTTAAAAGCTAATTAGATAAACAATGAGTGTTAGTCTTCAAATAGATACCAGGAATTTATGGTACTTTTAGATCATTAAAACAAAAATATTATGTGCATTATGCATATATTGTATCCTTTGCAGCACAATACAAAATACATTAACAGTTCCCATTCCATGCATTGTCTTCATGCAAAGGGGGGAGAAAAGGAAAGATGTTTTTTTCAAGAAAAAAACCTGACCACCACGTGTAAAAGAAAACAACTTACAAATATAAAATATATAAGAGATCTTGAGAATACATTTGCTGTCAAATTCACATTCCAGACAAAGGAAACTAAATTAAATGTTCTGCCAAAATCCTCATGGACTCAAGTAAGTGATGAGATGTACAAAATTTGCTACAAGATAAGCTTCCACATTACTACTCTAAGCAATCTGAGTGGCACCAAGAACATAAAATCTCAGTACCTGTTTTAAAAACCTTTATATATTATGTCTGGAAGCATTGGCCTTCATTATGTTATCATAAACATCTTTACATCTTGCATTTAAAGCAGTCATTTCTACAAGACTTTTAAAGTACATTAGTACACTCAATCTTGCTTAGCTAAACTGGTGGAGAGGAAAAGCTGACAGACGGGGTATCACCCAGCTCGGCAAAAGTACATTTGTTGTTCTTTTCTTATAGTAAAGAGACTGATCAATCTTTCCTGTACTGAAGTTAGTAATGAGTATGTTTTTTTCCAGTTACTGAGTTTCAGGTCACCTTTACTTACTCCACATAGATGTTTTCCCCCTCTTCCCTTAATTATGCAGCCAGTTTTCATCAATGGCCTATCTAAATTTACATCATAGATAACTCAGTCTCCCCATTACCTCATTTGTCATTTATAACAAACTCTTCAAAGAATCAAATATGAAACTGTGCCATAAGTCTTAATGGGGCTAACAAATCTATAAACATTAATTCATCCCACGTACTCACACCCCACACACAACTTTTGGCCCTAGCACACCTCAATTCTGCAGAACTATTTTCTATTGGTTTTGGTGTAACCTCTCTTCAGCTTCACCCCTGTAATTTTCATCCAAGCTACTTCCCACATTCTGGATTTTCTGCTCTCCACCTTGTATTAAGGCCAAGATCTTACAAGGGGAGCCTCAGGGTCAGGACTCTGAAACCCAGAGATAGCTCCACAAGAGCTTCTCTCTCTAGCACTCTCTCCCCCCCGTTTGTCTGCACATCTCCCATTCCCTCCCTTCTCACTGTGAGAGTAATGGTTACAGCTCCCTTTGTTTCTTCATCAACCTTAAAAAAGAAATTCTCCTCCCTGAGCCAGATAGCTCTTCTGGCTGCTTCTCCAAGATGCTCTGAAGGAAACTGCAGCAAACCACCCCAGCCCTAGTAAAGGACAAAGCAAGTCTCACCTCCTCCTGCACAGACATCACCTAGCACCCCTTCCCCGTTCCCAGAGACACCACTCACCAAAAACAAGGACCATGAGGTAAACCACCAGGTCTGCTGAACAGTCACCTCCTTTTCCTCTCCCCATAAAAAACACTGGGAACAGCCTCCAGCCATTTCAGCAACTGGTTTCAGCAAGTTTCAGCAAACTGGTTTCAGCAAGCTGCTGGCCTGCTCCAAAGGGTGACAGATTTCTCTTACATCTCTTCCAACATGTCCCCTGTAACTCAGAAATGAGCAAGAAGGTGTCTGTATCACAGGCAGTCTTGTCCCCCAGCCTCCTCTCCCGTTTCCCACATGTAACCAGTATGACATGGAAATACTGTGGAGGCAGACAGAGTTTGTAACAACACTTTATTACACTGCTGAAGACTGGGAATCAGTTCTGGCAACAATTTTCTGTTACTCATAATGAGGCAGTCAATAGTACAATGTTATTACAAGGTCACTGACCCACAGAGGGAAGCACACACTTCTCTCAATACTATCATTTGCAACTTTGTTCTGTCAAAAGGGCAATTCAAGCTGCAAAGTGTAACACTTACAACCAGGTGCCCTCCAGTTGCTGGTGTATTTGCAATTTTTGTTATTTTCCAATGGCAAAAAGCAGATGCAAACTTTTGAGAGTGATGCTGCAGTCATACTAAGACTTTAGATGAAAGGCAGTAGCATAGATATTCCTAAGAGACTAACATATAATTATAGCAAAGCATGGAAGGCTCTGGCACAAAGTGGAAAGTCAGAGCTTACATGTGAAGAACTGAACATGCTTATATGACTGTAAGAAAACCAGTACTTACAGCAAAATGCAAGACAAGTTACTATAACCTTTTGTGGGACCAAAAGGGAATGAGTAAAAGCCATGTCTACAATGGTATCATTTATATTTCAGTCTTAACAGAAATCAACGTTTTGACTTAAACTTTCTTTTAAAACAAACCTGATGATGTTATACCTTACGCAGTGTCAACTAAGGATCTAACTTTACCACACTTATATACATCATATAGCAGACTTCTATCAATCCTTCTGAATTCCCATGAAAGTGCTTGCACAGCTGCATAGCTAACAATCATGCAATATAAGGCTACAGGTACAGCCAAACTGACCCTTTTATTGTATTTGGAAATAATTGATTTCCAAAATAAAGCACTTTCAGGGTAACTAGAAAATGTACTGTTTCCAAACCTGCAGCCTAGAAGTGGTAACAGAGACATTTCAGAATGAGGTAAACAAACTGCATAGGCTATATATTTAAATCCAAATTCCAAAAGTGATTTGGCTTAATTGTGAAATTATTTAAAACTGAACAGAAAGAAAAAAACTACATAAAAATCTGAAAACAAATTCAGGTTGACCCTAACAGCAAATTAGAAAATAACTCATTTACAAAGGGCATTTCCTACTGTCTTTTTTTTCCTTCCTTTTTTTTTTAAGTTAGCCAGACAAAAGCACAATTTGAAGAGAGCTTTGCTGCTTTTTCCGTGGAGCTGTTGCTTCCAGAATACCTGCTGAACCTCAGCTTGTCTCCTGCAGTTAATCTGAGCCATGACTGGTACTGGACACACAATGTCACAACACTCCAGTGAATACTGGCCTTCTAGCCCATGATGCAGCTCTTCTTGCCCCAGCCCACAATCTGGAGCAACGACAAAGCTTTATGACACAGGGTGTTCAGAATAGAGACTGGTGCTTAACAGAGAGCATCAAGAGACCTCAATGATCAAACCATTTGAAAACTATGTTATAATTAACAAGAGTGCCTTTTGTGATTCTTGTATTTTTATTTAAAATGCATCCTTGCAGGTTTGCTTTTTTAAATGTTCCCTTATATCGGTGTTTAGTTCCCAGAAATCATTCCTATTAGGCAATGCAGTTTTCTGAAAAGATAGTATCCTCCATCCTCACCACATTTTCAATAAACTCTGTAGAAGACAGTCAATGATCAGACTAAGATAAAGTGCATATATTCCTTTCTGCTACAGGCAACAAAATTGTGGACTGGAAAAATAAATCATACTGAAAATTGAAAACCAATTAAAAAAAAAAAAAATCCTACTGTGGCCATTTAGCACCCCACAATTAAGTTATCCCACTGAGTACTGCCCAAAAATGTCAAGTGTCTGTCAGGTTAAAAAAAAGAAACTTAAAATATTAAAAATAATGTTTTCTTTTTAATTAGACTCTGAGAATCATTAATTTATGTAATCCTTGAAAGCCACAGCTCCCCCAAGGCTGGCATACTGCCTTGAGAGCTTCAAAGTAGTTTCTATTTTACCCTTTGGATCCAGGCTTCAAGCTCGCAAAAGCTTTGGAGTTCTTAAGGGAATGCGAGATTTCATTAAGAAAAGAAATAAAATGATAGTCCCTTTCTGACTTCTTGGACTCAAAAATAACTACAATGGTAAAGTGAGGTTCAGGGCGAGTCAGAAAGTACGTGCTTTGGACTTTGTCATCGTAGAAGTGAACAACCTTCTCCAAACTGTTGAGGTCAGAGGTTCTGTCAGTCATAATCATGATTACATTGGGCCAGTGCATAACAGGCCTGTCGCTGGGCAGAGACACCACTGCAGGGTATTGATCCACTCCCTTGGGGGCTTCCCTGTAAGAATGGGGATGATGATAACCATGTCCCTGAAAACTCTCTGATCCACGATTGTCAAAAATTAAGGAAACGTTGATAGCATCATACTTCCGGATGAAGCTGGAAATTTTCCCGAAGTAATCAGGATTTGTTTTAGCAGTCAAAGTTTTCATTTCAGATGCTGTTGTTTGTCGACTAAGGGCCTCATGAAAGTAAAAGCTAAATTTAGCAAGAAGAATGTTTTTGAGCTTCATCAACCAGAGGAAGAGGTGTGGAGGTTGTACAGCCTTCTGAGACTGCCCTCCGAACAGATGCTTCTTGGTCTCTCGCTGTTTCTCAAAAATTTGGCCCCATGTCTGTAGTTTTGTGTGAGCACTGTGCAAGTTGACCAGGGATGGAAGGAACTTCCACTCTGAGATCTGAGCCTGAGCCTTTAAGAGATGTGCAAGCACATCTACTTCCAGCTGGAAACTGCTTTCAAGAGGACTGAGGATTGGATGATGAAATCTAGAAAACATAACATTAGTCAAGACATGAGAACTGCTGTACACTACAGTGAAATAATCAGATAGTATTTGTCATTTCACAGACAGAAAACCAAATATCAAAGCAAAGTGTAAACAGATTAAAAAATTAATCTTGTTGATTTAAAAACCAGTTCTTTTAACAGCATTAGAGCAAGTATTTTAATGAACATACAGTACTTTGCATTTGACAAAGAGACCTGTCAGACATTTCTCTATCAAAGCAAGAGTTATATTTGATCAGTTCAAGAACAATCACTGTTTATCTTGATCCAAGAACTACTGTAACACCATTTCTCTTTAAATTCAGGTGATTTTCTTCAAATTTAAAATCCCTTCTGGTGGTAAAATGTCTTGATAGTTCTGGAATACCAATAAGTCATGAAGTTAAATCAAAGGAATTATGCTATTAATTTGCTGTTTGTATAGGGAAGCCATGAGGAAGCCAAGCTGAGCTTTTTTTTTTTTTTTTTTTTTTTTTAAAAAAGCCATGATTAATTGTATTTACCGATGAACCTGGTCTCATCAAACCTTGGTCTACTAAAAGCAATGAAGGGGAAAAACATTTGGCGGGATTTCATCATATCACAATGAAGTCACCGTAACAACCAATTTCTCTCACCAAAAACTCAGGTCAAAACCAGCTCTCAATTTAACAGATGTTTAAAAAACTCCAAACCAACACCTTATCTACCAGGTAGAAGTGCCACTTCACATCTTATTCATGAGAGTGATCCTCCTATTAGAACAAATCTCGATCAAATGGAATTTTATAAATCCACTCTACAGCTTTCTCTTCTCACTTCATTTTTCCTAAATGTCAGGAAGAAAAAGAAAGATCCAGCCTACCTCCCTTCCTTGATACTCAAGTTACTTGTAAATTTATAATATCACTGTTAAATATGTACTTAATCCAAACTGTGCAAAACTGTTCCAGCTACAAAAGCCAAATACTTAACTTTAGAAAGAATGAGTCTTCAGTAAAGACAGAAGGGACCTTTTCAGTAAAGGTGTTACCTAACAGGCATTTAGGACTCTTAAAGAGGTCTCCAACAAACAACCAATAGTTCAAAGACAAGACTCAATGAGGTTTTCATTTAAGTAAAGACAAATTTATCCCCTCACTTCAGAATATCCTGGGTCTGGTTATTGCTTTAAAACAAAGTTTATACTGAAATCTTCTAACCTTTAACAGCTCATCTTTGAATTGAAAGTGACTCCATTATCCCCCTCAGCTTCCAGGACACAATACATATAATTCATTTTGGAAATACTTGGTTCAAACTCTAAACACTTCATTTTGTTGTGGACAAGAAGAGAGAATTAGGTTTTTAGGTTTTTCATCCCTTCTCCCTTCCTTATTTTTTCCTTGACTTTCCATTAATCTCTTGTCAAAATATGAATTCTTAGGCTTGTGAAAACAGTCTGACAATTTAATCACTATTGTTAAGTATCCCTCTTTTTGACAGCCATAATACATGTCTTGAAAGGATTTGTTATTAAGATGCAAGTCCAAATTTATTTGAAGAAAATGAAACTAAGAATATCATGAGTTGATGCACCATGTTCTGCAAAAAGGCTAGGTTGGATGACCAGCCCCCTTCTGTACACAGTACGTGTCAGCAACCATCATATCTACTTGCCATAGCAAAGACACAGTGATTACTGGCTACGTTGGTGGCCCAAGAAGTCCAGAGCATATTTACATTTCTTTGAACAAGAGTCAATTAAAAATAATATTCTGCTAACAGTCAACATTGTATATTTCCACCGGTTTTTGTATTCAGAAAAAAGCCAGGTTTGTTGCCATGTATTAGAACAGGGGAAGAAAAAGCATTATACAACATTATGTGTTCTAGATAGTCCCATCAAGTGCACACTTAGCACAGTATTTTCAACATATTTGCAGTCAGACCAAGAAGGTTATTCTTCACTCTTAAAAACAATTAAAAAATTCATACTAATGCAGCACTGCCAGTTCTCCTGGATTAACATTATGTACTTTGCTTCGTGGCTCATAGCTATTTTCATGTTTCACTGCACAGCAGGATTTGCTAAACTGTTTTAATCCAAAAATACACACCTCAGCCACAGCTGAGCAGCTTGATATGGTTGCAGAGTAAACTCACAGCCTGTGTACCTAGTATATCTGCAGCAATTAAGTTTCATAACACAGAAGCATCTGAGTTCAGTATCACGTAAAACAGGTTTTTTACAATAATCCAGAGTGTTAAAAACTTAAAAACATATTGGAAAATTTATTTTCCCCCCTAATCATTCTCAAAAGCAGAGGGATGCTAAAGTTTTCTTTTTCAGACTACGAAATAGCTTCATTTTTCTACAACTTTTTATTTCCTTTGATAGATCACACATGCATGCATGTATGTATTTACAAAATGCTGACTAGATGAAAACCATTTAACACAAAAATAACTACAACAAAATAGGCTTATTAGTTACTTATTCCTTTTATACTAAGCTTTTAAAGGATCCTGCTTCTGATGCCTATTATAATTATTTCAGTTAAGAACCCACCCAAACCAAGAGTTAAAAAATTCAGAAAAAGTTACTTCTCCAGCTGTATTCTACAGAAAAAGAAGAGGAAAATGTATAGTATTGGCTGTGTACAATCAGCAATAAGTAATAACAAAATATCTTTGCCCTCTTCAAGAGTTAATGATTTTTTTCAGATACAGACTATATGAGCTGATTGTTGACAGTCATACCTTCACCAGCAAGCAGTTATTGCTCTACAGCTATTTTTAGATGTAAAGGAAAGAAACCAAGACCAGAACCTATCTACAGAACGGATGCCCTGTCTGGCCTCAGCACAGTTGGCTGAAATAACAGCACACACCCTCAACTACAAGTGAGGAATATATTGACAGAGGAAAGAGACTGGTCAAGGACGAGTTTATTCGACCTTTTACCTGAGAGGGTCAAAAGACTGTAAAACAGAAATGCCTTCCAGCCAGCACACATCAACATAAGAACCCCCAGAAACTAATCTGAAATACAAAGAAACTAAAGGAAGGACTAAAGGAAGATATCATTATCCCCACTTTCTACAGGAATATTCTGTACATGACTGGGGAGGACCACAGAGCAGCTACTGAATTACCTCTAACGGCATCTTAGAATATCACCATTTTAGAGATTACTCATTAACCCAAAGCAAGATCATCAGTATTTTTCCCAGGGAAACACTGCTTATTTTTTTAAAGAAGTTAAAACAATGCCTTAGAAGTACAGATGTGTAACTGAAATTTATTTAAATAGTGTAGTAAAACATTTCATATGTAACAGCCTCCAGTCACTTTGTCAAAGTATCAGTTTTGGTTTTCAGATTTTTAACAGTGCTGCTCACTCAGCACATGCTCAGAACAGAGGGCGATGGCTAGTGTACAACAAAAATCAACTTTTCAAAAAACGTAATGCCCTTTACTCTTTAATGTTTATCACACCAAGGAAAAAATATGTCTCATTTTTCTTATTGGACTAACAGCCCCAATACTGTAAGGGTTCACAATCCAAGAATTGCAAAAAAATCACTAGTAAGATCATACAGAATAGTTTTGATTTTCAAATAGCAACATTACATAGCAATTAGCCTGTTATTCCTACAAAAAATAAGGGAGTCAGCTGCAGTGCTTTGATCTGAAATGTCAGAAAGCAGCACTGAATTATTTTGATTTTTCCTAGGTGTACACTTTAAAAATTGTAACTGAAAAAAATAAGACCTCAGAATATTCTCCCCAAATGTCGTCTTAGATACTATTTCACTAACAAAGATTTGTAAAAATTCAGGGACATTTGAAAGCTAATTTCCCACAATGGCTGCCTTGTTTTGCTTTAAAATAAAGCGCTAGAATTTGAGTCTGTTAACAAGCATTAAAAAATTCTCTTTTTTAATCTGCCACCACTTTCAAGGCTCATACATGTTACATGTGAAATTACCACTTCAGGGTCATTTAGAAACCTGCTGGGACTCTTGGTATTCTATTAGGCCTTAACTTCAAGGAACCATAATGGCAGGAACCAAAGACTCTGAGGTGCTCCTTCTACTGGCTCCAATACCTCTCAAAATAAGTGATAACAGAGCACCACAAAACCCTCCTAGGTAGACAAAATAGCAATGGAGTAGCTTTTAGAATTAAGTAGACATATATTCTAGCTTAAAAGTAAAATTGTCACACAAATAGCTGTTTTATTTACATATCAATTATATTGAAGTCCATATGGAATTTGTCTTATTGCCCCTCCACTCCCAATGAAAAAGCACAAGAACTCTTACATCCTTTATAAGGAAAATTACTCTTTCTCTCTGCTGAATATAAACATGCAGAGTATTAAGGAATAGGGAAAATGTCTCCCAGAGCATGATGAGTAGAAACATTCTCCCTTTTTTATTTTCCTTCTTCAGAAAGTCATATTTTGAGACTTCATGCATCTGGTGCTGCTGACCAACATTCACTTCATGCATGAGTTCATGCAAAGGGCTCTGCTGCTCAGCAGTCAAAGGACAGCAAAGTCTTTCAGCTTGCTTTGAACCTCAACATAATTTATTACAGATCACATGTCTGAGTACTTACTTCCAGGAAATAAGCACTAACCTTGAGCTGTATTTCTTTAAGATGGATTCCAAAATGTTTACCAGTTCCTCAGAGTTAATGAACTTTTGGGTGCTGAGCGTGTACATTTTTTCATAGAAGTCAGCAATTTCCATCCGAGCCTGAACAAAAAAACAGAGCTGTTCAGACAGGTGAGAAAGCAGCTCTTCCAAGTGAGGAGCTGTTCCTCCTAGTGCATTGCGACCCGTCGCCACCACCTTCTTCAGCTCATTATGCAGAGATGTGTAGATGGTTCGGATGGAGTCCTTTCGGCTGAAGAATGACTGACCACCTGTTCAGATAAATATGGAGGTATTACCAAATTCCAGGGACAGCAAAGATAGACAGCAATACTGAAAAATTGTATATAGCCACACTTGTCTTCCCCTAGGTGCTCTTAAGTATTGTTTGACCACAGTATTATTTTTTTTAATCAAGAAACACATTTCAGTGTATTCTTTTGCACATAACTGCATTACACATAGCATATACTCAGAAGCACTTTATGTAATTCCATGCAAGTTACACTTGTCCCAATTCGTATCTCAGCAGCCAATGACTGCTGCAAAGCTTCAACTCCCTCACATCTGCCTCAGTTATGGCGTGACCTTTCAGAAAACAAGAGTTCAGTTAAATTTGCTACAATGATACGTGACCTGGAAATACTGTTATCTGCGGAAGTCAGAAGAATCAAGTCATCGTGAAATTTTAATAGACTCATATTAATCACTCTCAATCTTTTCAAGAGAATTCCCCTAACAATACCTTTTGAATCATGAAGTACCCAAATTTGCAAAGCAACCTTTCAATAGGACCCATGGGACATTTGTATGTACAATTCAAATGTTTCCAGTCCCTACACAATCTTAATAGAATCCAGAATTCAAAGGGAAAACAATCACAGCTTATCTCAATGAGACCACAGTGCAGGTTAATCCATCACTAAAACGGGGCAGGGGGTGAAGAAGTCTGTGCTTCTCTCTACCTGCTCAATGCTATGAGGAATTTAAAAATTAAAAAAAAGACAGAAGTAGAGAGACAAAGATATTTAACTCTGATGCTACCAAAAGACTGTACAAGCGTACTAACCTTATCTCACAATTTCTATTTACAGATGGCTTTATGTGCTGCTATGGCACTCAACAGCTGCAGCAGAGCAAGGATCACAGGGACTAAATCTGCAGAACTTTTAAAGAAATTGCAAATTTAGGTTCCACTTTGAAATGGCTTATAAATTTTGTGAAGGTCATTAGTCCTTTTCACATCCATTTACACATATAATGTTCAACAGCAACTTTCATAATCTGAGATAGAAAGGCAGAGAATTGGTTATCACAGTGAAAGAGCTACCTTCCTAAACTGAGAGTTGCCCCAGGTCACAGGCAGGATGAACAACCATCTATTGCTGTTCATTAAGTACATAAACAAACCAAACTTTGTCCCTTCTGTCGTCAGTTTTATCCTCTCTGCAAGCACCAAATTCACTTTTTAAAGTCAGCCTTACAGATAGTTGTGTCTGCAAAGATCTTATAAAATAATTCCAAGTCACCAAACACCGAAGGAGAATTTTCTTGATGCTTTACTGCATTACACATCAGACTCATATCCCTTGATCCACTTTCCATGCCAGGCTGCAGTTCAAAGAGAAAACAAGCAGCTTTGCCCAGAGGGCTGCACGATGACACCTTGTCCTGTGCCAGTTTGGGATTTTTCTATTCACATACTGAGAGAATGAGAAGCAGCCAAGACTACGGCCAAAACTTCCTGAGATCCTGCAGAGTCTATATGAAAAGCAATTTTTTAGAGGCTATCTTCAGCCCTAGGTATTTACACAGATGCAGCTCTAATATTAGGCCCTGGAACCGTGACGGGAAAAAACTTTAACCCTTTGGTAACACCACTGAGCTCACCTTTGCCAGAATCTCAGCCAGAGCATCCCAGCAAAGAAACACCTCTGGCTAAATCTTAGGAACGGCAAGTAGTCAGTCTACCAGCCAATAGACACGCAGATTCGCACAGCACTGTGCCACCTGTGCTCTCATTTATTCTTCAGGGGCAGCCCAAATGGCACAGCCGATGCCTCACTGGGCTCAGGGACACTTGCTGACCCAGCACTTGGCGCTTCAGACGCCCAGACACGCACCTCGCCGAGGCCAGGGCCCTCGGACACCGTGCAATTACCGGCTGACCGGTTACCTCGGGACTACGGCTGCCACCCCTTCCCTACCGCGCTGCCGACACCCGCGGAGCTAAACCCGGGGCAGGCCGTGAGCAGGCACGGGCGCCCTGCGCCCTGCAGCAGCGACCTGAGGCGTGAGCGAGGGGGGGGGGCGGGGGCCCGGGGGACGCGGGGAGGGATCCCCCACCCCCGAGGCGCGAGGGGCGGCGGCCCAGCGGTACCTAGCTTCTGGCCCAGGAAGGTCATGCTGTGGTAGGCCTTCTCGGCGGCGGCCAGGTGCGCCAGCCCGGCCAGCAGGGCCAGCCAGCTGGCCCCCGCGCTCTTGTTGGCTT
>NW_020799092.1:46154673-46159269 GCF_003259725.1 Athene cunicularia | reverse complement strand
CCGCGCTCTTGTTGGCTTCCCGCTCCTTCTCCACGTTGTCCTTGGCCTTGTCGTAGGAGAAGATGCCCAAGTGGGAGAAGAAGGTCTCCAGCACGGCCTGCTCCACCGGCACCGGCGCGCCCAGCGGGATCGACTCCCCCATCCCGCCCCGCGGTGCTGGCGGTGCCGCCGCCTCCACAACGGCCACTACTTCCGGGTCTAGCGCCGCGGCCGCGTGAGGAGAGAGGCTGGTGCCGCCTCCTCTCCGCACGCCGCCCTGGTCACGTGACAAGCGAGGCGGGCGGGGAGGTGCGGGCTGGGCATCACGTGCGGGGCCGGCCGCTGCGGGGCGTGCTGCGCCCTCGGAGCCCCCAAGCTGGGGTCCGGTAGGAGGGATCGCGGCCGTGTTCGATGATGGGTCGGGTAGCTTCGTAACGCCGCTTGATGTTTTCAGGCGGGCCGTGCTGGCCCGGGTCCCTGTAACGAGATCCTCCACCCTGCCCCCTTGGTTCTCATGAAACTTAGACCTGAAGCCCGTGTTAATGCTGTTCTTCCAATTTGAAAGCTCCAAAATACAAGGCCTTGCAGGTGACCTTATTCCCATCCTTTAGCATTACCCTGATGGGACTCCTGCAGGACCCTCCAGCTTGTCCAGACTAAAGTTTCCCCTTTGAAGTTGTGACTGGGAGATCATGAATTGCCCAAATTAATGCCTTTTTTCAGATCACATTTTGGACAGACAAGCTCCCTGAACTGCGGCAAGGCAGAGGTGCAAATCTGAGCCCCAGGGCCACGAGGCTGAGGAAGGGGGCTGCGGTGGCAGCACTGACTGGTCCGACCCATGTGGAGCAGTCACCTCCCCCTTCCACTGAGCAAGGCTCACACTTGAAATGGACTGCTCCTCTCCTGGTCATTGCAGCTCTCCAGCTGCCCCAAAACATGCTGTTTCCTCTCCGGACAGTATTACCCTGCACTCACCCACACCTGCATGTTTTTACACTGACATCTAGACAGAACACAGCATCAGTTCTCAAACTCTAAGGAAGACCCATATACAAATTACACTAGCAGCCTACCTCTTGTCCAGGAAAATCAAAATACATCTTAATTTAAAACAAGCACCAGATGCAAAAAATGGCTTTAGATATGAAGCAGCCTTTTTAATTAACCTTAATGACACAAAAAGCTGCCTTCTGCCTGATGCCAACTCTACTTACTCAGCATGTCTAAGGGACAAAACGAATGTAGGTTTTTATAGCTGCTTGACTTACTCTGACCCATTTATTAAAATCGTGGTTTACTGACAGGCTATTTTGGTAATTTAAGTCAGCACCTGAAACACTGACCTGTTTCAAGGCAATCACAGCCTCAAGTAGTAGGCTGCCAATAGTTTACAGAAAATAAAGAGTAGGAAGGAGGATTCCTAGGTACCCAGGACACCTGTTTCCAAAAGACAACCACAAATCAAAGATTCAGATAAGACCTTTATTACAACACAGAGTTGATAGCACGTTTTCATATTTAAAAGAAAGTATTTGGTCTCTTGGTGGTGAAACGTGGCTTGTGCTGGCGACGCAGAACTCTGTGTGGCAGAGGGAATTTGATTTTAGAATCCTGAAAAAAAAAAATGTTTCAATGTTAATTGAAATATTAGATGACCGACAGGAAAGTCTGCAATAAATAGCTAAGCTCTATACATAAATTAGCGGTGGGATATAGAAGTAATGTACCCACAGATTAAATATACTTCATAGGAGCTAACAGATGCCTTAGTTTTGCAATTCTTTTTGAAAGAAAAGCCTCCTAAAGGCAAGTTTGTTGCAACATAATAGGTATTTGTTTTAGTTTGACTTTCTTTCAAACAGTCATAGCATTAGAAGTCTTGATCATAATGTAACAGAATTGTAAACCCATGCATGCAAGTTTGGTTTCCTCCCTATTTTTGCCTGCAAAGCAAACCTGTCCCAGACAGGAGAGCCCCCCTCTTCCAGTCCCGTGTTAGACTGGGACCCACCAGCCACCACCAAGTCACTTCACTTACATGAAACTGCTTGACTGCTGGTCTACGGCACTTGCTAGCAGCAATTTCCTCAACTTTCATGATCTGAATAGAGTGAGCACGGGCACGGTGACGGGCTCCCATATCACGGTCTGCAACACCAGAACTCATTAAAAATAAATCTTATAACATTTTCAGTTCAAAAATCTTACTACCATCTTTTCAGGAAACGTTTCTAGTACCATCTACAACTTTTAAAATTTCTGAACACAGAACCAACATGCAGCAGTAAATTCTTCCTGGAACTCATAACCAAACTCCTCCAAGAAAGTGCCATCTCATTCATCTTGCCTGATTTTTCAATAAGGTACACATGTACAGAAGTAATCTACGTGGGACTTTTGTTTTTTGCACAAGAAAACTGTGATTCTGAATCAACACTGAAATATGATTACCGGAAAGACAAGTGAACTTCAAAAAAAATTCCCTTCTAAAAGGAAGGTGCAAGTAAAGGTAGGAATTGAGGTTATCTTTACTTTTCTTCAAATTGACAAGTGATAGAAACATAAATTGGTGTTTAGCCCACATAATTACACTTTCAGAACAGGAAGAAGCCATCTGTACATGGGCTACCTGAAAATTCCTCCCTGTGGCAGTGAAAAATTACTGCCTTCAAATCACAAATATTCCAGGAGGTATGCCCTTTGAAATACTAGTGTGCTTACAATGAAGCTTCCCATGAAAATCTAACACACCTGTTAAAAAATTACCTGTCCAAAATATTCTTGACCATAAAGGTATCAAAGTCATTGTATCATGACAAATTAAGTTCTCAGGTCTCTTAAGCAGTCCTTCAGTATATTAATTAACAGGAATTATTGTAAGTTAATGTAGAACCTTACATTTCACTTTCAACAGCACTTCAGCTTTTGAAAGGCGACAAGATACACACTTAATATCTGCACACATGACAAGAATATTATTATTAAAAACAATATTCTTTGGGTTTTTATGTGCATTCTGTAGTGTTTATTAACACTTATGGATTAAATTTCAACAGCATTAGCTATACTAATGGTCAATCCCTCAAGTACTTCATATAACAGACTGAGATCAGGACAACCTTTCATTCTCCCTGAACGAGGCAATGACATCTTGGAGTAACACAGACTTTTTTCCTCTGTGATTTCTGTTGGTTTTGGGTTTTTTTTACCACCTCCCTGAAGGTCGGATGTTAGTATGTTCCACACGATAGCTGAAATATTCTCTCCATGAGACTTGGGATGATACACTCAATTATTTTAAAACAATAAAGTGCAAGAAACATGCACCTGAAAGGTCTTGAAACTCTCAGTCTGTATAGCGAAACTCATTACTAGAATAGTACAAAGTCACACCAAAATGAAGTGGGAATATTTTCAGCTAGAGAAACTGCATAAAGAGTAGTAACAAATAAGATACCACATATATCATAAACAAACATTATGGACTTCTCCAGGAACTCCCCACTTAAGTTTTCCAGTGTTTCAATTATCTTATCATGGATCGAGTCAGCATACTTCATGCCCAGTTTAAGATTTAATCTTGTGCTTATATACTAGTCTTACCGTTTTGTACCTCAAAGTTACATGTACTTACAGCACTGAGTGACAGCACCAGCCGTGGTCAAATCCCTGTATTCCCTGTACATGTTGTGAGTTCCGCTACGAGAATCATAGCGCAACCAAATACCAAAATTTTTGACCCGCAGAGGGGACTTCTCATAGACCTGGAATTACACAAGAACATGAAAGTAGTTAGAGATGGTACATCACCAGCATTTTACAAGTTTAAGAATAAATATTTTAGAGCTTGCATGAAACCACTGTGTTGTTTTATTGCCAAGAACAACTATCTGCTCTCTTTCACCACACCAACATAGCTCCATTCAAGTCTTGGTAATTCAGAATTAAGAGTTTAGAAATTCACCTTGGAAAGAAAAATACACAAAGAATTTCCGCTCTAAAGAATGTCCTTTAAGTACCAAGGTATAAAACTATAAGCATACAAGTATCTACTTTACAAGGATGATGAATGTCCAGATGGCTCTTAGAAGGTATATTCCACATTGAAAGAAGCAGAAGAACCAGACAGCAGCACTTACTAGTGGCACAGTTCATAAATGAAGTACTGAGAAGTAAGTTTCTTTTTAGTTTACTGGACATATACTGCCATTTTGAAAAAACGAATTTGCCACTCAGCTTCACAGCGACTGAAGAATAAATGAATTGCAACCTCACCCCCAACAACACCATTTCATATAAATTCCTTCCACATATACCAGCTAGAATTCTTCACAAATCTCACGCTTTTTTTTAATTCCACACCTGGCCACAGTACACAATCTCTCCAGAAGACTTCTTCATCTTCTTCAGCTGAGAAACGAAGTACCAGAACCGGGACTTGGCGACAACATGGTTCGGAGCGAAGATCCGCATGCGGTAGAGAGGGGGGGTCGTGCATTTCGGCGTGGGCAGGCATCGCCCGACCACCTTGTACTCCCGCAGCTGGAGGAAGACAGAAGACAGGCCGCCCGCAGCGTGAGCCCCTCCGCGCCGCCGGCCCAGCCGCCGCGGAGC
>NW_020799092.1:46122459-46154623 GCF_003259725.1 Athene cunicularia | reverse complement strand
AGCTGGAGGGGTTAAGTTGCAGCCCCGGTGTCTTCGCCGCCTATCTGGACGCGGTGGGGTGTGAGTGCCCGATGGCCCTCCTCGGCTGAGCTGCTGAGCCGCGCAGTGGTGGTGGCTCTCCAGCGAGGGGAGGCTGGGCCCTTTGGCCGAGTCGGGGGAGGGAAAGAAGGCCTTACTCCTCACAGGCAAACTCCTGGCCAGTAAGAATGTGCCCGAAATAAAGATCTAGTATGTGGCTTCCACAAAGAAAAACTTTCTAGTCCAGTTGAAAAGTTCTTGAAGTAGCCGTAATTATACAGCTGTTCATTTTAACTGCAGGTTAGGTCAATGTAAGAGTCTGTAAATACATCCAAGACTTGCAGCAAGCAAAACAGATCAAAAAAGAATGTGAAATATGATGTTTTACTGTCTTTGTTTTATTAGAGGAAAAACTTGACGGAATTAAAATGAAGCACGTCACTGACTCCCTCTATGCTATCCCATCTTGTAAATACCTAAAATGAGAGCTGTAAATGAAGTATTCTCTAATTGCCAATTGTTGCTGTGGTTAGCATCTGTAGTTAAAATGCTCAGAATGCTTTCATTATTAAGGCATATCTGGACCCAAATTGCACACCTTTGACCATGTTGTATTGTTAAACTGGGCAATCTTCCCCGCTTGAAGTGTGACTACATTTTCTTCCTGTATGAAAGCAGTCTCTACTGTCAAATGCATTTCTAAGTATTTAATATGTGAAAGGGAATAAACTATCCCAATGAGAGATACATATACCTGTGTAACTTCACTGTCAAGGAACTGCACCTTCGTAATTATAGTAAGATCAATTTGCTACCCAAAAGCATCTCTACATAAATAAGACAATACTTTCTACACAGCTGCATATGAATTATTAATGTTATTGATTCTTTTTCATAAATAAAACTTGCTTTAATGACATTATATCTGAGTATATCTTGTAATGGATTTTGCAAACTGTAAGTACTGTTAAAATTGCAGTTCAATTTTGCTTTTGAAGTGTAACTGCCTGGTTAAAATAGATTTGTGGTGGAAAAGCTACCTGCTGAACTAAAACCATATAGCATGAGAAGCTATTTTGTTTGGTTTTTCAAAAAGTTCATTCCAATAGTCTGTCTCATTAATTATCTTCTACAGCTGGCTAGTCAAGCTGAAACTGTTGGAAAAAGATATGTGGTAGAAGGTGAGATTTTCAATATGCTCATGTAGCATATACAAAATTAGTAGAACTGGTTGGCATGCTATTAGCTAAATAAGTGAAGATAATACATGTTTGAGCCAGGTTATTTTTAATAGCAAAACTTGTTGCCCACCTTTTGAGCAGATAATATAGTGATAAATGCAGGAAAATATGCCAAAAATATGCTTCTGTATATTAAATACTTTTACTTGTTTAACTCTGGATCAGACCCTAATCAAAAGATGCTGAAAAAAAAAAACAACCCCCAAAACCGCAACAAAAAAACCCAACACCAAACCCAAACCAATTTCAGCCACAGCATTTTAGCTTTATTTTAATCTGGCTGGTTTGGATGTTAGTTATGGAGAAAGCAAGCTGGGGCCATAGAGGGAGAAGACTCAGCAGAGCAACTTTAATCCCTAAAGGTTTTGACCCTGAATGGGATTGCTCTGTGTCGCAAGGCAGCGTGTGAAGCTTGTTTTGCCACGAGTCATCGCTTTGTTCCAGATTTTCTGGTTTCTATCCTGCTGCAACCTGCAATTTTTTTTGGTACAAACTAAATTTTACTTATTAAATTGTTTTTCGCGATGCATTTTGTTCTAATGTATTCTGTAGTGAGTTTTATAGCAATCCTGTCTATTACCATGTTACATTTTGGGCTCTCCTTTTCAGGCATGCTTGCTGTCAGTTGTCACGGTGCCACCTTTCTTCCAGTGGGGGAGGGTGAACAGTAGAGCATGCACAAGACACGCAATACGAAGAAATATGAAGTTTTACCTATAGGCATGTAGGCAGCTTCAAACCACACTCCTTTGTATTTCATCTCTTGTTTGTCTTCCTTTTCCCTGCCTCCTACATACTTATGTAACAAGGCCTTATTTCAGGCCTAATTAACTATATATGTTACTATGGGGGGTGGGGCTTTGAAGGATAGATGGATTTTTGTCTCCTCTTGCTGTTTAACAGCATCCTATTATTTGACGAAGATTTTTTTTTTTAATTCTCTGTGTTTTACTAGAGTGTTGCAGAACAGCCCACATCATTTTTAGAGGCACATCATTTTTAGAACATTTGTCTAGCTTGCTTGTTAATTTTACACTGAATTTTCTAAATAAAAATCATTGCTAGTAAATTAGCACCCATTAGTAAGAACAGAAAACTTTGTTAACAACTCAGTATGATGGTATTTTGTGGTTAATTTCTAAGACGCTTCTCTTGTGTGCATTTGCTTTAGAAGAAAGACCTCCTAATGGCTTTGTTTCCCTACGGGAAATACTTCATAAATGGGTTTATGGAGCGTCTTAATGATACTAGAGATGAGTAGTGATATATTTTTTTTTTTTTCTTTTCAATTGTGAAGTTTGTGGTGAGGAAAAAAAATAGTGGTCTATCATCTAAGTACTAAATTTATGCTTATGTCATATCTTGCTGAAACCTCTGCATGCCTGAAATTTGAGTGGAAGCCTTTCAGTTGAATAGTACACATACCACTTCTCTGTTAATTAAGAAATCACCTCTTTTCAAGAGAACTGAAATATGGACACCTCATTTTCCTTAATGAGAAGATTAGTACTATTGTACTAAAAGTTGATCAACTTTAGTTGAAAATCAATTAAAAGTTGATTAAAGGACTTTAAATCTGTATCAGAAGTATGTGCATTCCTGTTTTGGTGAAGTACTTAGTATGTGTTTGAGATTTGTGGGCAGACTTTGTGGTTGTGCTTTTAATTTTTGTTGTTTCTTTTTCTCTTTTTCCAGATGATCGTAGTTTCCCCTCTAGAAGAAGTGGGCAAACCAATTAGGAGTAGGAAACAAAGAGTATAGCAATAGAGATGGATGAACAAGCCCTTTTAGGGCTAAACCCAAATGCTGATGCAGACTTCAGACAGAGAGTATGTAATTAATTTCTTATCTCACTAATAATTTGGGATGCTGTTTCATTGTAGAAGTCTCATGTTTTCTTGGGTAAGACGTAGGGGGTTTGGGGTTTTTTTTGGTTAACCAATACATAGGGTTAGTGGTGGCAAGTACAAAATAGTCATGTCACAAGCTTGTAAGCTGAAGGTCATGGGTCAGCAGTTCTGTGAAATTATACTTAACATGCATAGAATTTATTTTTCTGGGCTCTGACTTCTTCAGTCCTTTCAATTCTTTATACTTGTTGTTGAGCTCCCTACACAGGTTCCCTTAGAATGAAGAGCAGCCACTGAAAACAGTGAGTTGCTTGCAATTGACCTTTTAATTCTTAGATGTGTTTTTATTTGCACGGATTACATACCTGTAGTGTTTTTTAATGAAATGTGTGTTTTTAACTAGTGAAGCTTGTGTTAGCATAAAGTAGCTTAAGAAAGTAACTGTGGTATGTGGATAACAGTTACTTCATAAGGTAGATGCTCCTATGAACAGGCATTACAATTTATATAACTTCTGCATGAGTAAATATTTCTTCTTACTGATTGATTATTGATTATCAAGTTGATTCAACTGTCTACAAGATTACTTCCATTAAAATCTGTCAGAAATGAGGAAACCTTGGGTTTGTGTTCATAAAAAAAATCCTGGAATGTGTAATACAGTGAAAAATGTAGTTTGATGCAGCCTAGTATTGTTCAGCAGCCTGTTAAGTATGTTGGTTCTGCATATTTGTCCTTTTTGCAAGGATGGATATAGCTAGTATTTAAAGTTCTGTTAATAGAATATCACTATAAAATTTGAAGCTTATAGATTTATTGACCTTTTAACTATGCACTCTGCCTGATTTTATAGTAAAAGATGACTTAACCTTTTCATTAATCATGTAAGATATTTGATACTCCCTTTGCATGTTACAATTTCTAGTAACACTGTTCAGTATAAGAAAATTTCCAGTACTCTTTACAGGAAATGAATTATTGTTTTAAGAACTTATTTCAACTCATTTAATACTTGGAGAAATTACTTTGGTGAATGGAAGCAATTATAAACTAATGAAGAAACAAAAACCCCAACCCTTTAAATACATGTATTCATAGAATTGAGATAATGTTGTCAATCTAATCTCTGTTTCAGAAGTTACTGTTCTGGTTTTTCTAACAGACCACACTAAATCTTAAAGCAATTAGATCAAGTTAACTGTTTTCAAAAGCTATTTAGAAATTCTGATAAGCAACCTGATAGCTAAAATTTGGTAGAAATTTTCTCCAGTCTCTATAATAGATTCATAAACTGATGAGTGGTCATTGTTTGAATGTTTCTCAAGCTTGGTGTCAAGTACAGCCAAAATGGTGCAACAAAAATAGTGAGTTGTTTTCAGTGAAAAATCTAAATTAGTTTCTCTTTAGAATTTGTGGAAGGAATTTTAACTTGGATGTGAACTTCCACCTAGATGGAAAGGCCCTGAGCAACTTCCTCTAGTCAACCCTGTCTTCAGAGATCACTTCTGACTTAAACATTTCTGATTCTATGACTAATATTCGAGTAACAAAAATCTTTGTATTGAATGTAAAGTGGAAATTAGTAACTATGATACTAGCATTTGAAGAAACATTCTTGTGTTGTGGTAATTAGGGAGCCATATAAATACTTGCATGTATCCAAATACTGTTTCTTTTTTGTGAAGAGCAGCTGTTTAAATGTGAGTCTTAAGTGTGAATGAGGTGTGGTTTGTTCTTTTTTTAAATGAGACTTACTTGAATGTTTGCAGGCACTAGCCTACTTTGAACAGCTGAAGATATCTCAGGATGCTTGGCAAGTCTGTGCAGAAGCATTAGCTCAGAGTATATATAGGTAAGGTATATAAGAATCATTGCTTTTTTCATTAGTAATATGTTTGGTTCTGGCTTTAGCTCTACAGCATAATAGGCAAACTGTAAATTGCTAAAGTTAATATGGTCTTCATGCTATTTTTTAGTATCATAGTTGATCTGTGGCTTCTGTATACCTTTCAAGAAAGAGCAATGTATAAATAAAACTGCATATTAATTTAGTAGCCTAAAGATTGTTGCTTTATGAAATCCAGGGAAAAAGAATGAGTTCTAGTGCTATCTTTTGGGGAGTAGTGCTGAAAACTTCCCATTGTGAGACTAGAGGCTTTATGTGCTGTAATATCAGTAGTTCCTTGCCCCTATTCTATGGAGTAGGCCACCCCATTCTTCAGGATGCATAGTGTGTGTAGTCACCACCGTTTTGCACAAAGTTGTGTATTTATGTCTCAAATAATTGGTTGTTGCTGTATAACAGAATAATTCAGGTTGGAAGGAAACTGAGGGATGTGTATCTCCTGAATAACAGCAGTGAGTTACAGTGAATGCTTTTTTGTAAATGATTTATCAAAGCTTCTGACTCCAGAGTATGCAGTAATTAACAGAAATTTGAAAACCAGCATTTTATAATCTTTGCCACAATACATTGTTTTACTTTTTATGTAATAAGATAAACTTGTGTAGATTATATAGCATGTGCAATGTCCCTATACCTCAATTTGTGTTTAGCTTTAAGACACAATGTACAACTTGCACTTAGTGTACTAATAGACCCCAAATATATTACTGAAGTCTGACAGATTTTTATAAAGGCAGGATATGATAAGTATTGTAGTTTTGTATGTTCAGTACTGAAATCAAAGCATAAAAACTTGGTGGATGTAGAAAAAAAGATTTTAATATGAAAACATAAATATTAGTTTAACAGTTGCTCATTTTTATCAAATTAACTGCTCAAGTATTTGTCACTTTTGCTTTGAAGTAATATCACTACCATTGTTCTCTGGTGTACAGTAATTCTTCATTTGCCAAAGGGAAGACCTGGTTGCAATATTTGAGGAATATTTTTTCTTAACAGAACTTTATTTTCTGTTCTAGTGATGATCACATCAAGTTCTTTTGCTTTCAAGTTCTGGAACATCAAATTAAGTTCAAGTGAGTAATCTTTCTTGACACCAGCCATATCGGTCCATTTAATTTTCCCTTTTTGTTCTGCTTGCAAAGAAATGAAAATGGTATCTGTCCATCTCAGTGTGGTGTTTGAGGTGACTTTAATCTGGTCCAGAGGACTTTCTTATATTTCTTTGCCTTTTCCTGGGAGAGGAGTGGTTGGGTTTTGAGCAGCATGCTCTATGTAACTAGTCTGATACCTGTCAGTGGCCCAACACAGACCCAGTTACCAAGGATTTCTTGAAACTTACTTAGCCATTCCTTTCTGAAGACTCAATCCATACTCTGTGTTCTCACTGATTCTTCCAGAAAAGTGTCCTGCAAGCAGCAGCCTTGCTCAGTAGAGAGTCCTGGACTTCAGACAAAGCCCTATTCATTCAATAACCATGGCAGAGATGTTAAGAGAAAGTAGTCTTTTCATTGAGTGCTGCTTTCACAGAATCATAATTTTAGGAAAAAATACTTTGAAATAATGTTAAGTTTCATTGTCTGGAACTGTATTTTTTCACACTTCATGCTCCTTTGGTCTAGACTTGAACATCATTGGCAGAGGTGTCTGCCTTTGGAATATCATCGTGACTGGTTGCAATACACTGAACATGTGGGTCAGGCTTTACATAGAAATAAGATGTATTTTGTGACTGATTTTGTTATGTATCAGAGCAAAACTGAAAGACATCTTTTTGTGATTTTATTTACCTGATTTTATCTCATTGTCCATCTTCTTCTACTTGTTTCACTCCTGTCATCTGCTTCCTGCAGTATGTTTTCCCTTGTTTTCCTGCTTCTTGTTTTCTTTGAGCATTTTCAGAGGGGTTGCTTTTTTCTTCTTAATGAATAGCTGCTTGTGACAGGAGCACTGGAGACCCATTCAGCAGTCACTCTCATTAAGGACTGTACCAAACCTATAGCTAGCTCTGTTGCAAGGAGAGTGTTCTTGCCTTAGCTAGTCCTGGGAAAGAACGTGTGGGTAGTTTTTGAGGTAGGCTGGGTATAATGTCATATTTTGCCAAGATTATATGCATGATGTAAAGCAGAATTACTTGTTTGCTTTTTTATTTTGACATATGTCTGATAATAAAGGTATTGTAGGTCAGATTAGTGAAGGGCTTCCTTATGCTCACTGTTGACAGTCGTCAGTGTATAGTAAACAAGTTGAGCATATACAGGTGTGTCTTCTCCCTGTGGCTTATGGTCAAATGTGTTATTTTTATCAGGGTTGTAAGTCCTGTCTCTGGTAGGAGCAGCCTTCCTGCAAAATGTCAAGCTCCTACTCCAGTATAGGAGACAGTAGTGCCTCAAAATGTAATCCATTAATATGAGCAAAATGTTTTTCCTTATTTTTATGTGTTTGATTCAGAATTCTGATATGCAAATAGCTTTGCAAATTCCTTTTCTAGGAACCTTTCATGTACATTAATGTGCAGTATTATATGCAATATTAAGAGTTTTTGCCTGACTGACTGTCACACCGTGAAGCAGTTGTGTTTTGACCTCTGTGCTTTGTTTCAGATACTCTGAACTTACTGAAGTTCAGCAGCAGCTAATTAGGGAAACACTCATAACATGGCTGCAAGCACAGGTATGTATGTCCCTTCACAGCAGTCTTACATAGCAGTATGGGCTAGATGTTTAATCTGTCATTTGAGTTTAAAGATGGATTCCTGAAGAGACACAGTGTCTGATGGTTAAAAGCTTTTAACATGCTAATCTTTATTAGAAATTCTTTAAATCAGATGTTGTGAAGAAGGCTGTGCTTGAACTTACTACTAAATATAAAACATATCAGATAATGACTGTGGTTTAATCAGTTGTGTGTGAAATGAGGAGTATTAAAGGTTTCCTTTTTGAGAGAAAATATCCAGGTTCCTGATGTTCCTGATGTCTGGAGGAGGAGCAGTAACTCTGGTTTTAAGACCCTAGCTCCTGTCTACTTAGAATACTAACAGGTGTTCATGAATGAATAACATTACTCCTCTCAATACTATGGCAAAGTAGTGGCTACTCTTTCTTGTGGAATTAGTTTCTGTAGCTGAACATGTAGTTGGACCCATGCAGCTTGCAATCAGAAGCAGAACCATCAGGAGGGCTGATACAATTCTTTGCCTATAGCTCTCATTATTTATTTGTTATTCCACTTCTGCACTGGAAACTAGCTTAGTTGCTTTGTTTGTAGAAAACTTAATAGTAGGAAATGGAAAATAATACAACTTGAAAAAGAACAGGTCATTGTGAAATGGATTAAATTGCTTTTAATTTCTCTTTGTGGCAAGCTGTTCCATTTAGAAGGAGCTTAGAGAAAAGGGGGAGGAAAGGGAGAGTGGAAGATTACTAGTGACAGATTTTTAATTTATTTTTTTTTCTTCCCTCGATGAGCTTAGATTTAGAAGCTTTCTTTACTATTCTTAAAGCTAGCATCTAATGTAGGCAGAAGCTAGCTACAAGAGTAACTTGTTTTCTAGAGGTTCTTGTTTAGTCCTTTCACCAATTAGCTTTTAGTCTTTGAATAGTGCACTTAATATCTTAGTACAGAATGAAAAGCTTATGACTGTATGACCCAGAGAGAATGTTCTCCCTGTTTCATTAAAGTTTAGATAAATTTTCTTCAAATCTGTGGGAAGATAAGGCTTTTTATTGATCTCAGCTGAGAAGAGAGGTAGTACATTAATCACTATGCAGAGATCAACAAACATATACAATTCTCTAATTTAGTAAGAATATACAAATAAAATATCTTGTTTCTACCAGATGCTGAATCCCCAGCCTGAGAAGACTTTTATTCGCAACAAAGCAGCACAAGTCTTTGCGTTGCTTTTTGTTACTGAATATCTCACAAAGTGGCCCAAGTTTTTTTTTGATATTCTATCAGTAGTTGACCTTAATCCACGAGGTGTGGATATGTACCTCAGAATCCTGATGGCTGTTGATGCTGAGCTGGTAGACCGGGATGTTGTTCATACATCAGAGGCAAGTTACTATTTTGCATTAACATTTGTTTTACATTTCCAAAAAGTTCTTTTTAATTAGAGCAGAAGATGCTCTAATGTTGTTTTTTTCCTATGGCAACTCTGTTTTAGAGACATTAGGTCATTTAGATTCAAAAGCCATATGTTGTTTGATGCTTTTTATGATTTCATGCTTTTCAGTTAATATATTTTTTGCTCGAAGAGCTAGAAAACATAAACTAATGGACTGAATGAGCCAATATTAATGTTACTGACACATTTTAAAATGTTGATTTCTTCTAATGCCTGTTTGAAGGAGTCCTAACATCAGAAATTCATTTAATAATCCAGAGAGCTTTTCCCCTTTGTCTGCCTTTCTTCAGCATTTGGGCATTGTGGTAGAAAAGAGTGAAAACTAGAGTAGTTTGATTTTTTTTTTTTTCTTGAAAGAAAAAAAAAAAGTGCTCTCTTTGGGTTTCTGATTTAAGTTATCTTGCTAGGACAAGTGGTGTCTGGTAGTGGATACAAAAATACTACTAATTTGACAAGATGCTAATCTCTTGACAAGACTGATTTATCCTTTTTCTTTATTAATAGGAGGCTCGTAGGAACACCTTATTAAAAGATACTATGAGGGAACAGTGCATTCCAAGTTTGGTGGAATCATGGTACCAAATCCTACAAAACTATCAGTATAATAACTCAGAGTTGACATGCCAGTGCCTTGAAGTAGTTGGAGCTTATGTGTCCTGGATAGATTTGAGCCTGATAGCCAATGAAAGGTAAGGGGTTTTTGATGGGATATGTTGGCCGAAATAATCTTGTTAGCATGCTGAGTGTATTTCTACGAAACAGAATTAAAACTCATATTTGAAAAAGGACTTTCATTATATACAAATCTTTGAAGTTTTGGCGTTTTAGTAGAGTGATTGACTTTGCAAGCCAAGCTGATATAATGGCCAAAATAGACACCACACAGTTTGCTGGGTGTTCCTTAAAATGTATACAATGCTGGGTTTAGTCAGCACAATAGACTTCAAAACTGTTTTATTAAAACAATTATAAATATGCACACAATATAAAGCTTTTCTATATGATACTACTTTTATTTTTTTTCTCTGAAGGTTTATAAATATGCTGCTAGGTCACATGTCTGTGGAAGTTCTCCGGGAAGAAGCCTGTGATTGTTTGTTTGAAATTGTAAATAAGGGAATGGACCCAATTGATAAAACAAAATTGGTTGAATCTTTATGTCAAGTATTGCAGTCTGCTGGCCTCTTCAGTATCGATCAGGTTTGTATATTGACTTTTTACAATACGAGTGAGTTGTCAGTTTCCAACAGTTTGTAGATAAACAAACGAACAGAAAACTGTAAAACCCACAGATTAGGGAAAATTAGTCATGCTTCTGCATCAAAACTAAATGCTTCTTTTAGTTTTCTCACACTTAATTTAACAGCTTGTTATTAATATTCTTATTTAAAACACACTGCATTTTGTTTGTCCTTAGCATTTTTTCATTTTAGAAGCAAAGTATTACGTAACTCCTCTGTTCCTCTCCTAAAGCACGTTGTGCTTACTGTTAGTGCCGCTTCTGTGTTTTGTTGCCTTGAATCTTTTTTTTCTGCATGATTCTGTAATAGGTATTGTAGCCAAGGTAGAGGTTTTTAGGGTGAGACATTAGGTCAGCTGTGCATAAACACAGCAATGAAGTAGGGGTAAGAGCTTTCTTAAGGGCACACATGCTGTTCTGCATGTCTGCACAATCAGACACGAGGCATGAAATTCTTATAAACTGGAAAAATATACCTGCTAACCACACATTCCCAGGCAGTTGCAGTGTTTAAGGAACAGCTGTTGTTAGCTGCCATAGAAGAAGAGGAACCAGTCCTTATGAAGCTGTGGTCCTTGGACTACAAGGCAGTTATCTCTTTATTTTGAAGCCTTTGTCAAATTTGTATTCTTACTAAAATGCAGAATATGTGCATTCATCAGTTCAGGAGGTGTTCCTCTAAAAATCTTACCTCAGTCTTTCTGAGGAAGGCTTGTTGTTGTTCTGCTTATGTACAGTTATGACAGGGAGCAGAGCATCTGTTTGGGGTGACTGGTCTAGGGGTATTTCTCAATTCTGATTCACATATTTCTGCAGAAGGAAGCCATTAAGTATTTAACTCACTCTTACAGGCAGTACTGAAAGTTACTTGTTATCGGTATTTCTGAAGTGAGCTACAGCTGTTATTTCTTTGAAGTTTTTCCGTAGAAGATTTTTCTCTTATACGGCCCCAAATTTATGGTGGGTATGTGCTGGTGCTTTTATTTTGAACCTCCTTCTTGCTGTAAAGTAAAAAGAGAAACTCATCTGAAGAGATGAAGCAAGCTACTGTTGTATAATGGAGGACAGCCAAATCTGACACTGCTTTGATTTTTCTCTCTCCCTTCCCCAGGGAAAACGAACCAGGCAATTGTACTTTCCATCTAGGAGACAAGTGTTGGTTTTACTGCTTCTACATACTAGACATGGGTAGTACGGCCTGTAAATTCATGCCATTTAAACATGAGTTCTGCTAGTATTATTAATCAAATGTCTTCTCTTTCAGGAAGATGATGTGGATTTTCTGGCCAGATTTTCGAAGCTGGTCAATGGGATGGGGCAAGCATTAATAGCTAGTTGGACTAAACTCATAAAAAATGGTGATATGAAGAGTGCTCAAGACACTCTGCAAGCTATTGAAGCAAAAGTGGCCCTAATGTTGCAACTGCTAATTCACGAAGATGATGACATCTCATCTAATATCATTGGCTTTTGTTATGACTACCTTCACATCTTGAAACAAGTAAATGTCTGGCTTCAGTTTAATATTACTTTTCACATACTTCATTTGATTTTTGTGGGAATATATGAATCTCATACTTTGTGAAAGCTGACTTGCAAAATAGGTTTTTGGAGGAGTTAGTGTCAGTATCTTTAATGGCTGTGGTCATGCTATTTCTATAGTATTATTTAGAAATCTGAAGGAATTGGGTTAAACCTTGTGTTAAGTGAAAAGAAGGCTTGTAGATCGTATGGCTGTTAAAAGCAAACCTGTCTTTTCCTATTAGATAGTAATAAAGGAGTTACACAAAAAATAACACTTGAAATTTATTTTGCAGCTTTCTGCGCTTTCAGACCAACAAAAGGCTAATGTAGAGGTAAGTATTTTCTTTTTACTAGAGATTCTTTTTTTTTTTTCAGGAACACATTGGGTCAGAATCTTTCATTTTGCTGAAATAAATCATGTTTTATTTATATGCCATAATGTGTATGTGACAGTAATTAAAAGGGAACACTTAAAAGCTAAGGACAGCATGTTCCATCTTCTGTTAAGTAACTACAGCTGTTTCTTTAAATAGTAAGCCTATATTGAATTGTGTATGAAGATGAAAGCTATTTTAGAGCTGATCTTCCCAGGCAACCCTTAGGCATATGTTGGTAAGCTCCTGTATAGTCTGTAATGTTGATACAATGTTCTTAAATAAAGATAGAGTTTTTTTACTGAGGCTTTGTATTTTTATTAAAACCTGCCCTAATTCCAAAGGATTGGAAGTAGTATGGGAAGGGTTGTCATAAAATTCAACCCTTGATAGTATCATATAGTGAACTTATGAAAGAAGCTGCAATTCAAATGTAATAGTTGTACTTATAAAGAGCAGTTGTATATTAAGCATTGCATTAAACTATATATTAAGCTTAATTTAAACTTTAGTGCTTGAGTTTATACATAAGTTTAAGTTTGTATATAAAGTATTAAGTTTAAGTAAGCTTTATGTCCAGTTTTGGAGGTAGTGAACTTGCTTGGTTTTTTTCAGTGCAGTCCTTTTAGAAATTGTTTTCCCTATTGACTCTTCTGTACCAATGTAGATGTACTGGTTTAGATGTTGAACTGGTTAGGTTGATGCAGGTATTTTGTAAGTTCATACAGCTGACAGCTGTGATTCCTTTTACTTTACAAAGAATACTGAATTCTGTACCTGTTCTAACATGAAAAGTTGGAATTTGGATAACTGTGGTCTAGATTATCTTAATCTCATTTTGTCTAATGTCTGTTTAAACTGGATGAGGTAACACAATAAGAGAAGTTTGATAACACCACCGAATCTTTTCATTTGTTACTGTGTGTCTTTTGTTCTTATAACTGGATCAAACCAAATTGCTACTGCAGTGCACCTGAAATTTAAATGTGTTACTGTCCCAAAATCTGTTTTTTTGTTAAACTTGTTTTCATCTTGAAGAACTTCATGTTAGAATTATTTCTCAATTTTACTGTGCATTTCTTGAGGATTTGTGTTAAACTGAAAATCATTTATACCAATTGTTCTTTTTTCATCCAAAACCTAATAAGAAATTATTTGGAAATAGACTGAATCTTACTGTTGTCTGTCTTAAGCTTTAAATTGTGTTCTTAGCAGCATTCCTTTTAAAGTTTTGCCCTGAAGAAATTCCCACTTTAAACTTGTTCATTATTTGAACAGGAAAAGAGAGGACCTTTTTTGTTGTGCCTTTGATGTCCCAGAGCTTTTTCTCATCAACAGGATCACATTTTAAATTCTTAAAATGCCAGGTGTTTCTAAGCATTTCTGGCTACAAGCATATCACATTAATGTTTTGCAATTATTTTAATAATATCACTTTTTACAGAGAAGCAGAGACTTCTCACAGATGATGCTGACACTTGGTGTCCCTAGAAGGCCTGATTGCATTCTTGCTATTTGACCATTTTCTTCCTCAAAATACTACAAGTGTCTGTTTCTGCAAGTTCACCAAGATTTTCACCTCAATAACCTAAGTTTCATTGGTCCATTTTAGTGTTAAAAGAACTTCAGGTTTTGCACTTAAAACGAAAAGTACATAATTGATTCATCAAAAGTTTTGGGTTTTTTTAATTTACCTTGTCTCCTTGTTGGGTTTTTTTTTTTTTGTGAAATTTATGGCTATCCTCATTTAGAACCTGAAGTACTAGGAGAGAATTACAAAATGCTATTCAAGTTCTTGGCTGAGATCAGTGTTTTCATTTGCTATAGTTATAATAAAAGCTGTTGCCTACTGAATTTAACCAATGTGAAAAAAGACGCAAGTTTGTTTTTTCACCTGGTAGTAGGTGTGGGGATGAGGTGTTCTGTAAATGCTGATCAAATACCGGTTACAATTCTACCGAGTCTTCTTCAATACTCAGTCAACCTGTTCCTTGTAATATGTATACAGATAGGTCCTGCCCAGTTACTTGTTGCTACTTAATATTCTTCTGGACTTCTGATACTTTATTGTTGTCATAGATATAAAAATGGTCTCCCTCTGATTCAATTTTAGTTATTCAGAATAGCTTTCTGTCCATCTGGAATATTTTAGATTTAATACACATTTTTGTAGGTTCCCAAAAAAACCCTTAAACTAAAGTGAGAATTAAAATATAGTAGATTTTTAAACATTTGTTGTAGCTAACTCTGTGCATCAGTCCAATTTCTGTTCATCCTGGAAAGCATAAATGGAATTGAGTACTCCATGTATTTTAAACATTAAATCAGAGTTCTAAAAACCTTAACTAGTAAATGCTTAGTAAGATCAAAGTGATATGTTTAGAGTTTGAGACTTTCAGCAGAGATGTGGTCAAGTCTATATTGCTGTTTTAGGACTTACCAAGGCAAAATTGCACGTCATTGCTGCTGCTGAAAAGGGAACGTTTTGCTTTTCTTGCTCTTGTTTGCTACTCCTGGCTCTTATTTTTGGATTATTTGGTGAATTAATTCAACTTGTTAACTTGTTCCCACCCCCCCAAAAGACCTTTCAAGGATGCTGAGCTATTAGAGAAGTTAATTTTATGGCTAAGCTGACCTGCCCCTTTAAAATAGCATCTTGGACAAACTGTTTAGCTTCCTCAGCCTAATTCAGTCGTCTTAATTGTTGTTTTCAGTGTGAACCAAGTAGCACAGATTACAAGCAGGAAGCAAAGCCAGATAATATTATCATAGACTGAGAGCTCCAAGTCATCTATGCTGTGTATCTAGAATGTTATCTGTGTGTTGTTTGGGTATAAGCCATTTGTTTTAATTTGGACTGTTACTTCTGCTAAACCTCTGAAAATAATAATTCAAATGGGATTTAAAATATTTGTAAACATTTAACACTTGCTTTAATATTTCCTATACTGTAGGATTTTAACTGTTACTTCTTATCACTTGTTTGCTTCTGTGCTTACAGTTCTGTTTTTATCTTAGGCAATCATGTTGGCTGTTATGAAAAAGTTGACATATGATGAAGAATATAATTTTGAAAATGAGGTATTGTGTTATGAACAAATACAACTTAAATTGCACATATTAAAACTTATGCTTTTAAAATCCATATTTTTCATAGACTAAGGATTTGAAGGTAGGAAGCAAAGGTCTGTAGGCTGAATTTTTTTCCTATGTGGAAAGCTTTTTTTAACCTCCGGGCATATCTGCATAGGAAAAACAATGTAGTAAAGGGGGATATCCAAAACAGTTCATTTAACAGAATATTTCTGGCTGCATTTGTGCTTAACTCTTCTTAGGCAAATACAGCTGTGCTGTTAGCTAAACATAGCTGTTAGGCTGGCTTGTTCATGTGGGTTTGCATGTTTCTGCACATTGCTTCTGTCTTGCAAAAAGATTTGAGAAACATTGTGTCATGAAACTCTGAGATGCTGCTTGACCTACTTCAGATGGTCAAATCTCTTTCAGCCATCAATAATGATTGAATATGTTGGACAGATTTACTTTTGCTGCAGGCTGTTCGGAGAGCTATAGTCTTAAAAAAGTTAACTTAAACTGAATGCAGTCCATCATAAATGTTTCTGTCAGATTAATTTTAAAGCTAAGCTAGATGCTGAGAAAGAACATCTTTGAGGAGTGAGTCAACTGTTAAGAACTGGGTCAATAAGGCTTTGCCAAGAGCATATTCTTTCTTGTACTTTTGGCTAGTTTTCAGTTTGGAAAGCCTTTTTAATATGTTTCTGGACTGAATGCAGTGGATCTCATCATATTACAACCAGCCAAAAAAAGGAGCCTGCTGTTATGTTGCAAGAGCATAGGGTGAGCATTACTGAATTTTCTGAGCATTGTGTACTGTTCTTGTATGTACATGTTTTTTGTTTTAGGTGTAATGGTCTAAAATGGTTGTGGATTAATTTAAAAATTAAAATACAGACATCCCTGATGTGTGAATGTTTTGCAGGGTGAAGATGAAGCCATGTTTGTGGAGTACAGAAAACAGTTGAAACTGTTGCTGGACAGACTTGCTCAGGTCTCGCCAGAGTTACTGTTGGCATCTGTCCGCAGAGTTTTTAACACTACACTTCAGTAAGTTAGGTTTTTTAACTTGTTTACATGATGCCTTTAGCTTTTTTGCCTTGTAACTGTCAGAGTTTGTAATGAACATAAGTGTGATGTAGCAAGGCAAAGCCAATTGATAGAATGAGCTCATTACAACTTCATGATACATATGATACTGTAGAATCTTTTACTCAGCTGCTTAGAAAGAAAAAGCTGTTTTCTTGTTACCTTAAATGGCAGCTATTTTTCCTCAAGGAAATGCTTATGAGATATGGCAAATAATTTTATATATTACTGCTATCATAAAACCAAGGTTGGATAGGGAAAAGAAACAAAAGTGATTTTTTATTTTTTATTTTTTTTTACCAAAAGAGTAGAACAAATCCTGGAAACTATGAATGTAAATAAACAAACGTTACTAGTTATCTGACTAGGATGGCAGTTGTGTGTAGACAAATAGGAATCCGGTATTGGTGGTGGTTTCCTTGTACCCGCTCTTTAGCGAGCCCTCTTTTTGAGTGAAGCTGAGTGACTTGTCCACATGTCATAATAGGTGGTTTTGAGAAATCTGTAGCTTTCGAGTTGAAACCGGTAAAAGAGAAAATTGGTAGCCCTCTGATGGAGAGGCACTGTACATGTGGATAAAGTCTTCCAGAAACATCCTGAAATACTGCCTAGGCCTTATAGTGTTTTACTTAGTTTAAATCTGCTCTTTTATGTTGTGCATCTGAAGAAGGCTCAAAAGAAAATACTAATATGTAGAACTGTTATTATTCCATAAGCTACTACAGACTAACATGACCTTATTCTTTCTCTAGGAATTGGCAGACGACGCGATTTATGGAAGTAGAAGTAGCAATAAGACTGCTGTATATGTTGGCTGAGGCTCTTCCTGTATCTCATGGTGCTCACTTCTCTGGTGATGTTACAAAAGCTACAGCTTTACAAGACATGATGAGAACGGTAAGCATGTGTGTTGTGGAAGCAATTTAAAAATGCTAATGAAGACTGGAACACTTCAGATGACATGCTGGTAATTAAGATGAGCCACTTACACTGTCATTTGGTGTTATAAACACCTAAAGTACTAACTTGCTAATCCTTTTATTTGTAGCTGGTGACTTCTGGTGTTAGTGCCTATCAACATACATCAGTGACCCTGGAATTCTTTGAAACAGTGGTTAGATATGAAAAATTTTTTGCTGTTGAACCTCAGCACATTCCAACTGTTCTAGTAAGTTTCATCTCATTTACATTTCAACTAGATAAGTTCTTTAGACTTAGGAAATTTCTTATCTGAAGATCACTGAAGAAGCTAGGTTTCTTAAATTGCTGGTTGTTTAGCTTTTCTCCTCCTTGTTTAGGGATTCTAAGACTGAGATACTTTCTCGATTGCAGATGGCATTTTTAGATCACCGTGGTCTTCGCCATACAAGTCCCAAAGTACGAAGTCGAACAGCTTACCTCTTTTCCCGATTTGTCAAGTCTCTTAAGTGAGTAAAGCTGTTACAAATGTATCCAAAATGCACTGAATTTACCATACCTGGCCCTTCTGTACATCACAGTTGTCTCTGAAACAGGCTGGGCTTCAAATGGACCGCGATGAAGTAATGCAGCAAAACAGTGCTCTAGCAGGGTTGTCCTATTGTGTAATACTAAGGTAGCAGTGGAAACATTTGTCACAGAACAAACTGGAATACACATACGCTTAGCCTATTTTGATTAGATGCTAAAACTCGATCAACGGTGTAAACATCTGTCCCGCTTTTCCTCAGTGAGCAGAGCTGAGATTGAGTGGATCTGGAGACTCCCAAAAGTAACTCTTCCCGGTCCCTGACCAAATTCTGAATATTTACAGAATTTATACTGATAAAGTTTATTCAGTGTATTAGACCTTCAAACAGTCCTGTCCTGTTGGTCTTATTTCACAGGCATGTATTTAATGTAGAGGCAGGAGAAGCTGCAAGATGGTTCTGATTTCAGAAGGATCCTATTTTTCAACTGTTAATGAACGTGTTTCACTCAGATTGGTGAGGCTATTTATGTATGATTTTAAAAAATGAGGGAAAGAAATGTTTATTTCCCACTATGCAATGTATCTATTTGGCCTACCACAAGCACCGTATCCATAAGCCAGACTTCTACAACAGTGCTTTGCTATTTAAAGGGGAGTTCTCTATTGAGAAGGTAGTTTACTGTCTAGCTTTACACCTTAAAAAAACAGGAAACCTGTAAAAATGCACACACTTCTAAATAGTGTTATGTACTTGTGTTTTACTTCAGTAAGCAAATGAATCCCTTTATTGAAGATGTTCTTAATAGAATACAAGACCTGCTGGAACTTTCTCCTCCTGTGAGTATTTATAGCAGGTTTTTGTAATAAATAAGCCTTGTACTTACTCATCAGTATGCCTGAGTACTTACTAAATTGTAGCACACAAACATTTAAGCACAAATAATTGTCCTGCTTTTTTGGTGTGAGATCACTTGAGTGCTTACGTTTGTACCTAATTTTACATTTGTACCTAATTTTAATAATCTGTGTGTGTTTCTGGGAGTATAGGCTAGAGATGGGTATATAAAGAATGCTATCTTCCTAAATAGTATAAAAATAATTGTTCCAACTATGTTTTTACTTGTAATTGATGCTTCTGCTTAAGTAGCAAGAGAGTAAAACTGTTGGAAATGTACCATAGGGATTACTTAGATGGGATTAAAGAAGGAGTAGTATCTTTAAACTTTGAGAAGACAACTTTGATAAAGGGCATTTACTGAATTATGCCTGTTATCTTCCATTTTAGGAAAATGGTTACCAGGCTCTTTTAAGCAGTGATGATCAACTTTTCATTTATGAAACAGCTGGAGTATTAATAGTTAACAGTGAATACTCTGCAGAAAGAAAACAAGTTCTAATGAGGAATTTGTTGACTCCACTGATGGAGAAGTTCAAAGTACTGTTAGAAAAACTGATGATGGCACAAGATGAGGACAGACAGATGGCACTGGCTGACTGCCTCAATCATGCTGTTGGGTTTGCTAGGTAGGTACAGCACAGTGACTCTGTGTGTGTTTCTGGTTTGAGTAAAAGGGAAATGTAAAGGATTTATTGGGAGAGTGGGTGAGTTTCTACCTGTGCTTTATTGACCTAGAAAATCATTAGTGGTTGTAGAATTTCTTACAGTATCCCAGAAAATTATTTAAGTTCCCTTAGAAAAGGCTGCTGTGGATGTAGATATGGAGAATATTGAGCAAGCTTATAATGAACCAGGATCTATGCCCTTCCTCAAAGAACTGTTTGGAACTATTCTAATCATATGTTGTTTGTAAATTAAATTTAATTCTCAAAAAACTGCCAAAGTGTATCTACTTCATATCAAATAATTCTTTTCATTACTTCCAGTGTTTGGCTCCCATTTCATGAAATGTTCTAGTTTGTTGCATGGGTTTTAAAGCATATGCTGTTCTCGGTGTTATTGCTGCTTCATTGTAGTGGAATGTGAGCTTATATAAAACTTGGTGTATTGCTTTTACAGCCGAACCAGCAAGGCTTTCAGCAATAAGCAAACTGTAAAACAATGTGGCTGCTCAGAGGTTTATCTGGACTGCTTACAAACATTTTTGCCAGCTCTCAGTTGTCCATTACAAAAGGAAGTCCTGAGAAGCGGTGTCCGCACTTTCCTTCACCGCATGATTATTTGCCTGGAGGAAGAAGTTCTTCCATTCATTCCTTCTGCCTCTGAACACATGCTTAAAGATTGTGAAGCAAAAGATCTTCAAGAATTCATTCCTCTTATAAATCAAATAACAGCTAAGTTTAAGGTATGATAATGGGTAAGCTTTTCAGGATCAAAGTGTTGCTGATATCTCTTCTTTTCTGGTTCCAGAAAAATAGCTTTGTCTCAGAACCTTGGAAACATAGTCTTCAACCACCTGTCATACATTGCTGGACTCAGGGATTAAAGAGTGTTTTTCTTTGATTAGTCTTAAGAATTTTGTGCTATTTCTAAATTTTTGGGTTTTACATTTCAAAATAAAATACTCCTTGGAGCACAACGTTATTTTTTTTATTGATACAATTAACTTTATGCCCCCCATTAGAGTGTTAAGCTAATATTACAAACTATACAAGCTCCAGAGGGAATTTTCTCATTTCTTTTAATGAGATTTCCAGGAGATACAGGAATATCAGATGTGCATATAGGGAGGAATATTGATTTACAAGATGTCAATGCAGTGGCATTGCATTAAAAATGTATGCTGAGGCTTAATGCATTGTTACACAAAATCAGCTGAGAAATACACAGAGGTTTTGAAATGGAGGCATGAGATATGTATTAAGTGGGAGCAGGACTGTCAACTCATTATCTATCAGAGGTTCTTGAAGTGTAGCCTTTGAGAGCTTCCTAGTTCCAAACAATTCAAATGCATACTCAATGAAATATATGAAGTTACAAGTTCATTCGGTGGAGCTGCCACAAGAATACTGCACTGTTGTGAATGGGATGGAAAATTCATTGCTGTATGAGAAGGTTAAGAAGCCCTTTAAATAGTCTTAAATATGTCTCTCAGCAGAATGCAAAATTAAAATTACCAAGTGCATTTTGTGAGTAGTACAACAGAGCCATAATATACCTGTGTGAATCTAGCGTGTGGACATCTGTTTGGAGTATCCCATGAGCAGAGAAGGAATTTTGAAAAATTAAGTATTTCAGAGATTAGGGAGGAAACTCTTACTACTCTAGTCCTTTTTGCAAGTTGGGTAGCAGTAGATAATTAAAGATAGTCTGTGTAAGGTCCCCCATCCTAAAAAAAAAAAGTTGTCACAGGAGCAAGACTGGACAAATACCATGTTCATGTGTAATGTTAACCTTTGTATGATATTTTACTTATTTTCTTATGTATGGTATTTTCTTATTACAGTATGTTAAAATAAAGATCCTAGTTTCACTTGAATACTTTTAAGGTACAGTAAAGAGAAGATTAAAGATAAAACCTTGCTTAAGCAGGTTTTATTTTTTAATTTAAAAAATGAACATTGAGTTGCATCTTTATGGGACTTGAGGATGTGGCTGAATTGCACACACCTTCAGTTTTTCAGTTCATAAGTGTTCAACTAATTTAATGCCCTTACATATATTTCTCATTGTTAGTAGGACAAATAACGAATTTGTTCTGTAATGCCAGTAGTATTTCAGCTCAGGATAACTCTTCTTTAAGCAGTCTTTAAAGACAAGTACTTCAAAAGATGACCTGCTGCCAGTTTTAACGTCTTGGAGATGCATTTTTTGTAACCAGAGTGACTTTACAGTAGCTCTCCTTGATATTTCATGGAATTTGAAATAGTGTCTGTCTGAACAGAAGGATGAGAAATCCTGAAAAAAATATTCTGTTTCTACTCAGAATGAGACTAGATAGGACTGGATATTTTTTGCACAAAAGGTGTGAAGTAGGTGGCAGGTAAGTCAAGATGCAGTAATGGTCATGGTGACCCTGATGTGATTAACTTTGTTGTATATAGTTGGTACATGAAAATACTAACTTTAAAGGTGAATCAAAGCTGTGAATTGTAACAAGTCCTTAAGTTTTAACTTCAAAATGTTTAATTTCTGTAATTGTTTTAGTTGATACCCTCTTCCAATCTCCACAGACACAGGTTTCACCTTTTCTGCAACAGATGTTTATGCCACTACTTCATGCTATTTTTGAGGTGTTGCTCCTTCCAGCAGAAGAAAATGACCAGTCTGCTGCTTTAGAAAAACAAATGTTACGGAGGAGTTACTTTGCTTTTCTACAGACAGTAACTGGCAGTGGAATGAGTGAAGTCATAGCTAATCAAGGCAAGTAGTTCAGTTTCTCAAAGGATACTACTATGGTTATCTTAAGTTTTCTCTGCTAAAATCATTGGCCTAGTTCCTTATAGGATCATCATAAGTCAAGCGCTTATTACCTATGTTAAGGTAGAATGGACTAATATAAATACAGTACTCAACTTACCTGTTGTGCAAGAATTTGTCTGTGAAGTTCAGCTATAATAGGCATATTCTTCCCATTGATCTTCTCAGCTTAAATGTAATCACTATGTCTGTAAGGACAAGAATGGTGTATCATAATACATCCTCATGCATCATTGTATTTGATGGGTGAATCTGAGATAATACAATGTATAGCAGTGTATAGCAATGCTCAAACTGTTGGGCAAGACCACTTACAGCTGCCAGTATTCATTGTGGCCTTCATTTTCTGAAGGACACATCAGTAATATCTGTTTCTTTTTATTACTATTACTTGATCTTGGTATCTATAGTAGAAGGCACTATGGAAGTCGTATACGTAGTTAAACCAGGTTTTCCTTAGCCTTAGGGGCCAAATACAAATCAGTGCATTTTATAGCAGGAACTTGAAGTCAAATGTCCAGTTACTTGATTCTTTAAGTAATTCTCTCAGTTTGTATTCCATCAAAATGGCTAGGGACTTGAGAAGCTTTTAAGTGACTCATCTGATAGGTGGAATTCCTTCCCCATCATAAAATGAAGGTTATCCCTGTGGAAAAGGGTGGCATTAAGTAGCGAGAGCTTTCTTGTGATGGGCTGAGTTTTAAAGGAATCAAACAATAAACAGATGCAACCCAAATTTTAAGTGTGATAAAATACCTTCCCATATATTGGAAGATAAGTAAACTATTTTAGCGCTGCTGAGTTTTAATTAACTCTAGCAGGGTTGGGTAGAGAGGAGAAAACTGGTATTTGTAGGTGGGTCAAAGTACCCGCCTCACCTTTGTGTGTATTAAAGGCCAGAAGAGCAATTAAAATCTCAAAATTAAACAAACAAAAACCAAGAATTATAACCTAAATAAGAGTTGTCTTGCATCGTAGGGGAAACTTCCCAAAAATATTTGTGCAAAAAAGAGCTATTTTGAAGGTGAAGCATATCTTCCAGGTCAGTATTTATATAAAGTAGTGTAAGAGTACAGAAACATTTTAGGCTGCAAGTTGAAATAAGCTCATTTTAATGTGTTTAAGGTGCAGAGAATGTGGAACGTGTGTTGTTCACTGTCATTCAAGGAGCCGTGGATTATCCAGATCCTATTGCACAGAAGACTTGTTTTATTATTCTTTCTAAGTTGGTGGAGCTTTGGGGTAAGAATGTCTTTCCATAATTCCTTTGCAGCTGCTACTAACCATGAAGCAATAATAGAACATGGAATTTTGTTACTCTTTTCAGGAGGTAAAGATGGACCAGTAGGTTTTGCAGACTTCGTCTACAAGCACATTGTTCCTGCATGTTTCTTAGCACCTTTGAAGCAAACATTTGACTTGGCAGATGCCCAGACAGTACTGGTGTGTATTACAGACTTTTTTTTTTTTTTTGCCTTTGTTCCTGTGGGGCAGATTCAAGCTAAGAAACCTACAGTAGCCATGTATTATAAAAGATCATTGTCTCACAAATAAAATCCTTTGTGTTTTTTATTGAAATACCTGGATGATTAATTACTGAATATTGTGGTACTGTATTCTGCAGTTCACCTATGCTCAAAATCAAGCTAGGAGAACTGCAGATCTGAATATTTAACATTGACCTACATTACTTATTAACTAATGTTTAGTGAAAGTGAACATGTGCAGGTGGCTGTTCTTCAGTTCATTTTGGGTTCAGTTGTGGCAAATTCTTCTGGTTAAAGTGGAACAAAAATTGGAAGGTTGAAGCTCTGTTAGCACTGTGTGAGGGGAAGATGAGGGAATAATGGCATGAACTAGCCCCTGTTTTGGGCCTCATTAGGTTCTTTGGCTTTAAATACTTAACCAGTAGACTAATTGAACAGTCTAATGTTATGTATTACATTGCAGGCTTTATCAGAATGTGCAGTGACGTTAAAAACAATTCATCTCAAAAGGGTAAGCTTCATAAAACTTTACAGGGAATAACTCTTGCAGGTTTCTTTCTAGTGCTTTTATCACTTTCTAAAAATTAGATAGTTACTAGGGTGAATTACTACTTTACCCTTATATAAAGTAATAGGATGATCATAATGCTGTATAGGGATACAGGATCCAGTAGTTCTACCTCTTGATAAATTACTGCAAAATATTGACTCTTAAAGAGAAAAATCTGCTTGCTTGATTGTTACTGTATTTAGCTGATCAATTGCCATTCTTTCACTTTTCAGTGTAGTACTTAAACTGACATAAAAGAGCAATTAGTCCTATTGCAGAATACTTCTGTGAAAGCTAAAGGTATCTTTTGATGTGTAGGAGACCAGACTGAAAAACAGTTATGGCAATAAAAGAATTTTGCATTGTCTAATGACTAAAACATGCAGCCTATTTCCATTTTTAAGAGGAAACAAAACGGTTTCTATGTTCGTGTTACTGTTTACACCCTTTAACTTGCTGGCTAACTTTTCTGTCAAATGCAAGCAAAAGCCACAACTAAGCAAAAATTGTAAGAAGTCATAAACTGGCAGAGAAGAGATTGTGTTTTAACTGAGAGCTTCTGAGTTTGTTCCTTTTTCCCCAAAAGCAGTAGAGATCTGTAGGAAATCAAGCTTTGATAAATAACTTCCTATTGCAAATACTGTTTCTTTTAACACTACTGATACAAATACAGGAAAAAAAAATCTCTTCCCCTCATGTTAACTGTATACCATGTTATAGTTCTGGGGTAACTTAAGTGTTAATCAATAAAGTTGATTCACTTTCTCCTGGTAGATGTATCTGGTCATGTTTGTATACTGCCAGTGTACAGTAGTCCCTCTTGTAATGAGTGTTATCTGATAAATGCAGATAAAGAAAACAAGCTAATGTGTTAACCAAAACAGACCTGTCTGTTCCTCTCAAAGGTTTGGAAGTGCCATTTTATTAGTGTTTAGTCTACTGCAAATTACATAGTCAAAGTTACAAGAAGAGAAACACTATGTTCAGGGATACTTGGCTACTAAAATTTGCAATGGGAGTAGTATGGCAAATACTAATTGCCATATTTTTATTTCTTCTTTTTCTTTCATATATCAGTGAAATTAGGGCCACCTTCTTACTTAAGTGACTTTTATAGTTGACATGTCACAAACTGACTGGCTGTATTGTAATTTGTACTTTAGTACAATTTTCAGTGCATTCCTCTGCTCTGTAACAAAAGATACTACACTGCAGTAGAGTCCTTAATGCCAGTGTTGAGAAATCTTTTTCTTTGCTGACAGCTGAGAATAGCATGAACATCTGGTATTTGATATGCATAACTTCTCTGTGCAATAGTCATGTAGACCACCTGTTTTCATACTCTTCTATACCATATAGTATAGAGCTATGACTTCCCATTTGTATGAAAATACATTTCAACAAATTGTGTACTGCTTTCCTTTAGGGCCCTGAGTGCATTCAGTATCTTCAGCAAGAGTATTTGCCTTCTTTACAAGTAGCTCCTGAGATAATTCAGGTAGGAATTCCTAAAAGAACATTTGGAAAACTTTTAGCCATCATAAATGTTAAATGGGAACAAAATTAATGCTGACAAAGTTAAGCTCCTACCACCCCTCAGTAAAACTTATTCTGATATTGCATATTGGAATAGGATTAATTTAGCATAAGGAGCAAGAGTACTTGCAAAAAAAAAGTCCAGTGCATGTGACTGTCGAAGCCATCTTCCTACTTTAAATCATATTTTAACTTGAAGAAAAAGGACAGAGTGAAAATTCAAAAGTAAGATGAAGAATGTTTAATGTACAGGAAGTGTGATGATAAAGGCTGTATTCAACACTACAGAAATGTAAGCCACAGAACTGGTTCTACTGTCAAAAATGATGTACAACATTGCATGAGGTTTTTGTGTGCTTGCATTGGAGTGGTGTAAGAGGGTTTTCAAAAATGAAACTTTACACCTGACCGCTGTCTTAATATTAAGCATTGCTAGCCATATGGTAAATATTGCCATGATGAAATTCTTAGATGAACACTGACAACTTTAATTGCAACCAATTTGGATACTATAGTAATCAGGTTTGCTGCACTGGGAGACAATTATACTCATTATAAGACTTAAACTGCAGAACTTTTATGTGGTGTTAAATATATTTAAGAATCAATTATTACTTTTTGCTGGTGCCCCAGTGTTTTCTGATCTAAGATTATAAGTCTTTCAAATGAGGCATGTTATGCTGTAATCTAGAGTCACTTGGTGTACACATAACACTTCATAAGTATAAATGTTCCTCTGAAATACTCAAAGCCACCAAAAGTTACTGGAAAAGTTAAAGGTTTAGAACCTCCTTGATCACAGTCCTTGTAGATAGTCCTGTTTCTCTTTATTCAGCTAAAAGTGAATGTGATAGCCTGTATTTGAAAGTAAGATGTTTTTTTCAGCCCAGAATGGACCTGCTTGTCATAGCCTACTACATTTTTTTATCCATAACATGCTTTTCATTGGTTGCACATTAGGGAAAACACAAACAAGTATCAGTGGCTTTACATACAAGGTATTCGTTGTGCTCCTAACATATCTCAGATTGTCTTGTTGCTTCATTTAGTATTTCTCAATTCTCTTACAGGAATTCTGTCAAGCACTTCAGCAGCCTGATGCTAAAGTTTTTAAAAATTACTTAAAGGTAAAGATTTTTTTTTTTTTCCTTTACATGGCTTTTAGTTTCATTTGAATTTTGTCACATAATTCAGTTGTGGTAGTGACTTGTAGTAAAATTGAAATATTGAATTATTTAATAGCTTTTAGCTATAGGGAATTTCCAAGTAGTAAAAGCAGTTCTCTGGAAAGTAGGAACCAACCGCAACAAACCTACATCTGTAGAATTGTTACTTCTCCTCAGCAGCTTGCCATCTCCTCAATGGCTTGATATTCCTGTAGATTATGCTTAGTAGTTGCAATAGGAAAAAAAAGTGATGCTATAATGGTAGAGAATGTGTCAGAATACTTAATTTTTGAGGGTGTGAGTGTAATCAAATAGCACACAGAATCACAGAATCATCTAGGTTGGAAGAGACCTTGAAGATCACCTAGTCCAACTATTAACCTAACACAGTTCCCAGCTACACCATATCCCTCAGCGCTATGTCAACCCGACTCTTAAACACCTCCAGGGATGGGGACTCCACCACTGCCCTGGGCAGCCCATTCTAATGTCTAACAACCCCTTCTGGAAAGAAATGCTTCCTAATATCCAGTCTAAACCTTCTCTGGTGCAACTTGAGGCCATTCCCTCTTGTCCTATTGCTTGTTACTTGGTTAAAGAAGCTCATCCCCACCCAGCTCTCTGCAGCCTCCTTTCAGGTAGCTGTAGAGGGTGATGACGTCTCCCCTCAAGCTCCTCCAGACTAAACACCTCCAGTTCCCTCAGCTGCTCCCCGTATGACCTGTGCTCCAGACTCTTCACCAGCTTTGTTGCCCTTCTCTGGACATGCTTGAGTTGTTCAATGTCCTTTTTGTAGTGAGGGGCCCAAAACTGAGCACAAGTCACATCCTTGAACCTAGTGTGTTAACCAGTATGTTAAACAAGAAAATGAGCTCTGTGGAACTGATAACTCGTATGCTTCAACCACTGCATGTCTTAGATTTTCTTTGTCTTACAATGGTGTCTTTAATAAATTTTTAACAGGTATTCTTCCAGAGAGCGAAGCCCTGAGGAAAGTACTGGAATCTCATGTACCTGTTTCCATAATCCAGAACTCTGGTTGTTAATTTATAAAAACGCTAACTCTTGTGCCATTCAAACTGGTTTTGTTTTTAAGGAATGTTGCTTTGTGCTCACATCAGTACATACTTTAGCCTTTCGCAAAAAAAGAGAAATGCAAATCCCCATCTGTGTCTCAAACATTGAAGGTATATGACAACATAAAAAATGATCTGTATACCTACAGAACCTTTTATTATGTATAGGATGATTTAAGCTTATGCTGTAACACATACAGCAATGAAATGACACTTATTTTTGAAATTAAATGTAAAAATCCCTTCAGACCATGGCAATGGTTATTAAAATGTGTACATTTTTGATACTGAGTAAAATGTTTTCATAAGACATAATATTCATTTGTTCATGTATGCTGACATGAAAATAAAACAATCAAAGTCATTCTTGTAGATAGTCATTTCATTTAATTTGTCTTAAGAAAATATATATATACCTCCTCTAAAACAGATTGGTTTAATAAATGATTTCATTTAAAAGCAACATTTGGCTCTCTCTTTTTTTATAAAAAAATAAAATTTTATCCAGTGAAATGTTAAGTCTCTTAGAATAATTTTGCTTGAATCTTTAGAAGCTACAGCGTTCTTTAACCTTTTGGCTGTTACATTTGAGTAGAACCCAGCAATTTTTCTGATGCTTAAATAATAAATTGTATTGCAGTCTTGCATGTGGAAGATGCTAGCGGAAAGAAAGAGTTGCATTCACTCCAATATTTCAGTAGGATCAATAGTCTATACAGACATTTTAGTAGAGTGTTGCTACTTCTGTCGCGAAATGTATTGGTTGTCTGGTTTGTTTCCTTGCTCTTTTTTTTTTTTTTAATTCTATGACATTACATTTTTGCCTTCTGAAGTAAAAGTAGTGCTGCTTTTAGTGTTGTGTAAAAGTAGGAAAAAAGCCTACACTTACTAATCCTGTTAGTATGACTCTGCCATTTGTCTATCAGAGCATGGCTGTTATTACCAAATTACACCCTCAGGAGAAAAGTCTTTAAACTGGCCACTGCCAAAGACACTGCCCTCCTTCCTCGTCCCTCCCATTCTACTGTAGTTTCCTGTGCTAAATTTGTGTTCATCTAATCCTGTAATGATCTATTCAGGAAGTGGAAGTGGCAGAAACTTCCCCTTCAAAGCACATTGCTGGCTATGGTAGTGCTGAGTAAGAATGGATATAAAGCAGAGTGCACAGAGTGTAGGAGTGAGCTGTGCATGGCAGCCATCAGCCTGGATTGTATCGTTAACTTTGTACCCTGCCTTTCCCTCCCTGGCTGAAAGAGAAGTATCCTGTAGGATCAATGGTTAGGTAGTCTGGGTCTTTAGAGAAACTAATTTAGTTCAGCCTGAAGAACTGAAAAAGGATTGTTCGCTTATCTATACTTTGACCCTGTTGAATCAGCATAGTATACTGTCAGGGATTATGTGAAGTGTGAGCTGTAAAACAGGATCTGAGGGTTGGTTTCTGTATCTTTATCTAAACATGTAAACACTGATTCTGGCTACTAGCACGTTATTTTTTCTGCAGTTTCCTTCAGCAGTGCAGAGGCAGCAGCTTTGCAGCTGTTGTATTGCAGTTGGGTTATGTGGGTATCCAGTGCCTAGTAACTATCTTTGCAAAGAATCAAGGTTTAGAAAGGCAATTGATTGATGAGTTCCTACATCCTTACTTTGAAGAGATGGGATTTCTGTTTTGTGCCTTTTTTTTAAAAAATCTGGACTGGAAAAGTATGCTTCTCTCTAAAGAGAAATCTGGTGGTGCAACATGTATTCAGAGTGTGAACCAGACTCTGGGCAGTATTTAGATGCTTTGAACTTATTATAAAAGCTACTACTTGTGGGGTAGAACAGGAGGAAAAAGATAGAGATAGATGAGAACACTCCACTGAGATTAGGTTGACATTCACGTTTTCCTTCAGACAATGGATGATCTGATTTAAAGGCTGCACCAAACACAAGCACCTGCAGCGCTCTCCTATGACTTGCTGTCTGCTGTGAACCTACATTGGTCAAAATGCCCATCTAGACTGAAAATAAATAAAACATTATCTTACGTAAACCAGCTAATTCTGTGCACAGTTTCTTCCTTTCTTTAAGTAGCAAACACAGCTGCAAGTCTTTTAACTGAAGATACAAAGCATCCTTTGCAGAGAGATAATATATTTTATTTACAAGCTGGTGTAATTACTGAAGACAGACAAGCTTTCAGACCTGCAAGCACCTTTCTGAGTGTGAAGTAGAGGCAATGAATTTCATGCAAACTGAGGTCAGGGACAATTTTTCTCAGGTAATGGCTTATCGATGCAGGCAAGATTATTTTAGCAAGTAGTTGCTGTCCGAAAGGCAATCTGCCCTTTTCCCCTCTTGTCAGAATTGGCACTTGTTTGATTCCGTAACAAGACAATTTATGATGGAAAGCTAATTCTGCAAAATAACTATTCGAATTTTTCAAAAACTTCAAAACTTAAAAAATCAACTCAAAGCAATTTAGAAAGTTTCACAGTCTTCCAGCTGGAACTCTCTCACTGTGGGGTGAGGCAAGTGCTGCTGCAGATTCAAGGAAAGCAGCTGTAGTGTGTGGGTAGGGGTGGAGGAGGCAGCAAGCCCCTTTCAGCAGCAGCCGGTCATGGGGCCCATTTAGTTGTAGCATCACTATGTAGCCACACTACATTGAAGTCACTGAACTTTAATCGTGGTGTTCTAGTAAGTTAAGCCAACATAAAACCAAAGAAAGAGTGAAGGAAAACAGCAAACAGGTTTTAACTGATGAAGCACACTGAAACTGTTGCGAAGGACCAGCACAAGTGAAAGAATGTATGTGACTTAGTGGTAGTGGTGACGAGAACAATGCTAGAAGTTGGATGGGGCAGTCAGAAATAGTATCTCCCTGTGAAACACCTTGGTAGTGGCAAAAGGTGGCACATCATTAAAATGCAGGATGTGCTGGAAAATTTATTTCTGCCAAGGTCAAGAGATAGAGTTCCTGGTGATAACAGAAGTGGGAAGTCAGAGGTGGAGTAACTGTTTGGTAACTGTTCAGTGAGAAATGTTTTCTTACTCTTCAGCAGATCTTTCTGTTCTCCACTGGTTGCTCATGTTCATTCTGACAGATGCACAGCTGGTTGTATTCACCAATGGTTTGTCTTGGGATGTTGCATTTGGTGTTTCTGATTTGCTATGAGGTAGGTACCTACAGGTTATGTGAATTACTCATGTTACATGAGTATGCAGTTACTCATGCAGTTGGAGCAGTCAGTGGCCAGCCCCAGGGGTAGGGTGACATTGGAGGTCAGATACTCTAGGTCTTAAGCAAACGAAGTCCTGGGGAACCTGGTCTGAAGTCAACACTGACCCTCCTTTGAGCAGGTGGCTGGACCAGAGACTTCCCAAAGTCTCGTCCAGCCTGAATGAGACTATGGTTTAAAATGGCCAGTTCCAAAAAAGCATCAACATACTGAGACAACAGCTTGGTTTTGTTCAGAAGTGGAAGCAAGTACACATTCAAGATACAGACAAAAGTTCACTGGCATCTTCCCAGTTTTGAGAGGGCTTTTGCCAAAATGCATATGAACTATCTCATGAATAATTCTGAAGAAGACAAAACTGACTCATGGGTGTCCATCCACCTGATGAAAAAAAAAAAATACTTGCAAAGCTAGGTACAGAGCAGAGGGTAGCAGAAATAAACCGTGTAACTTCTGAGGAGGACAGCAGCATTTTGAAAGATGCAAGGACAGATCACAAATGTGGCTGGGAACTATTCCCTCTATAATGCAGAAGCATCACAAAATAAAGTTCAGACACCAACAAATGGGGAATACAAATTAAGTCTTAATACCAAAAAATGTATCGAAGTCAAATTACCAGTTTCACTAAGCAGAATTTTGTTACAAGCTTAGTGCCCTGTAACAAGCTGAACCAGCAGAAGTTTGGACTTGTGATAAAGCTTTAAAAAGGTAAGATAATAATAATAAACAAAGTCTGTAAGCAAAAGGTTGCCCTCTTTATGTTTCAGGTCCTCGAAAGAATAGGCTTCTAAGATTTGGGAAGATGGTAATTCTGAACAGGAAATGCAGAGGGTCAAAAACAGGATAGTCGGGGGGGG
>NW_020799092.1:46087291-46122409 GCF_003259725.1 Athene cunicularia | reverse complement strand
GGGTGAGGCGGTGGCCGGTCTGTGGCCTCTGCGGCGTACGCGGGCTTGCCCCCTGCCCCGCTCTCGGTGACTTTTATCCCCGTAAACGTCGCAGGCCGTTGTTGATGCGACCCGTCAAAATTACTTTAGTAATTGGAAGACCAAAAAAAAAAACCACGAAGCGTGTGGTGTGTTTGCTAGTGGTTTGTATAAAGCTTTCCTCAGGTAGCAGCATCGCCTTCGTGGTGATAGAAGTTGTTAAGTTTTACCTCTGGAGGATGTCCTGTTGTGGCGATGAGCTCCGGCACTGCCCTCCGAACGTGGGGCTGGCGGGGCCGCTCAGGCAAGCTTCCCAGGAGCCGCCGTCCCTGACAGGAGCCGAGCCCACTTGGCCCGTTACGGAGTGGAAACGCCACGAGCAGTGGTGATGAGCAGCGTGGAGCCAGGCTTGCCCTTTGTTTTATGGGCCTTTGGGAGCGTGTTCTGCTTTGTATGGGTTCAGGCAAGCACCTTGTGTGGCCCAGGGCAGGGTGTTTTGATAATTCTGATACTAGCTATTGGACTGGAAGCTCCTGGAAGGAGGTTAGGTGAAGAAAGCAGGGGTAGGAAGCAGGGATTTTGGGGGGAGGAACTTATTTTCTAGGCATTAAAAGAGGGCATAAAGAAAAATATACAACCTTCTTGTTTACCAGACTGTCTAATGCTAATGTAACATTTATTTGGAATCTCAGCACCTTGCCTGTCGGCTTTGGCGGTGTATAGCATCTTGGCTGTAGACAGAAAGAGCCTTCACTTTAACTTCCTCATCTGTCCCTACTTGCCTGGTGATTGTACATTGCAGCTGTTAGAAGGGGAAATATCTGCTTTGTGTGCGTATTCCACGTGCCTGAGGTAGCAGCAAACTTCTTCGTATTAGAAGCAGACAGTACTCCTTCTTCAAAGCATCGGGAGTTTAAAAAATAAATCTCATTAGCAATGCAGTCTTTTTCTATTACAGTCCTCCCTGCTGACAAGTAAGTAGCAGCATCACCAGAAGCAGAAAGTATTTTTTAAAACCCACGGAAAAGCAGCCTCCAAGCCTTTGAAATGCTCATGAGTCACGGAGGACAATAAATCAAATTGCTGGTAGGAGAAATACCTTTAGATACACCTAAGGAACTTCATGATGTTCTGGTATCTGACATAATGACCATAAATGAGATGTGAAGAAATAGAAAGTTCAGCATTAAATCTAGTGACAGGACCAATTGTACAGTTATACATATTTTTTTTTTACTATGAAACTCTTAGTGAATTGATATAGGAAGGTAATGGAAGATACAAAGAGAAAACTTGGCATGCTGAGTGTTTAGCAAAGATCAGTTCTGAATCTGTCTGATAAAGGAAAGGTAAAGAGGTCTAACATTATATAAATTATTGAATCAAGTTATAATCTGAAGATTAAATTTAAAGGTGAATGAGACTTTATGCCTTAAAAGTGGCCTCTGCTAGGGTACATATTTTGTTATTATTATAAAAATACTATTTTGACAAAAAAAGTGTTATAGTGCCACACTGACTTTGGTTTGGTGATGGTACCCTGGGATTAATACTGGCATAATTATATCTGTAGTTTTATGAGTGAAAAAACCCAGACCTTGAGAACCCATTAGTGACTTCTTGTTTTTTTTTTTTTTAATCCATTGAATGATATTCAAGCTCATCTGTCAAAGACTTTTGTTTCCACCTACTGACCTTCAATGCAAATTTAATTAGAAAGTAAGAAGGTAAAGGAAAAGAGATGATCTCATATATAGACTGCCTCATCTTTATCACTTCAGGCAACATAATAATTCAGTCTCTAATGGGCTGCTAAAATTTTTAGTATTTGAATAGACATCAGAGAAGGAGCTCTGTGTTTACTTATTCCTTCTGCATGCTTGCTGTCTGCTTAGAAAGGATTCATCATGTTTCTGTGTCTTGGTATGAGTCTAATGAATGTTGCTTTGAAATAAATTAGAAAATACATGTTTACTGGTAATGTGCCAGCTGGCGTGTTACAAGCAGGATTTGAATTATGAGGAATTTTTTAATTTGGAAATGTTACAAATGGCTTATAGAGTGAGCTATGCATTATTTCCATACAGACTTCTTCCTTACTTTCTATGTCTGCATCGTAGATAGCTCTTTGGCATCTACAACAATGCTGGGAGAAGTCATCTTACTCTATTGCTGCAACTTCTCTTGTCAGAGTTAGCTGAGAATTGTAAGGATTTTGAGGCATGCTGGTGGGTTATTTTAGTTCAGATTTGAGATAAAACCTTTCTTTCCTTCTCTCGCCATTAAGAACTTTGCCTAGATTTTAAAAACGGTGTTGCTTCGTGACTGAATATAGTTGAGAGTAATGTCAGGTCTTCGCATTTTGTTGTTGCCTTCTGTATGCTACGTGTCATTGCCTGGATGTTTTGGGACAGCTTTGCCAGAAACTCCCATCTGGCGTGAGCCAGTAGCTAAATCGAAAGTATGAAATCCGCAGTCGCTTCGCATAGAGAAATGTGTTCATGAGAGAGTTTCTGTCTCTGCGGCGTGGGTAGGGCCAGGAGCAGTGCAACGGTGGATGCTTCAGCTGCCTACTGGGGTGGGATGGGCCATTGGTGCTGCGGAGGCCGGTGTGCAGCTTCCTCCACTCTCCTGTGGTGCACACTGCAAGGCTTCTGGGGGTGTCACCTTGTGCTCCAGGGAGATCTCAAAAAGTGGCAACCACCTTCTCTTAATAAACAAGCACAGGAAATTCTGTCATACCTCTTCTTCCAGTACTTACAGGAAAGGCTTGTTTGTTTCTTTTGAGTATCAGTTAGCTGTTTCTTGCCAGTTAACACAGGCAAATGCAGGGACCCCTGCCAGGCTGTGAGGAAAGGCTGCTGCTGTTGGACCTTCCCCTGGTCCAGTTGCCACTTTGCTCTTAATATTCTATAGATCCAAGAAACTACATCTTTGATCTCAGAGCCTTTCACTAGATTTAATGGCAAAATCAGTGCTTTAAACCAAAAATGTAAGGGTGTTCACCTACAGCTCCTGCTGTTTTGGTAAGGGGGAGAATCTGTCAGTTCTAATATGGGGTTTTTTAAATAATTTTGATTTAATCAAACTTCCTTTCTTTTGAATCTGTGAAGACCTGAGTATCTGACAGTTTACTTTTCAGGAAGGGTGGTGGGGAAGCCAGGCTGTCCCTCTAGAAAAGATGCGACATACCAAATGTGAAATTCTAGAAATGAGAGAAATGTCCCTTAATTTCTTCCAGTAGTAAATGGTGGTTCTAGCAAGTAGCTGAAAATACTTGTGTTACATTTGACTTTTATCTAGCTCATGTAAAAATAGGTTTTTGTAAGTACTTAGTCCAGTTCCTTTACAGTTGTACTGAAGTGCAACTTTCATAGCCAACGTGGTCTAAAAGATCTGTATACATATCTGCCATTATCTTTAATGTCTGTTTTTTGGCATATATACCAAATAATGGAATTTGATTGTGGGTCTTGGTTATTTTTAGGTGGTTTTCTATAGTTTTTTGTTTCTTTCCTATAGTTTTTGTTACTGTATCATTTAAACACCGGTGTACAACTGAAAAGGGATTACAAATCTTTCACTTTTCCAGTTGATTTTTCAAACAAAAGTTTGGGGAGTAAAGACGCTAAATGCAGAGAGGTGTTGTGTCTATGGCATTAGTTTTGATTGTTGAGCTTGGTTTTGTTTCTTTGTTTCACCTCTTATTCCTCTACTTCATTGTTCTTAATGATTTCTGTATGTCTTTGGAGTTGTGGTGGAGTTTTTTTCCAATTAAAATAAGTCTCTTTCATGTATTTTACCAATTATAATTCAGTATATTTAATCTTTGTTTTTAAGGTGAAAAATAAAACTGTCTAATCAAAGAGTAAAGATGCAGAGCACTTCGAATTACCTCTGGCTGTTGTCTGACATTCTAGGACAGGGAGCTACTGCAAATGTTTTCCGGGGACGACATAAGGTTTGTGAGGAATTACTAATCTGAGTAACACATAAAACTGAAATTTTTTCAATGTGAGTAGTGTAATGAAATCAGCGAAAAACTGTTCAAGATTTAGGCCTAAAGTAAATACATCTTTGTAACTATTAATACTTAGTTTTTAATCTTTAATAATCATCCATAAAATTAGTTATATACAGTTCAGAGGATTTGTTTTTAATATTGTAATATTTGTCCTTGTAAAATATTAACTGTTATTAATTATTCATTCCTTCATTCTTCGGTTTTATGGAAAAACATACTCCTTGCTTAAGAATTTAAATAAGAGTAAGTCTTATCAGCAGGTTTTGTTACATGATATGTTATTTTTGTCTTTGTTAAATTATCTTTTTGTAGTTTTCTGCTGTTCTTTTAAAGCCCATTTTTTGTGATTTTTATTATATTTGTACTGTAAGGGAAATAATCTCTTAACATATTGTCTTATTGGGTGAAGTTGCTGTTAGTCTTTGTAAGCCAATGCTTCATACATGTCGAGGACACCATCTTCTTGGTGACATGCCTTGAGTAATCAGTACAGAACTGTACATCTTTGAGCAGTTTTGCTGTGTAATTGATATACTGATGTGTATGTTGCAACCTGGGTGAGGAGCTAAAATGACCTTGCTTGTGTAGGCCATTCTATATCGTATGAATTTCACGGCATGTCTCACAAAATGAAGATAAGCCTAGTTGTAAAGGTAATGTTCCTTTATAGTAATGACAGTCTGTGAATCAATATGGTTATATACAAGGTATAGTGTTTTCTACATTCCACATTTAACTGTGAAGCAACACTAAGCAATAATTTAGCAGTTAATGTGCTTTTCTGGGTGAGTGAATTTCAGCACAGAACGATTACCCTGTAAAGCTTCTGATTTCATGGCTGCATCTCTCATCATCCTCACTAATCTGAGTGCATGACCTGCAGCTCGTTGTCCACAGGAGAAAACTTTTACCAGGGTACTGGTAGTGCATGTAAGTGTGCTGTTCGACACACCTAGTATAAGCACAAGAAGTCTTTGTCCTTAGAAAGGTCACACACAAGACTGGTTTGCACTAAGAGGTAGAGGAGTTGCACTGTCAGATGGTGGTGTGGGTGCCTGAGCATATTAGGGCTTAGCCACACTTGAGAACTTAAGTCTCTGATAAAGCTCATGACAGTGCTCCTGTCACTTACTATGTGGATTTGAATTGCTTCAGTATTTTGCATGAGTGGTATGCAGTGCTCAACACTGCTTTCTTTTGGGAAAAAATAAATCAGTATAAAAAACAATAAAGAAAAAGAGAACAAAATTCAGCTTCCAAAAGTTGTCTAATTTAAGCAAGCCAGGATTCTCAACTGTAGTACATGCACCTCTCTTACTGATGTGTGCAAGTGGCTTATGTCTTGCAGAAAAATTGTTTTTCAGCTAAGTTTATGGTTCATTTTTGTAGCCTTTCTTATGCTAACTATTCTTTTTTTTTAAAAACACTTAGATTTTGTGGGCTAACATTGAATTTCCATTCTGCTAGTCTGCTTGCTTCTAGTCTATATTAAACTAAACCAGTACATACGTAATTATTTTAGCAGAATCCTAATTTCCACTTTAACATAAAATACTATTTTGAACTGTTTCTGATCTGGGTATGCTCATATGTACAACAGAAGATCTCAAAATGCTTGGGTAATGGGTTTGTGTACATTTGCAACCTTATGCTTCTGTTTGATTAGTAATTTGTTTGTTTTGAACAGAAAACTGGGGATTTATATGCTGTCAAAGTATTTAACAGTATAAGTTTCCTTCGTCCTGTGGATGTTCAGATGCGAGAGTTTGAAGTATTGAAGAAACTAAATCATAAAAACATTGTCAAATTGTTTGCCATAGAAGAAGAGGTAATGAATTATTGTAGTTATGATCCGAGATGCATGGTAGCAATGTGTAGCATAGTACAGTAACTGTCTTTTTGCTTTATTCTTGACTATAGAGGATAAAGTTACATTTTTAATGAATGGTAACATATATAATAATATAAATACTATGACCCAACCAACATCTTTTTTTTGGTTTGCTTTGTTGTTGTTGTTGACAGACTGTGCTTGCTTTCAGTGTTCGGGCATAAGTTCTGATTCTTCAAAACCATCTTGAGAAGCCATTGTCCTAAGCTTTATCTTGAGTTATGATTTTTAAGCTATCTGCATGTATGAATACTTAATATATACTGATAGTTGGAAGTGCTTCAGTAATCCTGACAATTTAATGCTTTTGCTTTGTAACCAACTAAACTAATTACATAGGACATACAGAACTGTAACCTAGATGCTGAAATTAGTAAAGAGGAATGAAGGACAATTGCTGCTCCCTGCTCTTGTGTGTGCTGTAATTTCTTTTGCTGTAATGTCTTATTTGTCCATCTATCAATGCTGGTGTCAGCCACCTTAAGTGCCTAGAACTTGAGGTTTTCTTAATTTTTCCCTCCCTCTCCAAATTAGAATACATCAAAATAGAAAAATTCACCTGCAGTTCTTCTGAAGATCACCAGAATGGGATTTATGATCTAGCCACAGATTTTTTTATTTTTTTTTAAAGTAAGATCCTGTGGTTATATGTAATTTCTGACATTGTTTTCACAATAGTCACAGACTTATCTTTTTTTCCAGACAACGACTAGACACAAAGTACTAGTTATGGAATTTTGCCCATGTGGGAGTTTATATACAGTTTTAGAGGAGCCGTCTAATGCCTTTGGTTTGCCGGAGTCTGAGTTCTTAATTGTTTTGAGAGATGTGGGTACGTAGACTTTGTTCTTTAGTCTAATTTGTTGACTGAAACAAACTCATACTTGTTTTATTTATCTTAAAACATCAAGAGATGATAAATTTGAATGACTGTCAACTAATAGAACAAATTAGTACGGTCATATGGAGTCACATCTTTTAGTTATGTCTATATTGGTATAGATAGCTGCATTAAGCCATTTCTGTTTAAAGTATTGCTATAATTCTTTTTTGTTTGTTTCAAGATTATTTGTCACATGTTGGACTAATTCTTACTAATAACTAATCTCAGAAGAGTGAAGTAGAAAAATAATGAGGTTTACCCATGCCTTCCTGTTACAAAATTTTCCACAATTACTTATGTGGAAGATGTTGCTGAGAGCCAGAAATACTGTCATTTATCTGTTTGAAAGAAAAAAGGGCAAAACCACTTAGAATATTCTCTGGTCCTGGTCTTTTTGTTAATTGAGTGTCCCTTCTCATTCCCATTTCCCAGTGAGAAAGTAAACACATATGTCTTCCTAGTCTCAGTTGGAATTCAGTGTTTGTGCCGCCTGTGTCAAGATGTATATGTAAATTCTGTTGTGTTGTGTTTTGTTTTTTTAATTGAAGTGGCTGGGATGAATCACCTCCGTGAGAATGGAATAGTGCACCGTGATATCAAACCAGGCAATATAATGCGTGTTATAGGTGAAGATGGTCAGTCTGTTTACAAACTTACAGACTTTGGTGCTGCAAGAGAACTTGAAGATGACGAACAATTTGTTTCTCTCTATGGCACAGAAGAGTACTTAGTAAGCCCACATGATTTCACTTTCTGTTGAAGAAATGTTTGAACCACAGGGCCGCTTGTGATGAGAGTTGAATGGGTGAAGGTTGGACTGTTGAGAATTAGTATTTAAACTTTTGTATTATAATTGTTTTTATAACTTTCCACCTTTTTTTCACCTTGGGTCATGCCAGTTTTCCAGCTGATCTGAGCACAGTAGCATTTAGATAATTTCCAAGTACAACTGTCCCTGTTGCCTTGTGTGAAAGGAAGAGCAACAGTGTTTTGGTTATTAATGTCTTTGCCTTTTTATCTCTGTAGATATTTTTCAGTTTGTATCTGAGCTACTTGGATGATGTCAGGCGTAGTTAAAATTCACTTGGTATCTTAGTTAACCAAAGAGAAGCAGGCATATAATGTATTAGGCATAATTTTATTCCTGCCATACTTTCACACATGTAGTATCATAACTGATATTCTCTGCTATGGATCTTTTTCCAATTTGGTTTCTGTTGTTTCAAAATCATCTGGAGGAATATTGGCTTTCTCCTCTTCTTTAGTGGTGCTTTAATAGTCAATCTTTAGCTAAATTTAAAAATATTTTTTGCAAACCTTTAATAAAAGTGGCTATCATACCTAGGAAGAATTTTGTGATATTCTGTCAGAATAACTTAAGCAAATTCTGTGATACAAGCTAACTTTGCTTTTTGATTAAAGAGCTGAAAGTTTAGAACGACAAATTATCTTGCTGTGGAATGATAGATTGGGGTATTGTTCATAAAGCAATTCTAACTTCTTTTTTTTTTCTCCTGTTTTTTTCTTTTTAGCATCCTGATATGTATGAGAGAGCAGTTTTGAGGAAAGAGCATCAGAAAAAGTATGGAGCAACAGTTGATCTTTGGAGCATAGGGGTGACGTTTTACCATGCTGCAACAGGGAGTTTGCCTTTCCGACCTTTTGAAGGACCTCGTAGAAACAAGGAAGTAATGTAGGTAATTTAGAAGGAGATTTTTATCTGTTTGTAAATTAAGTCAGTCCTTTAAATGCTTTTTATCACGAAATCCTACACACATATACTAAACATTAAAATAGTGAAAAGATTTAAGGAAAAACACTCTTTAACTTTGTTGTGGGTTAACCCCAGTAGACAGCTGAGCACCACACAGCTGTTCGCTCACTGCCCCTCAGTGGGATGGGGAAGAGAACTGGAAGGGTAAAAGTGCAAAAACTCTTGGTTTGTGACAAAGCCAATTTAATAAGTAAAAAAACCCCAAAACACAAACAAACGAAAAACCCCACCCCTAAACCCAAAGGAAAACGAACCCAAGAAACTCAACTGATGCAAAAAAAACCCAGTTGCTCACCACCATGTAACTGATGCCCAGTCAGCCCTTGACCAACTGCCACCCTGGCAAATCTCCTTGCCCCAGCTTTTATTGCTGAGTATGATGTCATATGGTATGGAATATCCCCTGGGGTCAGCCGTCCTGGGTGTGTCCCCTTCTACCTTCTTGCTTGCCCCCCCTAGCCTACTTGCTGATGAGGCAGTGAGGGAAGTAGAAAAGGCCTTCATGCTGTGTAAGCACTGCTCAGAAATGGCTAAAACATGCCTGTGTTATCAACACTGTTTTGGTCACAGATCCACAACACAGCACTATATGAGCTACTATGAAGAAAATTAACTGTAACCAAAACCAGTACAAAACTTCTGTTTCAACAAGGATTTTACTGTGTGGCACCTTAAGACATAAATTAAGCATAAGCGCTACCCCAAAATACTGTTGGTTTTCCACACATCTTTCACCATGGCACTAGACTGGTCTGTTGCAGTGTGGTGTATGTAACTTGGATATTCAGGTAAAATTATGGTATTCTGAAATGGGTTTTCAGTGCTGCAAATTTTTGTTGTCCTGTAAATGATTGTCTTCCCAGGCAGTCTTTGCATGCGCTACCCATGAGACTGACATTTTTTGAGTAGTGTAGTCGTGGACTGTGGATGAAGGTAACAGGAGTAGCTTCTGAATGGGAAGAAGTTTTTGTCTATGATGTGCTGATTGGAATTGATTCCTGTTTCATCTTAGTGTAGCTCTATTTTGTTGTTACTCTATGTGTTGCATTTTAAAAATAAAGCAAGGTGGTACTTGGGAACTCTACTAGGACAGCATTTCTGTTCTGATGCTCCTTGCAAAGCTGACTTCAATTTTCTTAGTTTAAGGAACTGCCCATCCTGTGGTTACCTCACAGGCATTCTTGTTGTTGTATCTGCTTAAGAGATAAGCAAGGAACATATGTTTTATATGTACTCCATATGTTTAGATGTCCTCCAAAAAGAGAAAGCACAACTGAAATTTTCTGTTGCAAAAAGCTCCTGATTTGCTTTGTGAGAAATTTGAGAATACTACTAGCCTGCTCAGTAGAAAGTTAGACAATGCCATATTATATCCAGATTGCTAGATGTTTCGAAGTCGAAGTAATTTCTCTTCCTGTTCCTTCTTTATCCCCAAGTGACTTTGTGGTGGCTAAATATAATCTCTTGCTATGGAGCATGCTATTAGAAGTTAGTCATGTAAATGCCTAAATTGAGCTGCCATGGAAAACTAACTTTGATTAACACTTGTGAAAAAACGTCAGCTTCCTTCAGTGATGCCTGAAATCTCTCCTAAATTTTTCCCAAACCTGAGGTAGACAAAATTCCTTCTCCAACATAGCCCACAGTGTTTCCTTTTCATTGTTTATAATTTTAGCACCACTCTCTGTCAGCTTGTAAGCAAAGCTGCCGAATTATTGTACCACCTACAAATTTAGGCCAACCTGTTGTTTAGATTGAGGATTAGTTACTAGACCTATGTATATGTAAGAGGTAGTAGTTGAAGTGTCTGTTATCTTTGTGATGTATTTTAGGTATAAAATAATCACAGGAAAGCCTTCTGGTGCTATTTCTGGAATACAGAAAGCAGAAAATGGACCTATTGAGTGGAGCTGGGAGATGCCTGTTTCTTGTAGTCTTTCAAAGTAAGTTTGAACTTCTCACAAAATGTTTCAATGCTCTTGGTTAGACTTTTACAGTTACTCTCTCAGGATTGAGTCTTTGGAACAGAGATCTGACTGATGCAGTTGTTTTCATTGGAACTCTTCAGTAGATCTGTACAGTCTACTATTAAGTAATCAAATGTTTTTACTTCCCATCTGTCCAAATGACTGCTATTTTACAAATGAGCACCTGAGAATCTGAAGTGGTATGAGCAGAAGAAAGATTATTACTGTATTTTCTCCACCCTCACGAAGGAGTATGAAGATTTAATAAGCTTTGAATTGATAGCCCCCCTTTCTTGCAAGAATGTCACTTCAGATATTACAAAGATTAAGTAGTAGAAAGGAAATTATACGAAAAGACAGTTCAGAGACTTGTAGTTCTGTCTGCAAAGACAGCACATTTTAACATATTCTCATGGTGTCTTCTAAACTTTTTTATCATTATATTTTTGTTTCATATGTCATAATACTCAGTAGGAAGAGTCATGGAAGATCTAATCTCAATATGATCTTGAAAATGCCTCCCATAACCCGTTTACCTATTTATCTTCCTGAGATACTGGTACTTTGAATTTACTACTCTTTCATGGTAATAAAGAGAGAAAGCAATTGTTATGTGAACAGACTTTAGAAACAAACTTTTCTGAAAGCCAAATATATAGATCTTTAAGGGGTGTAGAGTGAAAGTCTAGTTTATATCAATTTATAAGTTTATAGCATGCAGAACTTGCAATTTATATATATTTTCATGATGCTGCTTGGTATTTTCCTCTGCTTATTCCATGTAATTAAGTGTTTGAAATAATAAAGGAAGCAGATTTTTTTCATTAAACATCTGTTGACACTAAGATTTTCAAGTAGCATTTACTGTTACAAGTTTAATACTAAAGTGAGTTTGAGCACAGCAGCCACTGACCTCTAATGGGGCAGTCAGTGTGCTTGGAAGCCACTGGAGCTTGCTTCAAAATGTTACCAGTTTTACTGCTGCATTCGGGTTTGACATGTACCTAATGTTAAGACTTTGAAGAAGTTGTTCATGATAACGAAGGAGTAGGATCCATGAAGTTCCTTGCAATTCAGATTCTCAGAGTAGAAATACAAGAAATTTAAGATGGCCTTTCTCCTAGAATAGTAGTGGCTGTAAGGCAATAGTTGTACATTTTTCTTTGCAGCAGTTATGCTGCATGTGTGGAGTACTTAGGCCTATCTCAATCAGGATGAATTCTGTTAGTGTGGACAATGGAAATAATGAGTTTTTGCTAACCCAGCTGATTTTGATTGAAAGCAACACAGTACTCACATGAGCTGCTCAGCCAGCTAACCATAAATAGTAGTTGCTTGCTTCAAAGTCAAAAACTGTGGTGTGTGGGGTGAGCTGGGTAAAAGACTACTGCCCAGCAGTGGTAGAAGGTTACCTTAGCTCTACAGTGTAGAAATTTAAAATTGTATGTAATTTTTTCAATGCCTGTGATATTTGTCAAATACAAAGGCAAAAATATTTAATAGTTGAGCCTAAAAAGGAAGGTGATAAAGTATGGGTATTAATGAAAAGCTAGACATTACCATTGAACGTTTTGTTGTTCAGCAGGGGGAAAGAAAAAAAAGCACTGGAGTATTCTTCAAGGAATAATAGCTTTGCATTTGTGAGACAAGTCAAATGAAGTATTGAAATTTGTTACAAGATGTAAAGATCCAAGTAGATGCAAGTCGTCTTATCTCTTCCTGGTGTCATCTAGGGGTCTGCAAGTACTGCTCACACCTGTCCTTGCAAATATTCTTGAAGGAGACCAGGAAAAATGCTGGGGATTTGACCAGTTCTTTGCAGAGACGAGTGACATACTGCACCGAATAATAATCCACATCTTTTCACTGCAGCAGATGACCCTGCACAAAGTTTATATTCACAGCTATAATACGTAAGTGTTCTCTCTACTGTGACTCAGATCACCGCTGTTATAAATTCAGTAGCCTTTCCTTGCTCTTGTATCTGAGGAAGTGAAAGCTTGTCATTCTCCTGTGTAGTTGCAATGCATGTTGACCAAAAATAATAATGAAGTCATTGAAGGTCAAATCTACTAATCTTAAACTTGGTCTTAATCATTGACAGAACACAGATTTAATCCTTGAACTTTTACAATGTTTCTATGTTCATAATGGATACCAGTTCGTCCCACATTTATGTATGTTACTTGTTTATAAAGTAGTTTTTCCAGAGACTGTGTTCAACTCTCTCCTTTCTTACCTTGTGCGCATCTTGTATTCTTGAGGACATCATCTGTGTCTGACATAAAACTCACAGGGATTCTGAAGTTGTAATTAGTACAACTTAGGATCCTGAGTTATATGGATTTCACTTTATGGTCAGTAAGTGCTGATGTTAGAAGCTGTAAAGTCTGGTTTGTAGTTTGATACAAAATTAAGTGCCTTTACTTATTACAGATAATGCAGAGCTTGTGTTTAATATGCAAACAGATATAGTTATTTCATCAGATGTATCAATACAGTTCTGGCCTTTCTCAATTTTTCTATTCTGTCATTTATATTTTGAGAGCCCAAAATCTGCTTTTGCAGAGAAATCTCTCTTGTAGCTCAAACTGCTGTTTGTACTTTGTTTTTAAAATTTATTATTATTTACATTTATGTACTAGCTCTATTATTAAGAAGTGACAGCATACTAGTACTGCACAGGAAACAAATTCTTCCTGTTAGTGTCCTTAAAGTTTTTCTTCTTTTGGGGAGGTTTTCTTGTTTGTTGGGTTGTAGGGCTTTTGGAGGTGGGGAGGTTTGTTATGAATTCTTATGCCTTGTATCCATTGATTGCTGGAAATAAAATACCAAAGTGTCTTTTGTCTTCCTTATAACTGCTGTTTTAGGAGATAATCTGGCTGTCTGTTAGCTTACAGGCTGAATTTAGGGTGTGTGCTTTTTGAGATCTAAACCACCAGACTTTTCTCTTGGAGAGACCATCCATCTCCTCTGAAGAAATGGGTATGCCTCAGAAAACTATAGTTCCTTCCTCTCATATGGTGTTTCCTGTTCAGACTTCAGGCCAAAGCACGTTTGTTTACACAGACATGCTTTGGTGGAAAATCAGAGGTAGAAAGGGAAGTTTGATATTTTGCAGGAAATAGCATTTATTTTTGCAACAGAGCAACCTGGAGCCTTAGTGTGCCACTTTCTGTTCTGCTTATAAGTCAAATGCTCTGTGTGTAAAACCAGTTCTTAATTAATCAGAAGTAAAAGGGATTTAAGTAATACAAACTCTAAATTTTGAACTATTGTAGTGAGTCTAACTACTACTGAATATATTGTTTCTATTCTAGAGCTGCTATATTTCATGAGTTGGTCTACAAACAGACAAAAATACCATCTCAGAATCAAGAACTGGTATACGAAGGTCGGCGATTAATACTAGAGCCTGGCAGATTGGCACAGCACTTCCCCAGAACAACTGAGGAGAATCCTATCTTTGTAGTAAGCAGGGAGACGGTGAACTTTGTTGGATTAATTTATGAAGAAGGTATATGAAAGTAATTCCTCTTTTCATATAGCTATGTTTTGTAAATAGTTTGGGTTATTTATTTGTTTTATATCTGTTATGTCTTAGAAATAGCATTCAAAAATTTTCTCTCTTGATACCTGAAGTTCTAAGTACGCAGTCCAATTTTTTCCAAAAATGCTGAGTATCCAGCATATTTTTACAGAATTGGTAGATGCTTGTAACATTCCTAGTGCTGTGAACCTGAGTATTTGTGTGTTAAGATGTAGTGGAGTTCTGAAATTTTTTCAAGCATGACACTTTTAGCAGGTAAAAAGGAACATTACTGAATGTAATTCAAAGCTGGTTATTTTGTTCCATTACTCACCAAGTGGAAATTGAAGTTTTGGGGTTTTTTTAATTTGTCATGATTGTGGTTAGCCTTTCAGTTAACAGAGGAGGTCTTGACCACTTAGCTGAGGGGGGTCATATGCCACAACAGAATGGCATACAGGAAAAAAAAGAAACTGAGTTTTTGCATTTCTGTTTATTGTTGAGAGGCTTATAGAGGGCCCTATGCCAGAAACGTTTTTGATAAGAGATGAGCTGGAGGATATGCTTCCAATTGAGAGATCAGTGTTGCTTTTGTCACTATGTCCTATATTGACTGCTTGGGCCAGCTGGCACTCACACAGAAGTGCTGAAGAGCGTGGGAAGGTGAGCTGTTTGTGGAAGGATCAACAGGGCTTTTATATTGTGTCAGAGCTTTCTGAAGGAGTCAATAAGCATGAGAACAAAGGACATTCAGCTGATACAGGCTACCCTAGGCTTAAAAAAGCTATTTGGTGAAGTCCTGCCCTTAAGAGTCTCAATGAAACTAAGAAGCAGTGAGATAAGAGGGAACAGTCTCCCATGTGGACAAACATAGGGCTGAAAAACAGAAATAAATGGTTGGCTTTCTCAGTGGAGAGAGATTTCTAGTGGAGAGCTGCATGAAATCTGTGCTGTATAGCATGTTTAAAAGGGGGTCTGGAAAAGGAAGTGAAAGACGGTTTGCTGAAGATAACAAGTTACTTAAAGCTTTTTCAAGGCAAAGGCCGGTTTTGAAGTGCATGCAAACCACACAATATTGAAAGGCTTGGCAGTAACAGATTAGGTGAAAATCCATGCAGAAACACATAAAAACAGTATTCAGGGTGGGAAGGGGAAACAGACTGAACTTTTGAAGTCTCTTTTGGAAAATAAGAAAATACACGTGTTTATTTTATGTTTCAGTTTTACTTCCTAAAGTACATCAACGTTATGATTTGGATGGGGATGCCAGTATGGCTAAAGTGAGTAATGATGATTTTAATTTATATACCTCAGATAATGATACTGAAATGAAATCTATTTGATACTCAGATGAATAATGTTAATGAAACTATTTTTAATATAAAAGTGAAAATACATTTCTGCCAATCAGAATTTGTTAACAAGGGCTTCAGAAGTATATTAAAGCCACACTTTGTATGCAAAATATATTTGTATATTTAAAAAAAAAAACAAAACGCTAAAAACCAGCCTTCTAAAGTCCAAGTGCTTTTTTACTGCTTTACTCAGTGATGGGGGGAAAGAAGCCTGCCACTTGGAGCCCTGAAGTTAGCTAGAAGATTCATAACATCCCCTGTGACAGTGCAAAACTTACCGTAAGAAAAATAACTTTCATCTTTCTCTCAGAAGAGAGGAGTCTCTAGGACTGTGTGGAATTTGTTACCTTTCTTGCAAATTTTTCAGCATCTGGGGGATTGTAGAGGAAGCAGAGGATGTTTCATTCTGTGGTCATTTTTTAAAAACCACAGAATCACATAAAATCACACAGAATCATCTAGGTTGGAAAGGACCCTGGAGATCATCTAGTCCAACTGTTCTCCTAGCACAGTTCCCACCTACAGCATATCCTTAAGCTCCAAATCGACCCGACTCTTGAACACCTCCAGGGATGGGGATTCCACCACTGCCCTGGGCAGCCCATTCCAAAGCCCAACAACCCCTTCTGGAAAGAAATACTTCCTGACATCTAGTCTAAACTTTCCTTGGCGCAACTTGAGGCCATTCCCTCTTGTCCTATCACTTTCTATTAGGCTAAAGAGACTCATCCCCAGCTCTCTGCAGCTTCCTTTCAGGGAGCTGTAGAGAGCGATGAGGTCTCCCCTCAGCCTCCTCTTCTCCAGACTAAACACCCCCAGTTCCTTCAGCCGCTCCTCACAGGACATGTGTTCCAGACACTATACCAGCTTCGTTGCCCTTCTCTGGACATGTTCGAGTAACTCTATGTCCTTTTTGTAGTGAGAGCCCCAAAACTGAACACAGGAATCGAGGTGCGGCCTCACCAGTGCCAAGTACAGGGGCAAGATCACTTCCCTGTCCCTGCTGGCCACACTAATCTTGATACAAGCCAGGATGCCATTGGCCTTCTTGGCCACCCGGGCACACTGCTGGCTCATATTCAGCCAGCTGTCAATTAATACCCCCAGGTCCTTCTCTGACTGGCAGCTCTCCAGCCACTCCTCCCCAAGCCTGTAGCGCTGCTGGGGGTTGTTGTGGCCCAAGGGCAGCCCCCGGCATTTGGCCTTAGTGAAACTCCCCCAGTTGGGCTCAGCCCATGGCTCCAGACTGTCCAGGTCTCTCTGCAGAGCCTCCCTACCCTCGAGCAGATCAACACTCCCACCCAACTGGGTGTCACCTGCAAACTGACTGAGGGTGCACTCGATCCCCTCATCCAGATCATCAATAAAGATGTTAAACAGGAGTGGCCCCAACACCGAGCCCTGAGGGACACCACTTGTGACCGGCCGCCAACTGGATTTAACTCCATTCACTGCAACTCTCTGGGCTCGGTCGTCCAGCCATTTTTTTACCCAGTGAAGTGTGTGATTGTCCAAAGCTCGAGCAGCCATTTTTTCCAGGAGAATGCTGTGGGAAACGGTGTCAAAAGCCTTGCTAAAGTCAAGGTAGACAACATCCACAGCCTTTGCTTCATCCAATAAGCAGGTAGCTGTGTCATAGAAGGAGATCAGGCTTGTCAGGCAGGACTTGCCTTTCCTAAACCCATGCTGACTGGGCCTAAGCATCTGGTTGTCCCTCATGTGTTGCTTGATGGTACTCAGGATGAGCTGCTCCATCAGCTTCCTGGGCACCGAAGTCAAGCTGACAGGCCTGTAATTTCCTGGATCATCCTTCTGACCCTTCTTACATATGTGTCACATTGACCAATTTCCAATCAGTCAGGACCTCCCCAGTCAGCCAGGACTGCTGGTGAATGATGGAAAGTGGTCTGGTGAGCACCCCAGCCAGCTCCTTCAGCACCCTCGGGTGTATCCCATCTGGTCCCATAGACTTGTGTGTGTCTGTGTGATGCAGCAGTTTACTGACTGTTTCCTGGATTGCAGGGGGATTGTTTTCCCAGTCTCTATATTCTGGCTGAGGAGGCTGGATTTCATCAGTACAACTACCCTTGTTATTAAAGACTGAGGCAAAGAAGGCATTAAGCACCTCAGCCTTCTCCTCATCACTTGTTACCACATTTCCTCCTGCGTCTTGCAGGGGATGGAGGCTCTCCCTGGACTTTCTTTTGCTACTGACATAGAAACTTTTCATGTTATCCTTGATTGCAGAGGCCAAATTAATTTCCAGTTGGGCTTTAGCCCTCCTGATTTCTTCCCTGCATAGCCTCACAGCATCTTTGTAATCACTGTGTGTGGCTACCCCCTTCTTCCAAAGGCTGTAAACTCTTCTTTTCTCCCTGAGTTGCAGCCAAAGCTCCCTGTTCAGCCAGGGTGGTCTTCTCTGCCCCCGGCTTCTCTTACAGCACCTGGGGAGCGCCTGCTCCTGAGCCATTAACACTTCCTTATTAAAGAGTCCTTCCTGGACCCCTATACCCTTCAGGATCGTCTGCCAAGGGTTCCTTTCAAGCAGGTCCCTAAACAAGACAAAGTCAGCCCTTTTGAAGTCCAGGATGTCAGTCCTGCTTAGCTCTCTCCTGGCCTCTCTAAGAAGAGAGAACTCTATTATTTCATGATCGCTGTGCCCTAGTCAACCTCCAACCTCCACGTCATCCACCAGTCCTCCTCTGTTGACAAAGAGGAGATCCAGTAGGGCACCTTCTCTGGTCGGTTTACTCATCAGCTGTGTCAGGAAGTTGTCTCCCACACATTCTAGGAATCTCCGGGACTGGTCTCTACCGTGTTGTATTTCCAGCAGATGTCTGGGAAGTTAAAGTCGCCCACAAGAACAAGGGCAAGCGATTATGAGATTTCACCTAAATGCCTATAGAATACTTCATCCACCTCTCTGTCCTGGTTGGGTGGCCTATAGTAGACTCCTACTACAACATCTGCCCTGTTGGCCTTCCCCCTGATTCTAACACAAAGACACTCCACCCTCTCTTCACTACACTTGTGCTCGAAGCAATCATAACAGTCCCTAACATATAGAGCCACCCCCCTCTCTCTCCTTCCCTGTCTGTCCCTCCTAAAGAGCTTGTAACCATCAACTGGCACACTCCAGTCATGGGAGACATCCCACCATGTTTCTGTAATAGCAACAACGTTGTAATTTTCCTGTTTCATCATGGCTACAAGCTCCTCCTGTTTGTTACCCATGCTGTGGGCATTGGTAGAGATTCACTTCAGATGGGCTGATGTTTTGCCCCTTTCCCCCTTCAAATCTGGTTTAAAGCTCTGTCAATGAGCCCAGCTAACTCCTGCCATAAAATCCCCTTCTCTCTCCGGGACAGGTGCATCCCATCTGATATCAAAAGATCAGGTGCCCTGTATACCAACCCATGATTGAATAATCCAAAGCACTGATGGTAATACCAGTGTTGGAGCCACCAGTTTATCTGCTGAATTCTCCTGTAATCTTCCTCATCCATCCCCCCAACCATCGGGATGGAGGAGAACACAATTTGTGCCCCTGACCCCTTAAGCAGTTTTCCCAAGGACCAGAAGTCTCTCTTCACTGCTTTAGGCCTTCTCCTGGTGATGTCACTACCTACCTGAAAAACCAGGCGAGGGTAGTAAACCTTTGGTCTCACTAGGGTAGGGAGTGTTGCTGTGAGGTCCTTGGTGCGGGCCCCAGGGAGGCAGCAAACTTCCCTATGAAGCGGGTCTGGTCTGCATATGGGGCCTTCAACACCTCTCAGAATGGAGTCACCCACTACAATGACTCTTCTGGGGTTCTTTTCAGAGCTGTTTTTAATACCTGGTCTGAAGTGACCTGGCCTTGGTGGACCTTGGTCTTCTTCATTTGTCTCATTTTCTTCCTCCTTTTCTTCTTTGTTCAAAAGTTCCAGGGCCCCGAATCTATTGTGAAGGGGCACCATGGAGGGTGAGGGAGGTTGGGAGAGGATTTTCCTGCCTCCCTGAGCAGGGACCTGTTTCCAGCGTCCCCCATCTCTTACGTCCCCTCCTTCTGCCTGGTAGCAAGAGGATGAGGGATCACCTGCCTCTTCTGGAGCCTCCATTTGCTCCTGTTGCCTCAGGGGTGCTAGAGTGTTACTCCACCAATCAATTTCCCTTTCACACTCCCTAATACTTCTTAATCTCTCAACCTCTTCTTTGAGTTCTGCCACCAGGCTGAGCAGGTCACCCAGCTGATCACAGCGCACACAGGTGCTGTCACTGCTGCCCTCCGGCAGGACTGACAGGCCCAGGCACTCCCTGTGGCCCGAGACCTGAACCTCTGCATGTTTGCGTGGCAGCTCTGTCTGAGTCGCCACGTTCTTTCTGGTGGTTTTGATGTGAGTGGAGACCATGATTCGGTCTACACGTGGCGGACCATAAAGGGGCTAGCTTGGATAAATTCAGGAACCCGGAGAGCGTCTGCTCACCCTGCCGTGCAAACTGACGCGCCTCACGCTTCTGATGCACCACACCCTGTTTGCCCGCCCTGTTCGCCGCGCTCCCTGGGGGCTGCTCTTTTACGTGAGGGCATGTGACGTTGTCACTCCAGTCTCCGCCGACTCTGAGAATGTGTGCATTGCTATGCTTTGACTTTGACTACTGTTTATACTATGCCTATAAAATAATGGCTACTGAAGAGCCTTGTATTCAGGCATGGTAGTCCTGAAAACGTGTCTCTTTAAATACCAGAAGTCTTTAAATTCAATAAACAGAAAGTTATCAGTTGATATTAATGATTTAAAATACTCTAAATTATAATCTCTGAAACTTTGTTCACAATTACAAGTTTCTTTTAATGTATGTGTTTAATTCCTAAACTACTGGAGAAGTGTACTTACGACTTCCCAGACATTAAAGTAAATCCTGAGAGTAAGTGATGTCGTTTTTATTTATAAAGGACTTATTTTCATCCCTAACAGATATTTCAGCATAATTGGAAAAACTCACCACCATGTTTAGCTCTGCCTCCATAATTAGTGTTTGGTTGTCTCCCAACTAAAGTTTGGGTGAAGTTATGCATTTTAAACTACCATTTTCATGTTTCTCTTTCTTTTATTAATCTGTGGTGCTTTGTTGTGATTAATTGACTCAGTTGTTAAGAGAATGCCAGATTACTACTAATGTTGGGCTTCTTTTCCACCAGGCAGTAACAGGTATTGTATGTTATGCCTGTAGAGTTGCCAGTTCTTTGCTGCTTTACCAGGAGCTGATGCGAAAAGGAATACGATGGCTAATGTAAGTAATTGATTGAATTTCATTGTGCTTTTTTTAAATTGATATATGCATTCATTATCAATACATAATTCTGTGATCTCTGAGTATCTTTGGAGGTTTTCTTTACTCCTTGAATGTAACAAGGCTTTCTGAATTTTTCCTTCTTTCTGTCATTAAGGAAACAAAAATTGGTTTTTATGACAATAAGGTTCAGCTATTTGCAATTTCACTTTCTTCTGTGGGTAAATTAAACCTAGTGTCTGATAACATGCATGTACAATTATGCAGCTTGCACAAGATCATTTTATATGAGGATTATACTAATGCATCTCTAATTGAAAGCAATTCTTACTAGCAGTTATTACTGTAGGTATATTTTTTACTGAATGCTGGTAAGATGGCAGTTGAATACTTCTGTTACAGACTAATGCTTCACTTTTTTTAGTGAAATAATCAAGGATGATTACAATGAAATGGTTCATAAAAAGACAGAGGTTGTCATCAGGCTGGATTTCTGCAGCAGAAACATTGAGAAAGCTGAGAAAATGTGAGTAGAAGCACTACACTGAATGCATTGATTTTTCATTATCATCTTCAATGGCAGCGGTATTTTAGGTTATGTTTATTTATGGAAATTTTGCATATAAAAATTTAAATTTGAATCAGCATGGATTTGCTGATGGCAGTGACTTAAACAGATTTAGTAATATGCTTTACTCAAATTTTAGTGTTAATTTTGCTGCTTAACCTAGTGGGAACAAGTAATTACTATCAAGTAGTAACTGTACGTGTTGTTTTTCTCTTTTTTTCTCTGACTCAGCTCATTTGCTGTTGTTGACTTTAGAAGCTCTAGTAAAGCCTGGACAAAGAATCAAGTAGTTTTTGTTTAATTAGTGCTTTAGTGCTTTTGTCACTAAGTTTGCTTGTGTGTGTTTATTAAGGATGACTTTAAATACTGCCCCTTTCACAGCTTTAAGACCGTAGCATTTTCTGCATGGAAGGAATTTGAATGTTGAAATATAACATAGAGCAGATTAAAAAAAAAACCAAAACCAAAAAAACCTCCCAGCAAAACAAACCTACCAAAAAACCCAAAGCTGCATTAGAATATCATTAGATCACAGTCCATGCACATAGGAATGCCAAATGTAAACTGCACAGGAAATTCCACTTCTGACATTTTTTAAAAATGCATATTATGTTATTTTTGTCTATTTTGGTTAATTCAAATGGCAGAGGTCTGTATCACAGAATATCACTGTTGCTCATGTGGACTCATTTAGATCTATATAGTAGAAAGTTTTTTAGAATGCTTTCTTTAAAACTGGCAAAATTTAGAGTAAGGAGCAACTAAAGAATTATTGTCTTTTAACATAAGAGACTTCCAAGTTTCAAAGACCACAGAAGACACTTATTTTTCTTGTCTTCTGTTCTGAGGAAGCAAATGTTTTCCAGTGGACAGTACTCTTCTGCCTTACCTCTTCCAGTCAAGTGCTGTCTGTGGGAGATGGGACTGCACCACTGTATTCTCCCTCCAAGTTTCACTTTTTCTCTCTCCTGATCTTTGTTTCATTGCTCAGTCCCACTCAGTGTCCAGCTGTCAGTCACATACTTTTCCACTTTTAAAGTGTCCTTGAAGTGTTTTGTTCAGTCTTTCCACAAACTAGCTTTACCTCTGTAAGGTGTGTTATGCAGGCTGATGCAAACTTTAAATCCCATCTCTTCATAGGATTCTACTGTGGGTAGTTGTTTTCTTATCCACCTTACTGCCAGTCTCCCACAAATGCCCTCTTGGTCATAGGATTCTCTAAACTTGGTTTGCAGAGTAGACTTAATAGATTTGAGCCATGTTGGAGCTGCTCTGCATGTGCAAATTGAACAGCTTGTATATAGTAATTAGGGATACTCTAGAATTTGTCAGATTTGCTGTGTGCATGCCAAACATGAACAGACTGACACACCTGGGCTTTGAGGTGCGTGTTTTAAAAAAAACCCACAGAAACAGTACAACTAGCAAAGTTGATAACTAGCAAGATAACAGTATACCTGTGTAGCCTAGTTACAAATCATCAGGGCTATAATCCAATCTCTTCTTCAAGACAGTTTACACTAGTTGACAGGACTGGTTCATATTCACTCTGTATGTGGTTCAGATAGCTCTTTCCTTCATTCTGCCGGGTCCCCACAGAAGAAAGCCACTTCGAGTTCAGAAGAAACTGATGTAGGTTCTAATTTGTGATTCTAGTGCATTCAGCAATATCTCAGAACAGCAATTTGAAAACACTATGTTCACTTGTGAACTGGAGCAGTTCTCATGTGAACAGAAATTTTTAATGTGTTTGCACATGGTCTTTCAGCCTCTTAGGAAGGGGTAGGATTTTCAGTTCATTTGACTTCCAAAGGCTTATGAGTTAGCAAAGGATGTATCGTTGTTTGTCCTCCCTTTTCAAGACTTTGCTTCAAAGCATGACAATGCAAAACTTCTATTTGGAAAGGTAAACAAACTATTGAGCTTGAGCAAAGTATGTATTTTTTGAAAGCAGCTGAGCTGGTCTTGATGTTTTTTAAAATTATATGGGCCTGAAGCTCAATAGGAAAAATATCATCCCAAATGATTTATTGGCATTTGAACTATGGTCATATGGAAAGTATCAATATGAACAGATGGTGCTACTAACCCAGCCTTTAAGGTTTTGTTAACTCAGCTTTTCCAATAAGTTTCCACAGAAAAGCATTTTGGTGCACTGGGGTATTAGTTTGTTGTGTGTTATTGGCTACTTTAAATAAATTTAGTTTGGTAACCTTTTAAAAATTATTTGATGAGAGGAAATAGTTTTCCACTGCCTGTCAAGGACAACTAATGAGAATAGAATAAAGAAGTCAGGAATGGAAGTTTCAAACTTTTTTTTAATAGTTCTAAGAAAAAAAAAATCAAGGAAATTTTTTTCATAACTGTTTCCATTATTAACGGCCATTTTAGTTTGTCAATGTTTCACGGTTGCTGCTTGACAGATACTGTATTTCATAGAAAAGGTAGTTGTTACGCTCTAGATTCAAGAAATATTTTGAGTGCATTTATTGTTTGTTTATTTTCTAACTGCACTTTTTTTTGTGGTCAGATATGAGAATTTGATGCAGATCAACTTGGAAGCATCAGAAGTGGATGAAATTTCAGAGATACACACGAAACTGTTGCGTGTAAGTAACTTACAAAGCCTGTGTCCTTCTCAAAATGGTGTTTCTAAAGAAAAAGCCAAATACTCAATAACAGATTTTTCTGTGAATACTAACGATGAATTTTCAAAGTAATTTCTGGGACTGCCAAAGGTTGTTAAAATGCCCATACTGAGATGTGGATACCTTTCTGAAAACAGTAAATCTTATTATCTTCACTTCACTGGGCTAATAAAAGGAAGTTCCTGAAAATACTTTTTCATTTTCTAAAATACTCAAGTAAAAAATTACAACCACAAAATATATTCTACTTTGCAGTTGTTTTCCCTTTTCTTAAAGATTTTTAAACTACTTCATTAGCTTTCTAAAATGATACATACACAAACACGCTTCAGAGTGATTAGCTTTGAAATTTGCATCGTGTTTCCAGACAAGTAAGGAAAAATTGAAAATAACTTTACACATTGGTGTCCTGAGAGCAAGTATAAAGTTCTCCATTCAAAAAGAAATAGGTGATTAGTGCACTTTTATTTTGAAGCTTGTATGAACTGCAGAGAAAGAATGGTATGAATTATGTGGAGAGACATTATACAAATTCTTAACAAACCAAAAGAAAAAGTGTAGAAGTAAATAGGGAATCTATGAAAGGTTGAAACTTACTGTTGAAAGGAAATAAATATTAACTAACAGAAATGCCAGCATCAAAGATGATTGATTCTTTAGTAATACCATGCTTTATCTTCTTTTAGCAAAGCCTAGGCAGATAATTGGGCATATTTCTTTAATGAAGGTCAGTGAAACAAATGGGTCTGTAGTATTAACATGCTCGGTCTGTTTTCAGCCTCAATTAATTTTTCACTTTACCCAGTGGTAAGATTGAACTTTCTTGCTCTTATGTAGCTCTCCAGTTCTCAGGGAACAATAGAAACTAGTCTTCAAGATATCAAAACCAAACTTTCTCCTGGTGGTTTACTGGCTGACACCTGGGCAAATCAGGAAGGCATGCATCCAAAAGACAGAAAGTGAGTAACTGTATTAATTGTTTTAATATTTATTGAATTCTACATTGAGTTATAGTTCATAAAACCTATTAATAGATACTTAAAGTTATTATAAAATATCTCATTTTCATCCTTTTGTCCCTCTAGTCCAGAAAGGCTGCAGGCACTGCTATGTTCCATCACAGATATTTATTATCAGTTCAAAAAAGACAAAGCGGAACGAAGTAAGTAATTTATTTGATTCACTTTTAACATAAACTGTAATGTAAAGGACAGGTCAGGTCAGTCCTTGTTCCAGTAGGATATGTGTGGTGTGAACAGAGAATTAGTCAGCAACAGTGAATATGTTTGTAGATCAGTCTTAGTGAGATACCATCTCACTCATATGCCCATATGAATGAAACACCACTATTAATCTGATAGATTTGAATTGCAAGACTAGATAGCAGAAAAAAAAAGTAAATGAGAACTTTTATCTATGAGGATAGGAGAAGGAAACCATATAGGAAATGGGAGAACTTAGTGGAGTTTTACATAAATACAAGTAACAGAATTAAACTGGTAATGTCTGTCATCTGCTCTGATCCTAGGACTTCCTTATAATGAAGAACAAATTCACAAGTTTGACAAGTAAGTTTTGAAGTTACCTTTGGGAAATACCATTATTGCTTTCAGGTCCTTCAGGTGCTCTTGCCAATAACAACCTCTTTCGGATTGCTTTGTAAAAAATTTCCTTAAAGTATCTTACACAGGGGTGCTAATATATGATAATGAGGTGCTTTCTGGCAGTGGATTTCCTTCACTGATAGACCTTCGAAATGTAGATGTGAAATATTTGTTTGTTATCTGGGCATAACTGTCTTATAGAAACTACTTTTTTTTTCTTTTTTTTATGGAGAAAAAAGCCCTCAGTAAGGGTGAAGTGACTTTGTAACTAAGGTGGAGATAATTTTCTACAGATGAATAAAATACAGGCTAGCTGAATGAAATTCTAGAACGATCTAATCTTCCAGGAAATATAGCATGCAAAATAAAATTTAATGCAGTTCTCCATGCGTGTTTAAAATTGTCACTTATGAGAGGTGGCCACATGAAGTGTCTGTATGCAACCTGGGTGTCTAGACTCCCACTAGGTTCCACTGACTAACTCTTGAGCAACTGCTGACAGCTGCTCTGCTCATGGTGCTCTGCTTATCTCAGGATCGATTCAGTTCCTCATACGTGGATGCCAGTACTATTTAAGTAGCCCTAAGGTATCTGAGACATGCTCTGAGACTGCGAGGTAGGACACAAGAACAAATGGGAAAGCTACACCTTTCTGGATAGACAGTTGGAAGCAGGACAGGATATCCTTGTACATGTCAAATGATGCTAGATGTGTATGTTTAAGGAATTTAGTTATTCTCCTAGTGGCTGGTCAGTTGAGTGGTTCCCTAGACTTTGCTGAGTGCTATATGAATTTAGACACTGCTTCTGTAATTTTTGTAAAAATTCTTGTTGTTGCTACCACTAATGTGGCTTCACTGACAATTGAAGAAGAAAGCCACCACGCAGAAGGTGCTGGTATTCTCAGAACTGTGCCACTTGATTTTCCCATAGTGAAAGCTCAATGAGGGGTAACTACCAAGTGGAGGGGAATTTACCTTAAGATAATGGACAGTAGGGGCAGGAAATCTGTAAAACAGATCTTGATACACTGAAAGAGTTGGACACATCATTGCCCTGCAACGGCAAGGGACTGAACTTAATGTGAGAGATACTGCAAGTGATAATTTTATCATAAGTGCTTAAAGATATGGTTGGAAAACGGGCAAACATTGGAACACTATCCATAGCTCGTTTTAAAACTGCACTGCCTTGGGCAGATTAAAGAAATTTTAGGGCTTTTTCTACTACTCAAATTGTGCTGTGTCATTGCATTAATGAATAACTTTAAATAAATAGACTTCATTTTCATGATTTTGAATACTGGTATGTTTTCTACCGCAGCTGTCTCCTTGGGTTTGTTTGGGTATCTTTGAGACCCTAACTACATCTTACTTAATACTTGATTCACCCTAGAAAGAAATGGCATTGTTTTTTGTCAAGAAGTGTCTAAGCGCCATTAGCAACAGAGGCTGGCCTCTGTAATATTTACCACTAGACAGACAAAGGAACCGTACGCAGTTTGGGGTTTTTTTCTGGTTTAATGATAGATATGCATGACTGATGACAATCCAGCTACACTGTAGCCAGAATTTGGTTAACCAATAGCTATCACGCAAGACTTAATGAAATGCCAGAAGTAGATGTTAGACTGTAGTGTGGCAGTATCCCTTAGTTTCGCTTACTAGTGCAATGCATAGTGTGGTAAGGCAGTTACATTGGGGTTACTGTCTGCAACACTAACCAGAACTGAGTTTTGGTTTGCTTTCCTGTCCTTATCTGCTTGCTTTTTACTCTTGTCATAAATTTAAGCTGACACAAAAATCCTGGGTTTTCCCTGCATGTGTATTGCTTAGCACAAAGGATTATTCTTGTATGCTGGAAGTTCCAAGTATCTGCAGATGGCAAATAAAAAATGATAAGGATTTCTGTCCTCTCCATTTAGAATCCCTTTTCCTTAAATATACCTGCTTGGATAAATACAGACTCAGAGAAGACATTTGACCATTTGTTCATATACAAATAATTGCAACTAAATGCTTCAAGTATTTTTTATTTTTCCCTGCTAGGGAGTATTTTTGAAACATAAACTGTCAGTTCATGCAGCGTGTTGAATTCTTACATATTACAACACCATGAATCAAAGTGGCTGAAAGGATTTGAAGTCCACATACCTCTTCTCCAGGTTTCAGGAAGTAAGTTAGAGGAACAAGGTTTTGAAAGCAGTGTAACACTGTTCCGGTTGCTTCTGTGTTGCAGGCAGAAGCTGTATTTGCATGCTACAAAAGCCATAGCTCTATTCAAAGATGAATGTGTCAGCAAGTATGATACATTTTTGGACAAGGCTGAGGACTGGACAAGGCAAGCTATTAATTTCTTTAATATTTGGTAATTTTCACTGCACCACTTTTATACAGGAAGTTCTTAAAACTTTTTTTGTTTTAGGAAAATGCTTCACACAAGGAAGCAGTTACTGGCTCTCACCAACCAGTGTTTTGATATTGAAGAAGAGGTATCCAAATACCAGGATTATATAAATGAGGTAAAATGCTTCAAAATTATGTAAAGTGTTTGCATAGATAAAAGATTATTCCACATTGTTTAATGTCAATAGTGTTGTTTTTTAGGGAGTCTTGCATTAATGCAGTCATATTAAAATAATAGGGCTGCATGGATGTAGTATTTGGTCTATAGTAGCTTCATTGCTGATGTTGGAATGGTGTACAATGTGTTGTGATTTTCTTTTTTTTTTTTTAATCCTGACTTTATTTTGGAGTTTGGTGGGGCTTCTTTTTGGTTTGGCATTTTTGGTGAAGTTTGGGGGTTGTTGCAGCTGTTTTATTGGTAGTGTTAGCATTCCCCTACCAAAAATCTGTGCAAATGGATGTTGGTTCATTGAGAAGTGTTCTGTGTGGTATCTGAGCACCTAGAGGATTATCTTAATACTCTTATGAAGCATAATAGCACTACTCCCATATTCAAGATTAGGGGATACATACTTAAGGATACATGCTAAACTAATGCTGATGGTGACATGAAAGAAAATGTTTTGTTAAGATTTGGATGGTGACTCTGCAGAATGCAGATTTATCAGAATTACCTCAAAATTGAGAGAAAGCATTTTCATTCAGTAAAATAATTATTCTTTATAAGGGAAATATAAATGAAAGAAAAGCACCTGATAGATGTAAAAACAATTGAGTAATGGTTGAGAGCAGTATATTGCATGTTTATTTTAGTAGCACTACTGAGTCAGTTATTGATTAGGATCCTGTTGCCTTAGGATATCTACGGACATAACAAATAGCTAATTCTTCCTTTTGAGAGTTTATTATGAAAGTGTAAGACAGTCAGGAAGATGGAACAAATCAGGGAACTATAGGTTGTGTCAGCAGAAAATTTGCCATGATGATCTCAACTTGGGAAGTATCAGCTGCCCTACTACCATAATGATTTTATAAGACATCACAGCAATGGAGAATTTAAAGAAGGATTTTAGGTGGACATCGAGATAATTATGACAACTTATATTGTAACTTTTATTTCTTTTTTATCTGTTACAGTTACAAGATACTCTGCCACAGAAAATGTTTGCAGCTTCCAGTGGAATGAAACATACAATGAATACAGTCTATCCAAGTTCAAACACATTAGTGGAAATGACTTTGGGGTAAGAATTTCTTAATTGGGTTGATGTAATATTCTATACCTGTTATGCAGGCAAATTTGAAAAAAAATTATGGTTGATACTTAGTGATTGCTATAATAAGATCAAGTATTTTATATTGCAGAAAAAACTTGATATTGCTAAAGTGGTGATACAGAATTGGAAGTGAGTAGGAGACAACACTGATATATCATCCATCACTTTTAGTAAATAATCAATCCGTTATCTGTCCCTTATTTTGTATGTAATGACAAGTTGCTGAAAGCTGTGTAATGGTGGGTTATCATAGCAGATGACTATATTTGCTAATATAAAAATTGTAACCTTTCTTTTGTTTCTTGTTACTACAGTATGAAGAAACTAAAGGAGGAAATGCAAGGGGTTGTTAAAGAGCTGGCTGAGAATAATCACATCTTGGAAAGGCAAGCAATTGTTATCCTTTTTTGGGCTGATATTAGAAATGGGCTTAATTTTCTACATCTTGTAGATTCAGAATTTAAACTAAGGGACGGTTCTATAAGCTCTTTAACTGTAAATATATTTTGAACTGTTGATCTGAAGTGTAACCAGAAAAAGTATTTAAAGCCTTTAAATGTTACTGTAAAATCAGTCTGACACAGCAGTTGTGGCATTTTTGTTTCATGTTAGTTATATTTAGCTAATAAAAATATCTCTTGCAGTAATCCAGTTGTATCTTTTGACTCCTCACTTTTAGACATAATTTTTAACAACTGTGGAATTATACCAGTATGAATGAATGATTTTGCAGTTTTCAGATGGCTTAAAGTGAAGAGGCCAACGTATTTCTTACAAGCCTGAGAGGGTATTGTCATTATCACATACAGACTGACTTTGCTTTTTTTCCTATGATGATGATAAAATATATAAAAATAATGATCTCTTGAAAGCTTCAGAGTCAGTTGCTGATGGACCTGAGTTTAGCTTTAAGCTGAATTTGTTTGGTTTTGTTCCCCCACCCCCAGACCAATACTTGGAGCATAGTATCCTTTTATCTTCTTTTCACATACAGAAGTTCGATACAAATGCATGTGTTGGCATGTGGCAAGGGAAAGGAAAACCCCATAAATAAATTATAATGAATTAAAGATTGATTCTATAATCTAGTCAATCACCTAAGAATATACTGGTTTTTCATTTTAGATTTGGTACTTTGACTGTGGATGGTGGCCTGCGGAACATGGACTGTATCTAGCTTTCAGAGGACCTGAAGAGGACTTGTTAATTTTTTTCAAAGGCAAAAAAATACTGTTGGGACATTTAAAGACAGATAATAAATCTCTATCCAGGGTTTTTTCCCCTCTACAACTGTAGTATTAAAAAAAAATTGTAAATATGTATAATATGTAAATATAAAAGAAATCTATATATATATCTATATCTTTTTTTGGTCAATGTTAGGATAGAATTACTCCTGGCAGGATTTTAGCACATGGGAGGATCTCTGACAAAGTCCTAAAGGAAAAAGCCTTGTTGATGAAACTGACATTTGTTTGCTTTGAATATTGCCCTTTATTTCAGAATGCAATTTAGTCTTTATTGCAGGAGGACTTGCAGAACTCTAAACATTATGAATAGTCTTTAAAGGGTGTTTTGGATTTCTTTTAATCACCACTGTTATTTCAGAATCTAGCTGAATGACTGATCATCACAGACTGTTTTAAATGAGATCTTTTTAAATAAGTGTGAGTAGGGACTAAAAGTGCAGATAGGGTGGAAATGCATTTCTCTTTCCTTCACATCCAAACTGTTGATTCACTTCTACTTGAAAAAACAAACTCACTATATTTTTTAAGTTCCTTTCCATATTTGGTGCCATGTTGTCTGTAATCATATGATTTCTCTGTATATGGAAGTTTAGACACAGCTTGTCAGACCGAATGTAAAAATTCCTTTTTTAGAGTACAGCATTTTCAGAATTTCCCTGAAATCTTGTTGCTCACCACAAGAGAAGCAGGTTTTTAAAACAGCTTTTTCAGAATCCTGTTTGCAGGCATAATTTTTTTAAAAAGGTTAAAAATTGGTTATTAGGAGAATTTGTGGGCAGTCAGTAGATTAGATAGCATCATGCCTCAGTGGTAACTGAATATTGGATAAATAAGTTAACTGGTCTAGATCTTGAAAAGGGACCACACCCACTGCTGTTATAGGACTGAGATATCAAATTTAGGTGAAAAATTTAGTAAGACTATATATTTATTTTCCAGTATCAGAAGTTACTACTTTAGTATTATATGATTGGGTTGCAGAGACACAGAATGAAAAAGTCTGCTCCAAAACATGTAGGAGATGAAAAAGAGAAGAAGAAAACAAATAAAAACTCAGAAAGCATCCCTCACTATGTTTGGATACTACAGGCATACTTATTTGTTTCAGACAAAGAGCATACAAATATTGCAGGACTCATTCATTCCTTGTGGAAAAATTGGGCTGTGGATGTTCACTGGTGTCCAGTAGCACTTCTAATTGCTGTATTACATCTGTAAGAAGAGGTGGACCAACTGTATTTACAGTTTTCCATAATTAATGGTGAAACATTTAGGTAAAAACTAATCAGCAGTAACCTGTGCTAGCATCTTATAGTTTTGTGATGCTTATTCCCTGCTTATCTGTCCAGGTCAGAATACAAAACATCTCCACTGTGGGTTTTTTGGGTTGGTTTTAAATATTTGATTAGAAATTTATGAAATTTATAATTGATTCTTTCAGAGTTAAGAGGAAATTCACTGCCTTGATGTCCAAGACCTGCTTTGCAGTGTTCTTTGTGAGAAACAATTCTTAAAAAGGAATTCAGATATTTTGAGCAGCTTCTTTCTTTGCAAGCTTTGATCCCCCTAAAATTTAGCTATGCAAAAGGAGTACAACAGTTTGCTACATGTTTTAACTTGGTTAGCCATGGCATTCTTAACTTGTTTGTTTTAAAATACTGGAATCATGTCTAACTGGAATGTTTTAATGCCTGCTCATATATTTGTTCGTTCATGTCCGCAGTCTTACTGAGTGTCAGTAGAACATATGCAACAAGTGTTAAAGGAGTGGGGCTCTCAAACTGTGCATAAATTGTATATTTTTCAAATGTTTTATCTGTAACACTTTGTTGTTTCAGAGGGTCTTAAATTTTGAAAGAAATCAAGTACTAGTTGGAATATATCATTTTCAACTTCTTTATACTGAAGCAATCTGAAAAAGAAAGTTAATTGTAATAAGTATAGTCTATATAATGAAGTATGTGTGGCATTCTTTTACATGGCTGAAAACAGATACTTTATGTTTGTTTTAAACATTGCTGGTTTAGTGTTGCTAAATATATCAGTAATCTTGTTAAAATTTTTTTAAGCAATTTTAAATAAGCAGTAGCTAAGGAACTTGAAGTATTCAGTTCATAATCTACTGATTATGTTCTTATGAAGCAAATACATTTTTCAAGCCAAAGTGTAGCGTATAGTACCATCAATTTTTGACTCAAACAAAGTGTCCTGATACTATCAGTCATGTTATTGATTTTCCAAAAGAAGTAATAGAAAATAATATATGGTTCTTCCTCCTGAAGCTGGTTTACTGTTTTGGGGGGTTTAGCTTAGTATATTAATTATCTGTTACTTGAACAAACCTGTCTTCATAGGAATTGTGAAAATGCATGAGTGAATGACTTAATGGCATAAATACATCATCAACCACTTACTGTACAGTGTGTACTTCTGTGTCTTTCCATAATTTCACTTTGTTAATTTCAGTATTACCTTAGAATTTTTATTTGCTTGTAAGTACAATACAAAGCCTGCAATCTGAAGGAGCAAACTGCAGCTTAGCTTGACAGCTGTCCATAAAATGTCGTGCAAAACAGAGTCACTAGCACAGGCTATATGGTAGAGCCACTAATCCTTTTTATTTTTTAAGCACTCTGCTGAGGTGTGTTCTGAACAATGCTAGTTCTCTGTAATGGTGGCAAAATTCCTAGTCTCTGCTTAGTGTGAAACAGTCCGCTGGTGGAGCTCAATCAGTACTAATTTAGTTAAACACTGTAGAAGTGGTAATCATAGAACAATTTTTGACATAATACTGTGGCAAGGATTAAAAAGGCTGAATGGAAAAGATTACTTCTGGGGTTTTTTAAGCTTGAAGTCTAGAAGAGGGGAGATGTGGAATAAACTGCAGCTGCATAAACTTTTTGGGGTAAAATTAAACACAGAACTATTACCAAGTAGTTGCATAGCCTGCTGTTACTGTTAAATCCCTTTCAGGGCAAGGTATGGTAATGGGGGTTGTCTAGTCACATTTGGTTAGCTAAACCAGTGCTGGCTTCTAGCTAGGGACCTGAAAATCAGTGGGACGGCTGCCCTCCCCAGTCTGTGCAGAGGGAAACTTGGCTTACCTGTGACACCACCCCAATGACAAGCACTTTTAAACTGACCTACAGAAATTAAAAATACTGGCCACCAGAAGGTAAGTTAGGGGAGAAATAAAGTGTGGCAGTCTGGAAAACTCACCTGAGGGGGACTGGGAAAAAATGGGAGTTGGTTGGCTGAAAGACGATTGGAAGAAGGGGGAAAGAAATGTCTTCAGTCATTTAAAGGCTGTTTCAGAAGATCAGTGTTCACCATCCTGTCTGTGGTGAAACGATTAGAGATTATTAATATAAACGGTAGTGCATGAAACAAAAATCCAGGCTATGAGATTGGAAAAAGCTCTCTAAAAGTAAAGAGTCCAGTGCCAAATTGTTCTGGAAACTGAGCAGTATTGTGTAAAGAGGGCTTTTAAGGGCAGGTTCACTGTTGGGAGCTCTTGTAGCTGATTCTGCCATTGGCAAGGCTGCATGACCTTTTCTGTGCTCTAAACAGCTTTTTTATTATTATTATTTGTTCCACTGATCACAAAAAAAAATGTGGTAGGGGTAGTAGTATCCCTCAGTGCAGTTTGCAGTTTTGACGCTGGTACAAGCCTGGCCAGCAGTAGATGCGCATCTTTTGGAGAACTTTGCTTCCTGTTGACAACCGGTAGAGCTGCTGGTGTGCTACAAACCCAAGCATACTGCAGTTGTTCTGTTGTACTCTGTTCCTGAAAACTTACACAAGTGCCCAGTGTGGTCTGTGATGACTTGGGCTTCCACAGCCTTCCTCTCTCTCAAGGTACGGGTTGTGCCACTGCTGCCTAGTCTCAGGAAACGTTTCTGGGACTAAATGCTTTATGCAACTTAGGCAGATCGTTTTAATCAGAACTTACTGAAGTGCATCACCAGAGTCCGTTCATGCCCTACGATGTGGGGTTCGTTGGTAATTGCAGAGCTGGTTGTGGGCAAGGGCATCGGGCCGCACAGGCCTGTGCAGTGCCAGGGAGAGCCCAGCTTGGCACCCAGCTGCTGCGCCGCTGGCTTTGCTTGGCAGGGACATCTGCTAACTCATGGTGAAAGAAGATGATGCTGGCACAGTCGTACTGCTGCTCCCGTGATGACAGCCACGGGCACTCTACAGCAGTTTCAGATTTAAGCGAACAGGAGTGCTTTAAAGAAATGAGAAGAAAGACTTCACTTTTTTTGCACTTTCATTCCTTGGAACCCTCCATGTAAACACGCAGATGAATTGTTCATAAATCCTTTGTCTCCACAGCCTGAAAGCGCGTTACAGCCGGGCTACATCCCACTTTATACCACTTGAAATCTGTACAAGGCTGCATTAAAATGGACTGTGTTCCTAACGCCTAGGAGACGTGACAGCCAGACACACCAGCAGGCTCTCCGATGATGTTTTCCGAAGCCGTACGCTTGACAGATTCGGGCTTTACCTTGCTTAGGGTGACTCGTCAGCCTGCTACAGAAAGTGAGGCTGGGCTCGGCAGGGCGATCGGCGGGGCTGGGCCCGCCCTGCGCCCCCCCCTCCCGGCCGCCGCTCGCCGCCTTGCCGCTGCGGGCGGGGCTCACGGCTCCCC
>NW_020799092.1:46001788-46087241 GCF_003259725.1 Athene cunicularia | reverse complement strand
GCGCGGGCGCGGTGCGGCCCAGGTAGCAGCGCTCCATCTCCGTCCACCTGATGGGGGGGATAGTGCTGCCCCGAAGGGTGCCTGTGGCTCCCACCCCCGGCAAAAAACACGCGTTCTTCTCCCTGGCCCTTCAGAGAGGAGGAGGCGGCTCTCTCGGGGTGTCGCGAGTCCCAGGTACGCACCATGTACGTGTCCTTTCACTCTCTGCGCTCTGATTCATAGTAGGTGAAGGTGCATTTTCCGTGCCCTGCGTAGAAAACAACTTTTCTGATTTTCAGCCCTTTCATTACTGCTGCTCTACTCTAAAACACCGTGATTTCTGCCCGTTCCTGTTCTCTACGGCAGGAGAACACACACAGTCTAGTGTTGGTGAAAAGTCCTCTTTTGCCATCCCTCGGTTTGCAAAGCATTTGGCCACGTTGTTGGGTTCCACAGTGACTCCGAGAGTGGTCTCGGTGTGGAACCCCACGGGTGTGCTCGCTTCTCTGCCTGTTCCTCACCCACGGCTGCCGTGCTGCTGCACTTCTTAGGACCATCTGGTGCTACCCCTCGTGAAGTGACATGTTAAGGTGTGTGGCTTTTGATTTACATCACCGAGCCTTTGTTTAACAGATGAGATATGAAACCCAAGGTGGGACAGAAAGGTCAATCTTTTACTGTTGTTTTGTTCTGTCTTAAGGAGATGTAATAACCTCATACAGTCTTCTGCTGAGATATAAAATTTCTGTTACGATACAATGTTCTCACAATTACACTCTCAGTACCTCTGCTTTTACAGTTACTCTTGGAATGGAAATACTTTGGCTGTGAAAATAAAATGTTTTTTTATTTATCATTTAAGTTAGTGCACTGTTTGTTCTGACAGGACGTATAGTGCACTCATGTGAAAACAGACTTTAAAAATCATAATTTTTTCTTTTATGATCAAATGCTCTGTGGCAAGAACTTCAAGTGTCACATTGGATTATATTTCTTCCAGCAATGTTTTCTCAGGACGATTACAGCCTACAGTGTTTTTCCTTCTCCTCCATGACAAGCTCCATTTTTATCAGGCATAGTAATTCAAGCTGCTCACTTAAATTGCTGTTTAAGTAGCACAGGAAGCATTCAACATTTATGACCTAGCATGAATATAATATTTAAAAGCTGTAAAATTTCATGGAGATGAAACAATAGCTAAAACGCAGAAGGATTGCTGCAAGAACCTCCATTCTTTCCCAGTTTGCAAGCACACCAGTGAGCCAGACTGATGAACAAATCTGGCTGAAAAATTGGCTGAGGGCAACGAAAGCAGTGGCTGTGTAACATCAGCTCAGAGGCGTGAAGGAACGTGTGGCCGGCTGCCCTTGTGGCTCAGCTGCTAAATCCACTCTGTGGCCAGGCGTCTGTCTGCACCCATAGTCACAGGCTCTTCTGTGAGTCAGTGAATACAGACAAAAAAAGACATCCCCCTCTGTGAAAAGCCAGCAGACGCAGCTGTACTCAATGTCTAAAGTGTGTCTACACTGGCCTTGAAAGCTGTAGCAGATACATCCAGGACTACAGCTGAATCTGTGGCCACTGTGGTAGCCTCCATGAAAATGCCATGGTCTCCTTTTGGGTATCCCTTGTGAAGCAGAGATTACAACAGAGGTTAAAATTGCAAGTATCTTTCAAAGATATTAATCTGCTTGGCAAGGTGTGACAGCGCCAAAAGGTTCCCAAATAACTGTGTTTTCCAGAGGCCGCAAGTGGTAGGGACTTTCATTTTATGTCATCTAAAAAGCAAAGCACAACAGCATCTTTGGGACGGTCCACTGCTGGCAAAGAGGGAGCTACACACTAAATTGTCATGATTCTGAGTCACATAGATACTACATTTATTTAAATTGCCCTATTTGAATATTGGTTGAAGTCAGTTCTCACTAGTTTGTTGCCCTTAGACAAGATCAGAGTTGCTGAATTTGGTGATAATTAAAAGGCGTGAGAAGTTCCTTTTGGGATAGGAATGTAGTCAAAGAGCATATCAAAGGAGTAATTTTAAAGTATTTAGGTGCAGACTTTTTCCTGAGAGAAAAGATCTGTGACATTTTTGTGGGAGCAGGGGTTACCTTTGAGTGTCTCTGTCTTGCTTTCCCCACAGGGACAGGGAAGATACGTGAGCTGAGCTTCAGTAGAGGCTAGACTTTTCTTCCGTCATTTCGCAGTGGGGCTGTGGTCATCTTTGGGGTTTTGTACACTTCTTGGTACGTATCGTGAAGTGGGATTCCTGGAGTGAATAAAAGGTCTTTTTGCCTTTTGTGATATTTTTGTTTGTAATTCACAGGTTTGTTTTCAGGCTTCCTAAAAATTGAAAAAAATACTTTTGTATAACTCAGGGAAGAAAGATCAGAGTAAAAGAAAAAATTCAAGGAGATGAATGATCATCTGTTTCAATGCAGTGCACAAGGTGCACATTATTCAAGCAACTTATTTCTTGGGGAAAAAAATAAGGCAGCACTGATATTTCTGGACCTCAGCCCAGGAAGAAAGCCAAGTGTAATGAAATATCTCTGAAAAGGATGCTTTGTAGTATCTGACCTCTTGCTGTTGTTTTGGATTACTTTTCAAGAGAGGCTTAATTGGTTTAGCAGTCCAGACTTGCTCTGCTAGTCACCTTTTCACCTCTATTATTTGAGGTAAAAACCTGGTGATACTGTGCAGATGAGAATGCCATTGCCTGCCCTGATTTCTCTGCACGAAGTCATTTGAAACAGAAGCAGTCGGGATTATTCCAGTTTATGCCAGTGAAATGATGTACAGTAAAGAGTGGTTTTTCTTCTCTATCATTCAATTCTTCTTTCAATCTGAGAGTGCTCTGGAGTGAAAATTCTCCATTTCTTATGTCATATTGGTGGTTTCATGGTGTGTAGCATGATGTAGGGTAGGAGCCCAGGAGCTGTTGTATTGTTTCACTGCATTATTTGGCATTTGAAAAATTAGGCATTTCTCATGGCTTGGCTTTAGATGAAAGTCACTGCCAGGCTTTGGAAGCCAGTTTTTTACTTTCCCCGTAGTCTGATCAACTGGGTGTACTTAGGTAGTGGGGGTGTGAAATAAATTATTTTGTGGACTACTTGCTCTGGACTTTCTAGTTAATTTCTGTAACTTTTCTTTTATCTTTAATTCTGGCACTTTTGTTTCTGATGCACTTTTTCATTGAACCAAATGGAAATATTGCTAGGCCTTTTCGGAAGTTTTACTCTTAATTTAAGAGAATATGGAGAAATTATACGTCCTACATGACTTTCAGTTAAAACTTTCTGAAGATATTTAAGCAGATGGTATTTAGAAATACCATGAAAACCAGGTTGTTCCTTTCCTGTATTTAGTGATGGGGCACGGTTGGGAATTCATGGATGCCTTTGTTAAAAGCCTGACCCTGATGAACCAATATTTATTACTGTTGCCAACTGCACATTGCCCGTGCAACAATGTGTGTGTTGGTGTATGTATTGGGTTTATGTGGCAAGGTTGGTGGGGCTGCAGGAGTGAGGAGACCAGTACACTGTAATACTGTAAGGACCTTGTGAAGCAGAGACTCACAAGTATTTGTTAACTTGCCTGCTAAAGGAAAAATTAGAATATTTCTGTCAGATTTCTGGTTGTTGGAGTCCTTTATAAAGATACAATCGATGAGCATCAAGTGAGGGGTTATCCTTTAAATACTAGTTGAAAGTGATATCCCTCAGCCTGTTTCCTCCTTGCCTATAGTGTTACTTTCTAAACCTGCAGCATTGCGCCTGCAGGCATAGTGTGATCTGAGCACAGGCAAACATCCCTGTCCCAGCACAGAAGCCTCTCCAGTTGCAAGGTGCTCTGCAGCGGTGCAGAAGCCCACAGGAGCAGATAAGGCCAAAAGTGTCTTCTCAAATGTGACTGGCAGTCATTTCAGCTTCTTTTTCAGACTGTTTTTTAAGCAGTCTTCCCTTGTGAAGGGTATAGCACAGTTTCATGGCCTAACAGAGCCTTCTGGCTTTTGCTCCGATGAAATAGGTATTTTGGTGAGGACCTTGTTCAATTTCTAACATTCTGGTTTTTTATCTTGGCTCTGAATATTCACTAGCTAACTCCTGCTTTAGTGTAGTTAAAGGGCAGGGTGCTACATTTTAGTATGTGGCATAACTCTCTTACTAGAAGGTTTTTTAAGTATCTGTAAAAACAAACAAAACCGAAAACAAAAACCCAACCCATTATCCCCTTAGAACAAATTACGGTATATTTATCTAAATGCCTTCTAACTGTGAAGAATGGTAAAGAAATAGATTTCTCCGTACAGAAATTAGGGTAAAATATGGAAGCAAGGAATAAACGAAGGAATTAGTGATTTTTCTTTCCTTCAGAAGGATTTTTTTGACCATCAAATTTGTATAACATATTTTTTCATGTTTTTAAAGAAGAGGATAGACATTGTTCACTATCTCTGCAGTAGGAGTATGCTCATATTTAATCACATGTAATGAGAGAGTTGAGCTGCTAGAAGTACTTCTAGAGTTACAACTTGAATTACCAAAACTGTTCAGGGTCAAAGGAGCCTCTGAAAATTTTATCAAAAGAGTGAGAACTAGGGGGCAGATGAGAAATAGTGGTGGTGGAAGCCTGCTTCCCTTTCCTGTTCTTTCTGTGGAGAGTTTAATGATGTGCAGTTCCCAAAATTTTCTTTATTTTCTTTTAAATCCATAATTACCACATTTTCTCAGAATCCACAGGGGCTGGAGCAGTAGGAGGCGATGTGGTTTGGGTTGTGTCCATCTGAAGTGCATGTATACCAATGCCCACAGCATGGGTAACAAACAGGAGGAGTTTGTAGCCATGATGAAACAGGAAAATTACAATGTTGTTGCTATTACAGAAACATGGTGGGATGTCTCCCATGACTGGAGTGTGCCAGTTGATGGCTACAAGCTCTTTAGTAGGGACAGACAGGGAAGGAGAGATAGTGGGGTGGCTCTGTATGTTAGGGACTGTTACGATTGCTTTGATCACAAGTGTAGTGAAGAGAGGGTAGAGTGTCTTTGTGTTAGAATCAGGGGGAAGGCCAACAGGGCAGATGTTGTAGTAGGAGTCTACTATAGGCCACCCACCCAGGACAGAGAGGTGGATTAAATATTCTACAGGCATTTAGGAGAAATCTCACAATTGCTTACCCTTGTTCTTGTGGGTGACTTTAACTTCCCAGACATCTGCTGGAAATACAACACAGCAGAGCAGGACCAGTCCCGGAGATTCCTGGAATGTGTGGGATACAACTTCCTGACACAGCTGATGAGTGAACCGACCAGAGAAGGTGCCCTGCTGGATCTCCTCTTTGTGAACAGAGAAGGACTGGTGGATGATGTGGTGGTTGGAGGCTGACTAGGGCACAGCGATCATGAAATAATAGAGTTCTCTCTTCTTAGAGAGGCCAGGAGAGAGCTAAGCAGGACTGACATCCTGGACTTCAAAAGGGCTGACTTTGTCTTGTTTAGGCACCTGCTTGAAAGGATCCCCTGGGAGACAATCCTGAAGGGTATAGGGGTCCAGGAAGGCTGGGCACTCTTTAAGAAGGAAGTGTTAATGGCTCAGGAGCAGGCGCTCCCCAGGTGCTGTAAGAGAAGCCGGGGGCAGAGAAGACCACCCTGGCTGAACAGGGAGCTTTGGCTGCAACTCAGGGAGAAAAGGAGAGTTTACAGCCTTTGTAAGAAGGGGGTAGCCACTCACAGTGATTACAAAGATGCTGTGAGGCTATGTAGGGCGTAAATCAGGAGGTCTAAAGCCCATCTGGAAATTAATCTGGCTTCAGCAATCAAGGACAAGAAATGTTTCTATAAGTTTGTCAACAGCAAAAGACAGACCAGGGAGAGTCTCCATCCCCTGCTAGATGCAGGAGGACACATGGTAACGAGTGATGAGGAGAAGGCTGAGGTGCTTAATGCCTTCTTTGCCTCAGTCTTTAATAACAAGACTAGTTGTACTGAGGGAATCCAGCCTCCTCAGCCAGGAGACAGAGACTGGGAGAATGAACCCTCCGCGTTCCAGGAGGAGAGAGTCAGTGACCTGCTGCATCACACAGACACACACAAGTCCATGGGACCGGATGGGATACACCTGAGGGTGCTGAAGGAGCTGGCTGGGGTGCTCGCCAAGCCACTTTCCACCATTTACCAGCAGTCCTGGCTGACAGGGAGGTCCTGACAGATTGGAAATTGGCCAATGTGACTCCTATCTATAAGAAGGGTCAGAAGGATGATCCAGGAAATTACAGGCCTGTCAGCTTGACTTCGGTGCCCGGGAAGCTGATGGAGCAGCTCATCCTGAGTGCCATCACACAACACATGAGGGACAACCAGATGCTCAGGCCCAGTCAGCATGGGTTTATGAAAGGCAAGTCCTGCCTGACAAACCTGATCTCCTTCTACAACAGGGTGACCTGCTTATTGGATGAGAGAAAGGCTGTGGATGTTGTTTACTTGACTTTAGTAAGGCCTTTGACACTGTTTCCCCCAGCATTCTCCTGGAAAAAACTGGCTGCTCGAGGTTTGGATGGGCACACGCTTTGTTGGGTAAAAAACTGTCTGGATGGCCGGGCCCAGAGAGTTACAGTGAACGGAGTTAAATCCAGTTGGCGGCCGGTCACGAGTGGTGTCCCCCAGGGCTCGGTGTTGGGGCCACTCCTGTTTAACATCTTTATTGATGATCTAGACGAGGGGATCGAGTGCACCCTCAGTCAGTTTGCAGAGGACACCCAGTTGGGTGGGAGTGTTGATCTGCTCGAGGGTGGGGAGGCTCTGCAGAGAGACCTGGACAGGCTGGAGCCATGGGCTGAGGCCAACTGGGGGAGTTTCACTAAGGGCAAATGCCGGGGGCTGCCCTTGGGCCACAACAACCCCCAGCAGCGCTACAGGCTTGGGGAGGAGTGGCTGGAGAGCTGCCAGTCAGAGAGGGACCTGGGGGGGTTGATTGACAGCCGGCTGAACAGGAGCCAGCAGTGTGCCCAGGGGGCCAAGAAGGCCAATGGCATCCTGGCTTGTGTCAGCAATAGCGTGGCCAGCAGGGACAGGGAAGGGATCTTACCCCTGTACTGGCACTGGTGAGGCCGCCCCTCGATTCCTGTGTTCAGTTTTGGGCCCCTCACTACAAAAAGGACATTGAATGACTCGAGCGTGTCCAGAGAAGGGCAACGGAGCTGGTGCAGGGTCTGGAGCACAGGTCGTACGGGGAGCAGCTGAGGGAACTGGGGGTGTTTAGTCTGGAGAAGAGGAGGCTGAGGGGAGACCTCATTGTCCTCTACAGCTCCCTGAAAGGAGGGTGCAGAGAGCTGGGGATGAGTCTCTTTAACCAAGTAACAAGTGATAGGACAAGAGGGAATGGCCTCAAGTTGCGCCAAGGAAAGTTTAGACTAGATGTCAGGGAGTATTTCTTTCCAGAAGGGGTTGTTAGGTGTTGGAATGGGCTGCCCAGGGCAGTGGTGGAGTCCCCATCCCTGGAGGTGTTTAAGAGTCAGGTCGACATAGCGCTGAGGGATATGGTGTAGTTGGGAACTGTCAGTACTAGGTGAACGGTTGGACTAGATGATCTTCAGGGTCCTTTCCAACCTAGATGATTCTGTGATTCTGTGTGCTGGTGGAGCTCAGCTCAGAGAAAGACCTATTTTCCTCCCTGTTGGGTTTGAAGGACCATTGGAGCTTGTAGAGCTGGTGGTGCTGGAGGCTGCTGTGTCTGGTGCAGGGAGAAAGGAAGAGGTGTGGAACTGGAGAGCAAGAAGCATGTTTGATGGAGTTTTCTCTTTAAGAGTAATGCTTGCTGTCTTGCTCAGTTTTTCTCCACCTACTGGGGCATTTCTGTGGTCTCCGAAGCCACAGCAAGTCTCCCAGTGCTGCAAAGCTGAGCCATTTTGCAGAGAACAGTAACTCCGCACTGAGTTCCTTGGTTACTATGGGTCCTGTTTTCTTGACCTCTGACATTTCTTTTCCTGTATGAGTCTCATCTGCCTCCCTTAAGCCATACACCATCATACGTAGAGGCTTTCACCCATTCTCTGAGCATCTCTTTGGTCTCATTTTCACCATCTTATGAACAGTTAATTATGGTGTCCTTCAGAGTTTGGGTGTCTCAGATACAACCCTATGAGACTACAGAGAATACAGGCAGTTGATATTCAGGTTGCATATCAGTGAAGAGAAAAATTTACAAAATCATCCCATAACATTCAGATACCAATACTGAAAAGCTCTGAAAATGCTGTGTGATTTTCTCACTTGTCTTCCTCATGTGCTCTGGAGTTGCTCTGTAGGGAGCTCCTGCAGCAGCTATTGTGAGTGGGCAGGAGCCCTCTCTGCCCAGGGCATCTTGACGTGGAGATACTCTGTGTTTGATTTCACACACAGAGTGGAAGGAGGCCAGATATCATAAAGCTTGGTTTTGTAGAAACCAGTATTTGAGAGCTGGTATGGGAGTAGGAAGGAGTCTGCTAATGAAAAAGTGATAAAACAAGTGTTTCTGCAGGCAGTGTTCATAACCTAGGATGTCTTCAAGATGTGTAATAAAACATTAAAGCAATGATCTGTTTACAAAAGTAAAGAAGGCCTTGGTAATAAAAATGTTGCCATTACTTGCCAGCATGATACCCCCGATGGTCTGCTTGCTGAGAAATCCTTGAGGAACCAAGAAGAAACTTGACCTTGTCACGTGAAAGCTTTGGAGAGCTTGCTGTGTCCTGATGCCTGTTTTATTCAGTCCTACCATGCTCAAAGCTCAATAGATGGTTAGCACTGCTTGGCCAGGAGTTTGGGGCATTGTAGGAAGTTGCGATACAAGCGCCTTTTAAATTACATTGTGCCTGCATGCTGTTTACACTTTGCTAGTATCTGGGCTTTTAACACCCTGGGAAAAAAGGTAAAACTGAAGTTTTTACTGGGTAATGTATTTTTTCATAAATTACTAGCATAGTTCATTGCTAAGGATATTTTTGCCAAAATGTTTTTGGTTTGGGTTTTTTTTTTGCATTTGCTGTTATCAATAGGCACTGTCAACCACGCTAAGTCCTTAATAGACTGTATGTGGTGACTTTTTCAAGGTTACCCAGGAGATGACTGGCCAAGCCAGTATTAGAGCTCAGCTCTCATCCAGGGACCATAAGCATCTCTTCCTTCTGTTGCTAAGTAGCGTTTGCCAGAAACTTCCAGCCTGCTTGGGTGGATTTCTTCATCTACACAGTTAAATGCAGGTCAGCAGTATGCACAACAGACAGAAAATAACTACGCTGGTTTTGGCCAGGTGGCTTTATAAACTGCTAGACATGTCTGTTTTCTCCACACTGAGTTCTGATGAATGCCTTTTTGATTTTGCTCAGTAAAGAAAGAGCACATCATAGCACAACTGTTGGGTACAATAGGCTGACAGTGAGTGTAAGAGCTTGGAAGAAAGTATGAAGAGCTATAATGAAAGTTGAGCTCTGCAGTATCTCTTTTGAGTATTTTTCTCTTATACTCCAATTCTAAATATTCACCTATTATCTGGTAGCTGCCATGGCTGAAGTAAGAAATGTCCTAAGAAAGAATAAACGGACAAGGTACATCCTTGTTAATGTCAAGCACAAATAGCATGTAATCACTTATACTACAGGCAAGGATCTAAACAAGGATGCTCACAGCTTTCTTGTATTCTAAAAAATGATCAGGCTACTTTTGTTTTAAGCAGACTAGATTAGGATGAATAAATTTACTGTTTTAGCAACATTTAACAGATATTTTTGCTTCTTTGCCTTGATCTGATTTCCCTTTGTTATGGCTTCATGCAAGCTCGCATTGAGAAGTCCACTAATTTTGGCACAAAGTCACTCAAAACCCACAGGCAAGTTTGTCTGTCATGGGCTGAGTCAAATCCCATGTGTCAAACCGTGTTACAAGGCAACCCAGTATCTTCTCTCCAGTTTTAGCCTTGAGTTTTGGTTTCCCTGTACTCTGAAGTGTAGCTGTGTGGTTTTCCTAAAGACTGCTCATTTTTCTGAGTGTACTGCTACTAGTATATCTACTACAAAGCTAAAATTAACAGTTATTTTCACATTACACTACTGTTCTCTGCATTTAGCTTTTTAAACTTCTGTTCAACTTCAGTTTTGGTGCACTATCCTTCCTACATACATACAGTAAGCCTGTAACCAGACATTAAAAATGACAATGTGTATCACACTGTACCAGCAGCAGTCTCCGGGAAGTAGTGCATTATCTTCCCAATGCTCAGCTGGACCAGCACAGTGATGTCCTCTCTCCCACACTCACTTCTATCACAGTACTGTCTGCCTCTGCATATTTCCAGCATCTGGAAAAGAACATAAAGCAAATTACACACATTTTATAGGTTGAAGTATTCAAAACAAAATAGGGAACAACTGTACAGTATGATGGATTATCCTGAAAAGAATCAAGCATAAATATTGCTGAAATAACAAAGAGATATTATTTTTTATGTTAGAATGTATGAAAATATTTAATGGTAGTGTAGTATGTTGTAAAGTGAAAGAACTAACCAGATGTGAACAAATGTGCTTTGGCACTGTGATTTTCTTCCTCAAAGTCCAGGATGTGTTTCATCGGAGCTATTGCTCAGAAGAAACCTCCCTACTCCTTACTTCCTAATGGGGGAAATCCAGTTATTCCCCAAAAGATAGCCCGCAGAAGAAGTAAGCTATTCATCTCAGAGGACCTTGAGATGTGATTGATAGGCAGAATTTGTGTTACATGTTTTATTTTGAATAAACAGCACTTAAGGCCTGAAGAAAGTGAGCTGAAATCACCCTGTATTTGGAAGGTCTTCTGTGTGTTTATGTCAGAGCTCTGAAATGAGACTGGGTTCAGTCATTCTGGGTTCTGTCCTCCATCCCTGACAGAGATGGCATACCCGAAAAACCTCAGGGATTTCCATTTCAGATGCGCGCAGTGTGCCATAGAGGAGTCAGGACACTGCTTCTTGTTCTTGCTGCTGCTCAGAGCGAGCACCAAGAAGAACTCATACTCTCCCAGCCTCTGATCTGCTTTCCACAGTGGCATCCTGGCTTCTCCAGAAGCTGTGCAGGGCACAGTTCATTTCATGGATTTTGCAGCTTTACTACAGAATGGGAATAAATATGCCCAAGAGGCACTGGTCTTTCTCTACTGACTGTAAAGGGAGCCATGACAACCCACTCAGCTGCAGCCATCTGTATTCAATTAGACGAAGCCAACTACCTGCTGCTCGTGCAGAGAGACTTCCGAAGGCCAGTGCAAAAGGGTTAAAACTTCTAATGCTCCTTTAATGCTTATTTGCTGCTTCTCCATTTTGGATGAGTTTCATCCAGATTTCATGATGTTTTACTTAAGAAGTCATTCTAATCATAGGAATGTGTCTGCACTAGAAGCATTTTTTTTTTTAGAAAAAAATGTTAGTTGTGAATTTCTAGTGGTATAGATCTGGTAGTGGTTCAGTTTGATATGCAGCCAAGGTGTATGATATCTTCACAGTATTTTTGTTCTTAGTGTAACTGTCATCTATAGTGAATTGTGTAAAGTTTTCAACATCTTTCCCATTCTCTTTTGTCAGTTTTCTTTATTTTCATTTCACATTTATTATCTATCAGTGTATAAATTATTAGGAGCCTTGACAACAGAGGGTCAAATATATGAAAGACTTTTGATGTCACAGCTAAAAAGGTGTATATACAATTCTATTCCAACTTTATTTATTTATCTGCAAAGTAATAGACCATTAAATCTGAAAACAAATGGTTTTTACACCAGTTTGAGTACCACAATCTTCAATTTCCATCTTTCAAATGGAGGCAAGGTTTTGGAATTGCCAATTGCCAATCACTGGTTAATTTTTAATCCTTTCTTTTTGTGTATGTGCAGCTGCCAAGAATCAAAAGTTTTTTTAGAGAGCTCACAAATATAGCTACTTATTTGGATTAGGAAGGGATGAACAGCTGAGCTGGAAATTAGAAGTATTATGCTAGTTTTGCTGAACTAAGCTCAGATGCAGCAGTTTTTTGTTTCTTTACTTTTAGTAGTTATATTGTGTTCTTTATAAGCTTCCTAGCAACTGCAAGCTTTGTCACACATGATGATGTTATAAATTATGTTTTAAGTATTAAATCTGTCATACTGTGCCTTGACAGTGTCATGCAAATGCAGTAGTGCTGAAGCCCAGGGGCTAGTTAGGCAGGACCCCTCTCTTGCTACTTGGAAAAAATTTACTTGGACATAGTTGAACAGTATTTAAGGAAGGTCGCAGCTTTTGTTTAGAGTTTCTAGATAAATACGTTTCACACATTCAGTTCTGTCCAGTGCATAGATACAGTGATTCTCTGCATAACCCGATTCTGGATTGCTAAAATCTTTTAGTCCATTTCAGATCTTGGTCCATGGAGGGAGACAGTCCATGGAGGTCTGGAAGTCTCTTCCTCCTTCTCTGGAGGTTCAAGCTCCATTGATATGGAAAATATCCTTGTGAAGACTGGCCTGTGAATATCTTTCCACACTGAAGTCTGCCTGTTGAAGCAGCATATAGCATAGTGTCGCATACCCACACTGACAGGTTGGAAAGACACCACCTTGTTTTCTAAGTACATTATTGTCCACCAAAAAAAAAGCAAAACTTCATGTTGATCTCAGTTAATAGGGATATTTGCTAGTGCAGTCAAGCAGATATTCCTTAATACGTTTAGCTTTTCCTACACATAGTTTCCACTGTGAATAGGTGTGTGGGGATCTTTGTTCCTGAAACCAGACTAAATGGAGAAGTTCCAGTTGAGTCAAAGCAAATGAAATCCTTTGCTCATCCCAGTCATTTGCTATCTAAGAGGTGGGAGAGGAAATGGCAGTAACTCCTCATTGAGGAACAATGCTTTTCTGCCCCTGAGCAGAGAAAATGCTGCATTTACCCCCCAGCTGATACCACTACCTGTGCATTAGACTTCATTTTTATGGTATCTCAGCACTGCTGTGTTGCTCTAACAGAGGCTTATCAGCAAAGACTTTGCTTTAAAACTATATAAACTCAGCACCCTCCAAGAGAATATTCCCAGTCAGACACCACTGGCTGTTCAGTTCATCACTGAAGAGTATTTTATGTAACAGGGAGGGTTTGTTTGGGTTTCTTTTTATTTTCTCAGCTCTGGCAGTAGCCTGGGAGGGCTGCAGTAAGGCAGCCGCTGGTTCATTGCATAGCTGTGTTCAGAGCTGGTCTGCCTAGCTCTGAAGGTCAGGGTAGACATGTCTAAACCGCTGGATGTTTCATGAGCACCCCTTTGCTTTCCAGTGGATGGGTGCAGGTTTCCTTGTGGGAAGCTGGTTGTGGGGCAGATGCTGTGAGCAGTGTGGTGTGCCCAGCTCTCCTGCCAAGATGGTGACGTGCCATGCATCCCAGCTCATGGCTGGAGAGCACATGGGATGGGCACCACACACGTGGAGTTTGCACGTGCCATTTCTGCCCTTCATGGAGGCCTGCTGAGATCCGACCTTTGCACCATTGCCGGGAGGTAGGAGGTCAGGGGCTGCCCGCATAGCAGAGGGGACAGCTGCTCACCTCCCTTCCCAGGCAGGTGGGACGGCAGCATGGGCAACAATCATTCCCTCCCCTCCTCCAGCACACTGCTTAGATGAGCAGAGGATGACCTGGGGGCTGAAATCTGCTGCAAGAAAAAGCCTTACACGGCTTTTTTTCCTTAAAGGGTGGCAGGGATCAAGAGTGTGACTGCTCACATTTCAGATCCTTCTGTCCTCCTCAGAGAGCATCTCCATGCGCTGTCTCTGTGTTAGGGTAGATTGAAAGGTACACATGTAGTAGTACCTTTTTAGTACAGTGAATTCTTAACTTTAGTAATGCTTCAGTGTAATGTAAGCAATTGGAGTTGTCTTAGGAGGGGCTATGTGAACTCCCCCTAGCCCAGCCGATACAGCTGATGCAGTCTGACAGCAGTTCATTGCTGTGCAGAGCACAGCAGCTCATATTCTAAAGCTAACAGCTAAGGTTGAGAGGAACCCCCACTGACTAGCTGGGGGGGACAGGCTGTCTTCCATTAACTCTACATTTTTGCCTAACTAGAGTTTGAAATGTAAAATGATGGAGGAATCATGAAATTATTGGAAGGCTAACCACCACAGCTGTTCAGTTCAGCTTGAATTCAGGTTCATGTTCTCATCTGTATTAGCTGGTTTGTTGCTATAATTGTCAAATTGATCCAACTGACTTTTTTTGTATAGAGTGAGTTTTGTTTGCCTTAAAGTAATATGCAACATTTTATGCTCTTGCCTATTTGTTCCAGTAAGGCACTAAACACTGTAAGATGTAAACCTCCACAGGTTTGTTATTCTCATCAGCAAAGTCAGTTTGCCCTTTTATTTTGTTATATTCTGATGTGTCTTACTGAATATTTTTTTTAAGCCTCATAAAATATCAGTATAATAAAAACACTGTATCGGTGTTTTCTGTTCAGTGAAAAAAAATATTCCTGTGCCCTTCATGTTCTGCTAAAGATTATACATATCTGTATGGATTCTTTATCAATTTATAAAACAAGTAATCTTAAAATATATTCACTTATGGTCTGAAATAGTATGGGGGAGGGGTTATGCCACTTGGATTTTCATCAAATTTTAAATGTATAAATTTCAGAAAATGTCATTGTTTGGTTCAGAATTTGGCAGGTGCTCTTAAACATTCAAAGCCATGGTATTTCCTGAAAGAAGCAAGTTAGCTGTTGGGCCTCTAACTCTTCTGCTTGCATGTGCTGAACAGGGTGGCAGACCTCCTACTTGTGCTAAAACCATCACTTTGCTACTAAATTCCTACTGGTATGACAGGGTGGAGCTCAAACAAGAGACGGGTCTGGCGGCCTGGGTCCTGCCTTCTGCTCTTTCATTGACACTGGCTGAAGAACTGTGGCAGATACAGTATAAATGGAAATGTTTATTTGTTTTCAGACATATTGACCAAAGGAAATGCAATCTATCTAGCTTGGTCCTGAGAAGTAGCAGTATGTTAAATATGTCAGATGTATAAAATGGGGTTAAATACTTCACATATTTTAGCGTAGAAAAATACATTGTGAATTCTAGAAGAGTTATTAACTGCATGCTGTGAACGTAGCTAGTGTAACAAAGCCCTTACTTTCTGTAGTTTAAAGGTTGATATAAAAGGATCTTTGTTTCATAATAACATTAGTCTTCGTTTTCTGTGTTTTCTACCATCCAGATCTAGTGGAAGAAAAAAAAAATCAAATAGAATGAGAAGCCGAAGAGAAGCTTGTGACATAGTTGAGGAAATCATACTAAGCTTGGGAAGTGCTTAAATAGTCTTGCTGTTAAAAAGTGTATGCTAAAATTCTTGATAAATGTTGGGGAGGGGCATGTATTAGCTCATAGCATCTCTGGATTCACCATTTAATATGTATCATGCTTGAAGCGTGTGTAGTCTAAGTACTGAGATGCTGTTAATTTCTTTGGATAGTGATATCCTCATAGATGCTTGATTCTTAAGTAAACTGTGACAGTGAATGGTTTGACATTAAAAGTCACATTTTTAACACCCTGTGTATCTGTAGAAATCTCTGTTAAATTTACTGCTAAGAACCTTCATAAGCAGGTCTTTGAGAAACACTCTTCGTAGAGAAAATCCTGTTGATTTAAATGAAGGGCTTTTGAGAGGGGACTTGTCCCTATCAGTTTTGGAGTTTATTTGTTTACGGCTGAGAAAAGGTAGCTAGAGCTGAACAAATGAGCCCTTCAAAACCTTTCTGTGGAAAACATGTCTTGTTTTAACATCATTGGAAATTACAGTACCAGGTTAAGACTCTGAAGCACTGGTCTTTCTTTAGCCGAAGCATCTATTAATATAACTGCTTCCTGTAATGAAGAGGGAGGTCTGGAGGGCTCGGAGCGAGTGACGGAGAGGGAGGGGATTTAAGACTAACAGGTGGTCCTGAGACGTGCTGGCTGACGCTGAGCTCAGAGCGAGCACACTCTCTGTGGGTATTCATGGGCTTTCCTCTCTCTGTCTGGATACATATGTCTGTTGTTCCTGGTGTAGCTGTGGAGCCCTTCCAGCTATGGCAATAAGAAATGACTTGAGGAAAACCATCAGGAGGATAGCACGTTTTTTCTACTGGTTTCCTAAATCATTGAGCAGTTCAAGGAGGAGGACAGTAAAACTTCTCTGGAAGTCTGCTGGTAAGCCTGCTGCTGTGTTTCTTAAGACATTTTTTCCTCCTAAAAAGAAATGCAAAGGAAAAAAATTATTTATTTCCATTCAGCTGGTTAACTTTTCCAGGCCAGCGTTGTTTGCATTCTCCTATGCTATGAGGCTCAGTAGGCAAAACTGTAAAAATACTCTGGAAATGCAATAGAAGGTTCATTAGACTTGATCAGATGAAGGATTCCCTTGCATCTGTATAATTTATTCTTATTAATATTCATGTCAGTGATATTTGGTATCTTTTTTTTTTTTTTGTAGACCTTGTTTCTCCTTTTGGTATCAAAATAGGAGCTCTAAGATGACTTAAATACCTGTCAAAAAATTATTTGGAATTGCCTTAACCTGTTAATTGATCTAGAAGGCTGTGTGAAGATCAAACCAACTACAGACCTTAACTCATTGTACCAGTGTTCACACAAAGCGGTGAGCAGCTTAGAGAAAGGGCTTGTGTTCAGCAGTGATGCACTGTCCTTCACTTCCATTTTATCAGCTGAAATGCAGTACCACTCAGCTCACCAGTTAGTAAAAGGCATTGCTCCTCATGACAACTCAGTGCTCTGATCCTCATCCAGTCTTGGCAGAGAAGCGCTTGCATCTCTCAGATTAACGTTTTCATAAACACCCTTAAAACCCAAAGAGTGTTTTGTCCCTTTAGTATGGTCTGTTAAAGCTGGTGCTGAGACATACTCTCAGGGGTTTGGAGGAAGATGCACTGCCGTAGGTTAGGAATATGAATTCTTTCTGCTCTTCTTAAAGGACTAATTGCACAAGATCAGTTTTCTTTTGATGAGGACTCTCTTGACCAAAATAATGAACTTGTTGATTCTGCAAGTATTGCAACATTAATACCAAATTTCTATTTTTTGGGGATGGGATTTGGGTCAGTTCTGCAGTTGAGCAATTTAGTTTTGTACTTTAAAGAACAGATTTGTGATTCTGAGAGGGGAAGGACAACTTCTACTGCCTGAAACCTGTCACAGAGATGTTGTTGGGCCGTATGTCTAAACGATATATGACTTCTTTCCCATGTGAAGAGGTCCATGGATTTCAAATATCCAGAAAGAACTCCCAGGTCATTGAAGTCTGTGGCAAAACTTTCCTTGACTAAAACTAGAGATTTGATTAACCCAAACAGAGGTCTGATAATCTCAAGTCCTCCTAATACATGAAATCATCACAAATCTTTGTAACATGAGATCATTCCTGCATCTCTTTTGTTTCTGTAAAACCATAAGTGGCTAAAAATTGTCAATAAATGCTATTGAGAGCTTTAATTGCTAGCTCAGTTACACACAGGTGAAAATGTTTACATACCAGTTATCTTTTCCCTCAGTTCTACAACAGAATAAGTGCATCCATGACTTGTAACAAGAAACAATGTGAACTTTGAGTGTTTTAAAAATAATACTTTTTGTGGTTTTTCTCCCATCTCACTCTACATCTATTGGTTTGAGTAAGATTTGCCTTTCTACTATCATTTCAATGTATGTATTAGCATCTCTTTTGAACTGAATTTGTGAATAGTGTTAGAAGCAACCTAGATGTCCTTTCCTACCTGTGCAATGAGATGATTATCACAAAATTGTGGTTTCAGTGGAAATGTGACATTTTAGCAGAAGGTTGCACCCAAGCAGAAAAAATGTCAATGTGAAAATTCAGCTCAAACTTGAAGCCAATCTAATTGAGTAAGGCTGTAATAAACTGGAATCTGAAGCCCTGGTGCTCCTCTCACAGAGGAGGGGATACAGCTCCTGCTTGCACTGATGATTGCTGTTTAGTCTTTATAAAACAGCAAGTGGCATGAAACCTTAACTACACTGAAGACCGTGAACATTTCTGCCTTTTTCTTGAGTGGCCAGAATTTTCCCTGTCATTCTTGAGGAATTACCAAATTACTCACATGCTTCCTTAACTCCAAAACACCACGTTTTGTTAACTCTTAACCAAATAGCTCTTCTGTCCTTCTGAGAGAGTCCTCCAACACATAAGCCTAGTCTGAGCAGTACTGACCGTCTAGTTACCTTGGTACACAAATTTAGCCTTGCCTTCAACATACTAGAGTTTTCAGCTTTATCTCTGCCTTTGTCTTTCTGCTAGATATTGCTCCAGTATTGGCACTCACAGGATTTTTCGGTTGGGTCAGCAAGGATGAGCCAGCAGAACAATTCTGCATCGCTAGGCTTGTTTCACAGATGAATAACCCAGCTGATAATTAAAGTTTCAATAATACTTACTGATAGTTTTTAGCCACTTGTGCTTTAACAAATAAATTGATGTTTTAACAACAGCAAAAGAGAAACTTCCATGATTTGGATGCATTAGGAAGAACAGAGATTACATTCTCTAATAGGCTGTCATCATAGGTTTTGTGTGATATCATACATCATTTGAACAAAGAGATGAACACTGTGCCTCTGCATAGTACCCTCAGACTTGTTGCTTTTGTTGTGCCTCTGTCACTCCATGTCTCGGGATGCCTTGTCCTCTCTGCCTGACCCAGAAACAACATCTGCCAAAGCACAAAATTAATTTTTAAGTATGACAGTGAATTCAGAACTGTTATATGACCCTGTGTTCAGAAAGTTGCATTTGATGCAATTTTAGAAAGAGCTATCAAAGCATAATTAGTTGTTGTTCCTAAAAATCCTTAGATTTTCAGCCTGTCCTTGGATGGATACTTTGGGATAGTTGGCCATGGACTGTTGCCTGCAGCTAACATGCTCCTTTCTAAGCTCTAAAAGAAGGAAGAAAATTCAAGGGTGGTCTTCAGTAACTTCTTTTGATTAAATTACTTACTGAAGGACTAAAAAATATCCTAGACATGGTTCAGAATATGCTAAATGTGGCTGATAATGTTTTAAGTACATTTAGTTTAGTCAAAGGTACATAATATTTTCTAAGAGGCTTAAACTGAGGGATGTAGTATTTAGAGTTCTAGAGCCTTTATCTCTTTGAAATATCTTTGAATTTTTTCCTGCAACATCTTCATAGAATTTGTGTTGGCACATCATGTCACTAGAAGTTTTATCATCATAAAATACATACATACAGGGAGGGGTATTGAAACACAATGGAACTGGAAAAAAAAATATCAGAGGGCCATGACAAGACTAAAGAAAGCAATGATAAAAAAATCAAAATAGACAAGTAGCTCCTATTTTCTCTGTTTTATAGCAAAGGAATAAGGTGAGGTATGACAAATGTGAAGCAGATAAAAGGAATTTTTTTTTTTAATTTTTATTCAGCATGTAATTAAATTGTAGAAGTCATTACCAGAGGATGCTGCTGAGGTCAGGAATGTAACAAGATTTAAAGAGGGTCTGGAAGAATAAGAATATTTGATATTATGACAATTGAAGCTACAAGAAAAGCTTTGAAAGAGACATAAATCTTGCTTCAGGGTTTAAGCTAATTTTTAACAATTAAGTATTAGAGATAATTTTGTGGCCCAGATCCCACAACTGTTATTGTTTCTTGCAGTTTCTTCCAAAGCAAGTAATACCCCTGGCAGAAATGATCTTATGATCTGCATTGATTTAAATGTTTATGACATTTTTCAGGCTTATACAGGAGAAAAACAGATTTTAGACCTGTTCATAAAAGCATCCCATAATATTCTGTGGAAAACATGAAAAGCACAATGCTTGCTGTCATTTTTTTACTTTGACAGAACTGTCTCGGTGGCAAACCCTGCTTGTTCTGAAGCTGTTATAATAAATAAAAAAATACAGCAAATTAAGTCAGTCTGAGGTGGGCGATTTTGCGTAGTTGTGTTTCTTGCCAAATCCTACTGGCTCATGAAGAGCTTTATTCTCAGCTCTTGGCTGGGAACGATTCTCATCAGTTTGAGCTGCTGCCCTACCAAGTACGTAGGAATGCTCTTTCAGAGGGCAGAAAGTGAGAACTTATTGGCAAAATCTTAAACTAATTGTATTTCACACAGCCTGAGGTTGATTTTTACCCTTCGCCGTTGGTTGGGGTTTTTTTGCAATTTTTCTCCCCTAGCATGTTACCCCTTTTGTCCTTCTCTAACATTAAAGTTAGTATTTTTACTGACTTTGAGGGATTTTTGGTTGGAATGGTCAAGTGTCCAGTATAAAATGTAAGAATATGTGTTATGCAAAATAAATGGAAATTTGTGAAGAGGTTTGGTGATATCCCTTAAATATACTATCTCCTAAAAGAATTCACATGTAAAGTCTAACTGAACAGACAACGTCAGCCTTTGAACTCTCTCTCCAAAATATATCAGGCTGACAAAATAAATCTATGGGAATGGAGAACATAATTTTAGTGTCATCTGTAAATTTAGAGCATCTTAATTTAAAATTTTTGTGAATTAACTTCTTATTTTTGTATTTGGCCAGGTAACATATGATTGGTTATGCTGCAAGTACCTGTGTCCTTACATGACCTCTTTAATCAGGTTATTCTGGGAATAGTTTGGGTATGTAGAGATAGCATGCCTAGCATTTGTGAGACTATGTAGCTGGGTAATTCATGAAGAGATAATGTCACACTATTTCTGTGTTGTCAAAATCCAGGTGGTGAAAGCCGCTGCCTCCCCTGCTCTCTCAGACCAGTTGCATATCACACCTCTACAGTCCCTGTAGTCAGGTCCATGTCTGCTGCGCAGATACCTGCAGCTGTCCAGTGAGTACCTGCAGCTGTCCAGTGAGTACCTATATGTCTCCTGTATCTTTAGTAAAAGAAGTTCACCTGGCCATCCCCACAGTTCACTGAGGCCCCACTTCTCTTCTGAGGATCAGCTGTGCTGTGTGTAGGAGCAGTGCTCTGTGGTGTGATGGATACCTCAGGCCAAGCAAGGGCTTGCAGATCTTGTGGAGGAGTGGTCAGAAGGAGAGCATCCATCTCTGGTAATGATGGAGAGAGTTTTGGCCCAACACAGATGATGATAAATGGAGTGTAGGGACATTTGGGACCTGTGGCTCTGGAGCATTCAAGCTCACACGGGTGGATAAGGTGGTTGCCTTCAAGGGAATGTCATTTGAAGGATTAATTACCTGTCTTTGGGAAAGGCAGCAAAAGGACACTGTCTCAGTGGAAGCCAGCTTGAACATAATCAGTTATATTTAAACCTAACATGGTAGCAGACAAGGTGAGCTTATGACTGCAAGTGGCTGTTCTGGAGCATGGATCCAGCCACGCAAGGTCGCATCTCACTGGGACTCGCTGTGGTGGATAATGAGGATTTCTGATCCAGCCTTTTCAGACTGCTGCATCTTTATATCCTGAACGTCTGGTTCATGGCTATGATTTATATAGTGTTGGATATGGGTAGGATTCTGCAGCAGATTGGAAGCAGGTAGGAGATGATGGCCTTTTAACCATCAGACCGTACATACAGGTTTTCTGCCTGCATTAGGACTGAGTGCAGTCCTTTTAGTTCATATTTGTTCATCTACTTCAGACATTTCAGACCATTTGATTTGAATGTTCTTAATCATCATTCAATAGCCTGTGCCCAATGTTCATTTAAGAATACACAGATTATTAATGGAAGTGTTCCATTTAAAGATCTTTTGTGTTCTGAAAGCATAATTTTAGTTTCTAGTCTCTATTCAAAAAAATCTGTATGTGATTTTCCTATCTTTTTTCATTTGAAGTATTTCTTGTCTGATTTGCTTAAAAGTGCACTTACCTAGTTCTAGAGGAATCTGTGCTGGCATCTGTAATAAAAAAAAACCCCAAACATTTAGTAACAAAATTAAAAAGAAGATGACTGCAACATGTCAGTGTTACCAGGACATTAAGGTAATTTAAAGTTAACTGCAGAAGAAACACATCATACTGAGTGACTGGGGAGTAAAACATGATTCAGTGTTGATAAATATGAACAAAACCATATGGGGAAAATGCTGACTGCATATACAAAGCAGTGGCTTCTAATTTAGCTGTTGTCACCTGGAAAGCAGAATTAATCATGTAGATGATTCTGTAAAGAGACTCTTCTCAGTGTCCAAGCTAAAAGGGAACTGAATATATGGAAGTGTTAGGAAAGAAATAAAGTGAAATCCCAGTAAACCATGCCATATCCACATGTCATATGAAGTAGTTTGGTCACCCTGCACTCTCAAAAAGGGTATAGTAGTATCTGAAGATACAAGAGAAGAATTCGGATTATCAAAGAGATTAGTAAAGTCCTACAGACTGGGGGTTTTCTGCTTGGTAAGAGGCAGCTGCAAGAGAGTATGCTTCTGTACTAATAAGAGCAGCATGGAGAATTGCAAGCAGCGTAGTTATTTACCATTTCTCATAGCGTACAAGTCAGGGCCACACCATGAAATGGCCAGACAGGGGGCTTAAAACAAACTACTCTTTCACATATATATGCGTGCACATAATTCAGTTGTGGAACTGACTAACACAGGATGTTTAGGAGACTAGGAGTATAAATGTATTCAAGAAGGGATTAGCTAAATTAATGGAGGAAAGAGCCATCAAGGGATATTAAATAAAAAGATGCAGATACAGCCTCTGGCTCATTTGTTTGCTTTAAATTGCAGATTGCCAGAGAGTAGAAAGCCACAAGGGGGAAATTTCACTCAAAATTCACTTTTTTTTTTTTTTTCTCATACATATTCACTAAGCATCTGCTGTCAGGCTCTTCTCAGGACAGGCTACTGGCCTAGATGGATCTTTGGTCTCACCCAGTCCATTTGTTCTTGTGTTTTTTCAAGTGCAATGCTGATAAAGGCTAGGGAATATGAAAGTATCTCTCATTATTGTTGATTTCTGTGTAATTCTCTGTGTAATTCTCTACTCATTAAATAACTTCTTAGTTTTTTCTGTAATTTGTGAGTCTGTATTTTTCCAAGGGAGATGCATTCTCTTAGTGTCTGGATAATCCATGGTATGTTTTTCTCTATGGTGGTTATCATTCACAGCTCCTACCAGTCATGTGGCTTTTGCAAATTGCATCATGTGTTGTTTTATTCCATTTCTCAGATAATTAGATGAGACATATGTGGCATCCCATTGAATTCCTTTTTCCTTGGCTCTACCAGTTTTAAATGAGACAAGACGAATCTCTATGTCTGCTCTGCCTCCCTTCCAAAGGAAAATCCTGATTTGTACCCAGAGAGTTATTAAGATTTTCATCAGCCTGTAATAAATGTAAGAAAAAAATCTGTTCAGAGACTGAACTTCATCTCACAGGCACAATGGCTGCTTGGATCAGGATTGCTGAAGTGAATGTCCACAATGTGTGAGAGGTGTCAGTATCACCAGGAACTGCTAGTACTATGCCTCTTGTGGGCTTGTTCTTCTGAAGTATCGTGGCAGATTTAATTTTACTTTCTGCTGCCACATTTTTTCTTTCCTTTGCCCACGTTAAACAATAGCCGTTGGAAGTTGCTGTTTCTCTCCACTGCATCTTTTTGCTGCCCTGGGAGCTTGTAGGAAGACAAAACAAAGATGACCAACTGCGTGCATTAAACCAAACACCTCCCCAGTATATCTGCATTGAGGTCCACTATTACAGTGGGAATGATGACCTATAATGTCTGAAAGAAAAGGAATGAAGAGGAACATTAATAAATTAGTAGTGTGGAATTACCTGTTTTAAAGAGATAATGTAACTTTAGAGCCTGATATGTAATCATAGACCAAGACTGGATGCAGCATGCAAAAGCATGCTCAGAATTGAGCTGTAGTCAGCGTTAGACATGATCAGTACAGAATAATCTGCACAAGCACAACTATTTTTGTATTAAGCGTCATTTAATTTGATGGATTTGATTCTTTTTTTCTCATCCCACATTTAAAAACATAACAGACTGCAGGTTTGATCTGGCAGGAAGTTCAAGTTTTTAGATTTCATGTGATCTGTCAGTTAAAGGTCTGGATTCTGTCCTTCTAGGATATAATTACTGGTTTTATCTCCCCTAACAGAGTGATCACTGATCCTTCAGCAGCAATTCAGAATGAACTCCCAATGTTGTGTTCAGGTAAAGCAGGTAAATCAGGTCTTTTTTGAGCTCTTAGGATCACTTTTTTATAATCCATCTCCTCCATGAACTGAAAGTGGTACCTCTTGTCCACTGTTAATTCCAGCGAGAGAGCTTATTCACTCAGGTCTGGTCAGGAACACACAGCTTCTTGGCAGCTCAGGCAGCTAAACCTGAGCTAAACCATACTTTTCTTTACAATTCTTACTTTTTGGACAGGTTTCTTCTAAAAGGAAACCAAAAGAAAGTGCTGATTTGTGAGTTAACTCTTAGCTGTATGTTTTGGGGGCTCAGCAATAGAGGGCACTAGAGCAAACGCTTTCAAAAGCAGTATTGGTTTTGCATACAGAAGAGTGCTCACTTTTTTTTTTTTTTTAACATGGAATGCTTTTTCCTCCCCATTTGTTTAGGTTTTTAACGTTGGAAAGAGGCTAACAGTCAGAGCAAATGGAAGTCCCAAAATACCAGCAGGACACATAATGGAACTGCATAAATACTTTGGACCAATTTTTGACTTTTTAAACAGAAATTCTTCTGTTACTTTTCAACGTATTTGCAGCACAGAAGTGTATGCAGCCATGAGTTCTCAAGACAGGTGTTTAATGAATATAAAATCTGATGCTTTTAATTCTGTCAAAGGTGGATTTTAAATGTTTTTTCTGAAGCTGCAACAAAAGGAAAGTCGGGTGTGAGGAGCTGGTGCATCTACATCCCCATCCTCATTCAGGCTCTGTTCCCTCGGAGGTCAGAAATTCAGCACATGTTCTGGTCTGCTGTGTTTTGTGGTTTCCATATGAAAACATAATTTAATTTAAAGACAACCTGGGCTGCTTTTAAGTAATTGGTAGAACGTACTGTGTCTGGTGAATTAGGCTGGTAGTTAGGCTCCAAATGCCAGTGGGCAGATCTGTCAGAGGAAACAGGCTGTAGCTCCTGTTTTAACCATGGTAGCCACTCAGCTGCCACGTCACTGCTGCAAGCATAGCTCAGTGCAACACCATGGCTTCTCTCTGGCTGCTTGGCCTGTGGAGCAGGTGGGAGAAGGCAGAGAGAAGCAGTTGGCACTGTCTGGGCAGCCACTGGTGCCCATCCCTCTGCCCACTTCCAGCCTGGCTCTGGGGCTGCACGTGGCACAGTGCAGGGCTGGGAGCCGGCTGCCGGCCAGGGGCCGGGACCTGTGCTCTTCCCCCGTGCCGCTCCGTGATTTGTAGAGATACCCAATGACTACTGCAGTCTTACACTAGTAAGTATAAAAGGAAGATTTACTAGTTCTTTGGGAAATCAAATGTAAATAAATTCTTATAAGTTGCTCTCCAGGCCAGGTCAAATCTAGGATTTCATCTACGGGGCACTTTTTTCTTTTTGTGACATAACCTCACTGCAGTTTGTTAATGTCAGAAACAGAAAATAAGGCTTGTTTTCTGATCCAGAATCTTTTGCTCTTGAACTGAAGAAGAAATACAGCTGCTTTGTGATCCCTTGGTTTTGTCACTGCCACACGTGATCAGTAAAGTCTGTCACTCTGCAGGTCCATCAGATTTTCGCTGGTGTTTTCTCCTGTGAACCTGTATGTGATAGGTGCCTGGTTTGCTATGTCAGCAGTAAAAAGCACTTTCTGAAGTCTTTCGTGAAAGAACAGACAAGGAGATACATCAAGTTATCTGCTAAGTTTTATTTCAAATCCCTTGTTTGAAGTTACCGCTCACAGGAATTTGGCCTCCTCACCCCTACCTGGCATGGAGGAGCTGTAGGCTCTGTCTGCTGGCTGGAATGAGCAGTTGTCTCTCTGAGGTCTCATCTCTGGAAAGGTGCTAGTGGGAGCTGAGCACTTAGTCATTCCCTTCACGTTTGCTGCAAAGCATGGGTATGATTTGTTAGTCTCTGCTTTTATTAACAGTTTGAGTCTTACAAGGTCTTGCTGTTTTCATTGTGTGGAGCTTTGGAAGACAGGAGGAATTGCAGTGCTACAGGCTGTTTAAAAAATCTACTAAATTTTAAGGTTATCTTAAGGTTTTTGGTAGAGTGTGCACCTAGAAGGGAACCTCAGAAAATTAGCCAGGTACATGGGTAGGAGAAGCTTTCTTGCTTGAAACCCCCCTTTCCCAGTTTGTTTCATGTCAGATCTCAAAGCTCAGGGCAGAAGGAATGTTATCAGCTTGGGGAGCTTGTTTCTCAAGGTGTGCATTGCAATTCAGACTTTTTTTTTTTTTGAAGGCTGTACAAGCAGAGCCAGTTTAAAGGTATAGGCTGGAAGTTTAACTTAAGAATGCTGTAGATGTCTGTATATCAAGAGGACCTAAGGAGGAAGGAGAAATGAGCTATCTCCTCCACATGCTGGCGTTACTGTGTGGTATTCCCATGCCCAGTTAGCTCTAGAGGAGCCCTTACAGGGAGGAGACATTTCAGGCTGGGGAAGGAGGGCTCAGCCCTGTACCCCTCAGTCTGCCTCCCAGAAAAAGGCAGATCTAAGACCTCCCAAAAACACAGTATCCCTGGGGTAGCCTCAGGAGGGGATGTGGCCCAGCTCTCCAGCTAGCTGTGATGCTGAAACAAATGAAGGAGATTGTGAGAAGTAAATACAATCTGAACTTGTATTTTCATGTCTTGTGTTTTTCTTTTTAAAGTGTTTTCACTATCGTAAATTTATGTTTTAACCCTTACATAGATTGAATGAGGTAAATGTTTTCAGCCTTGTTCGCAAACAGATTTTGTTATTATTTCAGGGTGGTCTGTCAAACACTGGGTGTTCTGTTTCTGCAGGAATGGTGACTGTAAACAGGACTGCATGCAGAGCATTACCTGATCAAAAGAGGTGTAGTAGTTTTCAGGAGCACTGTCCTGTTTATAGGCTGGTTGTATATGATCCTAGGTTTGTGTCAGTCTCCTATGACGAGTCTTAGCTGGAGCCTGTTGGCAAGCACTAGAAGGAGGGAGAAGACCTGAGACTGTTTATCGTGTTGATAAAAATACAAACGAGCTTTACAAACAGATTAAATTGACTTTAATTCTTTAATAGCTCCAGAGTAAATCAGTGAGATTTATGTTCCTACGTCATTTAGGGCCAGGTGCTCAGAGACATTTAAGCATCTGAGAGCCAGGGTAGATGTTAGTTGCTGACATGAAGAGTGGACAATCCTCCCTCAGTGGTCAGGGACCTCTGTGGCAGCTGCCAGCAAGCTTTCCTGGCTAGCAGTGGTCTCGAAGATGCTTCATCCATGCGAGTTTATACATCCCCGTCCCTCAGCGTGCAGCTAGATGGCAATGTCTCCTTCCACTCCTGGGTAGGCTGATGAGCTGCCCTGGCCTGTCAGTCCTGGTGAGCCAGTCTCACTACCCCTGGGGCCAAGTATGACCATGTCCACAGAACTCGTGTGTCTTGGTGTTTGCCAGTTATCTAGCAAACCCTCTGGCACAAATCAGGTTAAGATAAGATCATACAAAAATAAGTACTTAAAGACTCCAAAATAGATGACAGGGTTGTAGATGTTTATAAAGGTACCAGTGGCAGAAATTGAAAAATAATCTGGTTTAGACTGCTTAATCTAAAATGCCTGTCAATCTATCCTGTTTTGCACTTGGGAAGCTGAATTTGTTTTTTAACCAATTATTGATGAACGTGATCACAGGTGTGGTCCCAGTGTTCCCAGGCAGCAGGAACACTAGGCAGTCCCAGGCTCATGGAGGTTGCTGATTCTTTTACCTCATCTCCTCCTTCGGGCCTCCCTGGGATTCTCAGTCAGTGATTCACTCAAGAGTTTTCTCATCTTCTTCCAAAAGTATGAACTCCCTCCTGCTTTGGAAATGTAATGTCCTCTGGATGTGGCAAAGTCAGATGGTTGCCTGCCTAGATGATAGATAAACTGTTATCTAAAAAAATGTGAATCTTAAACTGGTGAGTAATACAGTTTCGTTTTGGTGGGGGTTTTTGTTTTGGTTTGGTTTGGTTTGGTTTTGTGTAGTATCCAAACTCTAGCTTGGTAAGACGCTTTGCAGACAAAAACCCAGTGAGCTTTTGGATTGGGTCCTGGACTCTTCTATTAGAGTTAAAGCACCTGCCTTCTCCTGTGGTCCAAATATATGCAAATACATGATTTTGCAGGTCTGTGTCATAGACACTCTGGTTAATTTTATCCCAGCTCCTAATAGAGCCTGTTACAGGAGTTTATCCTGTTCCCAGGCCAGGGTTCCTGACCCTGAGTGGGCTGTGGCAGTTACAAATGAGGTTGCAAGGCTGGCAGAGAATCAGTTTTATCTGGTGTGTATGTAAATGTTTGCAGTTGCACAATGCTAGGATGCAGGGTTGAGGAAAATTAGCAGCCAGGAAGAAATGACAGCTACTAGTATAGAAATCTTTTAAAAATCAGCGTAAATGTGTATCAATCATTTCTCGTGATTCAAAAGCACAAAAACATCCAGAGGTGCCCTTTTTGGCTTGGTGGGACTGCAGGATGGGAACAAAACTTTGGGTGTCTCCTTAACAATTTTCTGATCTTCTGAAGAGGAGCCTTGAAATTCTGATTCCCTAACCAGGTTCCAGAGTAATTCTTATTTCTTTTGATCTGAAGTCAGAAAGATATAAGTCAAACAGCAGTCTCAGCTACATATTTGCAGAAATACAAACAGTCATTTAATCTTGGAAGTAACTTTTGTGGCATATGTAGACATGTAACTTTTTCTCCTCATAGAAACCAGCTGAACTGAGAATGTTTTAAAGTGCTATGTCTGCATTTGATTTATATTGTAAAATAAAACCTGCTCCTATATACAGTACATCCTCTTTCATTAAGGACAATATTACTACAGTCAATAACTGGTCTTATTTTAGTTTTTCGTATGTCTTTATCTGTTCAGAATTATCTTTTTCACTGAATCAGTATTAAACATGAAGAGTAGTGTATAATTTGATGATGTTTCATGGACTAGTATTAACAAAGCTGGAGTTCTTTAAAGTCACCAATAGATCATGGTTTAACTGTTCTTCATAGACCACCTATCTGTAATTATATTCCTTTGATTTTTAGGGTTTTGTCACGAATAACATTTTATAGACTATTATTTAACCAGTATATTAGTCATAGTGATAGATGAGTATTTGAGAGGCTTTTGTTTGTTTTTTACTAATTGAGGATTGTAATCCAAATAATATTTGCCAGCTGTGGGAAACAAGAAGATGAGGATTTTAGCAAAACTGAAGAAAAAATGCATTTATACAATGAAGGCTATTCCATCAGCTGACCTCCTTCCACTTTCATTTGCTTCTTTTGCATTCCTCTTCAAAGCATCATGGATTTCTGTGCTCTTTCTTTTGCATTACAAGTCTACCATCCTTTTGATACTAAGGTGTTATGGATGTTAATAATCTTTGAAGTTTGGTGTAGTACTTCTCTAAGAGTGAACATCACTTATGTTTCTGAAAAGCAGTATATCAGATATTCTGTTCTTTGATATTATTCTGCAAGGAAAGGATGAATAGGGATACTTCACCTATTGTGGCATATCCATGGCAGTTCATGTATTTGTGTAAGGAAGGAAACTGAGGTTGATTTTGTAGCTTCTCATGCTCTGCAGTGCAGGAGGGGAACAAGTAATGGAAAATTTGACATGATGGCTGCAACTTTCCAACCATGGCACTTGCATAACAATGGCTTCATTTTTCCAGGATATTGAGCACCCAAAATTTCTTCTGAGTGCCCTGTAAGCAATGAGTGTCACCGCCTCTGATGATTACTACAATTCTGTGTGGGTGTTTAAATTACAAATCTTGAAGACTAGCTTTAGCACCAGCAGTTTGAAAGTCTTTATCATTTGCTGTTTCTATCCATGCTCACTTGCTAATATTTTCAAGTGGGTTAGGACAACTGTAGGAAGCAGGAATTGAGTGAGAGAGACCACCTGCTTTCCAGCAGGCAGTGCTCATCATCTTAAAGGAGAAGGCACATCTGGTTACAGCTTCTGGTCTTATTCAGCCCCCCAGTGCCACTCCAGAAACAAGACGGTTTCACTGTCTTTTTCAAGATACTTGTAACAGGGTTCTTGGAGCATTTCCCTAGGAAGCAAGTTAAGCCAATTCTATGGTCTTTCTGTGCTTGGGAAAAGGGTAGAGGATCATCTCTATGGGAAGTGTGTACCCCATCTAGGGCTTCATGGCCAGTGGCCGTGGCAATGGCCAGTGTACCTGTTGAAAGCAGAGTCTACAGAGAAACAGCAGATTAGGAGACCTTAAGTGGCACAGTGGTACTTGTGGATAGGCACAGCTTCACAAGGGTTTGAAAGATGTGGGCTTTGCTGCAATCTGATCTAAGCCTTGTTTAGCTCCACAACAGGGAAAGAGCACAAAGTGTGCACAGAGATCCCTCGGGGAAAAGGATGACCATAAGAAGATTGGAAAGTCTGTCTCATCTGTAATGGTTGTGATCCATTAAAAATCACCCGTGACTCACTAACTGGGAAATATGGCTACAACAAACTTTATTTTCATCTCAGACTGATGTTAAGTGAGACTAATAAATAAACAAATAATCAGAAATAAATGGAACTGCATAGATATAAAACCAATGTTACAGCAGATCTGTACCCCCTAGCAGCTGTGCTTAATGCTTGCTGAAGGCAGTTTATCCAAATGGCTTTCTCGTTCCATTACAGCTTCCACTGTAACTGCTGAAAAAGATCTTAGTAGCAACTTTAGCATCCGACTAGACTAGACATTTGAGCATCAGCAAAAAGGAGAACAGCACAACATATATTAAGTACAAACTGAAATGTGAGATGTTGATATCGATGTACTGTAGAAATACAATGCAGTTCCACCTTGCAGGAGAAAAATTGCTGAATTTCATTCTCCTTCCTTTTGTGACCTGCTGGCTGCAAATGGAATAAGAATTGAAGCATTAAGCACCTCATGTAGTTTGAATATTTTTCCAAGAAGCCTTGCAGGCATACTTTCCATAGAGCAAGCACAGCAGTAATCTCTCTTCTGATTGCTGGGAACCAAGCCACAGGCACTCAAGTAAAGATGATTTTACTTGCTAATTTCCTAATACACACAGTGGCAGGACCAAGTTGTATACCCTCCTCATGCTTTCTAATAAAGACTTCTTCCATCTTAGTGTGGTTGATAAATAATGCAAACGACACAAATTTGGCTTTGAACTTTCTGTGTGCTTCAGTTGCTCAGGCACAACATACATTTTGCATACCCATTTGGAAGTTAAATTTGTCTGGGCCATCACAGAAATGAACACATACATTTCCTAGGCAGAGACCACAGGAGGACAGAGAGACTTCGCTGTTGAGCCTGCCTCTGCCTGATTAAATAATGCTGAATTACTAGGATCTGATGTTGGAGCATCTGTTGGGTTGTCTGCCTGTTCACCTGCTTGCTTTCTGCTGTGCCACCCTGGAGCAAATCAGTTGTGGGAACAGCTATGTACAAACTATCACGAAAAATCAGGTTTCATGTGAAAAAAACCCCAAATATCAGGTAGGGACTATTCACATACAATGAATGTGTTGAAGTCTTACAGTTCGCCCTTGTGAAGGGAGAATTGGAGTAATCTTGATTTCATGTAATTGTAAAATTTGCAACATGATTTTTTTCTGTGTCTCTAGTCAAGCCATAGTTGCAATAGAATAATTAATAAGGTGTCACATTATGTCACAGTAGTTAACAATGAAAGTTTTAAAGGATAATATTTGTATGTTTAATAAATACTTACTTTGTATTTCCTAATTATGCAGGACAATTATGCATATTCAATGCACATTGATACATCACTTTCATAACTAACTTCAGAGGACAGTCTGAGCAGTAGTGAAACAAACCTGTTAGCTTTTCTAGATGTCAGTGGATGCTTTTATCAACTGTGCCCCATTAAAGCCCCCAGATCTTTGAATTCAAAGGACAGCATTCATTTCAGACCACATCAAGAAAGAGCACCTGGTTCTGACTGCTTTCCAAGCAGAAATCATATGTCAAGCCACAATCTGATGACCAGAACAATCTTTCTAGAATAATAGCTAATTTTTGAACTCATTGCAATTTTTGGAGTGCTTCAGTAAAGGATCACCAGAAAAGATACTATTTTAAATTTGATGCTATCTGAACCTTTGAGAAACATTGCATGCCATGAATGGAATAAAATAATGTGTTTAAAGCTAAAACACATAGAAAAAATGTTTAATTATTACTGTTGTAGAAAAAAAAAAAATTGTCCTCTTTTCTTGTCTTGCTCATTAAACTTATAATCAGTATATTAAAATCTAGTTTATGACAGATAGAGTTTCAGGGATGAAGCTTTTACATTTTTTGCAATTATACCTATAATAGCCAGGCAGAAATTATGGCCCTGTCTTACAAATGACATTACAGACTCGCAAATTAAAATGAATACAAATGACAAACAAAATAGCATTGAGAGATAATGTTTCCTAACTTAATTAGTAATCCTGGTTTTGAACACTGTTTAGCTAACAGATTTTTTCCTAATATTATTTGTGAAAATATATCTTTAGAATTGGTGCATGCTCGGTATATCTGTTTGTGTAGTCATAGAAAGCTGGGGAATTAGTGAAGCCTGGTTTTCTACAGATTCCCATTCCCCGTAACCTCCTCACCAAGGATGTGATGTGTTAAGTAACTGCTTGTTCAGACATTGCCAGACAGTGGCTTAACGGCTAATTTTTGCCTGCCCTACGCTCAGCATGGGTGTTAGTTTGGGTCTTCCTCCTTTAGACAGGAGATAATTTTCATAAAACTCATATGAACTTAATTAGCTTTTAGACTGGTTGAAATTGGTCAGTTTTCTTGGAATTACAGGGATAGAATAGAAAGGTAGACATACAGTGTGATCTCATAAGCATTTTTTTTCTTAAGAAGAAGATAACTTGCAAAGTAAAGAATGCAGAAATTAAGAAAAATAAGAAATTCAAGTGTTACTTTCATTTGACCTTCTTTTGCATATGCATTCTAATATAATTTTTAATTAAGTGCTCCCATCCAGATTTTCCCATGGAGCTGCCCTACTCCCTTACTCGATGAACAATAACTCCGAATTTTATTTAATCCTGTCAGGTATGGGTGAGGCTTTTCAACTGCGTCTCACGGGGTCCTTTTCCAAATACAAAATTATTCTCTTCTCTAGGACTCCACAAACACAAGTGTCATTTCTTCTCCAGAACTGCTCCATGAGGTGTGTGAGTCAGCTGCATTAGCATAAAACAAAGGTTGCGTTTCTGAATGTTCCGTGTTTCCTGCAAAGCGGATGAAGTAGCTCAAACGTGGCACCCAGGAGAAACTGGGGAGCAACTGGGGAGAGTCTGGCATGGCTTGCCAGCATCACACAAGGGTGCATGGACAGCTATCATTCCTTCTGGGCATCATGCAGCTACCTTTTAACCATCCCTTTTCCCCCCTCTAGTCGTGCTATTTTTATGTTTTCCAAATTCTGCATTAAACACAGTGGTGGTTTTAGAGATTCAGAGCCCTCTTTCAGTGTTTTGATTTAACTGCAACAGGGTCCTTCTTGCCACATAATTAGCTGGAGGCAATTTGCTGATGTCCCAAGAGGAGTGTGACTTGAGATATAGTGATATAGTTAGTCTGGTTTAAGATCAGAAACATCCTAGTTATCTGATCCAGAGTGCTGATTCCAGCATGGAGTCACTCTGCTGGGTCACTGGTATTAGGAAAGTTTTAACTGGTTGACTTTGTATTGGCAGACTTTGTGCCAAATAAAATATATTTAATCTTGCCTTAGTGCAAGCATAGCATAAATGCTCTATCAGGCACAAAAATGTGATTGCATGTTTTTACCTGATCCACATTAAAATTTTTGATTTTGGATGATCTGCCAGTGCAGGGATCTTACATTAAAGATCCAGTCCCTAGCCAAGAGGAGCAGCATTTCAGGGAACACTCTGCTACCTTGCCCCATAACACTGCTGATGAGTATGAATCAGAAATGGGAACCTTGAAAAATATATTCTCCAGGAACAGTAATGAGAATCTAATCAAACATAAGGGAAACTGAGAGTTTTGAGAGGCTGATAAGGGAACAAAAAAACCCCATCCAGAATTCAGCTTTTGCTGTAAATGAGGAAAGCATAAAGCTTAGTAGGAAAAAAAAATATTTTAAAGAGTAGTTTAGTTAGGGCATATGAAAGCATTTCCTCCAAAAGTCATTCTTGGAAATGGCTGAATTGTTTTAGCCAAAATGTTCTAAAACAAACACCCTGATGTTCCCCAGCATGGAAACTTGAAGTACAGTGGTTATTCTTTGGCAAAACTATAAACAATTTAAAACCTAAAAAAGAAAGTGGCATTCAATGCCAGGCAAGGGTGGTATCATGAACTCTGCCCAGTTTACATAGGAAAACAGCAAATGCAACGAGGCTTCAAATCAAATACAGATGTTTTTGCAAATACTGTTAGAGTGATTCTCTCTGAGATTAGAGACCTTATGAATCATCTGATTTCTTACTAGAGATAAGGCCATCTGCCTCTGTTATCATGAATTCACCTTTCTAATAGCCATCTTAGTTGATTTTGCTAAACCAGCAAGTGAAATTTCTGAATTATTCCTGAAGGCAACTTTGTGAATTAGCAGGTTAATTACAGCTCATTCTCTTTTCAATATTCATGTGCATATTCTTAAGAGAACCTAAGCTTAAAACATGTAAAACCATCTAATAGTGATTGTACCTGCACAGAAATTTTTATCTGAAAATCATAACTGTTGTGTCTTTTCTGAGAGCAGACCCTTTCAAGCTGACATTACAGTAGCTAATACATAGCATGTGGCACAGACTTTTTGCAAAAACATTGCTCCAAGTCAGCCCCAGTCTGACTAGTGGACTGCATTACTGCAGCCGTGTCAGTGTGACGCTGAGCTGTGCTGCACTGTCACCTTCACTCCAGTGGGTTTACATCTCCAATAATATGTAACTATTATTATCTTTACGTACGGATGGGGAGATTCAGTCAAGAGGTGGTAGTTTCTCTGAGGTCACATAGCGAATGAGAATGTGTCTCGCTCCCAGGTTCTGCCTGCAGCAACTTCATTTCTAAACACTTCCTCTATTTCTCTTTTTTTTTTGTAAATTGTGTATGTCTGTGTGCATGTTTCAGATTGCAAGTACACCTGCCATGCTCACTGCCGTGATCTGGTGCATTTGGGCTGCCGGCGGAATGGAAGATTAATGGACTGCCTCGCTCCACATGACACCTTAGATCCATCTTACAGCAATGGTCAGGTAATAGATCTCGTGTTCGTGTAATTACTGCTTTCTCTTGTCAGCTCTGTAATGAAGTGTGGTCTGCTCGCCTCACCTGGCTGCTCAGGAAGAATGTCGCACTTAGGCATGGCCAGCAAAGCTGAATATCCCACCCAGTGCTGTGATTTTACAGTGTGGCTGGGTTGACCCACACCTGGCTGCTGCCAGCTGGGTCACTCCTGCTCCAACTACTTTTCAGCTAAACTGACTGAAAGGCTTGAAAATTACCACAAGAAAGGTATTTTTCCTGCTGGTTTGTGTCACTGTGGGTTAGAGCAGGCATGTATGGCAGGGAATGAGAATATGGGGATGGATCTCCCCTTCAGGTAGGCTTGGCCATACTGTGAAGCAGCTCACAAAGTGAGCCTGATGACCCATGTGCCCTATGCTGCTGAATGTAGTGCCATGAGGTGGGAAATAAAACTAAGGGCTTGGCTATTTGTGATCATTAAAGATCCTACTAGTTTTGTCCGGATTTGGTGTTATTCCCTCCGTTCTCATCAAATCCCTCTTAGGGTAATTTCAAATTTCCTTGCCTTGATTTCCCAGCAGCTTCAATAGGTCACAGTGTGCCTCCTCGTTTCCTTCCTTAAACCACCACAGAGTGTCACTCCTTGCGTTTCACCCTCGACATCAGGGCCTTTCTCTTTGTTCAGGGAACTCATCAAAACAGCACATTTCTGTAGACAGAGCAGGGGTCTTCTGAGAAGAAGGTTCATACAGTGATAATGAGCCCCCATAGACCTTTAGTGTTGTGATATAGGTTGTACTGTGCTAATTAGCTCATGCCTCTTTGCATTTTCAAATACATTTACCTTTTGTCCTCCATAGAAGTCCACCCAAACTTAACTGGATGTTTAGTCCTTGAATATTTATGCCCAACTTGTAGAAACTTCTGAGAGGGCACCAAAATTTCTCAGTGCCTTTTGCTGAGCTTGCAGCGTGTGCACAGCACTGAATTTTCTGCAAGTGTAAAATTTATTTGGTAGGGGAGATGCGTGCTCCAGCCACCTAAACCATGACTGAGGACACAGTGACCCTCGTGAGTTCCTCATGACTTGCTGTTGGGAAGAGTAAAGGGGAATAACTCAGATACTGAAAGGAGTAGTAGCAGGAGTGGGGAGGAAGAAGGACATGGCAACACAGGTTTTGGAAGTGTGGGTGACTGTCAGCAGGAAAATACTACAGGAGCAGAAAAAGGCAGCCACTAAAAGCCATTTATACTCAAAAAGGCATGTATAGCTTGGCCATGAGAAATCTAAGAAAGAACTGGTGCTGTCCTGGATAAAGTGTCTATGAACACTGAGGAAGGAAACTCTTGCTGTTTAAGCCTTACAGTACTCAGGGAAGCTGAATTTTGTGTGCATTTGTTTAAGTGCAGCAAGATTGCATCAAAGAAGTACTAGTTTTTTCCTACTGATTCCTTCCTCTTGGAAGGAATGATAATTTGGCTGGTTGCTGTGGATGACAGTTGTTACAAATCTCCATTTTCCCTACTGGCGGTCTGGGTCAGTGTGTGTGCTTGACAACTGATACACATAAGATGAGGATTCAAATGCTATTTTCAGCATCCATCATCCATTGATTTTGAAGCAACAATCATTTACGTGCACAAAACCTGGAATGCTTCCTACTGTGTGAGTTCATTTTCTTTGTGCATGGCTGTCCTCATAGAAACAGCTACTGTTGGAGACCGCAAGGTTTGAGTTTGCTACTTCCTCTGCTACTTACCTGCCCAAACTGCTTTGTCTTTCTAGGACTTACCTACTTTGCTTATAGGTAAAAAGGAATTAGAATTTTTGAAAATAATTTTAAGATCTCTGAATGGAAATATTGTTACAAGATCTAGCATTTATAGGTTGCTGTTTAATGAAATACAACTCCCATCTCAGCTGTTTTTTCAAAATTACTTTTCCCTTCCATGCTAAAATTTTCTGGACTTAGTCTCAGCCTTAAGGTGATATTTCCGCTCTGTTTAAAGTCTGAATCTCCATCTCATCTATACAACTGAGTAGGTGTTTAGTGTAAGATAGTGAAGGAGTCAGAGGATGGGGAAAATGCTGAATCTATTTCCTTTATGAAATTATTCTTACATTCTTATTCTGTGGATGGTGTCTAGTCTTCAGGGTTTTAGTTAGACACAGGAGTGTGCTTTTGAAGCAAATCTTCCAATTGTCCTCACTTGCTTTGTTTTGGCTCATATCAGTGAGCAGTCTTAGAGCACATAAACTTAATTCCCTTTCAAATGAAAATTAAGCTTTTTCCTGAAACCTCTGAGAAGAGGCACTCCAGGAGCCTATCTAGGGTGTTCTGACCACTAATGGGCATTCAGTCCACAGGATCAAAACAGAGATTGTCTTCAGGAAAACCTGTGAAGTGTTTATATTGAGGATTTTGGGTTCTCAGCACCACTTACATTGCTTTACAGAGCTGCTAGTGTTGCACCACAGTATTTGCTAACGTAGGCACCAGATACTTGGCACAGAACAGTCCCGGGTGAGAAGCAAACGGATAAGTGTTCCAGTGACGCCTGCTTTTGCTTTATCTACATCGTGACTTTGAAAATCACACTCTGAAAATCAACACCGGTTAATTTTGCATAAGCTATGCTTGTAAAATATATAGCTGCAAGGACCACTCATGTATTTGGGGATGTCTGACCCATACAGTGAGCATTGATGTAAAATGTGGAGGGGTTTTGCAGAACTACTCGAACTTTATAGTATTTATGGAGAGGAATGACTTGCTAACAAGCTTTAATCCTGGGCTTTGTCCATTTTCTTCCTACTGGGATATCCATTTTGTTTTGAAGTGTAATTTCTTTTTTTTAAACAAAATAATTTTTTGTGGGCAGAACACTAGTTTGAAGTTGTTATACTCACATTCTTATGCTGGTACATCTTAGATCTTTTCTTGTAAAGGGACATGGCATCTTTATACTTGCATAACTTCCTCCACACAGGGACATGATTTCTCTGAGTATGATGGTAGACAAATACTTTGAGACCTAACTCTGCATGGCCTAAGACCATTTTAGACTGGTCAGGCAGTATGAATGTATCTCCTACTTGAACTGGGTGATATAAACTGCACTTTGTCCTTCTGCAATGACCTTGTGGGCACCCTGAGTGCAGCAGAGCTTTTGGCTGGGCTGTGGTTCCTGGTCCTGGATATTTGTTTGTGCCTGTACACTGTTGTATGTTCCTCCCTGCCCTTTCATTCCCAGTGGTGCCCAGTACTGCTGCTTTTGGACAATGCTGGGTCAAGGAGATGTGGCATATGGGCATATGTTGTTTGGACATAGGGGTCAGGGAGATGTTGCAGCTTCTACTGTTTGCTCTTGCAAAGCAGATCAGCTCTTTAGTTTGCAACACAGCTTGTGAACGGTGATGTCAGCACAACAGGGGCTGCGTGTTGTGGTGTGGCTGAAACACCTTAAACTCCAAATAACCCTGAACAAACGTCTTGTTGAATCACAGTTTGAGAATCCAGGCTTAGGGTTTCCTTATGGGAAAGAGGAATTTCTTACAGGCTCTTAACTGCTAAGTTTGCAAAAGGAGTCAACAGATTCCTGAGGGATTTCCATCCTGTGCAATTACACCAGTGACCTTGGTACACCCAAGAGTGGAGATAATCTCAGAATCTGGAATATGGACATGCTACTTGACTTTGTTAACAAGTCATTTGGGCTAAAAAAGCCTGAACTTTGAGCTCCTTCCTCTGTGTGTGCATACATATATACACACACACAGGTTTCATTTATAAAAAGGTCTAGGAAATTCTATTATGTAGCTGAGATCACTGAGGCTGTGGGGTTAAATACTTGTAAATGAAACTCACAATTTCAAACATACTGCATGCAGGTACTCCATGGCAGAAATATAAGGCTCAGGTGAAAGGGGGATGTTGTTTTGCAAATTGTGTATCCTTAAATGTTTCCTTCCTGAAAAGGCTTCCTACAGAGATTAAAGAGGGAATGATGGATATTCTCTGTGATCTTGCAACAGAGCACTCAGAAAGAGCTGCGGAAAGAGCTGCGAGCTTCCTCCAGAACAAGCAGAGTGGGATGAATAGAGCCCCTTTCCAGTAGTCTTCTCCTGTGCTCCTATATTGGCCATTACAGGAGCAACACCTCTGACTGACACTGCCAAGGGCTTCTCAAACTCCAAGAAGTATCAAAGCCATTATGTGGACTTTAATTTTTCCCTGTTTTTTCTCATCCCAGATGGATCAAAATGTTAAAATTTCCTGTGCAAGAGCCACAGATACAATTTCTTTTCTCCTTCAAGATGGCATGCCTTCCCAAAGAGGTCTCACTACACTCAAATTTTCCCAGAGATAAAAGGTAGTCAGAGATGAGATACAAGACCTGAGACACTTGGTAGAAAGGGATATAGGCTGTCCCAAGAAGCTTGGATAATAACACCTTCCAGATTGCTTCAAAATGCATGAATCTGCTGTGGAGAAGACTGAGAGTATCTCACAGTGCAAACACAGAAACTTCTGGACCTGGATAGGCACTGAGGTTTTAATCTAAATGGAACTGAAAGTAGTTTCAGTTCTTCCCACTCAGAGGTGAGGTAGTTTGACATCTCTTTTCAAACGTAACCCCTCTGGGAAAAAAATGACAATACAAAGCAAAATATCATGATGGAGATGTGTACAGCTCTTGACTAGTAATGAAGGCTACTGTTGAGCTATGGATTGCTCTTCTCTACTAGCTGTGGGTAGTGACGTGTACCCTGTACAGTGGGCATGATTTTTATGGATTGTATATTTCAAATCTCTGTTAAACTTGATTATGCTTGGTAGTAGTTGAAAGGAAAAGAGGAAAATTGAATTATGTTTATTTTGGCAGGTGGAGCGTGATTTCATTTTTGCCAGTGACTGGTAAAACTTTTAAACCAAACCTGAAGCTGATTTCAGTTCCAATTGTGTATATTGCTCAGGCTACTTTTAGGGAAATCCATTTGGCAAAAATAAAAGCCTTGATAGATTATACAAACTAGAAATTAGTCCCAAGCTTTCAAAAAATAATTTGAGAGTATCCACAACAGTTCTTGGGGCACTGCCATCTGCAGCCTTCCTTCTCAAGGGTATTATTAAAATGGGCTTTGCATAATCCTGATTTAAGATCTTTAAATTATAAATTAATTGCAACATGTTTAAGAAGTCTAAATTTACTATAACAGATATTTGGACTTCTTTAGTATTCTCTGGCATTGTGGAATAGTCTGTCTGGTTTGCTAGGGCAGACAGAATCAATACTTGGGCTGATGGTGACTAAGGCAATAGTTCAATATTACAGGTAGGACAAATCCAAAAGACGCATTTAAACAAGGAGGATTTTATAAAATTAAAGGTGGATCTTAAAGTCCAATAAATAAAGACTGGATGAGGCACGTGGTGAGGGTACCTGTATCACCATGCGACCAAATAATGTAATGCTAGAATTAATATTTTTAACAGAGTGGACTTCAGCTTGTTGGCACCTGGAAGGAATTTTCAGCCCACAGAAGCAATCAGAGTCATGTTGTTACACCACTATATTTTTTAAACATTTAAAAATTACACATTTTGATCAGTAAATCTATCTTTAAACTTTTTTTTTTTCTTAAATTTGGGTTGTTGGGTTTTTTTTCCATTTAGAATACTTGGATAATGTACAGGCCTGACCTTTCAAACAGAAAGGCAGCAAGCTCACTGCTTAAAGAACACTGTTGAAACACAGAGATCAATTATCGGTTGTTTAGCAACCAGATCAACTCCAGTCAAACAGCTCTGATTTTCTAGTTACCTAGATGAGGCTTCACATTACAGGAAAATACTGCTATTAGACGAGGGGAACATTTAAAAGGCAGTCTTGATTTCTGCAGAGTTACATGTTTTCATATTCACGAGGTTTGTGTAGTCTCCCTAGAAAATGACATGTTTTCCTAGTAATGTGGGCAGCTTCAACCTGCCATTTTGTCTGTTGTCATTATAAGATCAATGTCTTCTTCCACCATTTATTTCTAATACACACTATTCTTACTACATGCATTTTTCCACAATCCTTTCCAGTTTCTGCTGTCAGTGTTGTGCCAGGTGTAGGATGTAAAATGCCAAGTGCATTTTTTTACTGTGGCAGTTTTCTTCCTAATTCAAAATTATTAACATCTTCCCAGTATCTCAGCAGGCTCAGCAGTGCACACATGATCACATTACAAACTGAATACAAGTAATACAGGCTTGCATGTCCCATGCGTTCCAGGTGGTTCTCTGATATTCAAACAGCATTGCCTAATCATGTTGGAGAGAAAGTTCAAGGAGAACTGACCCTCTAAAATGTAAAGTTTTATGTATTGTGTAGATTATATAGTGATATAGCTGCACACTGATGTGAGGGGTAGGCAGGCTCTGGCTGAGCAATTGGGGGGGGGGGGGCTAGCAATGAGCCAGAATCCTGAGGGTTGGGTTTGTGATAATTTGCAGCGAAGAGATCAGAGCACAATGTCTTTCTTATCTTTAGAGTAGATTTTCAACATTCAGATCAGGACAGTGACCAGTAGGACGATTGGTTTTGATGGGGCATGTGTAGGCATGCATGCCTGAAGAGGGGTATTTTGTTGTTATATGTTGTAGGTTATGATTGTACATGGAAGTTGCCCAGTTGCTGGGCGATAAATCACTAATTAAGATAGTGTCTTGAGTGACTTACTCAGCTCTCGAAACATGCAAAGAAAATGAGCACTGGCTGGGAAACTGGGAAGTGGGGGGCGGCCCCTGAGGGTTTGTCCTGGTGCAGTCCTAACACCGACTTTTGTCAAAAGTCCATGTGCTGTAGATGACAGATGGACAACTAAACCTCACCTCTCTGTTAGGGGTAGGCTGGTAAACAGGGTGACAGTGTCTTTCATTCCTCCCTTCACGGGCTGCCTGATTATTTACTTTATAACTACAAACCACTTCGACCTAAATGGAATTACCAGCAGCTATGTCAGGTCTGACCTAATCTATTAAACCACAGGAGTGAACTGGTTTCCAAGCAGCATGAGGGTCCAGAGAATTATGTAATATCAGGCACTTTCTACTGCGCTTATTCATGAGGCTGATTTTATTTTGCATTTGAATGTTCAGGAAGGTAGCTGGGCTGGTAACTACAGACTACTTAATTCACCCCATGTAGACCTGCCCTAAGCAAATAACAAGACAGCAGCAAGAGTTGATTAGAAGAGAAAGTCAGAAGTGAAACTTTGTCCCATTTTCTCATCCAGATTGCCTAAAATGTTCTTCAGAGCTTCACACTCTTTTTTTTTTTTTTGTACACTATAAGGCTTCTTTTGTTGATTTATGGCATTAGCAGCTGTTGGAAATGTACAGAGAAGAGATTGCTGACTGCCTTCTGACTCAGTGCAGGAAGGGCATGATGCAAAACCTTCCCTGGTGGGGAAGGAAGGTGGGGAGTGGCTTCTGATTATTTTTAATGATAACATTGCTGGATGAAGATATTAATATATTTGTTCCCAGTCTTTGATCCAAGTAACTTGCCAACCAGCAGCCCACAGACAGCTGTTAGGAAAACAGGTAGAGAACAGACCCCTATGTTGTTCTGATGCTGTCCTGTTTATCTTACAAGAATGTAAAGGCTTGTTTCCCAGAGAGTTGGAATCAAACAACAGGAGGTAGCATTTTTCCTTAGTGATTCATGGCTTCCTCTAACTGGGGATGCTGCCTAAAAGCTGCCCTCCCAACTCTTCCTCGGTGCCACAGAGCCTGCCTGTTTGCATCAACTTGATTTTTCCCCTGGGATCTCGTTCTACAGTGAAGCTCCATTTCTTGTATGTGTTGTCTCATGTCAGACTGCTCCACAGGAAGTGTGGATAAGAACTGACATGTTCCCTGTTTACTCTGCAAATAGTATGTATAAGCATGTAAAAATTCAGCCATGTCGTAAGTGTTAATGTTTCAGTATACTTCCTGGGAAGGAGGAAACTGTCACCAGTCATATGTCATTTAAAAGCAATGACAATGAAGTCATACTGGTTATACTTCTGGGGAGTAATCCTCTTGTTCCTACCCAAAATGTGAAGAAGTACCCGGCTTTCCAGGATCAAAACATACTGGGTTCTCATAGCACTTGTGGGAAATCTTGAGCAATAGTCACTTTGTCGTGTTTTCTTCTCCCTTTTCATTTAAGCTACTGTAAGCCTCCATTCCTGCAGCATACATCCCAGTGGGGACCTTGCACCTCTGGTTCCTGTGACCTCCTGATCCTTTACTGCCAAGCAAAAGAAGCTGCCCTGAGACAAAAGGCTGTTGTGTTGTTTCTTCTGAACACGGAGACAGAGCCACAAAATCTAGACTCCTACAAGTTTTTTAGATCTGGTTTGTTCTACAAAGATTGTGCTGGTGATCAGTTATTATCTTTTTTATTTCCATTAATGTTTATTTCACAAGTGAATCCTTTCAAAAATGAGGTAAGTCCCTTCATCACTTCATTCAAGGTATACACCTTACGTTACGGTTGTGATATTCCAGATGAGATTCTTTCCAGAGCTAGTTTTGCATCTTGATCCCCTTTCACCTGTGACCTTTAAATTTCTTATGACTCTTGTAATTTTGTATGTACATCTGTTTTGGCTTGCCAAGAAAAAAAAAATCACATATTATGTGGAAGAAAAAAGCAAGAAAATATGTTTGAGAGGTTTGACATACTTAGCAAGTAAAGTAGTTGTTCGCTGAAACCTCTTTTATTAGGCATATCTTCTGTATATTTTCTCAACAAACATGTTGCATGTAATCTGCTGGTAATGTTTCAGCTGGATTAACAGAGAAGCCTACATGACTGTTTCATCTGTGTGAATACAGACATGTGTCTACAAGGATGCAGCCACTTCCACTTCACTTCCCATCTTGACTCAGATTTGGACCACCTGCAAAGTCAGGATCCTGGTCATAAAGTGAGGAGGTTGCAAGGTGAAACAATGTGTTGTTTTTCCTCTAAAATCTATACAACATCCTGAATCCTCCAGCCACTTTTCTTTTCTGTGACCCAGTTCTTAATCAAGAGGCCTCTCCTAAGGATGAGTTTTGGGTCAGCTCCTGGCCCAGATGTTCATGGAGCCATGCTGCTTGAATGCTGGATGGTGCTCTGAGAAGATAAACCCAATAGGTCTTTGCATGCCTGCCCTTTGTGGATAATCCCTAGAGAAAATGGAAAAAATCATCTCCCCTTTATGTTTGGGACCCCAAGAGGTCTTCAAGCACATACGTTGCAACTAGTCCTGTGGACCAAGGGGGAGCTGCAGATGCTCATTTCAGGTATTTTGCCTACTGATGTGCTGCAGTCAGCTGGATAACTGAATAAAATTATTTGCTTTGTCTAAATCATATCCTGTGCTTCTCCATCTCCTTTTCTGCCACTATTTGCAAGTGTATATGTAGCCATGGTCAGTACCCTTTAAAGGCTTTGTCTTTTCTGACAGAGTGTTTGTTTATAGCAAGATAAATACCATCATTGATTATTTTGCTTTACAATCCTAAATGGGAACAAAGCTGTGGTGATAGTTGCCATGGGGCAGCAGGATGAGGTCAGCACCATGCATCCTGCTTGGGGCTAACCTCACCTAGCTGTCCAGGATAAAATTACGTTGTCTTGATTTCACTAAGCTTTTCCATTGCAATGACCTTATCAGACAATTCTGCAACATTATTCTCTGGGGAAGGAAGACCAGTGTATAGCAAGGCTGAACACTACTTTTATATTTCCCAATACTCCTAAACTTGTGTTTAGAGGAACACTGCTCAGTCCATGCTCCACTCGTGAGTTTTTCATTTGCACTGCCCTCTGTCCCTGACTTTCCTTTTGCCATTCTGACTAATATTTTCATTTACAGTAACCTTGAGGAGAGATTTCCTTATCTGCATATATGACTAATTAGTAAGGTCTTATGTTTATTATAAAGTAATTTGTTGGAGTTAGGAATCAGAGCATGAAACTGGGACTGAGGAAGCCAGATTTGCAGTCCTTGCTCTACTAATGACTGATTAGATATGGCCTTCAGCAAGTCAGTTTGGCCTTGGTTTTCAGATGTGCTGATTTAATTTTTATTCTTTTGCCTCCAGCTTTTTTTTCTTCCTTCTTCTAGGGGGAGGGAGTTGCCCACAGTATGCAAACCTGCTATTTCATTTTACCTCAAATATGCCCCAGTCTGGGGAGTCAGAAGTGTTTTTGAAAATGGTGACAATGTGAATAATGCTTTCTGCCTGTGTGCTGCTCATAGCAGCTCTTTATTGCAAAGTGTTATGGGTGAATAAATGCACCATGTGTCACAGAGTTACATTCTAAGAATCTAGTTGTTTCTTCTTTATGCTATACTCATAACTTCTATGAATATTCCTGAATTTGTTAGAGAATTCATAATGTGGGGAAGGAAAGCAAGGGTGAATTATTAAAATTGAGGATCACAGATAGGGTAAATTCAGAGGTAAATCAGTATGAGAGCATGGAAGGAGTAAATCTCTGACAGCTGCATTTGTGAACTATGATTTTACGGAGATCTTTACATCCTTTTCCCCACAATTAACCTTAATACCTAGAGAGAGGAACGATTTATTGAACAAATACAAGAAGTAAGTGTTTTGGAAATACCTAGGATCAATATTTCCAGTTGTAATTAAGCAACTGCTGTCTGAGAAGTGTCCATAATGTTACTCTTTGAGTGTAGGTCAGGGGTCCTCTCCTTTGGCTGAACCATCTTTCTGAGATCCTGCACTCCATCCTGCAGCAGAAACCTCCCAAGCTGTGCTGGGCTGCACAGCTCCCACAGCTTCCCTCACATCAGCCTCCACCCCCTGACCCACTGGGCTTCAGCCCCTTGCTGCCAGGTCCTTCCACCCTACTCTGGAGTAGCTTGTTCCATCTGCATATCCCCCATGGTGGGGCTGGAGAGAGGAGAGACCTTCACTAGTACAGAAAGAAGACGACAGAAAGAGAAAAGGGACAAGAGGGTCTGACACGAGCCATCTGGATTTTTTATTCTTGTCTGCCTCTGTCTCCCATCACACAGTCGGGACCTCCCAGGGCAGCCCTAGGGCAGCCCCACTTTTGGGTTTCAGAATCGTTGCATTAGGTTAGACACTGAAAAAGGAGATGTAGGGTCCAGCGGAGTCAGTGAGAGGAGATTTTCCACAACAGATCTAGTTTCACTAACAGTTTGTAAACATCTATTAACCATCTTCTTTTTTCTTTAAAGTGTCCTCAATCACAGTTTTGACCCTTCTTTGGACTGAGGTTGCCTGTGGGAGCGTCAGCACAGCGTGTCCCAGAGCTGGGGACAGGAACCGCTCTGCATCCTGAGCCAGAAAGAGAGGTTAGGAGACATGGGCCCTCTGATGCGAGGGAAGTATTGTGCCTTCATCCCACCCACCCTTAGGCTACCAGAACTTTAAGATGAGTTGGCCATGGTCCAACGATTGGCAGCATTTCATAGACAAGTCCTCTAGACTGTGCTAAAGTACTGTGCATAAGAGCAGTCTTTCCTGGTCATTCCACATTCTTCCCCACACTTTCATTTCTTTTAAGTCACCTGTGGTTTTTGGCTTCAATTAAGAAGGAAAAAAAATTTCTGGCAGTTCTGCTGTAAATCAGATTTGGCATTTTCACCGGGTGCTTCCAGTAATTATCTCCATGTCACAGATATGCCCTCAGTGCTAGTTTTAGGAAAACCTTCCACCATTCTGGTGTTTGAGTAAGGAAATGGATTCTTTAGGAAATAGCCCCTTCTTTACAAATGCTTTGGGGAAAGGCTGCATTTGAAATCTGAAATATGCTGATGTGCAAATAATTTCAATAGCTGACCTGCAGAATCTCTTGGCTGGGCTGATGGAGGCAGTTTGCTCTGCTTCCAGCCGCCTGCTTCATTTTGGCAGACACAGGCCTTCTGGCCCAGATGCCTGCAGCCTCTTGTCCGAGTTAGGAGCTAGACAAATTTTACGTGCTGTCCTGTAAATGCACCTCATCTTATTATCTATGTGAAGAATTAGACCTAAAGCTGAGGCTGCCTTTTGCCTCCCAAAGTTATTTTAAATGAACCCAGTAAAGCTGGATTACAGATTTTCAGTGGTGGATGTGCCTGCAGACTCCCACCAAGGAGGGGATGGAATCATTGTTTCCTTGTAAGGGTATCTGCCCGACCACAGAGCGGTGGTGAACACTGCCAGCCAGCCTGAGCAATAGCAGGCAGGCCTTTGAAAGCAGCAAAGCACATCGAGGCAGATCCTCCCAAAAGAGCAGATGCTGAAGCAGATGTTAAGGCCACACTGAGGACTGCTGAGCGCAGTGTGGGGGGACTGTGGTAGGAGATTGCTTCCAGGACGTGGGTGCGAAATTCTTAGGTATGGCTCACAGCGTTCATTGTGCCTCTCTGTTTCAAATCCTCACGGCCCTGCCACAAGCCTGTTTTTAAAAGTTTTGCAGAGTTTTCCTAAGGTGTGAAACACATAGTTTTTAAAAAGACGTTCAGACCCAAATGAAACTAAGGTGGATGCCCTAATGCTACAGCAGAGTGTAAGCTTTTTTGTGTTGTTCTGCTGTGATGTTACATTCAGTAATGTTTCTGACACATTCTGAGGTCTGTAAGTAGACTGCAAGTTCACTGGTTACTTTCTGACCTTGAGGTACAACCCATCTTTCAGTTATCCTGTGACTCTGCTACTTCGGTCGCATGTCAGAGGAGGGGAGGAGCACCCACAGTGTTAAATTACCTGCACATATGGAGGTATGGATATATCTGTGCATCTGTTGAGTCACAGAAACATAACCTCTCTTTGGCAGTGCATTGCTGTGGTTTCTCTGCAGGTCTGGCACTCCAGACACTGAGTGCAGGCAGGAACACATGGTACTGCCCCATGATTATGTGGGTGTCTGGTACTGCCCCTGTGGGACAAGAGGTAGAGGGTAAATGATGGAGACAGGAATAAGCACTGATGAGCAGAACTTGAAGACAAGGTGTGAGGAACAAAGACCATCTGGTTTAAAACAAAAATTATGCACTGTTTTTGCCGGATGTGGTTTTTTAACAGCTGGTGTTGGTGGGTTTGCCTTTGTAATGGCAGCTACCCAGACAGATCTGAGATCCAGTTGGTGTCTGGCACAAAAGAAAGTGCATGTGGCTCATGCAGTCTGGTGCTTTGTGCCCCGAAGTACTTTGTGCTTCTCTCCTACATGGAGCCTTCCAACCTCTGACCAGTGACATCTTACCTTGGTATGGTTAGTCCCCCCCTGCCCTGGTGCCCAGCCTGTTTTCCTCTTGGGGAGATCCATTTCGCCTGGAGGGATGGCTCAGCTGATGAAGCAGCTGTTGGACTGTGGCAGATTTCAGCCTGGTGCTATTAAAAAAAAATAATCAAAATTGGTTCCAGTTTATCCTAACCATCTAAGCCCTAAATTGAGGCAGTTCAGCAGCTGCTTCAATAACAGCTGAGCTGCCTCTTCAGAAGAACTGTGAACCTCTGGGAGAGGGGCAGCTCAAATTGATAGCTAAGGGCAAGAGTAACTACTTGTGTCAGATCTCAGTTTCTAGGTACAGCAGTTGTGTGGCACATCTGACCATAGCAAGGAAAACCAGAGTTGTGAGAGATGTCTTTCTTTGTGAGTCTGTAAGCGAGGGTTTTTATGTCAGTGACAGAAAAGAGAACATGTTGAAACAATGTGTTCAAATGTTGTAGGAAAAAACTATATTTAGCTGTTCTAAAAATTGCTTAGTCCCAGACATGAAGGAAATGGCTGTGGCAACCTACACTCCTCCAGTTTCACCTGTTGCGGTGTTTCTTAAGCCTAGAAATATCTACAAAATAAGTAAAAAAGCAGTGAAACCTTCCCCAGAAGAGGCATAAACAAACTACATTCACTTGCCGAAGCAGCTATTGCTGAACTATGAGTTGACCTTGAGCTGAGTCGATTTGCTGTAATGCAAACCATCTGCACACTGAAACAATTAAAGCCTTCAGATCTCCTAGGAGTTTCCTTCCTCCGATTATAACTTATGTGCTGTGGTAGAAGCATAGAGGTAAACAGCTAGTTAGCATGGACCTCTGTATCTGTGTAATTTTATGGTGCAGCACATACAAAACCATTTTCATTTGAAATGGCAGTTGTCTTTCAAGTAGAAAATAGAGCATATGCTTGGTACCGAATGCTGGAGTCATAGCTTGTAAAACAGCCTGAGTTAGACACATCTGCTTTGCCTTCCCTGCTTCCCTTCCCCCAGCTTTTCCTTCAGATGTACAATTTTCTGTGATTTTTAACCAAGTTTCTGTGAAGTGAAGGTCATGCTGGAGGGGCAGTGCTCTAATACAGACAGCTCTTGTATAACGTCCCTGTGCACATGCTTAATTTAAACCTGCCTGCTTTCTCAAACAGTGGTGTGTAAACAGCACTTCTGTGTAGTGAGTCTGTGGCCATGTCTGAAGAAGAAGTATTGGATAGCAATTACAAGCAATTTTATAAAAATCTTTATTACTTTATGACCAGTTTGGTTTCCAGAGGCTCAGAGTTTACACCTCCTTAAAAGCTTAAAAAATCAATCTACAGCCATGGTATCAGACTTTGGACACTGCTGTGGTGGGAAAATACCAAAGATGTTGCTTCTGTAGGATCTCTGCATAATTTGTTATGTCCCGCAATTGGCAAAATTTCATATGAAAAGCTCTGCAGTGTAAAATGTCTTTTTAAATGTTCTTCCACTATTTCTGTCCATCCAGATGATAGCAGCATTAAAATCTCAGATCCTCCCTTTTCAAATTACAGGGAAGAGTAATCACGCAAGCTTAGCAAAATAAAGAGTTTTATTTGACAAGAATAGGGTTTTTTTTCTGATTTTTGAAAACAAGTTCAGAAACAATTTTTAGAAACTTGTTTTTAGAAAACAAGCTGAGCATTATAAACAATGTAAACATAAGCAATAACTGTAAAATTAAATTAATTAAATATTTTGCTATTAAAGTTAAGACTGAAAAATCATGAGTAGACGCAGCACTGCTTCTGAGCCAGCTGTGACTATTGTCTCTGTGGCATTCCATCCCAGGTAGTGAGTGACCCCTGGCCTTAGACCAGGTAGTGCAAAGCAGTTCAGGTCCACATTTCTCAGAGAAAGCTCTGTCCTACACCCCCATACCCATGGATTCAAGATATGTCATGCGTGTTTTATCAATTCAGATTGCCTGGAAAATGTGAGGGGAGGCTGAGGAAGCAACACTGGTTGGGATAGCGTAAGAGGGATGGTTAAGAGCAAAGGAAGGCTGGAGGGTCGGTGCTGCCAGGATGGTGTCATTTCTGGTGCTAACTACCCCTGGAAACACCTCTGGGATTCATTTTGAAGGGAATGCACTGATTTGCTGTAAAAGAGGGCCCACAAATGAACTACCATGTAAAATAAGACTACCACAGCACTAGCCCTGGGACTGAATTATTTGGCAGTGTAGGTCCAAGTCCTATAAATTCTGGGTTATATATATGTTATATATAAAAGGCTGTCTATAACAAATAGACAAAAGTATATCAAATGCTAGATTTACAGTTGCCTTTATGATCTGAATACTGACCCATGTCTGACCTGTGCTGCAGGCTAGAGAAGTAACCAGGGTCTTGATCACGCCCTGCATGTAGGGCATGGAGGACATGTTAAGCTTGAGGCAGTCAGTCATGAAAGAGGCATCTCCCAGTTTACAAGTACATGTCTTCGAGACACAAATGTATCCCCTTTGTGTTTTATAACATCAGGATTTTTCATTAATGAAGCAGATAAAAATAAGTAACACCAACTTCCCTGCATCAGCCCAGGGCTCAGGCTCTGACCTCCTCACCCTCCCAGAACCAGACATGGAAGCAGGCTGAGGCATAAATAGATTCTTTCCCTCGGGGTGGGATGGTGCTCTTACTGCATCTAAGTGCAAATGTTGCTTTTTTCCCTCTGGTCATCTCTTTTTTTCACCAAACTGCTGTCACTACATCTGATTGATAAAATGTAGGCAGAGGAGAGCAAAGAATGGTAAGTAAGCAGGATGCCTCTGCCAAGGCTACAGCCCCGTGCAGCCTGCAGCTCTGCTGGACTTCTCATTGATGTCCACCCCCTCCCTTTCTCTTCCCTCCACATGTGATGCCAGAAGGCCAACTTTAAATCTCCTAAATTAAGGACTGGAGACGCTGTGTGTACATCATTCCACAATTTTGAAAGGAAAAAAAGAAGCAACATATTTTCCTTTTTTTTTTCTTTTCTCTCTTCTAGTTCTCCAGTATCTTCTCAGGCTTGATACATATGTTTTCTTTAGCTGGCCTCTCATGTAGAGTACTTTTTTCATCATTTACCTTTCTAATTTTTCAGTATATTTTTTCTTTAAATCTTCCTACAAAATTAGAAGTATATGTCTCAGTTTTCCTAGACATGCGCTGTTTTTCCACCCTGAAATCTACCTGGTCATTTGTTTGGGGATTTTCAACAATTATGGAGAGAAAAATCTGATTCTTATTTCAAAATATTAGCTTTTTTCTTTGTTTTTTACTTTGCCAATTTGCCTATTTTTCGCTCCTGCACTCCTGTCTCTTCTTTAAACTGTCCTATTTCCCCCCCACCCCCCGCAGCAGCGCTCTCACAGTGGGGTAGGAAAGGCGTGACAGCAAAGGTGGGAATCAAGAAACTCTTTGGCCAGTGAATAGGACACAGACCAAATGTGAGAGGAGTTACTGAGATTTAGTTAAAAGAAAGCCTGATTCAGTGCAAAATTTTCAAAGGTGGACACATCCTACTGAAAGTGTGAAAAATGTTCATTTTGTGCAGCACTGCAGAAATACAGGGGGGAAAAAATAATTACCTTCCATTAGGAGCTGGCAGCTTGTCTCCTGCCTGCTGGGATTGCAAACTGGGGAGCAAGTGGGCAGGCACGAACACGCAAGCGGGACTACCCTGCTGCAACTCCCAGCATTTCAGCTGGCAAAGCTGGCTCAGCAGGCATAGGGCACTGCACTTCAAGATTAATTTTTTCAGATTTTTTCAAATAAGGGTGGACTGGATGGATTAGACAGGCTTTTCAGCAACCAGTTGTCCGATCTGTTGTCCTGTCAAACAGCACTGTCTTTCTGCAATGCTTGTCTTCACAGACTATTGCCAAGATGATTTACTAGAAAGCCCTAAACTTTTGCAGAGATAGAAACTAGGGAGTTTCTATCACGATCAGGCTTATTAAACAGACAAAAATGTAATATTATACACAGTATGACAGGACAATTTCTTGTTCTTTGTCTAGGAAATGACAATGTAGATGTGATTCCCTGACCAGAAGGCCCCTTCCCCCACCAATTCACCAGTTTGAGGACAGATGCTGGGAATCAGATTGCAGCTACAGTGCATTAGGGCTCACATTTTCGTGGTATCCACAAAGCATGCTGAGCTTCCACAGTTGTGGCTTCTATACTTAAAACAGAAGGTCCTAGTTAATTTTACTACCCCAAGTACTTTTACATACTGTTAGCAATTAGGAACAGAATCCGAAGTAGGAGAATGTCTGTTTCCTGTACACTTTATTATAGAATATTTCCTCAAGATTATATTTTCTGTTATAGTAACTCTACTGCTTACCCTGGCACGGTGTGGGTGCTTACAGAGAATTACATGACAGCACTCCCAGGCCTCTGAGCTTCCCTTACGCCAACCTTAGCTTATACTTATGTCTGACTATCGTATCAATGGCACTGTGTGAGTAAGGATGAGTTTTTCACCTCTTTATTGAGTTGGGGCTTCTGTGCTATGGCTGGGTGCTGACAGACTTGTGATCTGACATTGTTACAGTGGCTACAGCATAAGCTAAAAAAGCCATTGCTGCAGGGAACAGATTGCCAGATGTAGCATGGCTCTCAGCTCTGACCTCTTACTACTACTAGCATGTCCACTGATCTGTCTATGCCACAGAAATCCAGCCTTTGAAATGAGTGTGAGGGGCAGGGCAAGACTCAGTTTGGTACATTTGCAGAGCATTCTGAAACCCTCTGATTAAATATGTGACAGACATATGAAATATTTGTTCATCATTTGTATTATAAAGTCTACCTTTTCATATCTGTGACAAGGAAGGAACTGTTTAATAATGCAGTTTATAGTCAACAGGAGAGGAAGAAAAATAAATTAGTAGCAAATGTGTCTGTTTTGGAGAGCATTTCTGCCTAACTGGCATCCAAATAACCTGAAAGAAAAATATACAAAAGTACAGCAGAGGATTGCTTTATGAGCTTTCAAAAATCCTTTCAAAGGCATTGGGAGTCTTTCTGTTGGTCCTGGTGAGTTTTGGGGCAGGGCAAGATGTGGGAGGAGTGGTACTTGCTCCACATGACAAGGCCAGACTCCATGGCAGTGTCTTCAAACTGCAGAAATAGACCCCTGGTGAATGTTGTACTTGTAGTCTTACAGTGACCAATCCTGAGTTTATCTTGCTAAGCTGGATCAATGACACATATTTTTTAAATAAAAAGGGGTATTTCCTGAATATACTGGGAAACTCTCAACTCTAACCCAAGGATGATGGCAATTCTAAAACTGTCAGGAAGGTACAGTTTTATCTTTATAGCTTTAGATAGCAACCAAGATAAAGTCCCCAATCCTCCAGTCAACGCGCATGTTTAAAATTACAAGTATCTCTATTGATTTCAGCAAGACTGTGCATGTGGGTAGGTGGCCACATGTATGCAGCATCATAAAAAAGGAGACAAGTACAGACTCCTTGTTCCATCCTGTTTCTATCCTCGTTCAAAATAATGCCTGTCTGGCTGCTCTGAGCACAACTCCTAGATGGGATGGGGGAGGTGAACTTGCTCTGAGTTCTGTTATATTCTGACCAGTCCAAGTATGGTAGATGAAGACCACAGATTTGCTGCGTGACTGCAAGTGTGTCAACATGTGAGCAAGAATCATAGAATCATAGAATGGTTTGGGTTGGAAGGCACCTTAACGATCATCTAGTTCCAACCCCCCTGCCATGGGTAGGGACACCTTCCACTAGACCAGGTTGCTCAAAGCCCCGTCCAACCTGGCCTTGAACACTGCCAGGGAGGGGGCAGCCACAGCTTCTCTGGGCAACCTGTTCCAGTGTCTCACCACCATAACAGCAAAGAATTTCTTCCTTATATCTAATCTAAATCTACCCTCCTTCAGTTTAAAACCATTGCCCCTGGTCCTATCACTACACTCCCTGGTAAAGGGTCCCTTTCCTATCTCTCCTATAGGCCCCCTTTAAGTACTGGAAGGCTGCTATAAGGTCTCCCTGGAGCCTTCTCTTCTCCGGGCTGCACAACCCCAACTCTCTCAGCCTGTCCTCATAAGGGAGGTGCTTCAGCCCCCAGATCATCTTTGTGGCCTCTTCTGGACCCATTTGAGCAGGTCCATGTCCTTCTTATGTTTGAGGCCCCAATGCTGAACACAGCACTGCAGGTGGGGTCTCATGAGAACGGAGCAGAGGGGGAGAATCACCTTCCTCAACCTGCTGGTCATACTTCTCTTGATGCTGCCCAGGACACAGTTGTTTTTCTGGGCTGTGAGCTCATGTTGCATAGTCAGTTTTCCATCCACTAATACCCCCAAGTCCTTCTCCACAGGGCTTCTCTCAGTCCACTCAGCACCCAGACTGTATTTGTGCTCGGGATTGCCCCAACCCATGTGCAGGCCCTTGCACTTGGCCTTTTTGAACTTCATGAGGTTTGCACAGGCCCACCTGTCAAGTCTGTCAAGGTCCCTCTGGATGGCATCCCTTCCCTCCAGCATGTCAACTGCACCACACAGTGCCATTGGTGCCACTGGCAAACTTGCTGAGGGTGCACTCAATCCCACTGTCCCTGTCAACGAAGAAAGCATTTACATGGGTTATTTTTATTTTCCAGGTATCCCTTTAGTTTTGAGGATCTGGGACAAAAAAGTTGCACCAAGGGGGCTTAAGGGTTGGGTAGAATTAAGAATTTTGGGAGCCAGAAAAAGACTCCTGACAATGCAATCTAAAGTTTTATCTGCCATAACAAATACATGTCCCCATGGCATTTCTTCACCAGGAGATGGAGAGAGGCTGTTTAGCTGGCTCCTGTTTGTTTTCAGTCTGCACTCATGTGCCTGTGTGGCTGGTATGACCTTGTTTGAATTAACAAGTTGCTGAGTATGAATCAAAGGGTAATTGTCATTGCTGCCAGTGGTACTAAACAGACCTGAGCTATTAATTCAAAACAAATGGAAGAAATGAGTAAACAGAAAGTTTACTGGTGTAAGGAAACTACAGGCCTGAGTGGATGTTCTGTGTTGGTTGTATTTCAACTTTATTGCTTTGCTTTGATCGTTGGAACTTACAACTCTTTTCAGCTAGAATGTACAAAAAACTAAGCCCACATGATTTCTGAATTATTTATTCTGACTTTAAAGGGACAGTCTGTTAGGAACTGTCTTCCTCTGCAACTTGTTTTTGGTAATCTTTGCTTTACTGCCATAATTTACATAACAAACTTTCATGGAATGATTATATTTCCCTCTAAATACATTACAAAGAAGGCAGATCCCATGTGCTATCAGGTAGGAAACCTTCTGGATTTCAGTCTTAAGCAAATTGTAACATTTTGTATGTCCCATAAGGACTAATCATTAATAAACTATGTCCATGGTCAAGCCTTTATAGGATCAGGGCCAGAGCTTGCAAAGACACGTGAAAGCAGAATAGGACAGGGAGAGAGAAATGCACAGGACTCCAGAAGTGACCAAAAGGGTTCCTGAAGTAGCGAGGGGCTGGGGACATCTTACAAATTCATAACAGTTATAAATACTGTTAGGGTCATTAATGAAACTCTTCCTGCAGAACATTGGTGAAACCAAGGGAATACCAATGCATGTTTAGAGGGAGGTAAGGAAGTTTAGTCCCTGTGCTGACCCTTTCTCTCCTACAGCCCATGTCCTGCTTCCCTTCACTGCTGCCTGTGGCTGCTGTGGGGCCACCACAGGTCCTGCTTGCTGGGGCATGTAAGCACCCTTCCAGGGTTTCACCCAGGGGGAACTGAAGTCAGGGGAGGTAGGAAAGGAAGAATCTGTAGACTCTTCTCTTAAGATCTCCACATTACTCTTTTTATTTTAAGAGAAATGTAGTCTTAAATGCTACAGGACTCTCCAGGCCCATACTTCATCTTGCTTTTAGCTTTTCTGCTCCTTTGACCCAGTGCCTTTTGATGTATTCTGGTAAAAATCTGGAGAAAAGACCAAGGCTTGTGTGCAGAGCTGAGCATCTTGGTCCGGGGGCTCAAAGCAGCATTACTGGCCAAATGAATGTTTAGAAGTTTTCCTGTTTTAATGACTCTTCCCAGTTTCTATGTCAGAGGGCTGAGGGGATGTTTTAGAAATGTGTAAACATCATGCAGTTGCTGATGGAGTTAATGTAAACTCTATAGGATGTTTTATCAGTTGTCCTTTCATTTAGTCTGGGAATCAGAAGAATGGGGGGAACAAAAAGAGTCCTCAAATACCCCAAAGGTTGCTACAAAAAACAGCGATGAACTTTTATCTCTTCTTTCTTTTCTTTAGAAGGAAATGGGCAAGGTTAAGGACTTAAAATGGGATGTTAAGGAAAACTTTCTAACTCAATAGAGAGTTTAAACGCTGGAAGGGATGACCTATGGGGGAGTTGCTGTGCTACCATACTGTGTTTAAAGAATGGGTTAGCTAAACGCCTGTTAGGGATGGTGTGACATCCTTGGTTCTTCTTTAGAGTGGGCGATGAATTCACTGAACTACTCTTTGTAAGTCTGTTCAGCCATACTTTCCTGGTTGTGGTGTTGTGATCACTTCAATAAAATGATATTTTAATACAAATAAACAAATGAAGCTGCAGGACCTTGTGAAGAAGTCCAGTTTTATGCAATTTCATGTCTGGTTCTAAGGGTTACTTCACTTATGGAAGTTGAAAGTCCTAATCCTTGCCAGATTAATGAAATTATTCACACCTGTTTTGCCATTTAGGAAGTTTAGCTTTCATTTCCACTTTTTTGGAAGCTGTGCTTAGTGTTTCATTTCTCTGAACTGACTCAAGACCACAAAGTGATTTAAAGCTGAATTTTATCCTTGAATGTAACAGTGATTTTAAATATTGTTTTTCCTCCTACACAACAAACATCACTCAGGTTATCTTTGCCTGTGATTGATTTTTATTAATATTTTATTCATAACACTCTTGCTTTGGAACACAGAGTACCCACTACTGGTTTTGGTTGTCTTATCTGAGTCACCACTTTTAACTGGCTTGATTGGGCTATACTTTAAAAATATTCTGAAATTCTATCTGTGTCATCAAGCTTTAACAAAAATCAGAAAAGTTTACTCTTTTCTTCACAGGTGCATTTGTAACACTACTTGCTACTCAAGCGTATTTATTCATTGATAAAAAGAGCATCTCTCTCTTCTTGCTAGTTGCCTGTGTGATCCTGTGATAACTGATTGTCAGCTTAATTTATCCCTGGATTGATTTATTTCTGGAAGGACTGATTGAAAGCCTCATAGTGCTTGTCTATGTTTTAAATCTCTCACCTGTGCCACATTCCTTGGCTTTTAACTTCATTATTTTTACCTAATGCTTCAATAATTCTCCTTAAGAACAAGTATGATTTCAGAAAGATTATTAATAACTGTTCCTTGAGACGTGGCTGTCTTTGTTTTCATTATGTAGTGTTACATTTTTTTTAGTTGGCAATTTAAGAGGCCTGACAGAGTGAACCAAAAATAATGCAAGGCTGGTAGTGTAGATGTTTCAATGCAGCACCCAACAAACAACCTTGGATGAATCTTACCTAGATAAGATGGAGAAGTCAATTTGAGAAGGTGGAAAAGTATTGTCTGGGGACAGAGACCTTAAAGATAAGAACAAAGAGTAGCCTGGGAACAATGCAATCCACAAGGGTACCAATTAATCTTTAAGTATCAGCCTTACAAAATACTTGGTAAGATTTGGAGATACAAGCACCAAGCAAATCAAAATTGAAAGGCATCACATCTGTTTGTATCTTCTGTGAATTGCTTGATTCAATGTCACATCTGAAAAAAAAAAATTTAAAATCACTGTCAAATTGAAAATTAAAAATCAAAGAAAAAAAATACTGTCAAAATTAGTAGGCTTAAAACCAGAGCTATAGCCGAGGAGTAAACTCATACTGGAAGATACATCACAAAGAACTTAGAATTATTTTTCTATCGTTCTTTGCTGCAGCAGGAGAAATCAATGCTGTAAATCTTTCAGTGTTATCAGTATAAATGATGATTCACAGACAAGGTGAATGCCATGCCTTGCTGCCAAACATACAAACTTGAGCCCAGGACTTGCAACTGATCTTGCACATACGGATTCGAGCTCCCTTGCAACAGCTTATTGTCTCAATGATCCTCTTTGCCAGCTCCATGGTCCTCCCATGCACTATCAAGTTCGAGGCTGCAGACAAGCAAACAAGCTGTACACACAGTGCCTTTTGTTGCTGGAGAGTCCACCAAGTGTGCCAGCAGATAACGTTTAAAAACACTTTTGTAGTTTGAAAACACAAATCCCATTTTGTAGCACACCGGAGTCACTTAAAATCCTTCACCTTAATCGTGATCATGGTCAGGGGCATTTTATTCAAAAGCTTCATAAACTGAGGTTACTGGGTCTTGGACAGGTTCAGAGGCAAGCCCATCAGATCTCTGGTGGGACTTCCTTTTGGCATGGGGCTGGTCTTGGCAAGCCAGGTAACACAAAGCTCATTTGTCTAAAGCAAGAATTTTAATACATTTTAGTTGCATTCAAGTAACTTGGCATTCACCTTAAAGTGATCTTGAATACCATGGGGCTTTACAGTGCCAACAAGTAGGCTTAAGATCTGACACATTTGCATCTACGCAGTTAGACTCCATTATTTGTTTTTAAAAGCTATGCAACCTTCTAATCTGCCAGATGGCAAACTCCATATAAAAATCCGGGAGAATCAGAGTTGATGGGAAAGTAAGGATTTAACACTTCCCAAACTTATTAACTGGTTTTAGTTCTTAGTGTGAGTTGTTTTGCTGGTGCTGAGGTGACTTCATCAGTATGTATGGCATACTGGTACGGGAAGAGCACACCTAGCTATCAGAAACAGACCCACTTGGGTGGGGGGATAGGAACAGCCACACGTAGCAGATAAAGAGTTTGTGAGTGGCCAGCAAGATGGGCATGGCAAAGAGGGAAAGGAGATGCCAGCTAAGGGCGTCCCAGTTATGTCAGCGGCTGAGTGCTTAGGCCATGGCTTGGTAAATGCGCAACTTCAAATCTGTTTAATCTAAGGCTGTCCTGTTGCTGAAAGGTGTAGCCTGCCCTCCTTCCTGATCCTCACAGCCCCATCTCCAGGGGTTTGCTCTGGTGGTGAGTGGCTGATGTGACTCACTTCCCCCTGTGGGACCACTGCCATGGCCCAGGCACAGCAGGAATGCCGTGCTGAGGGCATGCATGAAAGGCAAGTCTGCTTTTTTGGGCAGCTGCGTAGTCTTAGGAACGTGGTATCCTGTTTGTGACAGTGACCAGCCCTAGATAAATCAAGGGAAGACATGCAAAACTCTGAAGCAGGTAATTACAGAGTGACTTGGCCTTCAGACATTGTCTGTCATTTCCCCCATTAATGAAGAGTTTAATGTATAACCTGCGTCTCACTAGAACTTTCGTACATTTAAATACATTTCTCAGTTGCAGCTCTGGATATTCTTCCTATCTGTACACATATCTAATCTGCTGAGTCTTAACAAGCCTCATTCCTTGCCACATCCTGGGGCGATGAATTCCATTGACTCAATAGTCCGTGGGCCTGATCCTGCGAGGAGAGGCCAGGGCCAGCCACCCACTGCAGCTGCGAGAATTCAATGTCGTTATTGCTCAGTGCAATTGTGTCTGCTACCGGTTCCAAAGCTTAAGTTCAAATACTAGAAGTACAATACAGGAAAGGCTTGCAATTACTTTGCCTTTTTTTTTGGTTTTTTTTTTAATAACTTATTAATAACTCTTACAGGCACATAGGAGAGTGAAATCGGGTAGTTATTAGGGAAAAGTTTGGGAACTTCTTTCGCAAGGGCCCCCTCAACTGCCTCGTTGCTTGTAATTAATGGGGGGGCGCTGAGATACCGGCACAAGGCCGGGAGGAGTGCCAGCAACTCCAGCCCACGTCCCTGCTTTGATCGCCCACCGCCCCGCGGCAGTCGGGCCCCGACACCCGGCCGCTGGGCTCGCCGTGCCGGCGGGCCTTGAGCCTGTTTTGTTTGTGCTAGCTCTTCTTCCCCTGTTCCCACCAGTGCCTGTTTCTTTGTACAAGCTTTTGGTGTTTTTTTTCCTCTGGACTTTGATGTTGATATTACTGCTGCTATGGAAACCTAGTTGTAGACTTGCTTGTCAAAGCCTGGATACCTCGGGTGTCCTCTGGCCCACCCGTGGGCCTTGTCAAGACCCGCTGTTCGTTGCCCACAGCCGTTCCTCGAGGCTATGTTGTGCTGCTTAAAGCCAACCTTGGTTTCTGTTTCTCCGAGGTTCTCCATCTGCTATGCTCCACTTGTGATTTGCTTAAAATGTAATCCCTCTAACTGTCCCCCAGGAAATTCCCGCTCCCGTTTGAGGAAGTGCACAGAGCTTTCTTGAGCTTGAGCTTCCTTTGCAGAGTTTGTCAGGGAGTCTGGGCACACCCTCTCCCTACACCTGAGCCCGAGCACATTGTACAAATAGTCTGGGACCAGCTTTTTATCAGGTCATGGCTGCTTTCTCAGGGTGCTTCTTGCTGCACCCCTTCTCAGGGGTCGTCTTTTTCTCATCCATCTTGAGTTTCAGCCTCACACAAACTCGAGGGACTCTGTGGAAGTTGCAAGCCCTACTGAGTGTCCTTGAACTTCATCTGCTAACCTGTTTGGCTGGCATTGGCCATTACAGAGGAGGACTGTGGTGTGATGGTACTGCATGTACGGATAGCTGGCTGTTCTCAGGCTGTGTGCAGCTGTGTCATGAGATGAGAAGGCCCAGGTCTTGGTTCAGATCCTAAAAACATACATGTGTCTTTATAACACTGTTGTATGAGTTGTCTTACAATATACTAGTTGTATAAGTAGTAAATTGTGCAACCGTGTAAATCACTGTATGTGATGTTAACATTTCCAAGCAAGGGAGGGATGGAAAAAAACCTCTAAAATTTGATACTGAGCTCTAGTAATGTTTCCCAAAAGAATACTGCAGTGAGGTGCTGCAGGGTACATATTTAAGTATGTATTGAGTAGCATGGAACAAGTTCATATGTATTGCTGACTCTGCAGCGTCAGAAATGCTCAGCTAAGTGTTGCTAGTCATAAAGTTATTACCAGTTGCTCCGAGCTGCTGAGTTATAGAGGAAAGAAGAAAAAAAAAAATCCCCAAACAATGCTGAATGTAGATTTCAACAGTCATGTGGCCAGTAAGAGTGAGTTTCCCCTTCCAGCAATAACAGTCATAGTAAGTCTCTTTGTACGGATGAGGATGTTACTTTTGGTTTGTATTTGAGGTTTAGTCAAAAAATGCATACTATGTCCCCTTGAGCAAAGAGAGAAGAGAGGAGCTGTTAGTTATTGTTTCTGTCTTTCTCAACTATACAGATATTAAGTTTTGCAGTGTGGGGTTTGTTTGGTTTTTTTTTTTCTTGTAGAAGACTTAAGTGCTGGCATTTACTTTTGTCCCTCTGTCTTAGCTCCCTCTGCTCTCTTTCTTGCGGAGAAGAAATGGGTTAGAGCATTTGACTTGCAGCTTTGCCTGCAGAAAAACTCAGTAGTAGAGTTTGGGCTTGCTTTGTATGGGTTTCCAAAGAAAAGAAGGAAAAAAGGAGATTAAGTAGCTGGGTGAATTTTTGTCTTCCATTTAATGGGATGGTGATGGGCTTATGTACCTCACTTCCAGCAGCTAAACAGGATTAATGCTTTGATATCAATTTTGGTACATTTGGGCCTTACCTAAGATGGCTTATCTTCTGTAAGGTGGTTAAAAGTTTATCTCTTCCTCTCCTTCTACCGCTTCTAAAAAACTGAAACATAAAAACCATTGCACATATGACAGGCAGTGTGGTGTTTTGGGGCAAGCAGTGGCCCCAAAGCGATTTCTTAAGCAAAGAGTACTTTAATCTGAGGGCAACGTGCATAAAATGCAGGCTGCTTTATGCTGTAGTGCTGTTCATGAAAGTTTAGCTTTATTTAAGGTTTCATATCTTCTGTGGCTGTCGTAAAATTTCAGCATTGGAAACTAGATTAAGCTCAGCGTGTCCCTGTTTCATGTTTGCAGTGATTCATTTAATAAAAAGGAGGAACTGTAAATATTTTTTTATCTTGTCAGTGTGACTACTCATGTGAGGTAGTTATCCATGTGCATAGGTTTTTGCAAGATCAGACCCGTGTTTCTGTATGATTGAGCCTTTGGAAATTATCCATTCCCTGTAGAGAAAATACCAAAATAAGATGTTTTGCAAACTTTCAAAAGATGACCCCTTGCTCTCCCTCTTTCCTCCCGCCCACCCCCATCCTTTCAAGAAAAGTGAAAACAGTCATGCCTGCTCCTGCAAGCCCTACCATATGTTGGAGGGATACGCATCTTCCTGCATATGTTTTCTGTGCTTCCCTTCCACATGCCAGTTCTTGTATTCTACTTTGAGCAGGGTTGATGTAAATCCTCACAATACTTCTTTCTTGGGCAGCTTGATGGACAGTGGATGTTTAGGCATTGTGGTGTTAGTTCCCAGCCTTGCTAAGCTCATGTCTTCTGTGAGAATCACTGCAAACACCTGGGGACATCCCAGTGCTTGGTTCTGCCTGCTCTGTGTTTCACTGTCCCCTTCCCCTGTAACTGTAAGGATTAGAAACATGAGAAGAGGGTATGGGCAAGATCCCTCTCTCTCTCCCTTCTATGCGTGAAGGATCTGAGAGAGGACACCACTGTGCTTTGGGAAACACTGCTTCAAAAGCTGGCAGTGCTGTGAAGAACATGGATCCCAACTGTTAGAAGAGGGCAAATCCTGCAGTTTGTATTCAGCATCTGAATCATGAATAGTTTGCATGCAGAATGTGAGAGCTCTGCATGATGTCTAATGCAAAATAGCTTGGAGATAGGAAGTTTGACAAGCATGCTGCTTTTTAAAGAAAAAAAAAAAAACAACCCTGTATTTATGCTCTGTTTTTCACCATTTTATACAGGGCTCTGTAAAAGTGCTTGCAAGGAAAACACAATTGCTTCTGTTGGCAGTTTTCAGAAGTGCACACTTTTCTCATGCACCCAAGAATGTACTCATTGCCTTGTCAACACCGGTCCTTCCTCATCTTAAGTCTGATTTCTCTCTCTCTCTTCCCCTTACTGATCATGGTCTTCATGACTTCCAGACCTGCTGTCTTAGTTCCTTCCCCTGCACCCGCACCCAGTGCCCCCTGCCATGACATTGTTTTTGTGGCTGTCATTTCCATGCATCAATGGAATTTGCAGGTGTGGTAATGGGGGGTGGGAAAGGAAATTAATAAAAAAGCTGGAAATGGAAAGCGGATATAGGAGAGCAGAGGAGGTATGAGCGGGAGAGGCAAAAGTCAGAGGGTGAAAGTCTCATCCCTAACTAGTCCTGGCAAGGTTACCAGCCATCTCTCATTCCACTGTTGGAAGAGGAGGTTTGCAGGGAAAGGTGTGGCAATTTTTTTTTTTTAATGGGTTTGCTGGTGCAAGTGTGAAAAAGTAGACAAACTTCTGGGTGAAGAAGCCCTTTTTAAGGTTCCACATGAATTTGCACAGTGGGTCGAGGTGTTTAATTGAGAGGGAGAGAGACAGAAAAAGCATTTTATTTGGGAAGAAAACCGTTTCTAAGGGTAAAATGCAATTTGTAGCTGCTCAAGTCTAGTTAGGATGGCTTTGTGTTACCAGTGTCTGTTATTAATAAGTTTCATGTTGTTTGGCCATTACAGCTCTTCCTGGGTTTCTTTTCAGTAACATTCCGTAGGGAAAACGGTTCTCCTGACTACCAGAACAAATGAGGTTTCTAATTATAGGCTTGCTTTGGAGCCAAAAAGTTTATGTTTGTGTTTGACGTGTAGTCATGAACCTTACTTTTCAGTAATGTTTCTTTTTTTTTTTTAAAAAAAAAAAAATCCATTTGGCAGTCAGTGAATATTATGGGATAAACATTGTCACAACTAAAATACTGGAAAGTTAGAGTTGAAGGAATGAGTGGGGTAGAGATTGTGTCTATTTTAAGCCCACGTCACAGTTAGAGTAAACTGGCGGTTCTTATTTACTGTTTCTGCCTTGTTCTTTTCTCGCAGTGCTTGATGTGGTGAGTGTGCCTCAGTAGCTTGGAGCAGCATGGTGGCCATTTTGGGGTGAACTCCAAGTCCCCTTCTAGTGTCTGACAGCCTCAGAAGTTGAGATGAGATTTATGCTCTGTGCAGAGGATACTAATTGCTGTACACTGGTTTATCGTTGCAGTTGATTCTTAGAATAATCAGTTTAAATTTTGGGGACTTAACTATATGAAATGGTAACTCCTAGCACACAAAAATTTAAGAAACCGGTTTAGGAGAGATGGATTAATATTCTCTCCCAATAAGAGTTCAAGTTGGTAAAACATCTAATGACTGCTGCTACATTAAGCAATTTATTTTAAGTGTCATGAGTGCAGCAACAGTGGCAGATAGTATTTGGACTAGGTGACTTAACTCTTACCTTCCCACTCTTCTATAGTCTATTGTAGTAATACTATATTAGGTGCATCTCAGGCAGTTGCTTCTCTGTTGACATAAACTTTTGGCGCACCAGCAATGTGTTACTAGCTTTGTTATTGACACTTGTTTGAATATCACCAGATAAAATTCAGATAAACACTGGATTTTGTTTTTCCCCTATTATCTGGGGAAAAAGAATTTGATTCACCTGAGTGTTGGAGTACAGTAGCTAGGCTTTTCACTGGTAAGATCAGGACTACGTGGTACGTATGGTCGTTTTGTATTTTGCGTGATGTAATTGAGTTAGGATAATCCTGTGGTTTATCTATGCACAAAGGCAGAAGGGCAGAACTGCTGGGACTTTGGACTTTCACTGAAGTAAGAAAATATTGGGCACCTATAGCCTTATGGTCCAAAAAGTTTATAGACTTGGGCTTCTTTAGACACATGTAAAGAGACAGGAAGACACAAGGAGTTTTATTTTAACTGAAGAGTCTAGTGAATTCAGGGAAGTGCTCTGCAGATCAACTGAGCTTGGGATCATCTGAATACACTGAAGAGATTTTAAAAACCACATAAACAGTTACTTAAGGAGAGGATTTGATACCCTGTTTTCATGATCTCTTCAACTGTAGACCTGTGTGTAAAAACAACATTGGAATACCCATTTTTGGAGAGCTTCTTGCTTGCTAACCTTTAGCCACTGCAAGAGCAAAACTATTAAGAAAAAAATGAAGTAAAAACTTATGTTGCAGTTTGTCCCTTCAGTAAAAAGCCAGTAGCACCAGTGTCGGATTGACAGTTGCAAATAAACCAATTAACAGAGGATTTTAGATAAAGCAGTAGATCTGTAATGCAGTGTTTTCCTGTGACAGTTTACTTAAGTGTCAGGAAGAGAGAAGTGAGAGTGACAGGTCTCCATCATTCAACTTTCTTCCTGGATAGGCAGCTACAGCCCTGGGGGCTTCTGCAGGCAGTGTGCCAGACCAGGCTGTTCAATATGTACTTCACTTTCCTTGCAGGTAGAAATAGTAGGTATTTTATGTATGTATGCATATATACACTCACATTAAAAAAAAAAAAGTTTTTATATACATATATAAAATAACACACAGACAGATTTTTACCTTTTGAGATCAACTTTAAGGAAAAGTCTTAAAACCAGCTCTAACATGGGATCCTCCAAAGGCTGCAGGTGGATATCTGCATCACTGTGGATCTCCCTGTCCTTATCTTGACCCATGAGCTTTTTGTTTTATTTTCTCTCCCCTGTTCCCCTTAGTAAGGTGAGTGATAGAGCAGCTTTGGCATGCACGTGGCATCCAGCCAGGGTCAACCCACCACAGTCCACAGGCTTTTGGGGCATGCAGTGCTTGTCTGACTACAAGCTATTGTCAAGCTTTTGTATGTGTTTAGGTGCCTGTAACAAAGCCTGCATGTTTCTGTAGGCAGGTATGAATTGACTTGGGAGGAATAATTGCTGCTTTCCTTCTGGTGTTTTGGTGCGCTTGCTCTTTTGCGAGGTTGATGAAATACCGCAGACAGTTTTGAGGAGAGTGCTTCCTATGCAGACATGTATTTGGTTATGCTAAGTAGGCACATGTGATTTATGTAGCAATTAAGATCACTTTCTAGTTACTCATCTGTGTGTGTGTTGGGGAGGAATTTGTGTTCCTGTATACAGAGGAATCTGTGTTGTGCTGAAAATAATACTAAAAGCAGCAGTGGTTCATCTGCCTCAGAGGAAATGTCAAGTGTTAGCGTTGGGTGTGTAGGAGTACTTGGTGTACTGATTGTCAGCTTCTCTGTCTCACTCTTTACCCACTAAGTAATTGTGGAAAATGCTGTTTGCAAGTGTGTTTCTTTTAGAAATTATATACAATAATACAGTAGGGGCAAATTACAAAGGCAGTTGTCAGTAATTTTGATAGTTATCCCTCTTGTCCCTAATTAGGACTGCTTGTCTTGTATTCTGCCTCCTAACTGATCTGAGGTGTGATCAAGTGCAGGAATGCACTGTCTAACCATGCTGTACTCTTCCTCGTAGCACACAGTCCTCATATCTTGTGTTTGCTGTACCCAATCTATATGGTCTTTCTAATGGTTTTTCTATTAGTAATAATAAGAACTGAAGATCAAGTTCTGCTCTGACTGAAGGTGATAGTTTGCTGAATAAGTGCTTAATCTTATTTCCACTGAAGCGGGGATCCCATGATTTGGCTTGTCTCCCATAAAGAAAAGTTTGGGATAGATAAAATTTAATACTGCAAAGGTAGCTTAATGTTTGTATTGATGGCTAATAACATCTGTTGTAGAAGACTTCCTCTCAGTGACTTCTTACACATAATTGTGCCTAGGATCACACTAGCCTGTAAACTTGGAAGAGTTTAGTTCAGACGTTTTATTTAGAGCATTACTTTTATTTTACTGGGTTGCTTTCTTCTGAATTCTGCTTCTCAGGAACAGAACCTGCTCATCTTGTGGTTTGTTCCACCAGCATCTTGATTTGGTGTGTTCACTTATAGATACATAAACTAAGATTATGGAAGTCTCTGTTCAGAGCTACTCATTTCATTGCAAAATATCTTCATGGTTCATCTGGGAGGCATCTGGTAAAGCTGTATAAACTCAAGCAACTGCACTAGGGATTTCAGCATGACCCAAAGTGCTTATGTGTACAGAAACTGGCATATTCTTTGGCACTGTTTAAAAGATGAAGAATATGGTGGTTATGCATTGCATAATGGAAGATTTGACCTGTATTGTTTGTCCTAATGTCTGAAATAAGTAGGTTTAAGGTTCAATGCTGTTGTGAGCTGAGCATAAGAATCGGTGCGATTTTTTTCCCCAGTAGATGTAAATTGAGTTATTATATTACCATTTTTTATTAGGGTGTTGTTGATGTTGTGTGAAGACTATGTAGTGTAGGCATAAACAGACATCTTATGTTACCCTTTATGAAGTAAAGAATTAAAAAAATTGTGGTTTTGCATCTTTGGTTAGCTTGCTAGTATAGAAAAGTTGACATGTGGCAAGTGACCTAGGCTGTGCTTGAAGCACACGGCAGATATGTGCAGTAGCTAGATGTAGGAGCTGATCCCTCAGCTGTCCAGACTGGTGACTTAGACTTCTCAGCCCCCCCCCAGAAAAATTACCACATCTGTTGTGCTGTAAGTATAGGCTGAAAAATGGCCTGTTCATATTTCTGCACCAGGGAATGATGTCTTGTGTCCTGTACAAAAATGGACAGTTTAATCACAAGTTCATACTTGGAGCAGCTGCTGCATCGGGTGCCCATATACAAACACTGGCAGTGGAAGAACATGAGACACAGAGTCAGGGGAACATCACTTGTGCAGGCAACTTGATGTGAGCAGTAACCAGACTCCCATGTAATCTACACAAGAGAAATCTGCTTTATTAAGCAGAACTTGATCCTTTCATTAAACAAATCTTCCTCTGGTTATGATACTCTCAGCTTTAATGGAGCCTAACAGCACAACATTACTTTTCTTATGCACCATCTATATGAACTGTAGCCTTGTAACTCTAAAATCCTTGTTTTCTGTATTTAGAAGTGTTTCTAAATCTTTGAGCTAGTTTTGATGTTAAATCTAATATTAAGGACAGTTTGCAGTTTTTGCATGAGTTAGCAGGTCAGGTTAAAATAAACCAAATCCTGGGAGTATTTAACTTGATATTCAGGGGCCTTTTAGTTGTTGAGTTAAGGGAACACCTTTTTCCCCTTCAAAGAATATGTAATGTGGGGTGATGACTAATGACAGTAGTCTTAACTCTTTCTGTAACGAAAACCATTTAGCTGCTCTTAGAGAGCCCAGTATATGGATCTCAGGATCTAAGTGGGTGGATTCACAGTAGCTAGGTAAAATATTCTCATGGACTGGGACCATTGTAGAGTTCAAAGACTGGACTATCTTTTTCTATTTGCTAATCTAATTTAGGTTTTTTCCCTGGGGAGGTGACTCTGAAAATATTACTGAGTTGGTCTAGTTACTGTTTAATTCACTGTAGTGATAAGAGACTACTGCATGTACATATGGCTCTGAGGACACAGCAAGGGCTTCTGAACATCAGTCAAATAAACCTCTGAATCGTATCATCCCATTATTTTTAACTTCATTTTTCTATTCTTATTGAATCTAGAGTTGAATTAATTTACATAGAGAGTTGTCTTTCTTCAGTTTGTTTCTTTGGGCTCTGTGACTGTCAGTGTGTTAAGAATTATTCCTGAACAGAATGATTGCCTCACCTCCCTCCTTTTTTTCTTCAAGGTCCTGGCTAAGTGAGAACCTCCTTTATTCTTTGAGTACAAATTAGCTTCTCCTCTCCTTTTAGCCTGATACTGACTTGCACTGCTGTAGTTTATAACAGAATAGCTGACAAATCTAAATACCTTCTTTCAACATGCTCTATATCATCTGCAAAGTATTGCTTTGGGGTCTGTTTTGGCCTTCATGGGAACCGAGTTTGTTTTCAGAGACTTTGAAAAACGGTATTAGTGTTCAGCTGACCATGTGATCTATTTCTCTGAACTTTTGTTGGTCCCTTGCATGCCTAGGATGTATTTTTACTGCTCTTTAAGAAGTGTAATGTTGGCAAAATAAAATTTAACTTACCTAAACTTACCATGTTTTAATTGAAGTATACTAAAGAAAATACCTTCTACAAGATTTTTAATTCTGTGCTGTAAACTGCAACTTTATTCTTGAGAAAATACTCAGTAGACTGTCATCAAAGAGTAGAAGAATCAGGAGAATGCCCTTGTTGCTAGCTCAGTCCTGTGTGTAAGGGCACTTCATGAGGTGGATTTGGCTGTGGAATTTCAGGCTTTTTATCACCTGGTCGGAATTCTTGATCTTCTGTAAAATGAAGCAGACAGTTTATGTGCTCAGTATGCTGAGATTTTTATATTCTGAATTAGGCTGGGTGCCAGCACACAGTGTAGACAGTTCCGACATCATAGACCTGATCACAGCATATATAACATTATCCCAAATAAATGCCAAGTATTTAGGTGAGGAGGAGAGCCAGTGATGCTTCTTAAGTCAATGGGTGTCAAATCAAAGTGGCTCTGTTGCTAGTGGAGTATATTCCATCAGTATTTCCTCTTTGGCTTCTTAAACCATAGGGCATTTGTGGTTGCCTTGATATTGTGATGGCAGGTTTGTTATGAAATACAGAAGTAATCCCTGCTATACACCTTTCTCAAGTTCTGAATAAGAATGAAACTGTCTGTAAAACAACAACATTACAGAAGTGCCCAGCTGTCAGACAATCAAGTAAGTTGGCTTGAAACACAGCAGGTGGTGTCATGCAAATGGGTTTGACTTCTCTTTGATCACCAAATTGCAGTGAGGTTCCTGGGAGGTTAATCCTGCATTTTGTCACAAAAAATCTGCTTTGTGTTCACCTGTGCCTGAGACGAACTTGTTAAGTGTGTTTTCAGTCAGTGGAGTTATTGGCAGTACTGTCTTGTTTTGGCTCGCTCCTATTGGGGTGTCCTTGGTTCTCCAGTTGCTGTTACTGCATCCCCCAATGGCAGTGGTGGGCATGGAAGCTTTTGGGAGTAGTGTTGCACCTGCTGAGCTGCATCTTAGGAAAGAATTAATGTTCTGTAGGAACAACAACAAAGGTTGTTCCACTTGCAGGCACTTTGGGGACTTTTCTAGCAAAGACCTTTGATATGATGGTTGTAAGAAGGCTTTTGGTATTGGATATTCAAACTGTTGTTCCATTGCTTCTCCTGTGACTGAGAGGTGATAAGATGTGCCTTAATATGAATGTCAAAGGATTTAAATAAGTTACAGATTATTCCAGTAGAACAAAAAGTTACAAGACGCCTTTAGTATCTTTCTAAATGTCTTCTGCTTACAGCACACATTTACCCAGTCATGGGCAATATTATTAATAGAGTTATATCACAGGTTATTTTGTACAATGGATGGAGTTGATGGGTTTGTCGAAGCTGACAGCAGCTTTTGATTTGTTATGTGTTTGCATGATGTGAAGCTTATCTCAAGATGAGGGAACGTGATTGTTTATACTGTGCTAAAAGGTTGATATTTGAAGTGAAACATCAAAGCAGTTTCTACTGCTCTGAACTTTAAAAATCACAGCAGATTTAATTAAAAAATAATTAAAAGGCACATCTTTCTCCACCCCTAAATACAGACCCCAGATATTCTTCAAAGCATATTTGATTTTAGCGATCTGGTGATTTTCTCCCTGAGGCATTTTTTAAGTTACCACTGGAATATGAAGATGTAGCTTTGAGTTGCGATTATGATAGACCATTAGTGAAATAGGTGTTCACTTTGTAAGACGATAAAATGACATGTACTGTGAAAATAGCCTGGAATTGCAAAAAAAAAAAAAAAGACATAAACCTACTGGTACTTCCTATAACAACCAGAATTGATGACAAACTTCTTTTTTAGTGATTTACAGCTCCTGAAGAAGCTTGGTGAAGACATGGTAAGGATGCTTTTATGCCACCCTTGCTTTTTTTTTTTTTTTTTTTTTTTTTCCCTCCCGTCCCCCATATTAATCAAGTTTCCTATATTAAAATGACTTTGGTTTTAGCTAGGTCTTTATGGCTAAAGCTGGAAAAACCTCATAATATTATATGTAATACAGCTTTTACTGCGCTATCTAGTTGTGAAAACATACGCGGAGAATTCGAGATGGGAGCTCCATCCTGTGTGTCTGGATTTAATCTCTCTACAAGTAGTAACCTATATGTTTTCATCATCAGAGATAGATCTGGAAGATACAGGGGGGCAAAAAAGTCTTTCAGAAAGCATTTCACATTTGGTAGTGACTGTGTCAGAAACAAAAGGCAGCAGAAGAGTCTTTATTATAAGGATTATAGAAGAAGCTTTGTTAGTACTAGCATTGGTATTTCATTATCCTGGAGGTATGAGTGTTCCAAGTGTGCTGAGAGCAGTCATTAGAAACGTTGTGCTGTTCCCTGGATGTGGGAAGGAACTGCTTTTTTCAGGTACTTTGGACATCCTTTCTCACTGTTTCCTGTATGCACTATATGCTGCCAAATGAACCTTGATACTGCCATGACTTTGATCTGGCTGTTCCCAACAAAGGCAAGCAAAAAAGTCTGAAATATGCTGGGGATGCCCTACTGAAACGCTGAGCTAGAATTGCATCCCATTGTCTCAGATGCGTACCAGGACATACTTCCCTGGACAGTACTTGTTCTGTTCCCTCTTTGTTTTTTCTCGCAATCTCTCTGGTTTCATGACTGCACACTCAAAGAAGTCTTCTAAGCCTGGTGTAAGTTGTTACTCACATTAGTTACTGGATTGCTGATCCACACAGATTATCTCTAAATACATAGGTAGTATTTTCATTCAGGTTAATAACTTCACCATACTCTGCTTTTGTTGAAGCATATGTGTACGAAACATTTTGGTGAAAACATAGTCAAAAATATTAAACACAAGTTGATTCACAGGATGTAACTTCCGTCAGAACACAAGCCTGGTGTGACTCACAGTACTTGGACATTTTGTAGAGGGTGCTGAGCACAGCCAGGTTTCCAGTCTCCTGGGTTTGTCATATGAACCAACAGGAACATGCAGTGTCTCACAAGGTAGAACACAAAGGAATTGTCATGGAGCAGTTCATCCTACTTGGTTGGTTGTACCCTTTAACATCTCAGCCAGACACCAACAAAGTGGATGCTGCAGGTCTAAGGCAGTGTAACTGCTCTAGCTTGAGCAGAGGGTGTGGTTCCACTGCAGCTTCAGTTCACACTAATTAAGTTAGTTTTTTGCCAGATGCCTTCCTTGAACCACATCTCCGTGTGGTTGCAAGAGGAGCAGTTCTGGTGCTAGAGTGAATGGAGGAATGTGCAGGTGGGGAGGCTGACAGGGAGGGTGGGACCTCAAGAAGCCCTGTCTGGGCTTGGCTTACCTTGGGGAGCTGTGCTTTGGGAGGAAGAGCCTCAGTAGATGGTGAAGTGAAGACATGCCTTAGAGTATTTGGACAGATTTCTTGACTGGATAGAGATGCTACAGGTAAGCAGAAGGTGGAAAAGTCGGGGCTTTTTGGTTTTGGGCAGTCTTGGTTTGTCTTTTTTTTTTTTTTTTTTTTTTTTTTTTTTTTTTTTTTTTTTTTTTTTTTTTTTTTTAAAAAAAAACAACTAATAATGCTCATGAAAAGAGATAAGCAGTAGAATTGCTGAACAGAAGAAAAATTTGTGCTTTAGTATCTGACAAAGTAGTGCAGCAAATAGGAATCTTCAAGTAAATCCAAGGTTTACACTGTAATGCTTATTTATGCATCTGTGTATTTCTAGCTCTTTTCTATTTTCTGTGGCTTTAGAATCCTTCCTTAACTGTTCCCTGTTACAGGTTTAACAGGCCAGCTCACCCATTTAGAGAAACAAATGGAGGGCACTATTTTAAACATATTGAAATGTATTTTAAATGTTATGCCATGCTGCACTGTATTCTGTGTCTTGACTAACTTTAGTCTAAAGCAGTTAGAAGAATTTTGCACTGCAAGTGTGAGCCTGTTAATGGAAATCAAGTCTTAGTCCTTTGCTTGCTTTTCAGAACTGCTGATAAATTCACTTGCTTGCTAGTTTTCTGAGAAGGTTGGAAGGGATTTATTAATCTGTTTAACAAATGTATCAATAGTATCTATTTTCGTGACACTTCATAAAAAGTTTTGCAGCTGAAACTATCTGCCTTTGGCAATTATTGTACTAATCAACCCTGTGTCGTGATTTTACTTTGTTGTTTTGGGCTTTACTGGTTATGGCATGACAGTTACTGCTGCTTTCACAAGTGTAAATACATGCAGGCTTTCAGACACCATGACTGCTTGAGAGGAAGATAGTGTCTTTTACTGGATGGAAGACATAGAAAAATACAGGTGAAAAAGAAACTACAGCAAGAGAAGAGGCAGCTCCTCTTGGCAGGAGGTCTTGCTCTGCTGTTGAACCACTGGAAGGAGAGGAGACTGGGCTCTAATCATGAAATGAGAACATTTGATCGTCTTGGCTCCTGACTGACTATTTAGTAATTTATTTTATTCACTTCAGAGGGGGAGAGCATCACCTGATAAGCTTCTGGACAAACTGGAAGGCAATGTCACCTCCTGGGTTTGTTTTTGTTTTTGTTTTGTTTTGTTTTTTTCTTCACAAGACTGATGATGAAAAATAGATCAGTACTCAGATGAATATGGTACTAGTATAGTCCAGATCATGGTAAATAGCAGAGCTGTGTATGCTAATAGTCTAAGAAAAGTACCAAACTTAAACCAACTATAAAGTGATACCTCATTATTTGCCAGATTAGATCTAGTTTTTTACCTTGGTGGTTTTTATTCTACCCAACGGAGACATTCCCTCCTTTCCTTGTTCTCTTAGATCGTTTGTTGCAGATGTGTGAATCTGCTTTAGCTACTTTGTTAAAACAAAGAGGGAACAAGTATGGGTGGCTACCAGCAGACTGGGTAGCACCAGCAGGAGCAGAAGGACCAAAGCGTGACTGACATTACCGAGACCTGAAAGTGTCTGGCAGTTTGAAGGCAATCTCTTTTAGCAGTAGTCTCTGAACTCAGCCCTTAGATGAATGCACTGCAGTGAGATGCTGAGAAATGTGTATAAATATTTAGATTTATGTACAGTGAATTTTGGTTCTGCCAATTAGAAATACCTCTTGGGAATTAATTGCAAAGTCCCTTGTGTTTTATTGTGATGAAAAAGGGAGCAATGACTCAGCAGCCATCAGACTGGAAGAGCCAGGTGTACATCTGGTCCTCCAGGGACAGGGACATGGCATGCCCTGTTTGGGGCAGGGAGACCTGCGTAGCCTCTGTTTCTTCCTTCTTCCTTGGCTCAGTGCTTCTCTCTGTGCAGCGTTTATGTGAAGAGTTAAAACAGCTACCCTGAGCAAGGAGGATGAAGTGAGCAGAGGTAAGAGCCTCTTTTCGTGCTCCATCCCACATGTGCTACTCTGGCGGAGCCTCTGCTCCCAAGGGTCTTTTCCCCCATTCCAGTGCAATATGCCAGCATTAACAGGGGGAGAGGCTGGGACAGGTGTTGCTGCCAGGGCCTTGGGGAAGAGGGCACTCTCCTTGTTCTCCAGAGAGCTCCACTGTGAGCTGGGTGGGGGATGAGGCTTCCATGCAACCAAGCAGCCTGAAAAGAAGGGGCGAGCCCTGGGTCAGCTTTTGGGTGGGCAAGGGGATGCTGGAGCTGGGAGGACATCTTGAGCCAGTAGTTTCAACGTGTTCTGGTTAGTGGTGAGAGGAGCTGGGCAAGCAGTGTGGCAGACCCCATCTTCTGGGTGAGAGGAGTCCAGAGAGCTGAACAGGAAGGAAGGAGAAGGATAGCTCTGGATGCTCCTGCTGGGAATTGGAGCAGAGGTTTGCACGGAAACTGTGTGCTCTGGGTAGTTAACCTCAACAGGGCTGGTGTGACTGGGTGGAGGTGGTGGTGTATGTTGCAGCAGTCCAGGTGATGGTTTGGTGGGGGCTTTGAAGATGAACGGTGACCTGATCTGGAAGAAACTGTGAGTCTGCTATACAAACAGTGATGCCTATGAGAGCAGCTTATGTATGCGTAAAGGTGTGTGGGTTTTTTTGGTCATCTTTTCTTCCACTGTCTGTTGTTTCCTTTGTCTGTCAGGACTGGCTGGACTGGCTTTGAGCTGATACCATCAACTCAACTTTCAGTTTTTTGTGTGTTCTTTTAAACCTCTTTCTTCATGGTTGTGATGCCTGAAGAGGTCACAGAACAATACCTAGCAGCATCCAAATGCTTTTCAGATAATGTTTATCAATACCACTTACCAGACATCTGTTAAACAAGCCTGTTTGTAAACACTGGTATTTTGGATAATTAACTGTGTAAATCCCTCCTTTTTGGCTGCTGTTCTCTTGGAGATTTGAAGATGGTTGCTGATAATGGTCTGGTGGTTAAAATAGCTTGTCCAAGTTGACTTCATTTGCAGGATGAAGCAGATACACTTTTAGAGTTTAGATGTAGTTTGAGACTGAAATTGAAGCTTCTGCTATCAGTGTGATTGTGCTGGAAATCCAACTGACTTTCTCCATCAGGCTTCAGGATGCTTTGGCTGTTCTCTGGAGAACTTGTTTGAAACTAAATGTAGAAAGCAGGACTTTTTTTTTTTCCCCTTTTTTTTTTCTATTTTTTTTTTCCCTGTGTTAATACAACAGTTACATGAAGTACATGAAGTTAGTAAGTTTAAACTTAGTATTTAATATTTAAAATTTGGGTATTGATATACAGTGATAATTGTGTGAAAGTGGGTGAGAGAGAAATTTATAAAGCTGCTGTCTACTAATTGCACTTTTTTATTATGTGTTTGCCAATAAAAAGAAAAAAACTACATCATTTAATTTTTGGCTAGACAGACAAATGCAGACCAGTTGCATGGAAGTGTTTGCTCTGGCACCCTTCATTGCTTATGTGAGTCTTTGCTTATGACCTGAATTCTGGGAAGGTGTCCAAACCCAGTGCAGGCTGAAGTGCTTATCTCTTGGAAGGTTTTTTTTTTTAATTATTTTGCACAACAGAATACACAGACCTACTTAGCAAATGTCCATGCAGTTATAGCTCTGTGTCCCATTTCAAATTCAACACCCTCTCCCTGCTACAACGGCTGTGACATTAAAGCTATCCTTCTAAGGAGGTCTTGTTCTTCAGTTCCAGTTTGTTCTTTTGCCTTGAACCTTGATGGTGTCTCTCTCAATTTAAAAATGTTCTATGTTAATGATATGACATTTTCAAGGTGACCTGTCATCTTACATTCGTCTCTGGAGGAAAAATGAATTCTCTGAGCAAAATAAATTGTCTTCTGTTTTTATTTGAATACTTAGACCATTTACAAAACTGTGTGAGGAGTTTTTTGCTGTGTGCTTTTGTGTCCATTGTTACCAATGTATCAGTAGCCTCTTGGAAGAAGCTGCTACAAGAGTGGTGTTGTTGAAAGTCTTAAACTCACTTTTCATTGCTGTAGGGGAGTCATGGCGTAACAGATCTGTAGTGTTTGCGCAGAGCTGTCAGCTGGTGCCAGGGGAGGCCAAAAGCTGCTTGTACATGGCACAAGTAGAAGCATGGGTGGCAGAAATATGAGTGGGTTTGTGCTGTCTCTCAATGTAGCGTGTAGCTATTTCAGAATCAGTCGTTGCTCTGTTGGAGGTATAACAACACAAAACCTATCCTGACTTGCTGGTGGTGGTGTGATCTCAAAATGATCCTGGATGCCCATTGTTAGCTCTGTTTCCTACAGAAGTGAGACTCCTTACAATCCTTCTATTCCCTCTCCTAAGCTTAGATAACATGTTAACTAGATCTCACAAAGGGATGGAGCCATGCAGGTACTGAAATTTCTACAGATCTGTAGTTAAGCTGTAAGCAGGTTTTGCAGAGAAACCCTGCTGGTGCTTCAGCCAAAAGAACGCAGTAGGAGCAGATGCCATCTGAGGCATCAGAATATCCACTTAAAAGAGAAGCTGTATAGTCCATACAAGCGTAAAGAACTTCAGTCACAATTTGCCCCTTTGTAGCCATCCAAGTGAAAGTCTTGTACAGTTTAGTTTACAAATAGTTTGTATGCAATGTTGTAGCAAACAGGCTTCTTAGTTCCTTTACATGCAAGCCACTCGGCTTTTTTTTGTTGCCCTCTCAGAGGCTATATTAAGAATTTACAGTATTAAATGGAGCTGATGCTGACCCTGACCTTGGGTTATTTGAGTCAGAAAATGTTTTTAGAACAGCCTTGCTTTTTTAGAACAAAGGAGGACCTGGAAGTTTTGAAAAGTTGTGTAAATAAGACTCAGTTTGTATGGCCTGCAGCAGCTTGGACTCTGTCAGGGACTATAGCAGGAGCATTGTTTTACATTTCTGTTCTGGCTTGCACCTCCAGCCTGCTTCCTCTGCTTTCCTTCTGGCATTGGTGGCACCCTGCGAGCACTCCTCGTGGGGAAGAGAAACGGGTTGTGTCCATTGCTGCAGACTGAGGCTGTGCTGTTGTCAGTTCCGTGTGTTTATCTAGAGAAGAGTAAGCATCCTATGCGTGTTTATTCTCTTACACAATTGTTTGGTAGTTCGGTTCTTGCCCTAGACAGTCCAGGGTCTGCCTAGAGAAGGCAATCTGTTTTTAACTCAAAACAGTGGAGAGCTGTGAATGCTCCCAGTGAAGGAGACTTGGTATTACCTTTTCCAGGGACTTTTTTTTTATTTATTGCAATACAAAGGTTACCCCTTTACTCCATTTGGAGTGGCAAATACTCAAGCTTCCTTCCCATCCTCCAGTTGTGCCTCTCAGTGCTTGCTCTTGTGGGATGAAGTGCTGCAGTTTTTCTTTCAAAGGGCTTTTTTGGCAGTGAAGCTCCTGGGCTAGCTGTCCTCAGCAGCAAGCCTGTTCTGGATTCTGGCAGGATTATGAATGCCTGCTTTTCACTAACCATTCCTATCACAAGACACAGATAAAAATGATGCATCTTTAATTAATTTATAAACCTCAAAAGGATTCAGCTTTCTTTTAAAGCAGGCATCTGGCTTTCCATCCCGTTCTTTGGCTTCCCTTGGTTACTTCAGAATCACTGTGTGCTCCTTCCCCCAACTCTCACAGCACAAGCCTTTTATTGGAGATAATTTCCAATGAAGAGTGATTTTTAGGTTTAGGAATGATTTTTAGAATCGAGGTGATTTGTTTCTACAGAACTAATTTTATGGACAGCTTAATCTGTTAGTCATCAGTATTCTGAATAAGCCATTATATTGTTGTGAAAAATCTGTATGTAGGTCCATTTTGTTGTGTATGACAGAGACTGAAGGGCTCTTCAACAGAAGTAGTTACCTCCAGATGAAGCAAACCATGGAAAATCCTTTCTTAAGAACAGATCAAATCTGTCTTCATCCTAATCACATTAGTCTTTTCTAGAATAAATAAGCTTTTTTTTTTTTTTTTTTTTTTTAACCCAACAATTTATGTAAGAGGGACAAGGTTGAGAACTTCGTGGTTTGTAAGAAAATATGCAAAATGTCCTTCCATTTGATGCAATCTTTTGTATTTCAAAAGGGGGAAAAATGTTTTCATTTTGAAGTTTATGTATGACCTAGGATTTAGTCATATGTGATAGACACTTTGTCAGAGCAAAAGATGCTATTTTTTTCTCCTCTTTGCTGCTTTTACCACTTCCATCTTTGGAATACAGGATTCCTTTTGAGTTCTTTGTTATTATAAGTGGCTGATTACATGCCTTAGCTGGATCATGCAAATGACTAAATGACTATGTTTGTCCTTAGCAGCAAGTTGATGGGAAGCATGTTATATTTTTACCTTGTTTTAAATTGTACTCTGGGGTGTCAGGAAACGGAGAGTTGGTTGAGGAAAGCTGGAATGTTTGTAGTTTTAGTAAAAATACCTTAAAGCATAAAGTATTTTGAATAAAATAACAGAATGTTAAGTTTGTCATCTAGCTAAGTTTCAGTATCTTCTGCATGCCTGCCTTTTATAGCCATGCTTCCTTTCCCACTGAGCATGTGTTGCTTTGTTGTCACATCTGATCATCTGTATAGGATGACTGTGGTGCTTTAAAGACAGTTTGTTGTGCAAGGTGGATTATAAACGATTTATAGCAAATCATGAAGCACAGTAGGAAATACTTTAAACACTAAGTCTGATTGGAAGGATTAATAAAGGAAATACTGTCCTTCTGCATTCAGAAGTATGATATTTTTCAGTTCTCTAATTTTAAAATAATTTTTGGATAAGGATTTTCCATTATTTATGTCCAGTAGCAGTGTTTTTAATGTTACTAGTTAACTACTGGACATGCAAGACTTGCATTTAAATTCATTAAGTATATACCTTTCTAAGCGAGTGTGGGAAAGTTTTGGAATGCAGAAAGCTTATCTCAGTGACCCTGTAATATCATAAAGGACACGTGGTGATTTGTGCCATTTCAAGTAGCGTTTTCCCATACTAATTCTCTTCACTGCAAGCCCCAAGTCAAAATTTGAACGGTGCTTATCTAATAGCCATCACAGCTGTCCCTTGCTGGAGAGCTGACAGTTCATTCTGGTTGCAGAGGAAATGTATCATCTGACTGAAGAAGTATTATGGACTAGAGTGGGTAAAAACCACACAGACTTGTCTCTGCTCTGCACCAGAGCAAACCTGTGAGGTTACCATTAGCTCCCAGTGAGAAAAATTCAACTGGTATGTGGGGTTTCCCAAGCTTGAAGGTGCATGCTGAATTTCTAAGGCTGTCGGTTACCTGCTTATGCATGCCTATTAGCTCTGGCCTCAGTAGTTACAAGTTCTCCTGCTACAAATCTGGACAAGGATTATCCATGTACAGGAGCTGTTGCACTTGATGTTGTCTTCAGCTATTGTTTGGACTCTTGGGTTGTCTCCTGTTGATGAGACAAGCAGCTCCAGACCTGGTGTCTTGTACTTTCCTACTAGAGCTACTCTTTGAGACCTTCAATCTCTGTGATGCTGAGAAAAATAAAATAAAACTAGGAAGGAACATGTAGGCAGCATGATACACTTTCCCAGATGACTTCACTGGTGGTGAACATAGGCTTTCTCAAAACCCACATTAGTATGCCTGAAGTCTGAATTACTTTCTGGATCTGATGGGTTTAGATACTTGGATTTAGACTTAGTTTTTGCCTTACTTACTGATTTGCTCAGATAGCATTTCAGACTCTTCTCTGGGAGGAAATAGACTCTTCAAAGAGTAATGTAAAGGATTCCAGCAAAGAGTGGGGCATGTTATCTCCAGTTCTGCGTGGAAATGCCTTTAATTTCCTGCTTTTAGGAAGTGACCAACCCAAATCCTAGAAACGTTGTTACAGGACATTTGGCTCACATTGGTGTGAGTGGGTCAGGAAATCATTGACTGGCTGGAGCAGCTTGAAGCTGCTGAACTAAAATCTTACACACTCTGTCTGTGTACTGCCCTCCTGTACTACTTGGACCTTGTTTTGCTAGCTTAGCTTTTCTTCCAGAGTTAATTTCTTGACAGGTTATTAAGCTGAGTTTCCCTCACCAAGGGTTTGAATAAATGTCGAGAGCAGGGAGGAGGTGAGACTGCACAGCTATAGGGAAAGGGAGTGAAATACCCCATTTGTCCTTGAGAGCAGCAAGATGTTGGGTTGTGTCACACCTATGAAAACTTAATACTTGTGTTTGATCAAGTCTGGGTGATAATGCTTTAGTGTTTGCTCCCTAGAGCAAATAAAAGCCATTAAGAGTATGGTGTGGCATGAATTGGTGACTGTGTTGCTCAGTGTGACACTGGTTCCTTATATCTCTTGCTTATGCCAGTACAGCTTTTGGTGGAGCTATAGTATATAAGATCAGGAAACTCCAATAAGGTGACTCATCTAGGGAAAAAAGAGGGAGTGGGACTGCTTGAGGAAGTGAGTATATCTCTGTTTGGAGCTTTAGCCTTGCCAGTCAGGATGCCTGGGAAGTGAGAGGGCTGGTTGGGGTGTGGAAAGTTTTGCAATGCATGGACTAGATAGATCCTACACTGTAGCTCTTTGCAGTGATGTGTGTTGCAGGGATGCCTTGGTGTCTGTGGAGGAGCTGACTTAGGTTCAGCAGGGCTTACTTAGTGACAGTAACTCCCTACCAGCCATGTCAAAGCATAGAGACAATTTATGTGGTGGTTGGTTTTTTTTTTTAATCATACTATTCACTGGTTGTGCTTTGCCACTCCCCATGTTCTCCCAGCATCCCACAGTAGAGGATTGACTATACAATGTTTTAAAGGAAAAAAATAAAAGTAATTTCTTTCTTAATGGTGGTTTAAAGTGATGTACTACTATACCATGTAGTGCTATGGGCTGCTTTAAGTCTTGAGCAGTAAGAAAGTAAATGGTATCTTCAATTTTGAATTACTTGCTGTTGGGAAATCTTAAATTGGATGCACAGTTTCAAGTCTGAAGGTGTTATCTATCTTCTGGAGAAATCTAATGGAGAGTGTCTCCTCTCCAGAAGTAATTTCCACAGCTAGTCTGAATTGATATTCTAATACATACCTAATAGGTCCTTTGAAGCATTTGTCATCTCATAAACAACTCTTATAAGTGCTCTCTATCTGTCTAGGCTAGTCAAAGTGACAGACTGAAGGAATCTTCTTTTAGCAAAATTAAACTGACAATGGATAGCTGGTTTAAAATGGCAGGAATTTGATCTTTTTATTTTAAAGTATAAAAAACAGAGGCAAAACTACCATGTAGGTTTTTTCCATATATTCATATTTCACTTTTGCTACTGCAAATATCTAATCAGAAAGAAACTTTATTTCATTGTTGAAGTCTAACCATTCATTGCTTAGTACTTAGAAAATACCTACCAGCAGGTAATCTACATTATGCAGAAGTCATTTGTAAACATACTGAGTCAGTCTGCCAAAGCTAGCTTAAATATGTTTTGAGAAATATGACATAAGCACTAATATCAAGCTTGCAGCAAATGGTGAGGGGTGTTTTGTATTCAGTGTTATTGCAGACACACCATGGTATTAAATGTAAAGACAAGACTAAGCATTAATTTTTAAATTCATAGTCCTTTTGGATTTTACTGTGCAAATTTGTTGTTACTGGTTTGTATTCTATGGAAGGGATTAAAGAATTTTTCTTTTCTTTAGTGCAACTGACAGCTCTTTGTCCTGTGCCTTCAGAAAAGCTGATGAATACTGCAAGCATTTGACACCTGAGAAAATCAGGCTTCAAACTCTTGAAGTTTGGAAAAGCCTTTTCATATTCTGACCTGTTGACTGTGATATTGAAATAAAAGGTAATTTGGAAAAAGCAGTTGAGGTCTGTAAGCCTCAAGTTTAGCACTACGTTTAGCTTATTCTTTTTTTAAATGCTTCCTAAAATGGCTTAGCTGCTATGACTAGTACTTTAATTAAAATTATCTCAACAGCAGTGCTTTCTTAGAAGCTTTCTTTACTTGTATCAATAGGAAGAACCTTGCTTTTTGACTTGTCATGCTTTAATTTGAAGTTAAGTGACACGGAGCAGCTTCCTCCAGGATACTTAATAGGGTGCAGTATGTGCATGCTAGAAGTCATGGCTGCCTCCAGGTATTTGAGGACATTGGGTGAATTAAAGTGCACCTCCATAGGAAAAGAATTGGCTTTCCATTTCCTTTTTAACATGCACTTTATTAGCTTTTTAACTGTCGAAAAGTGCTGCTTTTTTCCATGACTTTCACAGTGAGGAGAGACAGGCTCATCTCCATCGTTCTTAGTGGCAACGAACTGTGTTCTGCCAGTCACCAAGCTGTATCACCTACGATTTTCCTTTTACTTACTCTATCGTATGACCAAGCAAACTATACTACTTGACTTGCCAGTCTGACTAGTTGTAGTCAGCTCTTCTTTATTTTCCTTTTCCACTTGTTACGCAGTGTGAATAGTATCTTCAAAGAAAGGAACATCGGAGGGATGTTTTTGCAGGCCAGGCTGCTATAGCTTACCTCCTCCTTTGCCCTCTGAAAATGGCCCAGGGAAGGGCAGGAAGACAGCAGCTGCTGCAGGGAGATCAAACCACATTTTTGTATGCTAAACCTGAGAGCAGGATAAGCTGCAAGCCAAGGCAGAGATGGCGTTGGCTTCTGGAGAGCTGGAAGTCAAAGTGTAGCATGCAGTTTCCTGGCCTTCTATAGCAAATCCTTAACCTGAACTGGTGAAAAGTATGCCCTGGACCACTGAGCATTTATTACTAGTTACAGTATAAATGTCTTCCTGGCTGCTTCTTTAAAGTGTTTCCTCCCCTGGGCATGGAGGCTGCAGTGGTGTGACTTTGCTAGAAGACAGTTTTGTTTGACATGGTGAACTATTGCCATTTCCAAAGAGCAGCCTGATGCTGAGGCATTTGCAGTGCTGGGAAGTGCTTGTGATGTAGGAACAGCGACTGTGTTTGCCTTCTGCTTGCACCAGTGGCTTGTATCTTTCCCTGATTCCACTTCTTCAGCTCTACCATGGCTGGTTTTTTGCTCCCTGTGATGACTTCTGTTCGCACATCTCTTGGGTGCAGCAAGACTCTCTTTTCCACCAGGGCTCGAGCTCTCCTTGCTCTTTTCCATGCTGTTGTACTGACTCAGCCTGCGTTGGGTGGGTGTCGGCAGCTCAGCCCTTTAATCTCCTTCCTGCTCTACTTACTGTATCTTTGATCTCTGGTACCTCCTACAGCCACTCCTTTCCTTTGTCAGATAACAGCTACTTACCTCCTCTCCATGCAGGTACTTGCTGCCCTGAGTATTTACTTTCTGTAGCTGCTTCCTTTTCCCAAATGCCAATGTTTCTTTCTTAATCCCTGTGGGATAGGTCCGACAATGATCTGCACTTTCTTTTCTAACCCACCCTCTTTTGGGACAACTGGCTAATTTACATTCATGGCGTCTGTGTCTTTCAGAATTTTTTTTTTTTTTTTTTAATGAGATAAATTTGCAGGAACCTCCTTTCCCTTACTGTGTTAGTGCAGCCACATCATAGGTTGAGAGACCTCCACTTGGGCTTCCTGACTGCCCCAGATCTGCTGTGAGGAGGTGGGCGCAGATCCAATTGCTCTGTGGGTGGCTGAGATGTCCTTCAGAGCTCTTCTGGTAAAAACAAGATGTGGCAGAAGACTGTTGTGGGGAGGCTGTCAAAGGACACTTCCACTCCCCTTCCTGCTGTGGGAGAGGAGAGGCATTAGGCATTCCCCATGCATGTCTTTCTGTAGCTGCCATCAATGGGGTGTTTTTTCAGTTTACCCTGTCTCCAGGTATTGTGTATTGCCCTTCTGACCTGCTGGCAGCTGTTGGGAGCAGCTCTATCCTGATGTATAGCCACCTGTTTACTTCAGGAAAAGTTAATGTTCCATCATCTCCCCATGCATGCCTCAGCTCAAGGGTTTTCTGTGGAAAAGTTGCAGTATTGGGGCAGTAGCAGAATTTACAAAACGCTAAGACACACTCACTGACTTCAGGTAAAATGGAAGATATTTGTCATTTTATATACTCTAATTCCCTGAGCTGTAGCTGTGTGTTGGTGCTACTCAAGGCAGAATTCTCTGAATGGTACAAGAGGGGCCAGTGAGAGGAGCAGCATGCCTCAGGGGATTGTATGGTTTAAAATACATCTCTGCTATAAATCGCAACAGATGGTGGTGGGATTCTTTGAGGTGGATTTTTATTCAAACGTTACTTTCAAACAACTGCCTTCCCC